>NC_134708.1:76684276-77401776 GCF_043290135.1 Rhipicephalus microplus
ACACTAAAGTCTGTCTCTGAGGCCAGTTGTCCGGAAAAAGCGTAGCAAAGCTTTCAAAGCCTTCTGTGCTGAGGATGGGCTCGGCCAATGACCCAGAATCCTTTGTTCCGACAAAGGCCGATCGTCTAGTGTATCCAGAGCTGCAGTGAGTTCTTGTCTTTGCGCGTTGGAATGGGTGCACTCACACAGAAGGTGCGCGACGGTTTCTTCGCAGCTGCAGTAAGTGCATGTAGGAGAGCTGGCCATTCCTATGAGATAAGAGTATGCGTTCGTGAAGGCCACTCCAAGCCACAGGCACGAAGCTTCTGACATGCACAATAAGTGTTGTGTGCCGGGCATGTTCAAGTAATTACAAGACCGGGGAAAAAAGTTCAAGTACAGTTAAACCTCGTTATAACGAGACGGGCTATAACGAAATATTTGATATAACGAGCAAATCCTAATTCCCCTTGAAAGTCCCCATGCAAACAATGTATTCAAAACCTCGTTTCAACGAGGCAAAATTTGCCTGTTATGGGATATAACGAACAAATTTTGTTGGGAAGTAAAACTTTGAGCAGATGTCACGACAGTGCACAACGCGAATTTGAGACGGCGCGCAACGCGAGAACTGTATTTAGCCGTTCAAAACTACCACCACGCGCCTTCCAGCAACGCGCGCAAAGCAGACGGCACCTAGCATGACATTGTGTAATGCTCACAACAGTAACACCGCCCAAATCCTTTTTCTCACCCTTATGTTTGATCTACCGCATGTACCATACCTTGTTGGGGTCCCCGAAGGTGTGACGTTTCCCCGAATCTCCTCCGCCCAGACCCCAACGAAGTCGTTCCCGCTCTCGAACGGTGTCATGCTCCGCGCTGCGCAAAGAGCAGGAAGGTGGCACTGTTAGAGACACTGTTCCGAAATACTCAGCATGAAAGGGACAATAAAGGCAAATATTAAGCCGATGTTGATAGCTGAAAAAGCGGTCCAGAAACTTCATAGCGCTACTTTTGTGCAATGGAACTGCTTATTTTCAAGTGAAATTATGTTCTACTGGTCCGGATCGCGTTAACAAACGTCAAGTTACCCACCTCAAGTGGAACCTTCCTCGTCACTGTTACCATGAAGGGAGGAATAAACTGAGGAGACACGACACATTTCGTGAAGCTGGAAGTAGGGAAGAATAAAGGACGCTACGGCGGCTCGCACATGCGCAACGGGCGTTAGCAAGAGGGAGGTGAGCTGGTTTCGGACGAGCCAGGCGACGCCGCTGCTGCCATCTGATAGCCGAGCTGGGAAAAGGAAACTTTTTGTGCTGATTACGACCAAACATCGTACTTGAACTGGTATAGCGCATTACGGGGAAGAAGAAACGGCCAAGCAGACCGACACAAGAGGACAGAGCGCTAAGAGGTAGTGCTGTGTCCTCTTGTTCAAGTACGACGAACCAGCTCGCCCAATCTTCAACACTCGTGGACCAAATGTGCTGCGATACTCGCTTTAATAGTGGCTGTGTGCTATTCTCAGCCTCGCTACGGCTCATATTGTGAATCTACAATACACTTGAGCTTTGCCCTTCGTTTTTTTTTTCCACTGATCGCTAGAGAGACACGGCGCGAATGGGTGGCATAATTTGCCTGACAGGCCGTTTTCTTTTGCACATACAGTAGGTTTGGGGCATGGAACATAGTGTAAGATAAAATGTTATTGAATTTATCTTGTTATTTAGCCGAATGGAGCACCTCCGAACCATTCCTTGCCACGTGTGTCAAGATACGCACGTACTAGTATTGTACGCAGCAGTGTGGGTCGGCCGTCTGTGACCATATCGAAAAAAAAAACTTCGCCAAACATGAGGTTACCGCGCGCAACCGTAAACAAGAAGCAATAACTTAAAAACAATAAATCATCAACTGTGGCAGGCACGTCTAATCCTTGACTGGGCAAGCTCCGGTGAGAACAGTGGGCCACGTACTGCTTTCCAATAGTTGTGACAGTAGTACACGAGAACAGCTCACCGCCACCTCTCGCATCAAGGGCCATAGACGCTGCCGTTCTCGTCTAGGAATTCTAGGCTTCCTTAGCAGAGGCACGCCACAGCACAGTACCGAAGGAAAAGAACGAAGCTGCAGCATCAACGGATTTCAGAGGAGTGGTTGCAAGCTTCGAAAATGACCGCTTTTGACCTCAATCGATACAAGCTAAACTCGCAACCGGGAAGACCAACGCTCACTGTGGGCTTCTAACACATCGCATCATCTTCCAAGTGCAGCAGTTGCATAAAAATGCACATTCGGAACTCCAGCCGGCTATGAACAACGCGGCCATATAAGTAGTGATGCAGAGGACACGAGACGCCGGCGCGCCCCCTTTGTCCCATAACCCCCCCCCCCTGTAGAAGCACGTGACTTCCGCCACACTTCTCACTCTTCTTAGCTTTCCTTCTTCCATGCCTCGTATCATCACCACATACTGTTGCAGTGCACAGCGTCGCCCGGTTTTACTGCGTGGCCGCCGACACAAGCAGCACCAGAACGAAATCAGCGGGAGCCTCAGCAGCAACAACGGCCATTGAACAACTTCCTGCCATGGCCTCGGAGATGGCAGGCGTGCTTGGTTCAACTGGGTCCCGCTAGATGGCCCGACCTGTACAGTTTAACTGGGCAGAAATGGAACTTTTGAACCACTCACGCAATTCCCCATAGTAACGTCCGGCGGTTCTTCTTTTGCATGAATCAAACAGAAGCGAACCAACAGCATTTTAGCACGCCTCTTTATGCGCGGAAGGTTTGTTATTTAGTACAGCTAGTTCGATTACTAGTCAATAATTGTAGGTGGGAAGTATGACGTCATCGAGATCATTTGGGGAATGCTCTACTCGTGGTGCATGTGTTCTCGTGCATTTACATTAATTTCTCGGTAACTAGGGCACTACTAGTAATAATATTGTCATTTTAGACGTTGTCAACATTTAGCTTTGACTCTGACTTAAATTGTTATTTGACTTTAGCGTCCCTCTAAGCTATGCATGCCAACGACACTATCTGATCACAAAGCAATGAGGACTCCACGTTTAACGTGGAAACTTGTGACGGCAAGGGTCAATCAGCACCAAACTGTCATAATGCTTAGGGAAACGTCTCATATAGACCACCTTTTCCTCCCACAAGAACTCTTTCGGCAGGAATGAGCAGAAAACAACTCACATAATACAAAAGCTTACATAATATAATGGTCAAAGATCTTAGAAAACCAGCAGGCATAAAAAAGGTGTGTTCGGTAACCTTGAAAGGTGGTTTTTGTTTCAACACTCTGAGCATTATCATGCAAACCTGTACAGAGATGCCCGCCTCCAACCATGTTGAGGCAAAACCCATTTAAATCGGCACGAAAGGCACTATACAAGTACGTCTTTATTTATCACGTCTACTTTAAAACCATGCGTGCGCAACATGCACACTCATGTAAAAGCACGTCGAAGTTTTCATTTCTTGCATCATTTCACCGTGTTTATTCTGGATCATTTGTTCATTGCTTAGCTCAGATGAATTATTTTCGCGGTGACACTGCCCCGACACTACATCGGTCAGGTGGGAGGCGGCCCTACGCAGCTCCCTCCTGGCCGAGCAACTTTGGGCCGTCCAGCAGGCCCGCGGAGCAGCCGATAGGCTTGGCCTAACGGTCCCGACGTGAGAGTCGCCCGCTGCGCGCTGACGCGCGCCTTGAAAGACCACAATAAAAGAGGTTTTTAGTTTGACGTTATTACGCTCCGCTTAGCAGCTAAGCGGAGCGGGAACGCGAGTGCGCATGCGCCCTCCGCTAAGGCCTTAAGCGGGTTACCGGAGCGGGGAATACGGTCCGCTTACAAGCAGCCTAAAGCGCGAGACAGACGTGCGATTTTCTCTGCGATTCGGCGTGCGGTGCGACTGCCGGAGTGGTGACGTTTCGTGACGTATCTTCGCGTCGCACCGCAGCATAGCCGGTGCGGCGAGCATCAAACCGGCCAGATATTTTCGTCGCAGCACCACACCGCCGCATGGCAGCAGCCAATCAAAGCGCGAGCATACGAGTGGCGTCACGATGCTGGTGGCGCCATCTCCCTGTCGCCGCTCCCATCAACCGTGGTCCAAGGCTCCAAGCGAGTCGGTGGAGCGGTGCGAGCGCGGATTTGCTAACATCGCCGTCCGCGGCGGCGTGACAAACATCAAGCACATTTCCCTGGCGACGTGATATTATTCCGGATTGAATAAAGTGATGCTTGAAGCGTGCCTTTTCTGCACGACAACGCCCGTTTTGAAACCACTAGGTGAGACCGGAGATCGTGAGCAGCGATGCAAGGTCATTTCGCAGGTAAACACGGCTACCGGCGTCTCTGCGCTGGCTCGCTTCGCTTCCACCTTTTCTCTTCACATCGATGACATCGATACAGTAATAATGTATGCTAACGCATTACATACGAGCGCAATGCTTGATAGTGTTGTCAAAAACAAGCGCTCGATGGCGAGCTCGCATGTGAACGGCGTAGGCGACGGCCGGCGCCCGCGATGCTAGGCCTACCTGTCGGAGTCGTGAATAATCAGCTGTTGCCGTGGTTACGACGAGCTTGTCGTTCACGAATGCGACTTATTAATTATTTTTATGGAACGAAGCGTGGCTGTGTAATGTTCTTTGTCTTGAGCCTCATTACGAGGATACCAAGTCGTTCGACCCTGCATGCCGAGGCGCGCAATGGGGGTGGAGCCAGCCGCTGATAGCTCCTTTGCCCTCGTGTGTCCCGAAACGTCGCATGCGGCAAGCCGCACCATGCGACGCCGCACGCCGCATCGCACTAAAAATCGCACGTCTGTCCCGCGCTTAAGCGGAGTGCGGTGCGTCGCTGCCGTTTTTGCAAGCGGAAGGGGGACAACGCGCGCGCCCTCTCTCGTGCGTTCAGCAACTTTGCTCATTTCAAGATGGCTGCCTCCGGAGATGGCACGCTTTCCGCGAGTGCTGCAGCTTCGCCGTCACCTTCCAGCGCAAGCCGCGAAAACACAGTTTCAACGGTGAAAAAAAATAATAAAAACGCCGCCACCACACACGCGCGGCTGCATTTCCGATGGAGGCGGAGATGTTGTAGGCCCGTGTGCTCAGATTTTGGTGCACGTTAAAAAACCCCAGGTGGTCTAAATTTCCGGAGCCCTCCACTACGGCGTCTCTCATAATCATATTGTGGTTTTGGGACGTTAAACCCCACATATCAATCAATCACCACACACGCGTCAAAAGCGCAAACAACACACAGTGAATGCTTGCAATGGATCTTGAACGGAACCTTGCTGGCTTTTGAGCGGCTACTATCAAGTCAGAGCTTGCTTCTTTGTCAAAAAAATAGGCAGTTAATACATTGAACGTAGATTTCTAAATACTTCGTGAAAAAATACTTTATACGTTATTGTTTTGCTTTGTATACGTGAAAACACTGTTTTTTATTTCGTTTACCGACGATGAAAACGACCAGAGGGCGCTGCAACTGCGAAAGGTCCACTTCGCTGCCGGCAACGAATAACTAAAAGAAAAAAATCAGCCGCCGCTCCGCTGCGGCTTCGCGGGTGCTCCCGGAGCGGGGCGGACCACAAAAACGTCAAACTAAAAACCCCTAAAGTTTCGCAACCAACCAACGGCCTGCTTTGGTATGTTGGCTGGTTTTGCTTCTTAAATTTCATGAATGCTGCCTTATTGAATTTTCGTTGTTGCCTAAAGTTTGTCAGCATCTGTTTAAACTTCTTTGCATTTTGCATGCGAGCTGCGGACGCGTGGTTTTTAAGAAGTACGCTTGATGCCCTCCCGTTAAAATACGGAGTGCTTCCTGACGGGGCAAGAATTGACTTCACAGGCGGCATGGTGCACTGTACGCCGTAAAAGCGAATGGCATGCGCAATAAATTTCAGTTGTGAGCTCAGCGCTCGTCCTGTGTCCTTCTCACATTGTGTTTACCCAGCCTCCAGGTGCCTTCAGATGCGACTCGTGCGACGAGACGATTGAACATTGACTGTGTTCCTGAGATCACTTAGCGAGCGAACGCAACGTGCTGATACGCCCTTTTCCGTAGAGAAGATCCCGGGATCATGGCTCTACGCGTCGCAGGCCAACAAAGCAATGCGAGCATTGCTGTTTGTTTGTTTTTTTTTTTTTTTCAAAATTTACCAGACTAAGTAAGTGACCACTTGTAAGCGTGCAGTGGACAGGCACACGTGTACCCTGATGGGGCTCTCTTACACCTCCTCTCTTTCTTTTCCTCAACCTTTCCTCACTCCTTCCCCATTGCAGGGTAGCAAATCGGACGCGCGTCTGGCTGACCTCCCTGCTTTTCATTTCTTCCCGACCTTCCTTCCTTCCCAGCTGTGTTTCCCCATCTAACGACAGGTAAAATTATCTTTTAATGAGAGTGAGTGAGTGGATGAGTGAGTGAATACACACGTGCAATAACTGAGGGTTCCACTTATTATGATGATGGTCGTGGTCTTCTGATGAGGGAAGCCCCCACCGAATATAAAAATCATAAAACGAAATCTAAAGCAGTTGCGAGGCCCCAATCGCCTTGTTCACTGCCCCACCGGACGCCTTTTTTTTTTTAATGTCTCTCCTTCGTGACTGAAATTGCTGCCAGAGGGGCACACAGAGGAACACACAGCGTCAAGCTGCGCCACAGCTACGGTCTACGGTATAAGTAATTGCTGATGCGCGGGGAGTCAAGTAATAACACAGTGCAATATGGAATTCATATATTGTAGAAAGTCGCCGCGAAGGGCATGCAATGACTATTAGCTGAACTTTTTTTTGTTAGCTTGCATTTTGACAAATATTAATATCATATTATTTTGTTAGCTTGCATTTTGACAAATGTTAACTTGTCCGCCTCGGTGGAACAGTGGCTAGGGACTCGGACGCTGACCCCAAGGTCACAGGTTAGATCCTGGTCGTGGCGGTCACACATCGATACAGGCGAAATGGCAGAGGCCTGGCCACTCTGCGATGTCGTTACGCGTCAAAAAATACCGGGTGGTCGAAACTTCCGGGACCCACCACTGCGGCCTCTCTCATGAACATATCGTGGTTTTGGGACGTAAAATCCAGATAAAAAAGAGTTAACGAAAAATCACATTTTTTTGCGTGTATTGTCTGACAGCTATGTGGCACGCGTTGCCAAAAGCTAAGCGAACGATAGTGAAATAGATCGAAAAACCCCGGTTTCGACAAGAATATTGAAACATTATTTTTGTCAAATGGCGTCACGTAGCACGGGATTATTCAAGCGCGGGTAGCTGATCAATAAACCATCACATGCAGCCCTGAAGTCTTACTACAATGTGAACTACACAATGAAGCCAACAGTAAAGGTATACCCCGCGACAACTTTCTGTGGCAGCACAGCCAAGGCTACGGAGCCGAAGCACGCTTGTGTTACTGCGCCACAGCATGTAGTCCCTCAATGAAAACATTTGTATACTGTTCTGGGTAACTAAGATTTTACCATTCGTCACTTACATTTTTCGCGGATTTATTTTTTAATTAGTAAATAAAAACGTTGCGCAGTAGAAAAAGTTTCGTTTCACGCTCTCTCAGGTTTTTGGGGGGGTTTTCCGGCTTCCGTCGCTTTTTTACCTCACCGCATTCCTCACTGTCAAAGATGGCGTCCCCCGGTTACAGCTCGTCAACGTCGCTTACGGAGGAAACACCGCCGCGTGCCGCGAGTCCACCAGCTGCGCAGCCGTACCAGGCGTTGTCAAATCAAAAGCTGTCCGTACAGGCCAAAAAGGTGGCGTACAACGTTTACGTGCAAGTAAGGAAAAGCAGCGAAACGCGAGCAAACTCAGCGAAACGCGAGCAGCGAAACCTTCAGCGAAACGCGAGCAAACGCGAGCCGAAACGCGAGCAATTTTTAATAATTGTGACACGAGCCGAGTTTCGCTGCATTCGCCGCGCTTCGCTGCAGATGACATGCTTCATTTTTGTTGTTTATTCTTCCAGACCCATATACTACCTTGACGAAACCTGGGTCAACGCCGGAACCACAAAGGATAAAGTATGCGCTGGTGAAATCGAAACCGAAACACCCGTCGAAGCGGTCGGACTACTTGGCGCAGTAGCACATGTGCATAGGCTCCGCCCACGTAGCCTTGGCCGTGCTGCCACAGAAAGTTGTCGCCGGTTCTAAGTGCATAGCAGCGTTATTGAAGTTTTCAATTGAAGTTGATTTATCTGCCCACTGCTGACCCCTGTGACCTTTTGCGCTCTCCGGAAAACATGTTACTAAACTTAAGGTGCGGAAAGCGTAGCCCTCAGCTCGTATCTCTTCCCAACTTCTGTTCAGACTGTGCAGAACGTATGCATAGAATAACTGCAATATTTCTTCACCGGTGGAGTTAGTCTGAGGTCATCTATGTTTGCAGTGCGAATTTGCTGCTCACGAACCGATGCAATATGCTATAGGAAGGAACGCGGCGCCTTCTTGCCGCTGGAAACTATTGCTCATGTAATGTGTCCATGTTTGTTTGTTTTTTCTTCGCCGAGTGGAAATACGACATCATTATTCCTCATCGAACAATATTCGAATGTGCCGACGCAAAATTCAAATGTGGTCTTACTCAATGCCGAATATACTGCCAGCAAACATGCTTCGCAAAGACACGCATCTTATAAAAAACCGCACAATATCTAAGCAAGGTATCTCGCACGTAAATTATAGTTCCATCCCTTCGTTTTAAACACGTTTAGAATGTGTTCACTTTCCCTTTTTCAGTGCGCGACTTGTCCATAACAATTTTTTAAAAAATCTATTGCTGTAACACTTCTTTGCAGTCTTGTGTCAATGGCACGATCAAACCGCGATGGTATTCAAAGCCATGGCACTTTACGAGCAGTTCATCGTTGACTAACTATGAATTCAATGTTCCAGCTCCCATTCATCACGATAGCATGTTTTAACCAACGTTTATAGATACTTTTTCGGTTTCGGAACTCTCCGCTTCGCCTTCGGGGAGCAGGAGGCCGGCTGTATAGTTCCCGCCACCGCGGCGCTGCAGGCCAACTTTGCGCCAAGCAAACGAGGGTCGTCTGCTCCAGCTAGGCGCGCTGCAGCCGGTGAGCAGCGTTTACACAACACCGCAACTTCTTGGCTTAGGCACGAGGAGTATAACGTAGAGCCTAGATGCGTGTGCGGCGTTTTTCCAGGTCCTTGGTGAAAATAATAGCTCACGTAGCGTGGTGCTAGACGAGCGTTTGTCGATTAAAAGAGCCGTTTTACTGCCTTGTAACGTCTTGGTCTTTCAGGTAGTGAAAACAAAA
Source organism: Rhipicephalus microplus (assembly GCF_043290135.1). Classification (NCBI taxonomy): domain Eukaryota; kingdom Metazoa; phylum Arthropoda; class Arachnida; order Ixodida; family Ixodidae; genus Rhipicephalus; species Rhipicephalus microplus. Next base: position 76,693,587 of record NC_134708.1, read on the forward strand.
TTGAGAGCTCAGTTGTATTAGAAACGTCTTACCGAAGCCGCGGTTCCAGCTTAGTCGGGTTCCAGCTTAGTTGTTTAGAAGCTATTTTTGCGAGTATCAGCATAGGGATCGTCGACGCTGAGCACATTAACTTGCGCAGCAAAAAACACCTCGGCGGGCCGTACCCTCAAGGAAGTTGAAACCGAGCCATTGCCGTAAGGTATCAGCCACATTTAAAATCCCACTGAAACGACGCTATTTCTCTGTTCAGCTGCTATATAAACCAGTGCACTTCCTTTTTCTGAAGTATTCAGATTTATGGGTGTCTGAGTGGATAATACTTAAGATAAACTAGAAAATGCAAAACTTGTGAAAATAGAAAAACATCAGTTATTGACACAAAAACACTTGTCACTGCCACGAGCATTCAAATTTCAGTTTCAAACAAGCACATATCTGAATTCCTATGACAATTGGGGCTTGTGAGAGGCAAACAATGCGTAAGACAATCTGTTGTGTACCTTTACCGATTCGGTCCTTTTGCTTGTTACATGATGGATGTACTATGAAGGCACACTTTCTGCCCTTCAGGTAAATCTTCAACTAGACCAGTAAAAGTCACTGGGGATACACTCTTTTTTTTAATCAATCAGCGTATCTCAAGTTTTATCTGTTCTCGAACTGTGGTGGCACAGATCAAGCGTTTTCTCAATTCACTGGTTGTAATCTACACGTTGTTCTTCGCTGTTTTTGTGATTCTGTTTTTATTTCATTGTAACCGCTAAAATGACACAAGATACACGTGCATCTGTTAGCCCCAGTCATGTCCACACAGCTGTCCTTGTAGTGAATATTTCTTAACGGCGCACTTTCTCTTTTCGCTGTGCCAGTAGATGTATTCTGTGAATTTTGCGTTATAGAAGATTATTACCGGAGGTTCTTCCTCCTTGTCAAGGAACCGCCAAACTCTAGTCGCAGGGAAGTTGAAGCACACTTTTTTTTTAATCGCTCAAAAAAAAAAAAAGCTAGAGCCCTCCGAAGGTGCGGGGGACCTCTTGCCGGAATTATTCCGGCAGACCACAAGGCGACAGCAGTTGGTTGTTGCACAGATATCCTTGATTTTGTGGCCTCTTTACAATTACACGGGGAAATTCGAAAATAATCAAGAAACTTCATCACACATCGACGCCCACGCACCTTTGTCGACTTAGACTTCTCCATTTATGGTACGTTTATATGGCTTCAGAATGTCGCTTTCTTTTTTGAAAATAAACATCGTCCACCTTGCGCGTCTTTCTCATGGATGTTTCCCACTTCTGCAGTAACAGCGTGGGTCGGACGGTGGGGAGGTGTGGCGTTTTTAGGGCTTTTCCCTCTACCCGCTGGTGTGTCCGGTCACAAAACACATCGCTATGATGTCCGGAGGGTCTGAGATATGGTGCACGAGATAGCAGCTACAGTATACTTAAACTCGGGAGACATACATACGTGCTCGATGCGTCCACAGGTGGTCAATGCTTAGATCGTGCCCGCGATGTCAACAATCGCAAAGTTTTCTACGTCGTGGATGTCTGAGTATCTTCGTGACTGTATGCATCGAATTGTAATAAGACCGTGGAAGCATGCCATGCGATGAGACATATACACAGAAAAAGAAGTGCGACCGAACCCCGGCACGGAACGCACGAAACTGCAGCCGCAGTGAAGCCAGCGGGAAGCAGGCGGTTACTTGATGTAAAGTTAGACTGCAGGGCCCTCACACTCCCTCGGAGCGAATCACGCCCGCGTCGAAAGGAGGAGTTCGAAAACTGAAAGAGTATCTATGAACGTTGGTTTTGACCACATGTATAGATACCAACAACTCGCATGCCGCTCATCTTCTGCGTTCGATGCACACCAGTCCAGTGATGCCTACACTGACTTCGTTATTCATTTCCCATTTCATGCGTGGATCTATATACACATGCGGGTGCGAGCGTGGCATGTTCTTTTCGTTTTGTGCTCGCACGGTGCCAACGAGCAGCGGGCGGAGGAAGAGCCGCTTCTCTCGGCATATCAACTTTTCCCGCAGTGCTTCGCGCACCCGCGGGGCGTTGTGGGATTGATTGAGAAAGGTCTATTATGGTCCAAGACGAATAGTGTAACCATGGAGGAAGGAAAAACAGAGGAGAGAGCATGACGTCACGCACCCAGCCTAGTCAAGCCAACCCGTTTCGAAGCCATCTTAGTCGGCCCAACACGGGACTGTTTGCACGAAATCACGCCAGCAACGAGACTTGCCGATACTTCAGAGTACGGCGCCCGGTAGCTTTTATTCGAAACGCGCTGGTTCGGCGCACACCCACCGGCTCCCGCAGGTGGTTCAAACATAGAGTTTCTCAAAATTAACTAGATGGCACTCTGGCGCTGCGATCGTTCAGCGAACATGGGAATGATGGGTAGTACACACATTTGCCTAGTCTTCGTACTTGTGGGCGGCGAATCGTACTTGCGGCTTCGTTTATTACTGGTTACGATTTTGTTTTGAAAAAAAGAACGAACCCTTTTGAACTTAGGAACTTGATTCAAAATAGTAAGCTTAAAAAATAAGGTTGTGAAGAAGCGCAAATGGTGAACATTTGCTAATTTATGTTTTCGTGAAAAAACAGCTCCAAGCCACACGAACACACATGGAGCCAGAAGCAGGCCAGAAGTACGAAAATTATTAAAATGTGTGTACTACCCTTCATTCCCATGCTCGTTGAAGCGCCGTGTGTTGCAACTCCCATAGACACTAGCGCCAGAGTTCCCTCTAGTAAGTATTGTGGGAAACTCTATGGGTTCAAAGACGGAACAGCACCGAGAGTACTAAAACCTACTGCAAGCTCTGACGTTTTGATCACGTGTTGGGCCGACAAGGTGGGCTTTACTCGTGTGACGTAATGCTTCATCCTCTCTTTTTCATCCTCCATGGGTGGAAGCACGACAAGGCGTAAAAAAAACGTGCCCCCAGCTCCGCGAAGTGAATAGTGAGGCAATGCGAATGCATTGCGTAGCGTCGATAATGACGTTTCGCACGTGAGAACCCAGCGCTACGGTTGTGAACGGTGGTCCTAATCGAGCAGTCTCTCTTTTTCTTTTTTTTACTAGCAGACGCTGCCTCCGTCTGCCTTGCCAGGCGAGAGAGAGGGACGGGAGCGACAGTTGGCACGAGACGCGAGCATGCACACTGGGGGTGTGGGCGAGAGAGAGGGACGGGAGCGACAGTTGGCACGAGACGCGAGCATACACACTGGGGGTGTGGGCGAGAGAGAGGGACGGGAGCGACAGTTGGCACGAGACGCGAGCATACACACTGGGGGTGTGGGCGAGAGAGAGGGACGGGAGCGACAGTTGGCACGAGACGCGAGCATACACACTGGGGGTGTGGGCGGGGCCGCCGACCTGGATTCGCGACATGGTGCGACTAAAAAAAACGGTGCGATGATGTCACTCAACTGATAACGTTAGATCTAGGCGCGCACGCCACTTCTACCACCGTTGCTCACATAGTCCGAAACCCGTGCTCGGGTAAAATGAGTCAGCCGACGCAGATCCTGGTCAACCCAGAAGGTTCGCACTACTTTTTCTCAAAGAATCTGATGTGCACAGCGCTATTCACATGTCTATCCCGACAAGTTTGACCTCCTCGTGTAAGGAGCAACCTCCAGAAATGAAAACCAAAAGAGCGGCATTTCAGTGGATGATCGGGAGAAATTATGCCGCCTAGATTCTAAACCGAAGTATGATCACATTACAACACGCGTTTGGGACAAAAATTAGCCGAAAACAGCTCATTCAAAGATTTTTTTTTTCACGAGCCTCCACACCTAGCAGCCGTTGTGCTAGGGTTCACGAATAGACACCACAAAGGTAATGACGTTAAAGCAGCCGTATATAGCTTTTTCGATGAATTAGCTTGCTGTATATAAATGAATAATAACGCACAGACGAGCCAGCGAGTTGTGCAGAAACCGCATACGCGCAAAAGAGATATAGCTTTTAGAAACGTGACACGGTCACGGTTGGACCTTACCTCACGCTGGTCTTTCCCAACGATGCAGAGCTCGTTGGCACCGAAGAAGATTTACTGCTACCTGCTGCTGGGTCAGTGCTTTCTGCGCGCATGGTCAGTGCTGTGGAACTTGTAGACGACTGGCGTCGTGCTGAGCTGGAACTGTTCCTTTTGTTCACATCCGTGAAGGCTGTACGCAAAGCAGAAAACTGATTGGAGAGGCCTTTCAGAGGTCCATTGCTCGATGTCGCCCCGGAGGCCTTCGTGGTGGAAGCTGCACTCAAGGCCGCATTTGAAGCTCGTGAAGAGCCTGCCTTGGGCTTTGACATTGCATCCTCTCGCCATCCTGAAAGCAGCAGCAATGAATCAAACAATTAAACAAGGCCCGAAAAGCCGTAGGGCGATACCTAAAGGGTCCCCAACACTTTACCGACAGCCTTGTTTAGCACCGGAACGCTGGGTGCTGAGACGGATACGATAACAGGGATGGAAATTAGTGCACGAAAAGTGAAGTTACGTGAGTCCTCAACTCGAGAAGACGACGATGAGAAACGCTCTCTTTCGCATTTCACTCACATGCTGACGTCAAAGACCGCTTCCAGCCACTACTAGTCACAAGTACAGATCTCCACTAGGTTTACTCGATGGCACTTCGAGCGCTCCTTTGCGTGGCAACCGGAAGTTTGAGCCCTCGTCCCAGAAGTACAGCGAATGGCGGCCGCGCAAGCATTGCTGCTGCAACGTATGGGCCGTTGTTCGCATTTCGCTAAAAATGCCTGCGTGTTGTGCCGTAAACTGTACAAGCAGGCCAGAGAAGTCGTCTAGAAAGACGTTTCATTTGTAAGTACTACGATATTTTGTACGAGATACATCATACGCAGCGAAATGCTCATGTATCAGTGTCAGCATAGTTGTGCGTCGTATTTCGCAGATTTCCGTGCTCTAAGCCGGATTTGTACCAGCGCTGGGTCACAAACCTAAGAAGAGACAAGTGGACTCCTTCTCCAGGCAGTCGACTCTGCAGTGACCACTTCAAAGAGGTCCGTTTCGATCGAACTGGTGCACGGACTCGTCTACAGCCAGATGCCATCCCCACGTTGTTTACTTTTGTGCGCGCGTGTGCTGCCGAATGTGCTGTGTCTATCTCTCTTCCCTCTCTACTCTCTATCTCTCATCTCCCCCATCCCCCTCCCATGCGCAGGGTAGCAAACCGCCTGCCTATAGGCTGGTTAACCTCCCTGCCGTTCTTTCCCCCTATTTTCCTTCCAGTCCCAAAGCATCTGCAAAACCTGTGATAGGCCGCGCTATTTCGGTATATCAGCAGTAAAATGCGTAATTACTGACCGACCATCATCATTCGCTCGTTTAGTATGCATATAACTTGCCTTGCTTTGAATGCTGCGTTAGACACATCGCTCACGCGCATGTATGTGATCTTCATTCTTGGTGTCTTACATTACATTACATTAAATTACATGAAATGAGCCCCCCAGCCATGACAGGGGAGAGCTCATTTCATGTAATTTGCTTTTGTTATATTATTTTGCCCCAGTGCAGCAGCTCACCCTGGCGTCTCTTGCTTACCAGTACCCTGACGTTATTTCATGAGGCAGCTCCCTACACTTATCTGGTAACTAACGTGGGGTAACTAAAACAATCGAAATTACCAGTAATGCGTACTTATATGCACACATGTTTTCATTGCGATGTATATAAAGACGTGTGTGTGTGTGTGTGTGTGTGTGTGTGTGTGTGTGTGTGTGTGTGTGTGTGTGTGTGTGTGTGTGTGTGTGTGTGTGTGTGTGTGTGTGTGTGTGTGTGTGTGTGTGTGTGTGTGTGTGTGTGTGTGTGTGTGTGTGTGTGTGTGTGTGTGTGTGTGTGTGTGTGTGTGTGTGTGTGTGTGTGTGTGTGTGTGTGTGTGTGTGTGTGCGTGCGTGCGTGTGCGTGTGTGTGTGTGTGTGTGTGTGTGTGTGCGTGTGTGTGTGTGTGTGTGTGTGTGTGTGTGTGTGTCATCTACAGTGCATGAACGTCTTCAAAAACTTTCTCATTTGTCAGTTCATCATAGCCTGAGCTGCAGTGAATATTGCTAGATTCTTTCAGTGTAAAAACATCCCATGGCATTGTAGTGTGACCTACAATGCAGCATTTAGAACTTCTGAATTACTGATACGGATCAAGAAGTGTAAATTCTTCTCGTGCAGTAGAAAGAAGTGCTTCGGAAAAAGTTTATTGTAAAAACCTTAGCACTGTTTAGCTGGTCGCTTAATTGCTGCATTAAAAGCTAAAACCACGAACAAATCTGCACTCGGGAACACTGCGAGTGTGACAGCAAAAAGGCGCTGATGATTTACCATGCCTGTTGATTGCATGGTACGGCTTTTTTTACGAGTGTTAACTTCAACTATTTTGATGTCAGGTTGCTGAACCGAACTATGCAGTTATAAACACGCCAAAAACACTAAACCTGGACGCGTGCACTGATTCAGCTGATACAGCTGATGCCGCGAAAGAAGCTGAAGCTCAGCCTCGAACGAGCACGTCAGCTAAAAAGGAAGGTTGAGGCAATAAATGAAATAACTGAACACCTCAAACAGAGGTAGCTTGTTTCTGAAGATGCCTCAGCTATGCTTGAACGATGGTTCAATGGCATTCCACTGGAAGCTTGCTCAAACAAAGAGAGGGATTATCTGCCAAATTAAGTCAAGATAAAAATTCCCCTGCACTGTGCATCTTGCGCTCACACTTCAGTTTTACTAGACCAAGGCAAATAACTACGTCATTGAGACATTGAGACTATAACCAAATGTTATACCCCTAGTTCCATTGCAGGAGAACCTGGATTTACGGGAGAAGTGATGAATGCCATCCATGTGCAAAGGCTCACGAGGCGAAGACTAACAGAAAACAACTTTGCTGCAATCTGGTTGTTGATGAAATGGCTGTCAAGAAGCATCTGGGATGAGATGGCAAGAAATTAAGAGGCTACGTTGACACTGCCAACGTAGTGGATGATGACTGATATCTGTTGCGCCTGATGCTCTTGTCTTCATGCTTGTATCTCCGGATTCACACTGGAAGGTGCCCTGTGGGTACTTCTTTATCAATGGCCTTTCGGGAAGAGAACGTGCGAACACAGTGAAGCTGTGTTTGACTAAGTTGCATGAGACAGGAGTGTGCGTGATATCACTGACACGTGGTGGTCTTCGTTGCAAAATCACGATGTTCAGAAACCTGGGGGCTTCAGTTGAACATCCACCAGAAATGTGTACATCATTCTCTGACCCTGTGACACAGGGAAAAGTGTATTGCCTCCTAGATGTGTGTCACATGATGAAGCTTGTAAGAACTCCTCTTTTTTTTTCCCTTGAATACCTCAGGGACGGATCAAGTGCATTTGTGAACTGGCCCCACATCGTCAAGCTACGAAAGCTTCAAGAAAAAAAACTGGCAGATCCCACGTACATTGGGAATCGATGATGTGCGGAGCACGAATGAGAAATGTTGATATGTCACTTTAAATTAGCACAACGTTACGAGGTGAATGTAAATGATGCCGTACATAACTTCCGTGTCATGATTATCATGTTTCGATGTGTCGTTTACACTCGTCATCTATTCACGTCACGTGATACCAAATTTAGTATATGTGGAGCTAACGAAACGGCCGCGAGCACGCTATGAGCGTAGTACGTTACCATGTTCTTACATGACACGCGTGTCAGAGTTACCATGTTTCCAACAGTCATATATTTGGTCATCCATTGACGTCACGTAACACCAAATTTGGTATATGTGAAGCTAGCAAAACGGCCACGAGCGCATCATGAGGGGTCCAATATACTCCAATGTATGCTGACGCGCGCGCACGCTGGGCAAAGTTACGCTACGTTAGCACAACGCGAGCACTCTATAGTCTGACGACAGGCGCTACCAACGCGACTAGCGTCCATCGGCGCGGCCCGACGGCAACCGGCGCGAAATTTGCGCCGATGCGTTACCCAGACAACACTGCGTCTGCCTCTTTTCGTGACGGAGGGACGCCGGACCCACTGAAACCCTCATACGTCAAAGCAACGGAGCGCGGCACGCGCCTGCGAGTATTTGGCAGGACCGGCGCCTGGCGTGGCAACGCTGGTGTGACGCGACGAAATGAACGCCGGCGAGCGCGCGCACCACGTCATGTTGAAATGTATTGGCGCCTCCTCTGTGGCATGTAGTCATGTTCTCACATGACACGCATCTCATGAGTATCATGTTTGCACCGGTCACATACGTTTGCCATCCATTCACTTGACGTAATACCCCATTTGGCATATGTGAAGCATGCGAAACGGCCGCGAGTGCATCACGAGTGTGGCATGTAGGCATATTGCTACATGACACGCGTGTCATGATTATCATTTGAACGTGTAATTTACATATGGCATCCGTTCGCGTCACGTAATAATAAATTCGGTACACGTGAAGGTGGCGAAACGGCCGTGAGCGCATCATGAGTGTGGCACGTAGTCATGTTGTTACATGACACGGATCTCATGATTATCATGTTTGCACCAGTCACATACGTTCGTCATCCAGTAACACCGAGTTTGGTATATGTGAAGCTAGCGAAACGACTGCGAGCGTACTATGAGCGTGGCGCGTTGTCATGACTCATGAGTCATGACTTATATGACATGCGTGCCATGATTTCCACGTCAGTGTCTTTCACTTGTGTTCGTCATGCAGTCATATGATACCATGCCAATTTTGCAACATGTCAAGTGAACGAAACCACCACAAGAGCAGCAAGGCCATGCAATGCAAACCATCACATTCATGACATACATATCATGATAGTCATGTTATGACTAGTTCATAATGCTCGACATACACTCACATTATGCCGTACCAAATTTGGTATTGATATCATTGACGAAAGAGCCAGGAGAGCTAAAAGTCATAGACGGCTAAGTAGACAGACAGACAGACAGACAGACCGACAGACAGACCGACAGACAGACCGACCGACAGACCGACCGACAGACCGACCGACAGACCGACAGACAGACCGACAGACAGACCGACAGACCGACAGACAGACAGACAGACAGACAGACAGACAGACAGACAGACAGACCGACAGACAGACAGACAGACAGACAGACAGACAGACAGACAGACAGACAGACAGACAGACAGACAGACAGACAGACAGACAGACCGACAGACCGACAGACAGACAGACCGACAGACAGACAGACAGACAGACAGACAGACAGACAGACAGACAGACAGACAGATAGATAGATAGATAGATAGATAGATAGATAGATAGATAGATAGATAGATAGATAGATAGATAGATAGATAGATAGATAGATAGATAGATAGATAGATAGATAGATAGATGGATAGATAGATAGATAGATAGATAGATGCGCTCAAAGTCGCTGAAGTTCGCTAAAAAATGGTTCGCATTTAAAATACAGTGTCTTCAGACAAATCGGAAGCGCCTGAAGTGAGTTTTCCTTCAGATAAAGTTGGCCCATTCACTGCCCTGCCTCTAGAATACCAAATTGGAAGGAGGTTGGTGTAGTCCTCACCTTTCGGATAAGAGCTGCCCCAGGACTCGCGACGTTGGTAGCTCGAGCCCTGCCGAGGCTGGGACAACTGCTTACTGTCCTTGGCGTGTGCCGAAGATGACCTAGTAGAAGAGGGCCTGCACTGGCCATCCATGCGCGGTGGAGGGCGATGCGGCTGCTGCTGCTGCTGCTTGTGATGGTCGCCAGACTGCTGCTTGTTGGCATGGTGTGAGGGCAGGCTTGAGCTTCTTTGGTGAGAGGAACTCTGCCGTTGATTCTGATTTCTCGACTGGTTAGCAGGATCCGTGCTGCTGCCACTGCTGGCACCACCACTGCTGCTGCTGCTGCTGCTGCTGCTCACACCATTACTACGGTGTTGCTGCCGAGTCAGAAAGCTTTGGCTATTGCTGCTGCCATTCGTTGTTGCTCCAGGATCTGTACCAGGTAGACAGATGCCCACAAGCTTTACCACACAGACAGTTAGCTACTGTTAACAATGCATCCCCCCTCCACTTGTCCCACAACTCAAGCTTCAAGCCAGAATGATCACTGGTACAATGATAAACTGTAAAGGGCACTATTAATTTTAATATAACTCTTCAAAAATAGTTGTCGCACAATATCATTCACCCGTATGTTTTGCAACATACATGGTACTTATGGCAATCTGATGATTGAAGCAAAAGAAATTCGCGAGGGGCCCATAAAAATTACTTGCACTGCTAGCGACCACTTTAATTCTCATACAATGGCCAAATATACCTCTTGACAAGCTTGTAGAAATTGAGCTATGTCATAGGGACAACGTAGCGGCACCATCTTTAAGACAACTCTAAATTAAGACATTCTAGTCGAGGTAATGTCATTCCATGCAGACACCCTCAGTCTTGTTGGTAATTTGGGTTAGCTGACATGCAACACATCACCCTACCTGCCTCTAGTCTGGAACACCTGCTCTTCCCGTCCCGTCCTCACCTACCGGCACACCGGAGCCTGGCCAAGTTCCTGGACGAGGCGGGAATCGCTGCCTATCTTTGAGCGGGGAGCTAATACGCCTGCTCCTGCTGCCGCCTGTTTGCTGTTCCGGCCATGACGAACACGACTCGACTTTTTACACATATACACACCTCTATCTTTTCTTTTCACTTTCATTCCCTTACCCCTTGCCCTACAAGGCACAGCACCGTGTCGCTCAAGAGGAGGACGGAAATTAGGTGCCTTCTTTCCTCCTTTAAACAATCACTCACAGTCTTTCCTACCTGCATACAACTACCAATATTCTCTATCAGGTGGAACTACATCACTGCATAGTGGTTGTTCCTAATGCACTAACACAGGTTCAGCTATATATATATATATATACATATATATATATATATATACATATATATATATATATATATATATATACATATATATATATATATATATATATATATATATACATATATATATATATATATATATACATATATATATATACATATATATATATATATATATATATATATATATATATATATATATATATATATATATATATATATATATATAATGTACTAAAGCAATGCTAAATCAAAGCTCGGTTTTTCCGTTTTACAGCACCTTCAATATTCATGTTACATGGGCTTATCAGTAAGGGGTTGCATTGACTTGTATAAACACTTATACAAAGCTAGTCAATTATTGCATATGCTGCATTGTCATACGATTACGACGCGACCAAATGCATGTTACTTTGCTGCACTGTCCTCATCAATTTTGTACAAACCGTTCCTCCTAATACTGGAAATCCGCCAGAATACTGATCCTGTATGGGATCCATTTTCATGTGAAGTGTGCTGACTCACCTAATATCTTGGCACAGAGAGTGTTAGTGCGACTGCTGCATCATAATATACAGGGTGTTCCGCGTAACTTTAGCCAGATATTAAAAATATGCCGGAACACGTAATTACGACGCGACCAAATGCATGTTACTCACCGTTGCCTGGAGATAGACTCTTCTTTGTGGTTCAAATATTGTTTAATTAGATATCTTTAATGAACTGACTTTTCAAGAAACGAAGATAGATAAAAAAATTCAATGAGAAAGTTGTAGATAGGTTTGCAGAACGTCCAAATAGATAGTTTTGAACTTTATATCTGTTACGTATTAGTGTTTTTCTGCTAATTGCAAATGCCCGCAAAATACAAAAAATACCACGTGACAAACCCACTCGCGCGCCAGTGTGCACGATGAGTCTAGTGCTCCCTAACGTTCCGCGTACGAACGACACGCTTCCCTCGCACCGGTTCATGACAGCGATAAGCAGTCACAGTGGTTATCGTTCATGTGGCCGATAGCAAAACGTGTTTATCGTAAAGCCACCACCATCGTTGCGGCCCTGCCGAGACAGTACGATGGGGCAAACGCTACGGTCGTTCGTACGCGGAACGTTAGGGAGCACTAGAATCATTGCGCACACTGGCGCATGAGCGGGTTTTTCACGTGGTATTTCTTGTCATTCGCAGGCATTTGTAACTACCAGAACAATAGTAATACCTAACAGCTGTAGAGTTCAAAACTGTCTAATCGGACGTTTTGCAAACCAATCTACAACTTTCTCATTGAAAATTTTATATATCGTTGGTCCTAAAAAGTTAGTTATTTAAACATACATAATTAAACAATATTTGAGAATACAGAAATAGCCTGACTAAGTCCCGGCAACGTTGAGCAACATACATGTGGTCGCGTCGTGATTACGTGTTGCGGCATATTTTTCAACTCTGGCTGAAGTTACGTGGGACACCTTGTATAGCAATGGTGCCATCTGAAATCATTTCACAAAAAAAAAGAGGAAAGACAACGTATTTAGTCATACAGCCAAAGTGCAGATGAATATGACTTCACCATGTGGATATTCACAATGTCTGTACTTGATACAATATTATTTTAAAAGGGCCTTACAGGTCCCTAGAAGCATTATGTAATTTCATTTTGTGCTATACCACAAAAAGAGGCAAGGAAACAAAATACTGTTTGAATCTTGACAGCTCATTTACACAACCACACTTGGCACATTAAAATACGGACAATGTAATTACAGAACGGGCACGACATAAGGTGGCTAATACAAAAGACACGTAACGTAAAATTGCTCACAAAGTATAATAAAATCAATGGAAAATTAGGAAGTGGTTGTGGTAAGAAACATTACTTTAATAAATGTGTGTTCACTAGATGATTAATGTTTTTTTTTATTATTCTCGGAAGCAGTAGTGTTAGGAAGGTCGTTCCAAAGGCGAATGGCTTTTCGAAGAGTAGAATAGTTAAATGAATTATACTTTCCGTAAATGGGCATGAAGTTAAACTGATTATAGAAACGTTGTTACCTATAAGGGGGAGTTTCATCCTGCAAAAATGATGACGGTGCAATATAGTTGTATTTAAGAAACAATCACTGCAGGGAGATATCTCGATGATTATGCAAAAGAGAAAGAAATAAGTAGAGTTTAACTTGCGTAACGCTTTTGTTATAGTCATAACAAGCAAAATGAAGCGCACGTGCAGCTCTTTCCATCATACAGATTCGGGTTTTTTTTATTAGATGTTTTTGATGGAGAGACCCGATGGAAGCTGCGTACTCAAGCTGAGGTTGTACAAACGTTAGAAAAGCTAGCTTACGAATATTGTTAGAAGAATAATGCAACTATAGCGACGTATGTAGCCCAATGATCTTAAAACATTGGCGCGGATGTATTCAATACGTGTTAACCACGAAAGGGTAGAAGTCAGACAAACACCAAATTTTTTACATTTCGTGTCATGCAAGTTAGTTGGGATATTCATATTCATGGCACGAAAAAGTATATGTAGTACGTTTGAAGGTAATTTTTTTTTTGCATTTAGCAACATTAGGCTTCATTAGCCAAGTGTTACACCGAAGAGAAGCAAGTTCAAGGTCTTTCAGGAGGGCTTGGTGATCTGGTGGTCATCGTTAGTTATAATAGGACAGTAAACAATGCTGTCATCCGCAAAAATGAGCACGCAAGAGAAAATATTACTCCGTAAGTCATTTCGTATATCAGAAAGGAGGTAACGTGAGATGATAATAATTTTAATAACTACTGTGAATTGCTGATGACTGCACAAAAAAATTTGGATATATGTGTGTGTTTCTTTAGTTGTAGCTTTGGTTTTCTCTTTATGCGCTTTTTCGTGTTCTACTTATGTAATTGTACACGCTTTATCTTATTTGTTTTGATTTTGCTCTATATTCCGTTTCCTTCCAGTATTAGTCATAAAGCTCTGTATTTTTATAATTAACCAAGGGTCCTACTACAGTTTCTTACTTTGAGAGCCGTACCTGTTTATATGTTTATGCTGTAACATTTTATTTTGAAAGCAATAAACTGAAACTGAACCTGAAAAAAAAAGTAGTCTAGTCGGAGAACTGATAATTTCAGAATTAAGCAGAGATTTGCAACGAGACCAGACTTTTTGGGAAAATCGAGAAAAGCACAATCAGTTTGCAGAGCTTCGTTCATGCTAGCATGCTGATCGGTTGTCAGAAGAATTGTGTCTCGCAGGAGAATTCTGTCTGCTTCAAAATCCGTGTTGATTACAGAAAAAATTGTTAGCTTCAAAGTGGCTGTAAATACTGCATGCTATTATATGCTCTAGCATTTTGCAGCAGATGTACGTTAATGATTGGATGATAATTTGAAGATGGGTGTGTGTCACCCTACTAAATTATTAGTATAACCTCAGACATCTTTCAGTCTGAGGGTGATATGCCTGTTTCTAACGATTGTGTCAAGATCTGTGTGAGGATTTGACTAGATACTATTATCGTGTTCTTGGAAATTTTCGAATTCATACCATCGATGCCACAGGATGCGGTTAGCTTGAGGTTATTTAAAAGGTGTGTGACTCCTCCAATGGTTACTTCCATAGTTGGCATTAATTGGTAGTCAAATTCTGGTACTTCAGGAAGTTCTGACCGACCTTCCGAAGAAATATAACAATTGAAAGTTGAGGTGGTCATCTGCAACTTATGATGTGCCGGAACTTTTTCGGGTTACATTTAAGAAGTGGTAGTAAGTCTTGAGCAAAGTATTTATCTTTAGCTGAAGATAGGTCTGTTTGACTATTTGAATATAGTGATTTTTTTTTCTTCTGTGCAAGAAATTGTAACAAAAAAAGTGAAACAATTAGTTTTTCACATGCAGTTGACCTTTGGCATAATGAAAAAAGTAATCCAATTCTTGTATAACGAAGCATGTTATCCACGATTTCAATAAAACAAGGTTTGAATGCTGCCCCAAAGGAAGATCAAAGTCTTAAACTTCTGCTGGATCCAAGAGCGCTCAGAATAAATTGAACGATGTTTTTTTTAGAATGCTTATCCCAATTTACCACACTGCGTTAAGCGTGCATTTCTTGCGTGTTTACGCATGACGTTCAGACGCTTTGAACAGGAATCCTTCGTCGTTACAGCACCAAGTTGTGTTCAGTATATCTGAGCTTCAAGAAATACCAGTTCTTTCAGGTTTTGCCTTTCTACTGCCGTACTATACGGACATTCGTTTGCAAGAAGTGGGATTCATTAGGCGGAACAGTGTGATAACAGGGTCGTGCCTCACTTCACGCGCTGTCTCCTTTTGCGTGGAAATGGTGCAAGGTGACAAGCAATACCCACCCGTGGCGTTGACATTCCTCGCGGTGGGCGCGCTGCCGTTGCCGACGGGGCTGCTCACGGTGGGCGGCGTCCGATTCTGTGCGGCCGCACTGGTGCCCGCGATGCCGAACAACTGGTCGCGGTGGTGCGTGAAGAGCCACTGCGCCGTGTCGAAATCACCCATGGCATTCTGGACGCGTTTGGCCACCTCGTCTTCCTGGCCCGGAGGCACCTGTAAGCAAGTCACCATCAAAGGGGTGGGGCCATCAAGTTTCTGGGCCAGTGGTTCTCAGCCATGGATGCGTTGGGGACCCCTTGGGGACTGGTGGGAGTGATGGAGGACCCCTTGCAGCAGAGCTTACGGAGAAGGAAGAGAGGGGATTGATTGATTGATTGATTGATTGATTGATTGATTGATTGATTGATTGATTGATTGATATCTGTGGTTTGACGTTCCAAAACCACCATATGATTATGACAGACCCCGTAGTGGACTCCGGAAATTTTGACCACCTGGGGTTCTTTAACGTGCACCCAAATCTGAGCACACGGACCTACAACATTTCCGCCTCCATTGGAAATGCAGCCGCCGCTGCCGGGATTTGAACCCGCAACCTGCGGGTCAGCAGCCGAGTACCTTAGCCACTAACCACCACGGCGAGGCAGGAGGGAAGGGGTACGTAGGCGAATTAACACAACCGGAGCGCGAAACAGGTGCCTTTTATTAGGCTTGTGCAAATAGTGAATTGTAGGTTCGAAACGAATTCGAAGCGAATAGTGATCTTGGTCAAATATATTGAATCGAGTTTGAATAGTATATATGACATACAAACAAAAATGGGCATATTTATAATGACCCAACTAACCAGCACAATATATTTTTATACCTAAATAAGGCCTGTAAGCAAATGTCATTTTTTTTCGTTCACAGGAAGTCGAAACAACTTTGAACAGTAGCAGAATATAAGTTTCGGTAGGATGCGAGTGATAACCTGTAAAATGGGTAACATTTTAAATTTTATTATACTTAGAGTATATAAGTTGTCATAACAAGTTTTTAAGCTTATTAAAATGATGAATTCATTTTAGAGTAACATGTTCTTTTAAAGGGGCCCTGTAACACTTTTTCAAGTTGCCATGGAGCCAGCAAAGAACCTTGTTGCCTTGCAAATTTACCACTGCAAAATTTTTAGAAACAGTCCGGTACGAGCGGCGGAGTCTCGAAAATCAGTCGCACGCTGCAATTTATTTCTCTCTTTTCGTCCTGACGAAATAGCTGGAAGCTAAGCAGGGAGGAATGGCACGGCAAAAGAAAATACGTCACGCGCACCTCGTGACCTTGAGCACCTCTTTTTTTTTCTTAGAATACGCAGCTTCTCAGTGTGATCGCGCCCGCACGCCTGGACACGTCGCGGCCTCCGGCTGCGGCACCAGTGACGACAGAGCACGCAGCACCATGTTAAATCAGCCAATGGCGGATGCAATAGCTGTGACGAGTGATTTTTGAGCTCATGGTGTCATTTGCCGAGAGAAGAGAGCAATTTTCCAGCTGGCTTTGGGAATTTACCGTTAATCGCAGGTCGCGTGCAGCGCCATATATTCGGGCTCGCGTGTTCTCGGAAGCCTCGACTACCGATCGGGAGCGTTTTCTGACCACGCTCAAGAAGTGTTGCAAGGCCCCTTTAAATTTGCATGAGAGCTTCGCGGCGAAGCAATTTTTTTTTTTGTTTCAGTGCTTTCACGGCCTAGCATTTCAACACTGCAGCAACACCACCTTTACAAGCCGTTACATGCGGATTAATTTACACCTATTCGTTCATTGTGAATACTTCAAAATTTTCAATAATTTAAGCTTTAATTGAAGCGAATACTCTACTATTAGTTTGAATATTATTATTCGAATATTTGCACAAGTCTACATTTTGTTGCTACGAAAAAAAAACATCAAATAAACTTGCCACATCACTTCATTTTGGACAGTTCATCAATACGTGGCATAGTCACGTTTAAAAAGAAATGCGGGTGAGGGTTTCGCGGATCATATAAATGGCTTTGCGGACCCCCTAGGGTACACGGACCCCATTTAAGAACCACTGTTCTAAGCTATAACAAGCCTCTTGTGGGTTTCATCTGTAAGAAAGGACACTCCACACGACTCACGGTTGAAACCAGCAAACATTTAGAATATATTTTAGATCACCTCCAAACGGTACCTGAATGCTCATTCTCCCAATCGAGGCCCATCGCTAGCGCGTCCAAGACTGGCGTAGCTCCATAAGAACGGCAACGAAAGCTGCAGTGGCGTCACACCAGACTTTGTAGTTACGTGAGTGACCTCCGGAGCTCCGCCACGTACGTACCCACAAAACATCGCAACTGATTCGGGTGCATTTTGTTTTGCTGGTGTTTGCATGGCACGTGTAAGAGAGATACTCAGCCCAAAGTGCCTCACAGCTTTGTGTGGTCACATGACCAAGCCACCTACAATCCTTCTTCCTTTCCCCCTCGGCGCCCAGAAACAGAAATTCAAGGTTGTCCGCTTAATTAAGGCGACATTACAATATTTACCGAAGATACGTGATCCCCGGTCCTACAATAAAGCCTCCCTTGTGTAGCACTGCCGATCCAGCTGCGGAGCTTTTTGGGGTGCACGTCTTCTTCATCACAGTGCGTGCATCAACCTTCTTGGAGCTATTAGAAACACTGGCAGCAAAAAACGCGCACGCCACAGATACGGTGTGGCACCGCCTTCTAAGATTTCCACGACGTGTGCCCACAGAGGGTTCATTTTTTTCTCAGATGGAGTCGAAGACCATCAATTTCCAACATTTTCTGAAGAACACTTACCGTTACTCTTCTTCCGCGATTACATTTACTGTGAAATATATTTCTTGCGGAAATTTAAGGTATCGCTTCACATATCTAGCCTGCTAGTATATGCTGTAGATTGAAGGGAGACCTTCGCGGCAATTTCTCCGACTGTTCAAACAAGCACCATATAGTATGATGCATGGAGAAACGGATGCTTTAGGAAGTAGGCACATCAATGACAAGTGATTGCACTTTATGCTTTTATGATTGTAGAGCTCTTGTATGCGTTGTTTGCTGCCCGCCTCAACGAACTGCTAATATTGCCCTTATAAATATTATCACTTTTGTTACTATATTCGTTGTCACTATTTTTGTCACTATTGTTACTATATCTTAGCATTTGGGCCATCAGCTACGGCTGACAGGCGTGCCAACGGTTCCTTTCGGAGGAAGAGGTCCCAGGGGGTTTGCATAGTAGCACATCAAGTCCCGGTTACTACAAATATTACTGGTAGGAGGAACTACCGTTTAACTCAAATAAAGTTTTCTCTACATGTTGTTTTTTGTTCCCTGATTGTATATTTTTTTAAACAATGCGCCTGTAAGCAGCCACTTTTCCGGAAAGTAAATGTAAAAGAGTGGTTGCACACTCCTATATTACGTCCTCAGATGAAAGAAAGAAAAAAAACCTCGTGGCTTGCAAGAGTTGCCTTTGCGCAGCTGTCGTATCCCCCCCACCCCTACTTTTGCACGAGATGGATTGCCTCACGCAACACAACTTAGCATGCGCCCGCCTTGTGGACTTCTTTTGCCTTTTTTTTTGCACAAACGTCTTGGAGCATTCACAGGCTACCCCCTGCTTGCGATGTTACAAGCTACATCACCTTGCCTGGCGACCCTTCAGCTATGGCACTCTTTCTAAAGCTGTCGCTGTCAAGCTTCGAGGAGTGTGCATAGCCCACAACATCGCGAATCGAAATTGTCCACCTAGCTTTTGTGGTGTTATCACCATACGTACTACGCTTGTATTATTCAGGCGTAGCTTGTGACATTGCCACAGCTGCCTGTCTTGGTTTCAGCACATTGTTTTTTTTTTGTTGACTTGTACTATTGATTTTGATATTATCTATTAATTTCTATGCACGCTGAAATATCCTATCAGCTGCATAACTGCCAACACAACTTGAAAACAGCAGTATGTCAACATGATTTTAAAGAATGCCGAAGTTTCCATTGCACAAAACAGTGCTAGGGGGGGTCATGCAGCTTCCGAGCTTGTTTACCAACACCTCGTGAGCCCAGGAATGCTAGCCATCATGGGGCCCTTGTTCTGGCCATATATGCACGTTGGTTGTAAAGTATCAATTTTATGTCCCAAATAAAATTATCCTAGTACAGTTTTCAAGAACCGGGCGAGTCTCCTCGCAAAGTCACGATTTTTTTTTGTTTACAGGTCTTAACTACAAGAGTATTAGGCGTTTTGGTGTGCTCAACCAACATACGCTTGTCTCACGCCCTAAAAGAATATCACTATGCATGAAAACCACTAAAGAAGCCCCGTAATATTAACTTTACTTTGCTAGCAAGATGAGGCGGTACAATGACGAACAAAAAAATTTTCTCGGTGTTAAGCAAAAGTAAAGAAAATATCAGCAACCTACCTCATAAAGTCACTCTTTAAGTTTTTCTTCTTAATCAAAATCTCCTTGCACCATCTCGGCTGAAAAGCATATCTTAGAAGTCAGGTAAAGATTAGAAGGATTCAACCAAAACGGTCAAGTGATGTCTACATGAGTACGCAACCAACTATGTAAATCCGTTGGGTAGATAAAATTATGCTCATTAAGCAGCCAGTTCAGAGATGCACTAACCACTTTGAGATAACATTAGCGACCCAGGGCCACATTACATAATGTTCACAACAGTAACGATCCCCTTTCCCTTTACACATAAGTTTGGTCACCCCGCATGTTCCATACCTTGACGGGGCCCCACACGATGGGATGCCCTCCCGAAGCTTCACGGGCCTGTCGCTTCGACTCTTGAAGGCCATCAGGCTCTCCGCTTGCGCAAAAAGCAAGAAGGTAGCACTGTTATAGACACTGTTCCAAAAATTTCAGCCTTAAGTAACGCCGCTATACAATCACAAAGCAGTGGGAGCATCCACGTTAGTTTTCACAAAATTAGGCTTATCGTGAAAACCAGTGACTACCAAGTGCCAATCAGCACCCAAGTGTCATAAGATATTAAGTCACATAACATACTGATTACCTTCTTCTCCCCAAGAACGCTTTCTGCAAGAATGGGCTGAAAACAACACATATCTTACGAAAGCTTACAGGTCAGGCTAGGCGAAGCGAAACACCATTCATCACGAATGTCGATAACGGAATCTATTGGCTGCGTCGTCAATTACATCGTTCTCTATGGCGCACGCAAGCGCAAGCGTCATTGGCAGCGCCGTTAGTGACGTCGTTCTCTGCATTGTAACCAAGCACGTAACTCATTGGCTGCATGGTCAGTGACGTCATTCATCCTTTGGCAGCAATGCTGCCGAGCCCACGTGCAGCTGTTTCACCTTGAAAATTCCATATGGAGAGGGCACGGATCGTACGAACGCCCTAACGGCAGACAAATTTTCAAGAACAGCTTAGCTAATCCGTGCGAGCATTCATGTTCGCCATGCCGATGCAGCAGTCCGGGCAAAAGAACAGGCCCGGATGGCGAAGCTCAGACAACTGCGCACCAAGGATCCGACAGCATTCCGGGCCAATTGCAAGAGACAACGGTGAGCCGAGTAAGCGATGTTGCGGGCATAACAATGGCAGAACGACTGGGGCAGCAAGGAAATCCAATGTAATTGGCTTTGTTTGCTGAATAGCAGGCCAGTAGTCATGAGTGGTGCTCTAGGGGCCCCACCTTAGTTCACGAGCCTCTTTAATAGTTGGATGGAGGGGGTTGTCTTACCGAGAATAATCAAATCGGGTGTATCTCGAGTCAGGCGCCCTCCCTTCCAAAATAAAAAATCACAGCCTATTCACGGAGTGAATCATTATAAATGGGCGAAGCTCCGGGGGATCATTCTGATGACCATGAATCCCCCGTACATTTCCCACTGGAACGTGCAAATGAGTGAAAACGCGTGTGTACAGTATATACAACGTTATTTTATTGGTCGTCATAAGGGTAAACTCCATAAGGGTTTTTCGCTGGTGAAAGCGTTTTCACGATAGTTTTTTTTTTTTTCATGGCAGAACGGTAACTTGTGGTCTGGAATGCACTTTTCTTCATCGTCATCAGTGTCCCCATCCTCACTACCATAGGTCGGTGAATTCACTAATGAGTCGACTCACTCGGACTCACTCAAATCGCGCCATGACTCATAGTGTGAGTGGGTCCGGGTAGAGCCCCTTGATCTTGGGAAAGTGCCGCCATCCACTGTACTCGCCGCCGCACGCTCAACCTCCTCTCTCCCTCCTCGCCCCCCTTCGCTTCCTCCCAGTCTCTGACGCTATTTCTGGACGATGATTGGTCTCCTTCGCCGTTGCCCTTAGAGATGCGTGGATCTTGCGCCTTGCTTGTGATTTTCTTTTTCGTTCGCGCCATTTTTTGCCGACGCTCTGCGTAACAAACGTAGCACGTGCTTTGTTTTCTGCGCTTTGGGCGCTGAGCCGTGCTGTTGCGCCTATGACTGCAACAACCACAGTGAAAATCACTACGCACTTTTTTTATGATAACCCAAAGTAAACGGGATGGCTTGCGCAAGCAGCAGTGGCTGCACAACATTGGCCGAAAAAATTTCGTTCCGACAAAGAACAGTGTACTTGCGAGGTAAGGTGCCTTGTTACTTGTAAGGTAAGGGACCCACAACCGATATTTATGGTACCCGTTTTCTTGAGCGCAACGGAAAGCTTACCGGTCAGACCTTGTCATCACGGAATGGCAACGCGGAAAACACCGAAGAATGTTTAAAATTAGAATTTTTCGATTTGCCGCGATTATGCAGTCCAAAAAGACATTCTGCAAACAGTGGATGTGATCGCGATAGCGATGATATACCAGTGTAACGCCAGCAGAGATGAAAAGTGAAGAACTCAGTACAAACACGTAATGCTGTGTTTGTCAAGCCTGCAGCCTCGCCCCCACTGCTTTCCAGCGTGCTTAATTATTTTAAAAGAGCCACAGCATTTTCGGGGCTTCTTACGCAAGTACGTTTGGTCGTGCACAGGTCATTTTTTCGACTTTAGCCAAGTCGAGCTAAGCCAAGTCTTCGAAAACGAAACGCACGACGTGAGATCGTAGTTGGATGGCTTCGATATGTCATCGCTGGACAACTTGAGCGATTTAGAGGAACGATTTTTGGCTCGCATGCGAGCGTAAAATTTGGGCCGCTATCGAGTCGCGACAGAGCGACATGTTTCGAGAGACGACAGCGGTAGCGATGAATCCGACGGATCGCCACCAGCAGCAGCATGCCTGAAGCAATTCTCCACAGAGCAGTAGGTGGATGGCGTTCCGCACGCCGCAGCGATCGCATTTAAAAGCTCGCGTGCTTCTTGCCCGACGCGACGGGAATCGAGCTACTCTGGAAACGCCGTGCGGCCGCGCGCATGCGCAACTGCACCCGTTTTCTTGCAGAGGCCACGAAAGCACCGCAACTTTTCATGATGTACTTCTTTTACCTTGTAAGCCACAAAGAAACAAACAAAAATGAACAATAACATACATATTCGAAATTTAAGCTCTTATTCTGGTGCGCTTAAAATAATCACAGCAAAGTTATTAGGAATTCATAATTGTGGTTGATGGCTCTGGCGCTAGGGGCGCGACACGCCGGTATCGGTTACTTTTAAACGCGCTTTAAAGTTATAAATTCCACTCAATATTGCGAAAAGTACGTTGTCACCTGTCACCGAAATTCATGCTCCTTCCTTTTCCACCGGAATCTATTCACCCGTCCAGGCCAGTTGTGGGTCCCTTTCATGCTCGTATCAAAGCATCACGAATGCTGAATTTGAAATATTCTTTCGGCCTGCTCATCAACATACGTAGTTTTAGGGGTGAAGCTCCTTATGCCGGGGGTCGTATGTCCCGTGTCGTCACAGTACCCAGTTGCATTGCATTCGATGTCAATAAAAATGGTGTCACAGCATATCGACGGAGTGAAAGATGGTGAGTGGGACGAAGCGTCCATCAGTCCGTCCATGCTTCCGTGCTTTCGTGTGTGCATCCATACGTCCGTCCATGAGTCCGTCCGCCTGCACGCTTCTCCCCACTCGTCATTATTCACATCGTGGATATGCTCGGATTTTCTTCTCGGCTATTCGTGCGTTGATTTGATTGATATGTGGGATTTAGCGTCCCAAAACCACCATATGATTATGAGAAACGCTGTAGTGGAGGGCACCGGGAATTTCGACCACCTGGGGTTCTTTAACGTGCACCCAAATCTGAGCACACGGGCCTACATTTCCGCCTCCATCGGAAATGCAGCCGCCGCAGACGGGATTCGATCCCGCAACCTGCGGGTCAGCAGCCGAGTGCCTTAGTCACTAGACCACCGCGGCGGGGCTATTCGTGCGTTGCCTCAAAGTGGAGTTGTCATCAATATGCTGAATTCCTTTGCTAGAAACAAGAAAGTTGAATCATTTAAAGAGACACTAAAGGCAACTATTAAGTCGGCATTGATTGTTGAAATAGCAGTCCAGAAACCTCGTAGTGTTACTTTTCGGTGAAGGAGTCGCCTATTTTGAAATAAAATCCTATTTCAGTGTTCCGCATTTGGTTAGCGCACTTCAAATTACCCGCCTCAAGAAGCAGACCGACGGGACCGACTCACATCACTGTTGCCGTGCACAACGTTGCCCGGCTTTACATGCCCTCGAAACTACGTCGGTTTATGCTATCTATGATCACATCAACCGGTTTTTTTTTTCTATTATAGAGTTCGCAGAAAGCAGCGTTGTTTTGACTAGGGCGAGCGTTGGACGCACGTACACTTTCGGAGTTCTGTCAGTTATGTTGTCGCCATACCTGATAATGCTAATTGATTGATTGATTTGTGGGGTTTAACGTCCCAAAACCACCATATGATTATGAGAGACGCCGTAGTGGAGGGCTCCAGGAATTTCGGCCACCTGGGCTTCCTTAACGTGCACCCAAATCTGAGTACACGGGCCTACACCATTCCCGCCTCCATCGGAAATGCAGCCGCCGCAGCCGGGAATCGAACCCGCGACCTGCGGGTCAGCAGCCGAGTACCTTAGCCACTAGACCACCGCGGCGGGGCTACCTGACAGTGCTAAGAATAACCGTGATCTCGTCTACAGTGGTGGTGGCAACGACAACCAAACGCACTGTAAAATACAGTGCATGCGCTGGTCGCACGCATACTTCCAAAGCTTCGAGCAGGCTGCCTCGGTCTTCGTTCGACGGTTTCAGTACTAATAATATCACCCAACACCATTAGGAAAAGTGTTCGGACCATTAGAATTTCGACCCAATGGACACAGTGGATTTTGGCAGGGCGATTTCACAAATTCGCTCGCCATCTGTCGTGGTGTCGCATCACTGAGATTGTACTATACGTTTATGTGAATACCTCCTAAGTTCGCGTATAATAAAATTCGATGGGTTCACAAAAAGCCTTGAGTGGACTGACCTGCATTTTTCTCAATGTGGCCACATCATGCAAAAAAAATTCACTTCCGGGAGATTTTCATGACAACCGCACCAACAGAAGAAACGGTCGAAATCCGGGAGACTCGGCAGGTACGAATTGAAGTACTACTGGATGGTTTATTTGTCATAATGATAGTTTATTGAGTTACTTCGTCGTGCGTATGACTTACGTCCCCATGCGTCGACAACTATCTCTTCAGTAATAGTTAGTAAATTGAGCGTTTGAGTAGTGTTGATATTGCAGAGAGTAACCTCCTGCCATTGCAGTTGAAAAGATTTTAAACTAAGCTAGCTGTAGGATGAGTTTCGTTTTGTTTTTGTGATAGTTAGCATTTAAGGTGAATGGTACGTTGCTTTATGTCGAGCACGTAATCTTTAGTATCACTTTTATTTCGTAAGTCACAGAAATGTCCCATATTACTGCGTTGCACGTTAACCAAAGTGTTGAGAGGATTTAGCGAAATCTTTGAGTTTCCGTTGGCCTCTTTTATTGTTCGTTTCCCCTTGCCTAAGTAGCTGCAGTACAATTACAATTTCTTGCATTCTTTCGAAGTTGTTGTTTCAACAGCGCCTACAATTGAGTTTTCTTTTGGTCATCAGGTTTTATTTGTTCGCGTCGCAATCCGAGGGGTGGGCAGAGGGCACTTGCAGCATTAGGTGTTGTTTGAAAATGGTTGTCCTGACGAGTTCGTCTTACGCACAGGAAGCCTGAGTCCGTGCAAAATGCCTGTTTGTGTGGAATGACTGCAGAGATGGAGGTGGTCTTTGGGTTTTCGCATCGATATCCAGGAATGATCCTGGTGTCTGGCTGCAATAATTCAGCCAAACCACGTGCTGCTGCTCGTCCTCCTGATGCATTGTTTGGTGATGGAATGCTGTTGTGTCGCTACCTTGCCAGCGATTGACGGCAGTCATCTTTCTATGCAAATCAAGGGATTTCTAAGCTGGGCGCAACGACAGCGAAGCAACATTTCAGTGGAGTGCGAACAAATAAAGCACCGTGCACGTGCGGTGCTGCCTGTCCGACATCATGCTGACATTGTAAGACCGGGCTTGCCCTGTCCAATCGTGACAGGAATGGACCGCGAGCCATCGACTCCAAAACAGGATCACCAGAGCAGTCAGTGACCCACCACGTGGTCACTGAATGGCCACGCCTTGGAAGCCCAAGGCATGGCCATTATTATGTGCATGCCTGTTCTTTGAGAGTTAAGACCGTCAACATGTAAATACTCTGTATAAAGCATTTTCCTGTCTTCGACTCGTACTCGATAGATATGTGGGGTGTAACGTCCCAAAACTACTATTAAATTATGAGGGACGCCGCAGTGGAGGACCCAAACCTGAGAACACGGGCCTACAGCATTTTCCCCTCCCGCAAAAATGCAGCCGCCGCAATCGGGATTCGATCCTGCGACCTGCGGGTTAGCAGCCTATAGTAGCTTAGGCATTAGACCACCATGGCAGGGCTTTGGCTCGTCCTTGCGCAAGCGCTCTCTTCGCGAAAATGCATCTGCTACGAAGGTGCAAGGCAGGTGGCGCCACGTTCGAAATTCGAGTGCGTAGAAGAGACCGAGGGGAGTGGAAGTGGAGGAGGAGAGTGTCGATACTTTGCGAAGTTTCGGTCAGGGGCATTATGCAAAGGTTCTGCTGACAGCGAGCCATCGACTCCAAAACAGGATCACCAGACATTGCCCGTCCATAGAGAGTTATAGTTTACCGTTAGCGTGATAGCGGGGGTTGAAGGAATACCGTGCAGCAAACGTTCGTTGCGGACAGCGTTTTATAGTCTTAAACACTGAGTTTATAGTTTTAAACACTGATGAATACGGAGTTCTGACATGTCCAATCATTTCCGGTTTGATCCTCTTCTGAGCAGTAATTCTGAAATTGACGCCAGACCGAGCAGGAAGAGGCAGCTGGAGAGGCACGCTCAGTGGGCCATGCTGGCTGGTAAGACATGAACGCTGCGTGCGTCTTGTTCGCGATTACCATACCTTAAAATTATCACATTAGCACTTACAACTGCACGACAAATCACCCGAAGCGGAACAACGAAAACTAAGGATTGATCGAACGCGCTGCACAAACTATGCAAGCAAAACTGAGCAAGTGAAGCCGTTTCCAGGTAACCAAGAATCGCAGCCAGGCGGTACCACACAAAGACACTGCGATAACAACACTAAAATTGTCAACGTCATCGCTTCTCGCTCACCCTTACTCGCGCCTGAGGCGTGGCGTAGGAGTTGGCTGCACACGTCAAAATACTGTCGATGACTCAAGGCCAGAAACGCGTCTATGATCCTAGAACAGACTTTCCGCTCAAAATAGAATAAGTCCCCCCTCCCTCCCGACGCGATGGACGCGATTCAAACTTCGCTCAATAACTCATGCATACCAAGTAATTGAATGAACGTCATATCTCGAGTTGAAATTTGGTGTGACGTGCTAAGCGCGATGTCCACGCTAGCCAGCGCTTCGTGCGGGAAAACATTCGCGGAGTGCATGCAGCGTTGTTGACGTAGTAAATGTCGCAGAGGGTAAGAAGCATGCAATGTGCGATTGTATCATCGCCCACTGCAGGGCTAATGCCTCTCCCATGATCCACCAATCAATCCAGTCCTGTGCTTTCTGCAGCCACATTTAACCTGCGAACTTTTTCATCTCATCATCCCACCAAACTTTCTGTCTCCCCCTCACTCGTTTGCCTTATCTATGAATCC
Organism: Rhipicephalus microplus; assembly: GCF_043290135.1. Lineage (NCBI taxonomy): Eukaryota > Metazoa > Arthropoda > Arachnida > Ixodida > Ixodidae > Rhipicephalus > Rhipicephalus microplus. The sequence continues at coordinate 76,721,044 of NC_134708.1, forward strand.
TGTCGGTTACCCTGAGTGACCAATGATTATTTTTCCTAGTGCTCATTTCTTCTTCTTGATTTCAACTATGATATCCTTGAACCCGGTTTGTTCCCTGGCCCACTCTGCTCACTCGTTATCTCTTAAGCTTTCACCTATCATTTTCCTTTCCATTGTTCGCTGTGTTGTCCTCAAATGAAGCTGAACGCTCTTTCTAAGCCTCCACGTTTTTGCTCCGTAAGAAAGTACCGGCATGATGCAGCTGTTACATACCTTCCTCTCGAGGGTTACTGGTAGATCACCATTTATGATTTCACAAAGCTTGCAGAATGTGATTCACCCCAGCCTTATTCTTCTAGCTATTTCCGTCTCATGGTTCGGTTCCGTGGTTACTACCTGTTATAAGTAGACTATTCCTATACAACTTCCAGCGTCTCTTCACCTATCGCAAACCACTGTTAAACTAAGCATTTCTTAGCGAACTTCGGCGACTTTGAGCGTATCTATCTATCTATCTATCTATCTATCTATCTATCTATCTATCTATCTATCTATCTATCTATCTATCTAGCCGCCTACGACTTTCATCTCTCCTGGCCGTTTCAATAATGGTATTGATACCAAACTTGGTATGGCGTAACATCACTGTATGACGAACATACCTGACTACTCATATCATGAAAATCATTGAAAATCATGACAAGTGTGTCATGAGTGTCGTGAGTTACATTTCATGATCCTGCAGCTCTTGCGTTGGTTTCGTTCACATGGCATGTTGCAAAACTGGTATGGTATGACATGATTGTATGCCGAACACAAGCGACCGACCCTAACATAAAAATCTTGGCATGCGTGTCATGTAACAACATGACTACAAGCCACGCTCATGATCCGCTCACGGCCATTTCGCTAGCGCCACATATATCAAATCTGTTACGGCAGTGCGTGAATGGATGACGAAGGTGTGTATGTGACTGGTGCAAACATGATAATCATGAGATTAGTGTCATGTAACAACATGACTACATGCCACGCTCATGATGCACTCGCGGCCGTTTCCCTAGCGTCACAACTCGTTATTACGCGATGCGAACGGACGACATAGGAAAATGACACATTGAAAAATTAGAATCATGACATGCGTGTAATGTAACAACATGACTGCATGCCACACTCATGATGCGCTCGTGGCCGTTTCGATAGCCTCACATATGCCTAATTTTGTATTACGTAACGTCAATGTATGACGAAGGTATTTGACTGGTGCAAACACGATAATCATGAGATGCGTGTCATGTGAGAACATGACTACATACCACAGTCACGGCGCCAATACATTTCGACGTGACGCGGTGCGCGTGCTCGCCGGCGTTCATTTCATCGCGTCACGCCAGCTTTGCCACGCCAGGCGCCGGTCTTGCGATATACTCGCAGACATGCGCCTCGCTGTGTTGCTTTGACAGATGCGCGTTTCGGTGCGTCCGGCGTCCCTCCGTCACGAAAAGAGGGAGGCACAGCGCTGTCTGATTAACGCATCGGCGCGAAATGCAGCACGCCGAATTTCGCGCAGGTTGCCATCGGGCCGCGCCGACAGACACTGGTCGCGCTGGATGCCCCTGGCGTCAGACTATGAAGTGCTCGCGTTTCGCTAACGTAGCGTCGCTGTGCCCAGCGTGCGCGCGCGTCAACGCTACATTGGAGTATATTGGGCCCTTCATCATGCGCTCGCGGCCATTTGCTAACTCCACATATGCCAAATTTGGTGTTACGAGACGTAAATAGATGACGAGAGTGTATAACTGGTGTAAACATGATAATGCTGAGAAGCGTGTCATTTAAGAAAATGACAACATACCACGCTCATAGCTTGCTCGCGGCCGTTTCGCTAGCTCCACATATACCAAATTTGGTATCAAGTGACGTGAATAGATGACGAAGGTAGAGAACACATCCAAACGTGGTAATCATGACACGTAAGTCATGTACGGCCTCATTTACTACCACCTCGTAACATTGTGTTGATTTTAGAGTGACATATTAACCTTATTCATTCATGCTTCGCGTATCATCGATTCCCACTGTACATGGGATCTGCCAATTTTTTCGCTGTTTATCTTCTATCTTCCCAAGGTTTTTTTTTTTTCCTGTCGAGTCTGTTGCACATTACCTTAGTGTTAATGCATGTTATTTTCAGACCTACTCTTCTGCTCGCCGTGTCCATTTCCGTAATCATGAGGTGTAATTTATCCCCCGAGTTGCTCACCAAGGCATGTTACTAAAGTGCATGTTACTAAAGTGCTCTCCATTAGCTCTTATCCCTAACTCTCCCCAATCTTGATTGATTTGTGGGGCTTAACGTCCTAAAACCACGATATGATTATGAGAGACACCGTAGTGGAGTGCTCCGAAAATTTCGTCCACCTGGGGTTCTTTAACGTGCACCCAAATCTGAGCACACGTGCCTACAACGTTTCCGCCTCCATCGGAAATGCAGCCACCGCAGCCGAAATTTGATCCGGCGACCTGCGGGTCAGCAGCCGAGTACCTTAGCCACTAGACCGCCGCGGCGGGGCAATTATTCCCAATCTAGGGTCTTAAAAACCTCCTGTAAAGACCTGGTGAATAGAATTCGAGAGATTGCGTCTTCCTGCTTTTTACACCCTTTTTTTATTGGAATTCTGTCACTTTCTTAAGGGAGAGCACTCGTGGCTGTGGATCCGCTGCAGATTTCTTACAGTATATGTTTATGTAAGTTTCATCGATGCCCCGGTTGTCTAGGGCCTGCATCACTGCTGATGTCTCGAATGAGCCAAACGCCTTCTCGTAATCTATGAAGGCTATGTATATAGGTTGCTTGTACTCGACGCATTTCCCTATCAGATTATTGATAGTATGAATGTCATCTATTGTAGAGTAGCCTGTACGAAATCCTGTTTGGTCCTTCGATTGATTGAACTCTAATGTCGTCCTAATTGTATTAGGTAATATTTTTGTAAATAGTTTGTAGATAACGAACAGTAAGCTGATCGGTCTGTAATTTTTTAAGTCCTCGACGTCTCCTTTCTTATGAAATAATATGATGACATATTATGGCACCCTCAGTCCCGTCAAAAGAGATTTTGTATAAAGGTGGCCAGTTTTTCTATCACAATTTTAGCGCCATCTTTCTGGAGGCCCATTGTTTCCTTATCCTCACTAGCGGCTTTGCCTTTTTGCATTCCTTCTTGGGCTTTCCTTACTTCCCCAGCCGTTACAGATAGGATGTCGTATTTCTCTGAGAGAGACATAATTATTTTAATGTAGAGCTTGAGAAGCAGTAGTAAACAACTTTATAACATAAACCACTTTGTAACTGGAGAAGTTCACCTGGCTTTTCTCCTGACATGCTACTCCTGGTACCGGGTGATGACTATGATACAAACAGTGATAAAAGCATACGATTCCACACACGCCCTACGCTATTTACAACGTTTCGTTCAGGCTTGTGGCCCGCAAAAATGTCAGTAGCGCTTTTGTGGTGTTTAACACACTGGAGCTGTTCTTCCATGGGCTTAGAATATCGGTCAACTCCAAGTCTGTGTCCCGTTGTACCCCTAAAGCAATCTTCAGAGACTGTCTCTCTGATGCTTATATCGTGCACTCACCGAAGACGTGATCGATCTCTCCTATGACGTCACATTATACACACAATGGGGAATCTGACAGTCCGATTTTGTCCCTAAAGTAATTGGTATATGCGACGTTTATTTCGATGCGGTCTAAACGTGTTTCAGCTTGCCTGTTGATGTCTCGCGCATACCAAAGTGACACGACGAATCGATCTTGTACAGAGGCCCATACTGGTGGCTAGGGTCTCTCCAGAAGGCTTGCTAGAGGCGTCAATCCCGTGCTGACACTAGTGTTGCAGCGCCTTGCCCCGAGAAAGGTACCTCCATGATTTCTGGCGAATTCCTCTGGGTTATCATTGCTTCTTACGATATCATCCTGGTTGTTTCTGCTTCTGTATAACTCTCTGGAGAACTTCTCCGCCACCTCAACTATCCTATCCATATTGGTTATGACATTGCCTTCTTTGTCCCTTAATGCATACATCCGATTTTTTTTTTCTATGCACAAGTTTGCCTTCGCAGCTTTTAAGCTTTTGCCGCTTTTCACGGCCTGCTCGATTCTCTCCATGTTATAGCTTATGATGTCGGCTACCTTGCGCATATTTATTAACTTCGAAAGCTCCACTAGCTCAATACTCTCGGTTGTATTTGAGGCTTTCATGGTTTGTCGTCTGTTGAGATTTTTCGTCTACTCAGATAATTTGCCAGTATCCTGTCTAGTGAAGGTACCAGCGACGTCAAGTGCACATATTTTGATGATACTAGTAAGATAATCGTTCGTTGCATCATTGCTAACGTCGGTTATACCTTGTTTCGTAGCCGCCAATCTACTCTGAAAAGAAACTGGATTTCTGTCCTTCCCTCTCAACGCTTGCTCATTCATTGGCTTCTTGCGTTTCAACTTATGCCTTTGTTTTTTTTTAGATCTAGATGAATACAAGCTCTTACCATCTTGTCAATTACTTCTACGTTCTGTGCAATGCCTGGCTGTGCACACAGAAGGAAGTCTATTTCATTTTTAGTTTCGCCATTACGAATTCGCCACATCCAATTACAGCTAGCCGGTTTTCTGTAGTAAGTATTCAAGATTCCTAAATTATTACGTTCTGCGAACTCTACTAATAACTTTCCACGTGCATTTCTAGAGCCGATGCCATATTCACTGACTGCATGGTCTCCGGCCTGTTTTTTTTTTCTGCTTACCTTCGCATCAAAGTCACCCATCAGTATAGTATACTGTGTCTTTACTTTGTAGGGGAGAGGTAGAAGAACAATGACACTGCGACATGAAATGACAAAAACCAAATATTTTATTCTGCGGCAGGCGCGTCTGCATGAACGTCGTTGTCATCGCTGAGTCGTCACGCCAGCACGTGGCAGGGCACCCCGCTGTAAAGACGGAGTCGCAGTCAAGACATGTTCATGTGACAGTCCTGGTACGGAAGGTGGCATGGCCAACGGGCCCTCAATTCTCTTCGGGACGTCGAGGGCTGCGAGCGAGTGGCGCAGAAGGCGAATTGCCATCCTGGGTGAACAGCACGAGCCTGTGCGTGTGAGACGTGGAGATGTAACCACATGCACTTCGCCATGAACCCGGTGTTGGCCGTCATGAGAAGGTTTCGTTTTCTCTCGCTCGCTGGTGGTCTGAGAAATTGGTGGCCTGTACGAAAGCGGCATGGTGTTCACGCTTCCATTTCGGTCGCATGCCACTTACAAACCCAGCAAGAACCACCGGGACAGAGATGCGGTGGTGCTGGAGTCTTTCACCGACGATCACGAGAATTGAAGAGTGGCAGCGTCGGCGCTGGGACGGGAAAACAGAGCGGGAGGGCAGCAGACGCTCTGCAGCAGTCATCGTCCGTTGGCTGAAGCACGCTCGCTGTGAGCTTCGAGTACGCTGAAGTGGTGCGGCGGCGTCTGTGGACAGAACGGTCTTCTCACTACACAAAGGGGGATCAGCATATACGCTGAATTATTGTGCGGCCGCTGGCGTATGGCATGATGATGTCGCTGCTACTTCGCTTGGTAGCGCTGGTACACGAACGCTGGCGTCGGTGATGGCAGGTGTAACATACAGCGCTATTGACGTAAAACGACTCTCGTTCGTGGCATGCGACGTGCTCGGCGTCGTCTTGGGAGCTGCGTCGAAAGCGATGTCGTGCGAAAACTGCATGGCTACGTGCGAATCAGTTGACGCTGTATCGCTCAAGCCAAGTGGAATCGCGCTTGTCTTGTTAGGGCTGCGTGACTGTGATGACCCGAGGCTCGGAGCTAAGGTTTAGCGCGGCAGGGAGTAAATGACGTGCCACACCCGGTTCCGGTAGAACTCATACAAAACATTGAAGACGGTCGCATGCCTGCGGCCCAGGAGGCGTCACGACGCATCACAAAGCAGGTGCAATAATGGGTACCATGATGGCACACCTCTCCTGCTGCGAGATGATGCTGCGCAAGTAGAAGCCAGCCTCCATCTTGAGCAGCCAAATGACTGGGCTTTCTGGCCAATATTCGGTTAATTCCGACGCTAAAAGAACGTAGGGCACCGTGGCCGTCATACCTTGTCGTCGCGCGATGGTGATAGGCGGGTCAGGGTTGGTTGGAATTTACTGTAACGTTATTTCATGATCCGGAGTCACCAATTTAGTGGTAAGGCGGAAAGAAGAATGATGCTGTTACATCGAATGACAAAAATCAAGTATTTTATTCCATGGCGCCAGCATAGACTTCACTGTCGTCGTTGAGTCGGCATATGCCAGCACGCGACAACTTTACTAATTGCCAACTCTACGTCTTGGTAGAAGCATCCAACAAAGTTATCATGATTGCTTGGTAGGCGTATAGGCCTGTACAACCTTCATGTTGGACGTTAAGCCTCAGGTGTCCTCCTAACTTCGTTGAGCCCCATTAAATGCTATTTAACACTCTCTAATTTATCGAACAGCACAGCTAGACTTGCCTCACTAGATAGAGTTCTAGCGTTAGAAGTAGCAAAGCTGAGATTCCAATGGCCACGGCGGCCTGTCCGGACCAGATATTCTCAGCACCCTCCGCTGCGTCACAGGTCTGACCGCCGCCTTGGACAGTTGCTTCGCTGGGAACTGAGGGCCAAGGGTGAATTGCTGCATTTATATGGAAGGTAGTGGCCAAGTAGGGCACCATAGTGGCCAATCCTGCTATATTGAGCGAGTGCATTACTGGCAAGTTGTCGCCAGCGAGGCCGCACCTCAAACTTTTTTTTTCTTTTAACAATTGCTTCATCACGCGTTTTAAGCAAATGTATAATTCGAAATGTTCCGGCATCGGCATCCGAAATGATCTTTGGTGGCCACTGCATGCTAGCCTGCTGCGATATCTTAAGGTGGGGGGAGAGAATTCTATGACAGATTCTTAGCACCGTGGAATACCAGCTAGATAGTTTGGTTCATATATTGCAGCTCTATTTACAATACCACCCCGCTGCGGTGTTCTAGGGGCTTAGGCACTCGGCTGGCCATCAAATCTCGGCTGAGGCGGCTGCATTTTCGATGGAGGCGAAAATGCTGTAGGCCCGTTTGCTCAGATTATGGTGCAAGTTAAAGAACTCTAGGTGGTGGAAATTTCCAAAGTTCTCCACTACGGCGTCTCTCATAATCATACGGTGGTTTTGGGATGTTAAACCCCACATATCAACCAAATCAATCTGTTTACAACACCATCGATTTTTCCGATTTCCGGCCCGTACTACAGTGATGTTGTGTTAGAATGCAAGTGGTATATTAGCTGCTTTAGGAGCACGTGGCTGTTGCGTAGAGAAGCCGGTTTCAATGCGGCGTCAGGGGGTGGAAACATGCTGTACCTTCCACGGGAAGCGCTCTCGCATAGTGATACACTGGGGCGGCACAGCTTCCACCACTGGCTCCCCCTATACTCTGCTGGGGTATCCTACTAGAAATTAAATTATTTCACTCGTCAGCCGACACACACACACTCACACACACACACACACACACGCACGCACACGCACGCACGCACACACACACAAAGAGAGAGAACTTCAGCTCTCGCACATTGATATGAATTTACATACACATAAGCAACAGGACGTGTTTTCTTAGATACCACGAAGTTCAATCACATTTATCAGGCGAGAAATGACACCCTTAGCTCAATTTTCACGTCCAATATGCGACGCTCATATTGCTATCACGCCTCTTTCTCTGGCTATGCTTTGGCTGTTAACGTACACCCGCGTTGAACGGCGCTATAGCTGCCAAACACCAAAACATACATTTGGCAAACACTCGTTTAATGATGCACAGTAAACATTTATTGACCCCTGTAAAGGCGCGTTTTACTTTCGTGTTATATGCCGATTCCCATGACGCAAGGGCCAACCATGACTTTTTAACGAATGATTGTAGTTTTTTTTTCATATTAAGTATTACACTTTTTTGCATATGTTCAGGCTTGTGTGTATTATAATTTGTCTTGTTGATCGATTTATGAGGTTTTACGTCCCAAAACCACCATATGATTATAAGAGACGCTGTAGTGGAGGGCTCCGGAAATTTCGGCCGCCTGGGGTTCTTTAACGTGCACCCAAATCTGAGTACACGGACCTACACCAATTCCGCCTCCATCGGAAATGCAGCCGCCACAGCCTGGATTTGATCGCGCGGCCTACGGGTCAGCAGCCGAGTACCTTAGCCACTAGACCACCGCGGCGGGATTCTAAAGTTTATAAACTCGGTAGCAGACGCTAGAAAATGGGTACTTTTCAGTGACTCACAGGCCGCATTAAGATCACTCTCCAGCACAAACAGGACAGTAATAAATGATAGTATGACATACGAAACTGTGAAAGAGCTCGCCAAAACAAAGAAGGCGCAACATGAGATCAAATTCCAATGGATACCTGGCCATTGCAACATTCCTGGAAACACAGCTGCCGATGAAGCAGCACGACAAGCACATTGTAAAGACGTTACTGTTTCTTTACCAATTTCGAAAAATTAATTGCGCAGTATTATAAAGAATACAACTTTCAGAATGAACAAAACTGCTTCGTTTGACCAAAGTACAAAGAGCTGTGATTTATATCACATCGATTGATTTATTGAATTCAAAATTACGCTGGCTTCAGATAGAAGTATGGAAACTAATTCATCGATTGAGATAGGCACCGCATACACAAAACATTTTTTTCACAGAATCGGCACAGCTGAAACTACCGAATGCGAATGTGGATTTATAGATGAAGACGTATGTCACCTTCTCATCGACTGTCCACATCATGTCACGCCGAGACGCCGTCTTAAGTCCGAACTGTTCGCATTGGACCGCAGACCATTTAGCACGAAAAAACTTCTGGGCCCGTGGCCAACTGGAGCTTTACAGTCCCACGCTTTAAAAGCATTAACACGTTTTTTACAAGACAGCGGGATTGCTGACAAGTATTAACAAAGAACAAACTTTCATTTGTAACACATGTACTTATTATGTACAGTATCATGTGACACCCTTCACGTGTGTGCTGTGAAATGAATGACGTGTCGACTATTATGTACATACGAGCGAATGCATCTTTATAAGGACCAGACGTGTGCTCTGCTGTTTTGTGCTGGTGGACCGAATATTAACGAGGGACATTTCCAGAGACTTCTTACATTGACTTTCGAACATTTACTTACCATTACGTTGTGATATGTGCGTATAAGTGTGTCTTTGCATATCTGTGCCCGAGTTTTCTATTTTCCATGCACTGCTTTGTATGTTTTGCTTCAAGATACGTGTTCAAGTTTCAATCAACGGCTAAGGAGTAGCCGGCGCCATAATGGTGCGCCAACATCTCCTTATATATCATATCAATAAAAAAGAAAAATAGACCACCGCGGCGGGGCATAATTTATCTTGTTTGCTAATAGTCTGAACACTGTTCCTGGAGCGTCCAATTATTATTAATATTGCTATTGTTATATTACTGTTAGCTAAATATAGAATTCTCAACCTTTTTTAATGTTTAATTTGTGGTGTTAGGGGCGTACTACATTGTTTACACTCATTGTACCTGTATTAACATTTCTCAAGGGGTCCCCAGGCACCTGCATAAATATGATAAAACAAATGGTGTAAGCAAAATTTTCCTTTGAAAGTAGAAAATGTGGGTGATTATAAGGTTAACCTATACCTCGTTGCTTCCTATCGAAATAGTCGTTAGCTGTACATGATTGGTGTAAACAGTCTTTGTCATGCACACAGCACCAGCTTGTTACGCGAGGCAACAAATGGAGCAAAAATGATCCACCACGTAATGACCTTTTATGCACGACTACGTAAAAATAGGAAAATAAACTACTTTCAGTACGGCATATTGTTTTCCATTGGTTTTTCAGATTTAAATTTTTTTTCTTTGTTCCACAAAATCGCCTGCTTTTTACATGACGTCATAAAGCCTGAGAGCATCTTTTTCTAAATTTAATTCAAGTAGGCTAGCTGCCAATCACAAAAACTCCGCCTGACTTGGTTTTCCCAGCGTGCAGCCAAGAGTGACCACTGTCGAAAGTGGGGGTGGGGGTGGTTCTCAGCACCCCCCCCCCCAACTTTTCTTAGTGGGGGTCTCGCTCCCCGCTTGCCCCTTCTCTGGCTGATTCATCTATGTTGGGGCCCACCATTTTCTTGGTGGGCCACTTTGATAAGGCAATTCCAACACGAATTACTCAGAGAGGTAGCTTTCAAAGGTATTCAGCATATTTCCTGACACTCCAAAAGATTGCAGGTCACGTAGAATGCCATAAGGCCATGTCGTGTCGTAAGCCTTCTCAAAGTAAAAAAAAAATACAGAAAGGCAATGTTGTTTATGAATGAAGGCATCCCTGACATAGCATTCGAATGCTACCAGTTGGTCATTTGTCGACCGGCCGAATCTGAATACAGCCTGACGACAATCAAGAAAGCCATTATATTCAAGGTAGTACATAAGGCGGTGGTTTACCATTTTTTCGAACACCTTTAAATGCACAAGTAGCTAGTCAGTACGATAGCCCTGTAACTAGCAGCAAGTCTTTCTTGTTCAAGGACGGGTATGATAATTGCCGCTTTCCAGGTCTTGGGTTGACGCCCAGAAGACCATACATTGTTAAATTAATGAGAATTACGTCGAACCTTTCTTCGTGTAGGCATTTCAGGATGCCGTAAGTAATCCTGTCTGAGCCTGGTGCTGAGCAGCTGCACTTTGCCAGTGCTGCCTTTAGTTCACCTATAATAAAGGGAGCATTGTACCCTCTTGCCGATGGCCTTTCATCATGAATAGGTTTACGTTCTTCGGCAAGCTTGTATCGCCTAAAGGAGTCTGTATAATGTGCTGAGCTGAAAATATACTCAAAGTGTTGGCCTAAGGCATCTGCCTGGTTTTCCAGTGTACCACCAGCAGTACTAACAAGGGGCACTGGATGAGTGATGTGCCCTTACAGTGCTCTTGCTCTGTTATACACCTTATGTGTGTCAGTGTAAGAGTTAACCAATGAGAGGAAGGATTGCCAGCGCTGTCGTTTAGACTCTCGTCGGACACGCCTACTATTTTCTTTTGCGCACTTAAAATTCACTAAGTTTTCGGCTATAGGATAGTTTTCAACAAAGCATTATTTTCATTTCCATGAGCATTTAACCAATTAGAAGGTACAACAACACTTGAAGGCGCCAGTCATACAAAAATATAACTACCCAAGGTTGGGCACCTACACAAAGTCAACCCTCGCCGCCAGAAAAAAAATTTGAAGTAAAAGGAAGATAGAAGTAGACAGAACAGATAAAAAGTGGGAGAAAAAGACAAAGACGACGGGAGAGAGAGAGAAGAAAAGGCGACTGCCGATATCCCCCTGAGTGGGTCAGCCCAGGGGTGCCGTCTACGTAAAGGCGGGGCCAAAGAGGTGTGTTGCCTCCACCGGGGCCTTGAAGGTCCAAGCACCCAGCGTCGGCTCAACCCCCAGGATTCCCCTTTTCCCGGACACGGCTAAGCCACGCACGGCGAAGCGTGGGAGGAGTTCGAAACCCCCCCCCCCCCCCCCCGTTGGCTCGGGTCCATGGTGTTGCCACACACCAAACGCCTGCTTGCGCAGACGCCCCTGCGGGGTTCCGAACAAGAAAGCTAGGGGCATGAACACTTTAGATGCCAGCTTACAATCGCTTACAATATGCGCATTCGGAAGTATCCGCTGATATCAAATCTGTCACACAGGCAACTCTCGAAATCGAGAGAGCCTTTATTTGGATCCAGCGCTGCTACTTGGTCACCTTGGACTGCGATTTGGCTTGATCTCGTGGCATTCGGCAGCGTTCGAATGTCACAGTACCGTTTGAATTTTGTCGGCATCATCGTATGAGTGATTGTCGTATAGTATAGCACCAATAATTATGCATGTTGATTGAAAAATATATCCCGAGTTGGTATCGAGATAAAGCACCCGTGGTCAATTTCGTTGGCGGTCATTAAAGGCGCGATCACGAGCTGCCGCTGAAACAGGAGGATAACGGCCTAATGGGTCCCAGCTCGAGCAAAACTATAGAATGAATGGTGTCTGCTAACGGCACGAGATTCGCGCGTTTTATATAGACAGTGTGCACGTGCACCGCACAGCGCCCCTTCGTCACTTCCAAAATGCGCCACCAACATGCCCGGGTACCTACTGACTACGTCACCTTCCGCTGCCATGTTGTATCCTCGTGCTTACACCCGTTCAGTTTTGCATCACGATGCAAGTTTGAGCAATTAACAGCTGCTGGTGAGGCAAGTTGATTTAGCAGACCACGAAGAGGGAGCAGGGCATCGGTGGGTTCTTTTCGGTGAAAGTTATTACCTATTGCATGAAATTAGAACGCACATTGCCATTTTCCGAAAAGCACCGGCGCGTTCGGCTGGCGCAGATAAACAAAAACGACTTGGAGAACCTCGGGGATATTAGCGTTTTCAGGTGTGACTTCATTACGGGTAACCAAGCACGTACCTGCAAACAGAGATAGCTTACCGTGACTGCACATACAAAATTGTCCGTGACCACTGCGTGCACAATCAGCGTGTCAGGGGGGCGGTTAAAATCGTGAAGGCGATCGTGGGGATTTGGGCATTGCATTGAAACAAACTGTGAAAATGGATGTGAAGCAATCAATATTCATTCACTCGCGGTTTGAGGTATAGCCAATCGGTTTCAGTTGAAACTCAGTTTTTTTTCTGATTGCTCGATTTATCCCCTAAAACGGTCTCCATCATTTTCAGGGACTCCACTGTACATTAGCGAAAAATAAAAGAAGTAAAATACCAGGTAAAAATCTGTCAGAACATACGCGAAAAAAAAAAGTGACCGCCATTACTATGGCACGCACCACGCGAACTAGTACCTCGCATAACATTAAATGCAAAGCATTTCTTAGCGAACTTCGGTGAGTTTGACCGTATCTATCTATCTATCTATCTATATATATATATATATCTATCTATCTATCTATATATATCTATCTATATATCTATCTATCTATCTATCTATCTATCTATCTATCTATCTATCTATATATATATATATATATATATATATATATATATATATATATATATATATATATATATATATATATATATATATATATATATATATATATATATATATCCACCTACGACATTTAGTTCTCCTGGCCGTTTGGATAATGCGATCTATACCAAACTTGGTATGGCATAACATGGGTGTATGACGAGCATAAGTGACTAGCCATAACATGAAAACATGAAATGCCTGTCACGAATGTCATAATTTACGTGTCTCGGTCTTGCTGCTCTTGCTGTGGTATTGTTCACATGGCATGTAGCAAACCTGGTACTGTATGACACGACTGCATGGCGAACATAAGTGACAGGCCTTCACGTGGAAATCATGACATGCGTGCCCTGTAAGAACGCGACTACATGCCACACTGAGGATGCACTCGCGGTCATTTTGCTAGCTTGATCGATATGTGGGGTTTAGCGTCCCAAAACCAGCATGCGATTATGAGAAAGGCAGTAGTGGTGGGCTCCGGAAATTTCGACCACCTGGGGTTCTTTAACGTGCACCCAAATCTGAGCACACGGTCCTACAACATTTCCGCCTCCATCGGAAATGCAGCCGCCGCAGCTGGGATTCGATCCCTCGACCTGCGGGTTAGCAGGTCGCGGTCTAGTGGCTAAGTACCTTATAGCCACTACACCACAACGGCGGAGCAGTTTCGCTAGCATCACATACACCAAACTTGGTATTACGTGACGTGAGTGAATGATAAACGTATATGACTGCTGCGAACATGATAATCATAACATGCGTGTCATGTAAGAGCACGGCTACGTGCTACGCTCATGATGCGATCGCGGCAGTTTCACTAGCTTGACATATACCAAGTTCAGTATAACGTGACGTGAGTGGATGACGAAGATAAATGGCACGTCCAAACGTGATAGTCATGACACGCATGTAATGTAAAATATGGCTACATTCTACGCTCATAGAGCGGTCGCGGCCATTTCGCTAGCTTCACATATACCAAATTTGGTATTATGTGACGTGAATGAACAACAAGCACAAACGCCAGACGCAAACATGATAATCATGTAATGGAAGTCAGATACGACCCAACTTATATCCGCTTGATAACGTTGCACTGATTTTAAATTGACAATTCAGCTTCCTGATTCGTGGTTCGCATATCATCGATTTTCACTGTACGTGAGATTTACCAATTTTTTTTTCCTATGCTGTTTCCACAAATTCTAATCAATGACGCTCAACATCAGCACTGTTTGAAACACTTGGGGAGCCGCGCTGCTAGATTGGTGGCGTGGGTCGCAACAATATATAATATTGTTGCGCATGCCTGGGAAGAAAACTAAGATGGGTGAACATGTTGGCTGCCCCAAGGTATCTTTAAAACACGCACTCATGACCGAAATGGTTGCCCCCGTATCCACCAAAGCCATCACAGGCACATCGTCAACAAAAACACGTACTTTGTTCTTGAGCATCAACACAGGAGGTATTTCTGATATTAGCACGTCTCCGGCGACCTCCTGCGTCATGCGTAACAATATTATTGTTATTGATATAAAGATATATCTTGTAAACTTGCCTATAGCTATGCATGATTACTCGTTTTCAATGGGAGCTGTGGCGCTTTTGCGCAGCAGTTCCCATCGAATTCACTCATCCACTCTTAAAATTGTGGCTCAAGAAACTTTGGGCTTTCACTTGTTCTTGAGCTACGCTATTTGTATTGAAAGCGAGATAACGGGCCCTCGTAGGTCGTGGCGGGAAGCCGGTGTAGGCGGAGGCTGGTATACGTGTTTCACATCTTGATTTTTCTGGTCTTGTATTGGGTGGGCAAACGAGGCCTTCTTGATCCGATTAGCTTATTGAAGTACGACAACAACAAAAAAACACACGGCTTCTCTTTCAACATCGCGCGCAGCAATACATGACGAGCCCTCAACAAACTGTACGCGAACTCCTGTGGTGGTAGTGGTTAGAAATAAGAGAAAAAAGGCACCTAATTTCTGTCTGCCTTCAGGCGACACGGCGCAGTGCCTAATGAACTCCTGTAGGTATCCAGGGAGGTACCCGGGCATGGCGGGAGAGGGCGACGAGGGCGGAAGTGACATCACATGAACATGAACGTCGCAGAAGCGAGGCAGCACAGTGAGCTGAGCACGGCTGTCGTGTTCACCGATTAACGACGCGCTGCTTAAACACATAAGTAGTCTTATACAGCCTTTTCTCAGTTGTTCTTTTCGCGCAGACATGTCGTGGTGGCGGCGAGGTACCTATCAAGTACGGAAACACAGAAGCAACCACGTCGCTGTTCAGTCGCACACACTTCATGGTCGATCCCAGCGACTGCATGAGAGGCTGGCTTCGTACGTAGTCGCTGTCACGGTAGTGCTTGGAGCAAGGCACACTTCACCTTGAAGTTATGAAGCTTTTTTTTTTCAACTGCAGCGGCCTATTTTGTGACCATGTTGTGAACCCGAAGAGACTTGTGAATAGCGACCTAGTCGCGACCGAAAGGGCTGTGGCACGCAGCCTTATGCTGTATAGCAATTCCGCATTGCATATACACTTCAACCCCGTGCAAACGCTACTAGTAAATAGCGGATGGCAAAATCTCAATCGTAAGAGAGAAGTAAATCCCCACGAAACGGCAGAACTGATGCTTCGTTAGGCAGCAGAACGCACCATAAACACGGCGCAATCGCGAAAGCAACGACACCTCCCCACGAGTCCCTCCCCTCCCTACCGCGGGTACCGGGGAGTTCCTTCGGTCAAAGTTTGTTTCGTTGTTTAATCGAACTCGAACATCGCAAAAAAAGAACAAAAAAAACTTTGTAGGTATGTTGTGAGAGGTCACAGATGCCGAGTTTGCGATAAATTCACGAGAGCGAAATCGCTTCAGCGTCACTGTAAAGAACCACAAGTAGTTTTATTTCCGGAAATGGTGTGGATGCTAACACCCCCTGCAAAGTTGCTTGCGCCTCGTGGCGCATGTGTCTCGCGTAGAGGCCACACTCAGGAGTCCCAACTGTTGAGCGGTAGGTGGCGTTGTGGTCGCGAGTACCACCATCATCATCATGGTTAGAATCGTAGCGCCGGCAGGTACGCGTGGCGGCCCATTAGAGAGTTGCGGGTCTCTATTGCGGGTGGAACGAACGCTTGTCTCTAGCGGTGGGTCTGCGGTGTACGGCAACGCAGGCCGTCTGCCGTGTGCCCTCCTGGTGAGTCAAGCGTTGCTGAAGCCGCCTTGTGTGTGTTCTTGTGTTTGTGATGTTTTTTTTAGTGATGTGTAATATTGTGTAAGGTTGTTTAGCGTGCTGATCACAATTGATATAATTTTTTTGGCAGGTCATATCATCGTTTTAAAATAGTTAAATAAATATATGTTGTTTGGTTCGTTTTGACCACGTCTGCTGAGTCCGTTCACTCCAAGGGCGTGGCGTTCTTCACTTCGAGACTCCACAAAGTAAAAAAAAAAACACCCTTTGCCGCAGGTTTGACGCAGACTCGCAAAATTTTCAGGAAATGCAGCAAGATGCAGCAGCGATGGAACTTTGACGCATCACTGAATTGGCCGGCCGTGACCTATCCGCACCAACTTGGAAGAGACGGGGACGTGTCCTCCGACCAGACAAACAATCCCCCGTAGCGGCTAAAAAAACTGATTTTCGTTTAGCGCCGGCTTGCAACAACAAAAACCAAATGGAAAACTGTTGGCGGCCTTGCTATGCCTCGGCAGTTTTTTTTTTTTTTTTTTTGATGCGAAGCATTTCTTAGCGAACACCGATGACTCTGAGCATATTTACCTATATCTAGCCGCCTACGACATTTAGCTCTCTTGGCCGTTTCAATAATGGTATTGATACCAAACTTGGTATGGCATAACATGACTGTATGAAATACATATTTGACTAGTCATAACATGAAAATCATGACATGTATGCAATGAATGACATTTCATGGTCCTGCAGCTTTTGCGGTGGTTTCGTTCACTTGGCATGTTGCAAAACTGGTATAATATGGTATGACGTGATTGCATGTCGAACACAAGCGACAGACCCTAACATGAAATATATGACATGCGTGTCATGTAACATGACTACATTCTACGTTCATGATGCGCTCGCGGCTGTTTCGCTAGAGTCAAATATAACGAATTTGGTATTACGGGACGTGAATGAATGACAAAAGTATGTGACTGGTGTAAACATGATAAACATGATATGCATGTCATGTAACAACATGACTACATGCTACACTCAGGATGCGCTCGCGGCTGTTTCGCTAGCTTCATATGTACGAAACTCGGTATTACGTGACGCGAACGGACGACATAGGTAAATGACACATCCAAGCATGATACTCATGACATGCGCGTCATGTACCAACATGACTACATGCCACACTCATGATGCGCTCGTGGTAGTTTCGCTAGTTTCACATATGCCAAATGTGGTATTACGGTATGTGAATGGATGACGAAGGTATGTGACTGGCGCAAACATGACAATCATGAGATGCGTGTCATGTGAGAACATGACTACATGCCACAGTCAAGGCGCCAATACATGTCGACATGACGTGGTGCGCGTGCTCGCCGGCGTTCATTTTGTCGCGTCACACCAGCGTTGCCACGCTAGGCGCCGGTCCTGCCATATACTCGCAGGCGCGCGCAGCGCTGCGTTGCTTTACTGCATGTGCGTTTCAGTGTGTCTTGCGTCCCTCCATCAAGAAAAGAGAGAGACGCAGTGTTGTCTGGGTAACGCATCTGCATAGAGTAATGTTACTCCAGGGCATCGGCGCGAAATACAGCATGTCGCATTTCGTGCCGATCGCCATCGGGTCGCGCAGACACATGCTGGTCGTGCCATGGCGTCAGAGTGCTCGCCTTTTGCTAACGTAGCGTCGATGTGCCCAGCGTGCGCGCGCGTCAACGCTACATTGGAGTATATTGGGCATTTCATGATGCGCTCGTGGCCGTTTCGCTAGCTCCACATATACCAAATTTGGCGTTACGTGATGTCAATGGATGATGAAGGTATATGATTGGTGCAAACATGATAATCCTGACACGCGTGTTGTAAGAACGTGACAACATATCGCGCTCATAGCGTGCTCGCGGCCGTTTCGCTAGCTCCACATATACTAAATTTAGTATCACGTGACGTAAATAGACGACGAATGTAAACGACACATCGAAACATGATAATCATGACACGGAAGTTAAATGTACGGCATTATTTACCTCCGTAACGTTGTGCTGATTTTGAAGTGACATATCAACATATCTCGTTGATGCTTCGTATATCATCGATTCCCACTGTACGTGGGATCTGCCTTTTTTTTCTTTTTTTTTCTTACAAGTGTTCTGCGAAAAGCAGCAGCGACCGTCCCTTCAAATCACCGGAGCGGACAAGTTTCCATCCCTGCTCGCCTCCTCCGTGTGGGTGCGTCACGTGGAGTAGCGTGACACGCACTTTAAAATCGACTTTAATTATTTTTTTTTACGCTGGAGGCAGCACTTACTAGCGACGAGCTGGCCGACCAGCTTTGGGCCGTCCCGCAAGCCGAAGATGCCGCCCGGGTCCTAGGAATTCATGCGGTCACCTGAGGCACCACTATCAGAATCAACAGAGGGTGGGAAGGGACAGAGGTTAATCCCCTCTTTCCCCACCTCGCCTGGAGGAAACTGCCGGACTTCAAATAAAGTTTGTTCATTCATTCTAATACCCGTTCATATTTTGTAGACGATGCGCATGAGTCTACACAAATATATTCGACAAGTTATTCCGCCTGTAATAATTTGTGTGATCCCTCCATTAAGAAACAAATATACGCAAAGCACGCACGCATATCCCAACACGAAATTAAATAAATCTTGTTGCCGATGAATTGGTGTCACACAGAAAGCACATACTTTTTATAACAATCTTGTGACACAGTGACACGAGCTTGGATGTTCGTTTCTGAAGGATGACATTAAAGGGTCTGTCAACGCGCTCCATCTTTTTCTTTTTACATCCCCCAAACGATCTCGGTATTACGTAAAGTAGACCACAGCGATCACAATTTCTGAATATTGCAGAGCTGCGCGTCACGCAGAGCCTCCATTTCGAAAAAATATAGTACAGTGGAAATCGATGATATGCGGAGCACGAATGAGAAAGAATAATTTATCACTTTAAAATCAGCACAATGTTACGAGGTGGAGGTGAATAATGTCTTACATGACTTACGTGTCATGATTATCATGTTCGGATGTCTAGTTTATTTTCGTCGTCTATTCGCGTCACGCGATACAAAATTTAGTGTATGTGGAGCTAGCGAAACGGCCGCCAGCACGCTATATGAGCGTGGTATGTTGTCGGCTTGTCAGGATTATCATGTTTGCACCAGTCATATATTTTCGTCATCCATTGACGTCACGTAACACCAAATTTGGTATATGTGGACCTAGCAAAACGGCCGCGAGCCCATCAAGAAGGGCCCAATATACTCCGATGTAGCGTTGACGCGCGCGCACGCTAGGTACAGTGACGGTATACGTTAGCGAAACGCGAGTATTTTATATAGTTTCACGCCAGGCGCAACCAGCGTCCGTCGGCGCGGTCCGATGGCAACCGGCGCGAAATGCGACGTCATTTCGCGCTGATGCGTTACCCAGACAACACTGCGTCTCCCTCCTTTCATGACGGAGGGACGCAGAACGCGCTGAAACGCGCATGCGTCACTCCCTCTACTCCCTATTCTCGTAGGCGAGTATAGGGAGTTTTACAATACCGTTTGCAAGCGCTGCGGGTGTTGCGAGCGCCATATGAGTTTTAGAATAGCGTTTGCCCTGCTGCGATCCGCAACGCACGATCGCAGCGACACTGTAGCCTTGAAACCAGCGCTTGCGTGCCACAAGCGGGCCGCCATCACCGCCCGTAGCCTCGAAACCAGCGTTTGCGGGCCACATGCGGGCCGCCATTACCGCACGCAACGCCGACTCGCGTCCGAACGCCGACTCGCGTTACGAGGCATGCGCAGTGGCAGCAACCGCACCGCAAGGGCTCGTGGTGCGCTATTCTAAAACTCCCTTATATGGCAGGACCGGCGCCCGGCGTGGCAACGCCGTCATGACGCGATGAAATTGAACGCCGGTGAGCACGTGCCCCGCGTCACATCGAAATGTATTGGCGCGTTGACTGTGACGTGTAGTCATGTTCTCACATGACACGCATCTCATGATTATCATGTATGCACCAGTCACATACCTTCGTCATCCATTGACGTCACGTAACACCGAGTTTGGTACATGTGAAGCTGCCGAAACGGCCGCGAGCACATCATGAGCGTAGCATGTAGTCACGTTGTTGCATTACACGCATCTCATGTTTATCATGTTTGCACCAGTATCATACTTTCGTCATTCATGCAAGTCCCGTAATACCAAATTTGGTATATGTGACGCTAGTGACGAGCGCATCATGAGCGTGGCATGTAGTCATGTTGTTACATACTACGCATGTCATGATTTTTATGTTAGCGTCTTTCGCTTGTGTTCGCCTTGCAATCATGCCATACCATACCAGCTTTGCAACATGCCGTGTGAACAAAACCATCGCAAGAGCTGCAGGACCATGACATGTAAATCATGACAGTCATGACAGGCGTGTCATGATTTTCATGGTATGACTAGTCAAATATGTTCTTTATACTCATGTTATACAATACTGATATTGGCATCGATACCATTATCGAAACGGCCAGGAGAGCTTAAAGTCGTAAGTGGCTAGATAGATAGATACGCTTAATGTCGCCGAAGTTTGCTAAGAAATGCTTCGCATTTAAAAACTATCCCCGCGCTCCTTGCCTTAGCCCACCAATGCTTCTTACACGTGCAGTCAACTCGGCGATCGACGACGTGACGCAGCACACAGCTCTTCGATTGGTCTAAACCAGGTTTCAACAAACATGGCGATAGCTATATCGCGAGAACAGAACGACAGCACAGAGACAAGAAGGACACGAAGGACACTAGCGCTCGTGTCCTTCTTGTCTCTGTGTCGTCGTTTTGTTCTGTTCAGGACTTTTTTAAGGCATTGACAAGGCAGAGGTTAGCAATGCCCCGCTTGACCAATTTTGTCTTGTCAATGCCTTAAAGAAGTCCTGCCCCCACATGGTACACCACAGCTTTGCTCTACAAGTGGAGCGGCTTACCAAAGCTGGTTACCCCGCGCATGTTCTCGTTTCGGTGGCGGAAAAGCTTGTCACTGTCTTGAAGCGGGGCGACAAACCGCATAAGCGAAACAGTGTCAAAAAGAGCCGGCCTGTCGTACTGCCTTACGTGCACGACGTCTCACACAGGCTAAAAAAGATTGCTCGAGACGCAAACGTTCTTGTGTTTTTTTTTCTGCACCGGAAAAATTGCAGAGGCTTTGCAAACGGGTCAATGCACCTCTTGCAAATTCTGCCTCGTGCTCTGTCGCGCACAGGACACGCCACGTCCCATGCGCAGTGGGAGTCGTATACTTGATTCCACCGACGTGTGGGTGCATCTATGTCGGGCAAACCGGCAGGTGCACAAATGACCGCCCCTGAGAACACCAAAACAATGTGCACAATGTGGTACAAGGGCATCTTGGCATTCATTGCCGAGATTGTGGGTGCACCCCTCTCTTTGATCAGTGTTCAATATTGGCGAGGCACAGGAACCAGCTTACCCGAGAAATTATCGAAGCCGAAAAAATGCACTTGCTAGGAGATAAATGTGTGAGCACATCATCGGTTGCTTTATCACAGGCTGAACGTGATTACCTGGCTGGGCTTTGAGGCAAGAGAGGACCCGTCACACGTGTTTTGTTACTGATGTGTAGATTAGGCTTGCATTTTACCTTCATGCTCTGTTATCATCCTTTTTAGCAGTATATATTCTTGCCACTCTGTGAAATAAAGTTGGTTGGAAGTCAGCGCTCTTTCTGTCTACCCTGTCCTTTTTCCTTTGTTCGCGCGCTGAAACATCTTGCAAATATGACTTGTTCAAAATAGTTAAGCTACGAGCTTCACAGTGACAGCTTCAAAAAGCTTGTTTCTCGCTTGAAAAAAAAAGATGTCGCACTGGGCTGCGCTCAACATGGTCCGAGCCTCACTAATCAAGTAAACAAGTTTTTTCTGCTCATCCATTTGCGTTTTTACACAAAGGTACTCCGAAAGGAGCGAGCATCTTCCTGTGAAAAGAGGAAGTACCTGAAGCTCAGGCGCATAACCTAGGCTTGCAGCCCAATGTCCTGTGGCGCGCTTGTGAACTATAAAACATTCTTTTTGGGGGGGGGGGGGATAAAAAAGGACGTGCGACAAATTATTAAGAACGAATTTTCGTAAACAATTAGTGAGCCACTACTCGGAAATGCGTTGTATGACCTGTGTGCAAAAAATAAAAGGTTTTCGTCCAGATAACACTGGTGATTCTCGTCTCTGAGTATGACGTTTTGAATGATGGGGCTTTGATGATATGATGGCATGTGGGGTTTAACGTCCCAAAACCACCATATGATTATGAGAGACGCCGTAGTAGAGGGCTCCGAAAATTTCGACCACCTGGGGTTCTTTAACGTGCGCCCAAATCTGAACACTCGGGCCTACAACATTTCGGCCTCCATCGAAAAATTATAGGGCTTTATTTACAGATTAGTGCTTGAGGAAATGATGGTTCGCCGTGGAAATTGTTGCAAGCAACGGCTCACAATTGAGTTCATCGTCCCACTCTTCTACCACTTCACATTGATAAAATGTTTCAGTGCCATCACGCACTCAATTTCGGCATCCTCGACCTGACGATATTTCAGTTCAGTCGCGCACTTGCGTAGGCATCCAGTTTTCCAGAAGCTAATTAACATATTTTCTATGTCGCCATTTGAAGCCATGCACGAGCAAAAAATATTTTAATTGTTTCACATTGCCCGCGCGCGTGGTTGATTGCTGTCTCTGCGTAGCACATCGCCACCCTGGGTGACGTGCGAACGTATGCCAGCGCCATCTGGCGGTTTCCTCCCAAGGCGTTGCGCGCTAGCCAGCGCGTTCATCAATTTTCCATTCTAGCCACTGAACCACAGCTAAGACATTGCTACTCCATCACACGAGTTGCGAAACTCCCCGTAGGCTCCATGCATTGAAATCAGGAGGCTTCACTGACTAAGAATTTGGGAGTGAACAGATGTTCGCGCCACCTGTTGAGCAGCATATCTACTATTAGGCAGATTATTTGTGTTTTGTGTTGTTGTTTCCAGATGACGCGACAGCCTGTTCTAAAATAATTGAACTCCAACAAAATTGGGCCACCTTCATGTCCGAGTCTTAAACTAGTTTGCTGCAAAACGAGCGACTGGGTGGCGGAGAAGCATCGGCGCCGGGTAAACAGTAAACAACCAGGCATCACAGCAAGCGGAAGTGCCTTGCGACTGATCAAGTTCGCCGATGACGTCAATCGCGGACGTCTTGTCACATTGCCGAAGTGGGCGGAGTCACGACTATGGGCCCCGCCTTCCCCTCTCTTTAGGAGAAGGGTAGCGAGGCCGCGCGAAAACTTGAAATCAGCTGGACGCGATGTTCTAGCCCCTGTAACTTCCTAATATAACACGTATTCACAAAATTCTTGCGGCAGCACGTTCACGAAGTAAAAGTGCGCATATTTCTCTTTACAACAACTTTTGGACCTTGGGGCTGTTTACTGGCCCTTTAACACCAACAAAACGCTGGTGAGAAGGCAATTATTGCAAGCGAAAGTTAGTTATCCATTCTTACGAAGGAAGAACTTGCCGAGATTATTAATAATAACATGCGCTTTCTTACAACCCGAAACCATGACATCACTATGAGACGCCGTAGTGGAGGGCTCCGAAAATATTTAGTCTGATGTTTGACTTGCGTCTTCGTGAAAATTACGTCACACCAGATGGCTAATTGACCGCTTGCAGAAGTCTGCGAGGCGGCTTTTCTGCAAGGTTGTTTCCAAGAACAACAACAAAAAATGATAAAAACGTACCCAGCCTTCTTTTCTCACTCGATCTGCTTTGACCAAACCTTTTCCAGTGAAGGCACGCGAGTGTGACTACAACCTTTTCCTGCGACAATTACTGTGCGACCAACCCTCAGATCGCGTGGAGGACGAGGCCCCTGTGGCTCGTAAAGAATTCCTTCACTGGAAAAGGATTTTGTGGGTCGGACAAGCACCCTCGGCGGCCGCTTGTCGACAGAGACGAAATACAAAGGCCACGCGTGTGGTTACGTGAAAGCATTTTCGAATGTTACGAAAACATGGCTAATACCCTACCCCTCTCCCAATTCCAGCGACAGTACTCGCTCTCTGCATTTCGCACTGCGCCATGCTCCCGACCGGGTTGCAGAAATTAGGTGCATTTTCTCATCTTCTAACCGCTACCCCCATTTCGTGCCGACCAGTTGTGTCCCCGCGATTTCCGACGACAGCGCAGCTCTGAACGACTGGCTCGTCCTACGCCATATCCTGCCGCTGACAAGAGCTACGCCATCATTGGAGATCGCGAGCGCACAACCGGTTGGCATAGAATCCAGCATTCCTTTCTTTTTAAAAATCAATTCCCCCGACAAGAGTTCTCGCTGAGTGGTGCCCCGTCCTCGGACTCCTGCGACCGTGTCCATCTTTCCTATCTTCTCCTTGCTTCTGGGTGTCGCTGTCCCTGCACCACGCTCTCTCCTTCCTCCTCCCTGTCTATACTTTTAATCCCTTGATCCTTAGCCCCATCCCTCGTGAGCGACTACTGTGGAGGTGTCGCACTAAGATGCAGACAGTTACGGAGCTCACTTTTATCTTCTTTTCTCTTTTAAGAAGCACATAAGTGCGTCCACCGAACATGCTGCGCAGCCAACCGCGAGGTGGTTCAACCCCACAGATCTTTCCTGTCTCCGTTCTCATTTTTCTTCAGCTTGCGCGCGAAGTCGAGCTTTCATCACTACAGGAATTTTTAAAGAATGAGAAGGAACATGACAAGGATTCGGCGGTGAAACCTTCCACACAGCCAGACAAGAGGAGCGGCACGCGCGCACAGTGACGCTTGCTTCAAGGTGCGTGTGCGTGTGTGTGTGTGTCACATGAGATGTGAGGTGTGCACCTGCGCGCGCAGGTGCACACACACACACAAGACTGCACCTGCGCGCTCTTCTTTGCAGTCTAGCCCGGCCATGAAAAGAGAAGCGTAATGCCGAAACATGCCAGCACGTTTTTTTTTTTATTAGGCACACAGTAACGACCCTCTCCCCGTCTTCGAGATCAATCCAAAGCCCCCATACGATGCGCCGCGCAGTGAAATCATGGATTTCGCATGCACAAAATTGTATGTTACGAGCATTAATACAACAATCTCGCCTGCACATATACAACGACCAGTGTCAGCCTGTCCTGCCTTTCATTTCCCGACGCCGAACACCTCTAAATGCGAAACGCGACTATTCGAGATGGCCAAAAGGCGAGAGACAACAAACTGAAAAACAATATTGACGAGCATCCGACTTTCAGATGCACACCCGTTTCCTCGTCGTTTTCTGCAGCCGAACAAAGTGGTGTGCAATTAGTTCAACGAAGGCATTTCACCATTTGCAGAAATCTGCAAGGTGGCTAACTTGCAAAGTTGTTTTTCAACCGAAAGGTCTCGTTCACGCCTGCTTTGCTCACTTATTGTGTTTCTGCCTCCCCCCCCCCCCCCCCCCACCTCGCTCTCCTCTTTACGAGCGGCAGGGCCCTCGTCCACCACGCTATCTGAGGGTTCGTCGCGCAGTAATGGACAGTTTGCAAAAATCTCCAAGGTGGCTTCTCTGTAGGGCTTCGTTTTTCAACGAAAAACTCTCGTTCGCAGACTGCTTTTCTCGCTCATTGTGCTTGTACCTCTCCGAATTCTAGTGAAGGCACGCGAGTACAAGAAAAAGCCCGGCGCTGCTGAGCTGTGCTACCACGAGAGCTGACGTAGATAGTGCATTTTTCTTTTCCTTCTACCACGCATTCAACAAAGCGTTTTTTCAAGAAAACGTACCCTCAGCCATTGCATGGTGGACTACATAGGACCTGTCCTTCGTGAGGAAGGGGGGAAAGGCAAGAACACAGCGAACGTGAAGAGCAGTCTATGAACGAGAGGTTGGGAATGAAACCTTACAGGAAAGCCACCTTCCTAAATTTTGCAAACTGTTCAGTGTGGCGGGAAAACGTCGTTTTGTCACACTCGCGTGCCTTCGCTGTAAAAGGATATGTAAAAGCACAGCGAACGAGAAAAGCAATCTTTGGACGTTTTTTTTTTTTCCTTTTTTGGAAAGCAACCTCGCAAAAAGAAAGCCACCTTGCAGAGTTCTGCTATTGGTCAATTAGCCTCTCTTGTGTGACATAATTTTCACGAAGAAGCAAGTCAAACATAACACTGTCAATATTTTCGGATGCTCTCTACCGGGCTGCAGAAATTAGGTGTCTTTTTCCTCTTCTAGCCGCTACCACGGCCTCTGGATGGAAGAGCTCACGTGCGCTGTTTCATGCAGCAGGCGTGCCACTACCACCTATTTTTGGAGCCATCCACTACGGCGTTTCCTACTGATATCAAGGTTTCGGAATCAGCGGATACTATTATTCTCAGCGCGTTCTTGCTTGGTGTGCATAGGTGAAACGGCCAGCCTTCGTGGCGCGCACCATCGCCAGAGGAGAAATAAATTCGGCAAGAGTTTATGCGGCAGCGACTGCGCGAGCAGTGCGACATCGAAAGCTGCGATAAAAATGAGCGTCGATGAAGTAACTTGTGCAAGCGTGTTCCCTCTTGCCGGCGCAAATGTACGAGCAGAGCAAAAAAGCCATCATAGACATACCGGAAGACAATTCGCTTAAAACCGTCGTGTAACGTCACTCCTGTAATGACAATACGGAACCACCCACCGCATCGAGCACTAACTGAATGACGTCATCCAATCTGCATGGACGCTTATCGAGGTAGAACGTCGATAGGCTTATCGAGCATGCACGCTCTCTCAAGATGATAGTCCGTGCAGGTGTACTCTTCTTAGTTTGATTCTAACAAGTGACTGGCGGCAGCATCGAGGTGTCGTTTTAGGAGCGACCCTAACACCATCCCTTTTAGACGCCCCAAATGCGTTACGCATAGGACCCATAATTAATCGGCGGCCGCTGTTATCACTTGAAAAAGCTGTTGCAGTTGTTAAATTGATGCAGCATAGGCGACGTCAATGTCTCGTTGAAAGCCTCACCTCGAAGAGCGATCGAAGAAGGGAGCAAGGCGCTCCCAGTCGAAGTCTCGTTTTCGGCCGCCATTGTCGTCCGGTGGGCCGCAGCTCATGCTCCAGGACTATGCAACACGCAGCCGAGGGTTCGCAGGTCCTCGAGGGTCGCTTTTCTCGTTCGTTTACGAGGCTCCCGGACGTTCACACCTCCAGTTTTCGTTGCGAACGCGTACAGCAAATGCGTTTGTCGCTGCAAAGCCGGAATGAGCTGCGCCAGGTGAATCTTGGTTGTGGCCTGGCAGCCAAGTGGCGCCCACCGCAACGTGTCGACTCTTCGGAAAATAGTTTCGACGCATGCGCCAACAGCTTAGTTTTCAACCAGCTAGCAGCCAGCAAACTATTTATTATTTTTTTCGTTCTCCAATAACTCTTGCCTTTATTCATTTTCACCCAGTCTGCTTGGGTTCAACGTACAATGAGTCATGACATTCCGGCAGTCTGGTTCTTCCTTTGTGGTTCTTTCGCACTTTCGCTGGAATGAGGTAGGGTGAGCATCCGCAGCGCTATAGGAGTAGCCTCGGCGCGACACCCCTGGTTGCTAAACAATGCTGCGGGAAAGCTGACACACAGGTGTTTTTCACGCGTAAAAAGCAAGGGGGCGCTCTTGTATTGCAAACTCTCCCGAAGGCGCTGCGCTGTGCTCCCGACCGGGCTCCTCTTCTGACCACTACCACCACCACCACCACTCGGATTCAGAGATGTGCATGGGTTCCGGGTAGCCCGAAAGCCCGACCCGGCCCGCAGGCCGAGCAGCCCGACGTCTTTTCACCTCGGGCCCGGGCCGGACTCGAGCTTCCTTGTTGAAGCCGGACTCGGGCCTGATGAAAAGCCCGAATTAAGCCGAAAATGTAGATGATGTGTCGGAATTCTCGTTGTTCATACGTGTGCTTTCTCCGGAGTGAAGTAAACTTTTTGTGAAAAAAAAAAAGCTTGCTTTGGCATAGTTTTCATGGTTGGGGTGTGTTTGGGTTAATTAGCTGAAATTCACAGCTTTTAACACGAAGGGCTGGGGGAACAGTACAGATATGTACTAGACATAAAAAAAACTGGCAAATGTTTCGTAAATGTTTTGTTCTTTATAGTATACATATCCTATGCAAAAATATTTATTGTATACAAAAAAGAAGTTACAGGGAAGGACGGCACGCTTGTTTTTTTTTAATAAATGCATTTTCATTTTTTTTTTGGTTGCCATGTGCTTTATTGCGTCGTTCATCGGGCCGGGCTGGCCCACCTCTAGCAAACAGTATCGGGCCCGGACCGGGCCATGCACATCTCTACTCGGATTTACAACAGCACAAGTTTGCGATAGCCCCACGGCGGTGGTCTAGCTGCTCTGCAGCTCACCCGCAGGTCACGGGATCGAATCCCGGCTGTGGCGGCTGCATTTCTGATGGAGGCGGAAACACTGTAGGCTCGCGTGCTCAGATTTGGGTGCGCGTTTAAGAACACCAAGTGGTCGAAATATTCGGAGCCTTCCACAGGTGACAGAGTAGTGGGGGAAGAAAAATAGAGAAAAGGAATATGGGGCCGCTCTACCTGCGGAAACTGAGAGATTGACGGTAAACTTATATTTCTTTTTGTAATGATGAGATGGATTTTATCGGAGTAGATAAGGTTATAGGCTAACAAAAAAGTTTTCCTTTCTTTTTTTTTCGAGACTGGTGGCACGCACGTCACCACCCCGATATAAAGGGGATGCTCATAGCATCCATTCATCCACTGTCTATTGATCACAATGTGTGGCTCTGAAAAGGGAACGGGTGGGTCAAACCAGTATGAGTGGACGACTGGCTGCATCGGTTCGGAATGCTCACAGATGACGACGCGACAAAAGAAAATGTTCGCATCTTCCCCTCTGCAATTTCCGACTGGCAACTCGTTAAACATTTTTCGGATGCATTGTGCATATCGAGCCACCTGCAGGGCAACGTTGTGCCCCGTGCTTTCCACCAGGCACTGATATCGGGGTGACAGAATTTTTGCAGACAGGTTCTCGCACGCCTGCCGTGACGAACTGCGCAGCCGAATGTAACTCTGCTACCAGGAAAATCTCGGCTGGCCAGCGCTCCCAACCGCTGGGCATGGAAAGAATGTCCGGTGACGAGGACGATGACCTGGCTTGGAACTTGCAGCTGCCCACTCGCAACCAACTCTCAAAGCACCTTACAACGATTGACAAAGGCAAAGCGAACCACACAACACAATGTCATGCCGCAGGCGGGTGCCTTGAACTCGCTTTAAAACTTTCCTGGCTTCTCAAGAAATCCAAAGAAATGAAAATATTGCTTTTCTCACTTTATTTTACGGAATTTCGTGCCACCAAGGCTACAATGTTCATGGATTTGGAGATGTTTACTGAAGATGGATCGATCGGCCGTTCAAGAAAAGCACACCAAAGCAAATACTATTTGGCCCAAGATAATCACAAACAAGCTCATCCAAAACTAACCCCCTCCTACTATCCACACTATCCTGTATATCTGCTGACTTGATGACTTCATGAAACACAAACAACTACATGGTTTTCACACGAAAGCAGCCTGAAACCTACACAAGATACCTGTGCTCATTCTTCGTTCTCACAAAACGCGCACCCTAACCGTCCTCAACGTTCGGTAAAGCGCTAAGACTCAGCTAATGTGATCAGATGATTCACAAACTCTCACTAAAATATGAAAGGGGAGGGAACTTGTCTGTGTCCTTTCCGAGTGTGTGTATTTTTGCGATTGTTTCATCATGAACTTTTACCAACACACCCAACTGGCAGTCATCCTAAAGGGAACAAACCTGACGTACTTACGCGCTCATTTACTGAATGTAGCCTCATATCGGTCCATGTTTTAAAGAGCGCACAGGACTCTCAACACCATACTCTCATTCATAGAGCGCTAACACACTCACACACACCTAACCATAGCCTATATCCTTGTAACCTAAGCTCCCCTAACACGCGTCTGAACCTAAACGTTCACAAAGAACAGCACGCAATGAAAATAACGCTTGATGCCTTTTCAGGAATACCTGACAAAACCTGCGTTAGTTTTGTGCTAAAAACCCTGCACCAAATGCTTCTCAAACATGATTATTTTTAAATCAGCTTTTGGTTTTATTTTGAAACCTTTTTTAACAACGCTCATTTACTCAATTAAGAGGCTATACAACTTCGTGCCACACAAAGAGCCCCGAAGCACGCATGCTTCGGCTTTGTTTGTTCAAAATTATCGGCCGTAGAAATCTTGAATCACGACTAACATGCTCGTGTATTAAATAAAACTAATTTGACGCAGTCGGCTGAGTTATGCGGGTCACTGCTTCCGCATAACGCTTAACAGCTTAACTAAATACTTACAACGCTTAAAAAACTCAGAAGTGAAAAACTGTCTACAAACCAGCCGCGGAGACAACATATAGGAATATTGCATCAAAACAAAAATTAAAAAAAAAACAAGAATGCTTTTTAAGAAATTCCTGTGTCGTGCGCTTCAATTGTCCCTCACTCTTCAATCGTACACGCAGCTGTCGTGGTCTTGGCGGATTTTTAAAAAAAATCTTAGCTTTGTTGCCATGTCGGACCGATTCACCCGTGCTAACCCTTTAGCCACGTGCCACATGAAGCATGCTGTAGATGGAACGCGAGAACTGACGCATTCCACGTGATTGAATTCGCGAACAACCCACTTCTCTTTTTTTTTTTTTTGTCGTCCGGAAGGTCGGACACCTGCTAATCAACTGTGACGCCGATGCCAAACGCCTAGTCCTGGCTTGCTACGCTCAGATATTACGAGCCTTTCTTTACACACGTATGTACCTTTTGTCTCGCTCGCGGCTCCTTGACGTCTCTTTCGTCTGCGCCGCTTCTAGCGGCTCATTTCAGAGCCTGCCGATAGCATCTCAAGCTCGTCAACCCTCTCACAGCTTTTGTTTGTGGTCTTACCTGCGCAGTCTCAATGATTTTCGAAAAAACGATCTTTTCTTTCAGGCTAGACTGTTGGAAAAGCTTAACACACTAAATAACACTGCGGCGGTTTCCCTCCGAACAATCTTGCTCGCATTCCTGGGAGCTGTCTGCAACCGCACAGTTCTCCCCACTCTGTACTTCTTCAGTACACTGTGCTGGCCTCATCCTGGTGTCCTTCACATCGCTAGCAATATCCACCGTCACGACAACCTCACTTGAAGTCTGTGCCAGATTGTCTATCGCAGACATTTGTTTCGCTATAGCATTCCACTGGCAGAGCACCTAATCACGCTCGCTCAGGCCTTCGGTGGCCTCTCTCCTTACGAAGCATCTTTCGCAGCTCTCAAACTATAGGTTCGTCTTTGAACCTGCTAGCCTCTGCTAGAGTAAGTATACTGCTAGAGTAAGTATGCTTACTCACAGCCAAAAGATCATCCATCAGCCTTTACATCAACTACATGATTACCCCTTTACTTTGGTCCTGCATCTCGCACATAATTAGGTGATCCCTCTGACTCACTCAACACTCACAAATAGGGGATCTCACTAACTCACAAACAATCCAGCTTCTCTGAACTCGCACTGATGGAATGATGCCTGTAAAGCCAAAGAAAAGACCAAGTAATCACCACAACACAGCACCATATCGCAAGGTCCATCTCACCGCTGCCAGACAGAGGGCTCCAGTTCGGCGAATCTCATTAGGGTAGCTGGCTCCCCGCAGTCATCCACATTGACGATACTCCGAGTGCCAGAAGACGCGTTCTTAGACAGAACGTATAAGTTTATGGTGTACTGCAAGCACTTTCCGCGTCTATATCTGCGTATCTATCTAGCCGCTTACGACTGGGTGCTCTCGTGATCATTCACTCAACTTGGCGTTAACCAAAATTAGTATGAGAAAGTAGGCTGGTTTGATAAATATGACGCACTGGTCAACACATGAATAAGGTCACAATCACGCCGCGTACGTCATCAAACACGTTTCACCAGACAGCGGCACATACCCACCCGCGGTTGTGTACCACAGGTATGCGGGTATGTGCCACAGCTGATTACAGTTTATATCAAGCCAGGTGAGCTGCAGCGGCCACTGGTGTCCTGGAATGGGGGAACCACCCTTGACAATATCCCCTTTCTTTTTTTTTTCACGAATAAAAATGTTGCATCATCATCAACACAGGAACGGTGACTACAGACATGGGTAATTCTAACCTGTGAGCGTTAAGAAAAACCTGACATCTCCGGTGTGGCACCCGGCGTATGAAAAGAAAAAAAATATGTTAGAGTACCGGCCAGAATCGAACCCCAGCATTCTGCGTGGCAAGCAAGTGTCCTACCGTAGAGCCAAGCGAGATCTCGGAACTCCTTTTCGAATAAACCATAATGCTCGTAAAGTGTCTATTTGGTATACAGTGATGGCTATCAAATTTTATAAAAATTACATACAGCCGTCACGTCGACTTACAGATACAGCCGTCAGGTCAAGTTAACGTAAATTGTACTTAGGTGCCACGCACTGAAGTTGATGTATGCAGCAGCGTCCAGGTTTACCATCCTCTCAGGCACCGGCGTTTCATATCAGCTTATCGTTTCTGGCGTTGCTATTACTCATGTTCCTGTTAGTATCGTTGCGCAAGTGCTAACAGCTGGTCGTATAAAAATCTGAAACTGTTCAACATATCTGTGTGTGCAACATTCGTACATTTTTTAGCATCATTTCATAACTTGTCGCTCAATAAAAAAAGTAAAAAATGGTCCTCTTCCCTCCACATAACGTCGATTCCCAAGGTACGTGGGATACCTCCGTAACCCGACCACAGTGACCTGCAGGACAACGTCAGGCCTCGTGCTTCCACAACGTGGTTCTAAGACAGAAAGGAAGAGAAAAGTGAGCCCCGTAACCAACAAGGCAGCGATATCGGGGAGAAAGCAATCTAGCAGACAGGTTTACGTACAATGGCGTCTGCCTCGACGAACTTTACGAACAGCGTGCGGTGGCGCCAACCAACCAGAGGCCGTGATGCCTCCGAATGCTATGCCTAATGTTTTCACTTCCAAGGCACCGTCGAGCGTCGAGTGTTGTGTCAATGTCACCTAGAAAAATGTTTTCAGGCCTGCTCCCATGCCTCCGTGACGTCACTCTTTTCGGCCAAGCGGTCGCGCTTAGAGGAAGCTTTGAATGCATTGCTACCATCGTCTCTCGTTAAAAGATAAAAGCATTCGCAACGAGCTTTAGATG
The DNA here is from genome assembly GCF_043290135.1 of Rhipicephalus microplus. Taxonomy (NCBI): domain Eukaryota; kingdom Metazoa; phylum Arthropoda; class Arachnida; order Ixodida; family Ixodidae; genus Rhipicephalus; species Rhipicephalus microplus. The sequence goes on from NC_134708.1 coordinate 76,754,659, forward strand.
CGTGACAGCTTTATTTTGCCTTATGCGTTAGCAAAGAACCTGGTAGAAGATGCACAGAAACAGTTCATACTCATTTGCTAAGATTTTGCAGTTTTGATTGATATGTGCCCCGCCACCGTGTTCTGATTGGTGATTGATATGTGGGGTTTAACGTCCCAAAACCATAATATGATTATGAGAGACGCCGTAATGGAGGACTCCGGAAATTTCGACCACCTGGGGTTCTTTCACGTGCACCCAAATCTGAGCACATGGGCCTACACCATTTCCGCCTTCATCGGAAATGCAGCCGCCGCTGCCGAGATTCGATCCCGCGAACTGCGGGTCAGCATCCCAGTACCTTAGCCCCTAGACCAGCTTCAGCTGTTTTCTTTGCTGAGTTAGCGCTATCGTACTCTTTTAAACATACTTCTTTCTCGGCTGTGGCGGCTGCATTTCCGATGGAGGCGGAAATGCTGCAGGCCCGTGTGCTCAGCTTTGGGTGCACGTTAAAGAACCCCAGGTGATCAAAATTTCCGGAGCCCTCCACTACGGCGTCTCTCATAATCATACGGTGGTTTTGGGACGTTAAACCCCACAAATCAATCAATTAAACATACTTCTTCATAAAGACTTAGTTACTGAGGAGAGTGTTCGCTGCTGTTACAAATATGTTATTCAGCACAATGTGTGGGTGATGATCATTGCAGCAAACATCTAAATCTTCTGCTTCACAAAAATTTTCCTGTAACAGACACGAGAAGAAGCATTTCCTCTTTTGATTTGCCCCTGATGCGCTGAGTTCGTAGTCGTTCACATACCTTGGGGCATTGGGAAAAAATGTCGCCCCGCCGTGGTGGTCCAGTGGCTAAGGTACTCGGCTGCTAACCCGCAGGTCGCGGTATCAAATCCCGGCTGTGGCAGCTGCATTTCCGATGGAAGCGGATATATTGCAGGCCCGTGTGCTCAGATTTGGGTGCACGTTAAAGAACCATAGGTGGTCGAAATTTCCGGAGCCCTCTACTAAGGCATTTCTCATAATCTTAATTATCGTGGTTTTGGGACGTTAAACCCCACAAATCAATCAATCAAAAATTGTCGAGATTGCATAAGCCGTGTAGCCACTATGGGAGCTTGTATTGTTTTGCCAGTTCTTGTATTGGTATATTTGGTAGTGCTTCTTTAGTACTCTGGCTTTTAAGTGGAGCTCACACAATTGAAAACCATTTAAGAAAGCGTCTTCCGTAGTTGTCTACATGCATCTAAATTCAGCTGAAGTTGCATCAGTGCATATTTTAAGGAAACATACTATAGGTTATAGTGAGTTTACGAAACTACTGCCAAATAAGGGGGTTGGAACACCAGCAAGAAATTACTGCAGAAAACCGAATTCACTGAGAAATGCACCAGCACTCCTTTTTTTTTTTTTCTCACCCAATAAACGGAGGTGCCCACTTTGCTATTCGCAAATGGCGAAATGTTTGCTGACACTGAAGGAAAAGAGCCTGATCCGGAAATGCACTGGCGCACGTGTTTGTCAAGGCTTACGCTAACAAGTAAGAAGCACACATGTAATATTTATTTTAGAGCGAGAACGGAACATGTTGGAAATGGTCGAATGAGAAGTATGTAGTATATACAGACGCACACATACGTACCTTCGGGCCACGGAGATAGCGGATGTCGACGTCATCTCGAGGAACGGCGCACCTTCATTTCTTTCTTCAGTCATTCTTAAGGAACGAGAACACACACACCTTCGGTCCATAGCCCCAGCATCATTTCATCGTACGGATTTCATCGTACGGCCGTATGCTTCGAGAATATCCAGCGCACAATACACATATCCAAGCCGCAGTTCAGACACTGAGAAACACGATCTACTTCAGCCACGAACAAGCACCCCAGCATGCCGCAAAAGCGTTCGTCGGGCTTGGCAATGCATCGCTGTAAGCACGTCTGTGCAGAGAAACACGACGGTCAAACGGAGTGACGTCATGGTACGCGACAGGAACAGGTGTGGTGGCATTGGCTGAGCGCAAGCAAGGAAACAGCTCCGAACCTTTCTGAATGACCACTTCGCCATCCAGAACGACACCGAAACGGCGAACCACCGCGAGTGCTGTTAGCGGGACGTGGTTTCATGCCGAGTTCGAGCGACACCGACGAATTCAGCGAATGCCTGCCGGCTGACCTTGCGCCGGTCCTGAGTGCGATCGTCACCCCGCCGCGGTGGTCTATTGGCTAAGGTACTCGGCTGCTGACCCGCAGGTCGCGGGATCGAATCCCGGCTGTGGCGGCTGCATTTCCGATGGAGGCGGAAATGGTGTAGGCCCGTGTGCTCAGATTTGGGTGCACGTTAAGAAACCCTAGGTGGTCGAAATTTCCGCAGCCCTTCACTACGGCGTCTCTCGTAATCATATGGTGGTTTTGGGACGTTAAACCCGACATATCAATCAATCGAGTGCGATCGTCGGCAGAGTAAAAACATCATTCACACTACATGTCGGTGCTCCTGTGCTTTGACCTGCGATTATCTGGGCTCGGAATGAGTGTCCTGTTCGTGTGAACCAGCTCATGTGAGCAACACTGGTTGAAATCTACAGTGGGTTCCATCGCCTGAAACATCGCGTGGTGCCTATACTGTGTTTGTTTTAAACATAGGTATTCATCACGCTGAAAGAAACCTAGCACTTACCAACACATTTCGGTGATGTGAAAACGTACGTACATGAGTATATTTGTGAATTTTACGACGCTGAAATATTCATTGACTTCGGTGCAAATAGTTTGCTCGTGTTGCAAAGCTAAAAACAAGCGTGCCCTGCTTGGTAGCAGTGTGATGTGATTCCGTGCCGAGTACCAGCGACGCTGATGACGTATGGATGGATCGATGTATCCTATCCGACTGTGCCCTTTAGAGCAGGCAGTGGCTCACGCCACCTAGCCATAACGTTAAGTACTATCACTATGTGTTTAAGGATTGAATTTCACTCGTGCCTTGATTGTAGATACCAATCAGTTAGCCTCCTCCGGGTTATTTCTACCCGTTTAAAGTCTATTTTGCATTCACTGTCCCTAAACCTCAATGCTTTTCAAAAATTCAGCGCCATTATCTTGGACCATGGGCTGGAGTACTTTACAGAACATTATCAAATGTTCAGCCGTTTCCTCATCCTCTCCACACGCACTACATACCATAGAAGTACTTGTTGTTGGGCTAGTTCGTTCGTCATACTGAGGGGTAATTCTAGACGCCTAAAGCACCACAGGAAGAAATAATCACAGAGAAAGAGCGTGACGCTCTTTCTCTGTGATTATTTCTTCCTGAGGTGCTTTAGGCGTCTAGAATTACCCCTCAGTACTACATACCTTGTCTGTGCCTTCGAATTTGGTTTGGTACGTCTTGGTCCTCAATGGTCCCGTTCTGGCCTGGAACAGCGGAGAACTACCCCGAGAATTATCGTTGATCTTTTCTTTTGCAATTTCCTGCTTGAAAGTTGGGTAGGTCTCCAGTGATGATTTCGTAAGGATTCCAATCTTCCACATGTCCCTCTCTGTTTCCTTCACCTTCTTCTTAACCGGTGTTTCTTTTTGGCTTGGTATTCTGCTGTTGTCTAAATACTTGCTCGACAAATTTTGAGTTTGTTTCCTCCATTTAGTATCAACATTCTTCATGTAAAAGTAGCTGAAAACTGCCTCAATGTATCTATCTATCTAGCCCAATGCTCCTCTCCCATTTTTCTCAATAACTCCTCAAATTCTACCTTGCTGCTAGCTTCCCTGCACTCAAATGATGTCCATCCCATGTCACCCTGTACCCTTTGATTTGGGGTAGTCCCGTGTGCTACCAAAGCAAGTCTACCACGTTGTTTAGTTTCCAATCTTGCTTGAACCTCTGATTTTATGCACAAGACCGCATTGCCGAACGTCCGACCCGGAACCATGACACCTTTCCAAATCCCTCTCACAACGTCATACCTATTGTAGTTACACAGTGCCCTATTTTTTATCACAGCTGCATTCCGTTTACCCTTACTGATTACGTATCTTTTGTGCTCCCTTAGGTACTCAGCCCCGTTATTTATCTATACGCCCAGATATTTGTATTTATTCACTATTTCTAGCGTGACTTCCTGTATCTTATGCTCACTGCCTTTGTTATCATTAAAAATCATGATTGCTGATTTTTCCCTGCTGAACTTCTAATTTAACCTATCTGCCTCATTACCACAGATGTCGGTCAATCCCTGCAGATCTTCCTTGTTGTCGACTGCTGATATAATATCACCTGCATACATCAGTGCTGGTAATGACTGTAAAATGTGTTTTCCTTTCTTCGCAAAAGAGAGGCTGAAGCCAAGTCGACTCCCCTCTAATTTGGCTTCTAGTATAAACAACAACGGTCACAAGGGACATCCCTGTCGAAGCCCGTGTTGTATTTTTATAGGTTCAGATCCCTGTTTTTCCCGTTTTATAACTACCATTTTATAACACATTCAACTGTCAGTGGTCTCATTTCCATTCGTGTACAAGGTAGAAACTGGAACGTGCACGAAGGTGGTGATCAGAAAAGAAAGCTCGCGTTGCCTACTATTTCCCTTGTTGACTCTGTTGTGCTTTTCTGACGTGTACATACGAAGAAAAGGGCACCTAATTTCTGATTCCTGGTTGGGAGCACAGCGCAGCGCCTGTAGCTGTAAGGTGGCACTCTGTGGGACCTTACAGCTGCATAGTCCTGTGCACATTCTCCTCCGTAGGTCGACATTCCTTGGCTGCAGGCGCGGCCAAGGCAACCGCACTAACCCCCCCCCCCCCCTCCACCTTCGATTCCTCTAAGAACTTGCCTGTCTGGTTAGTCAATGACCGCAGGCAACAAGCAATGTTCCGGGGGGGGGGGGGGGGGGTAGGAGTAAAGGAGTGGCCAGCAGAACCAGTGACGTCTTCTTTTTTTTTTTTTTGCTACCAGAAGCTTGCCGACTGGACACCTGCCCTGCTGGTGACAGAATTTCCTTCCTCGAACCACCACCACCCCCGAGGGTCACATTTTTCTTGTGCTGTACATAGTCCTGTGTAAAGCTTTGTTTTCTCATCTTTATTCTCGTGAAGGCGTCTTCCTCCGGAGGCGATCTCCAGCGCGAAGCTCGGGCCCTATCTATCTATCTATCTATCTATCTATCTATCTATCTATCTATCTATCTATCTATCTATCTATCTATCTATCTATCTATTTATCTATCTATCTATCTATCTATCTATCTATCTATCTATCTAGCCACCTACGACTTTTAGCTCTCCTGGCCATTTCGATAATTGTATTGATATCAAACTTGGTATGGCATAACATGACTGCATGAAGAACATATTTGACTAGTCGTAACATGAAAATCATGACATGTATATCATGAATGTCATGATTAACAGTTCATGGTAATGCAGCTCTTGCGGTGGTTTCGATAACATGGCATGTTGCAAAACTGGTACGGTATGACATCATTACATGACCAACACAAGCGACAAACCCTACTATAAAAATCATGACCTGCGTGTCATGTAAGAACATTACTACATGCCACGCTCATGATCCGCTCGCAGACGTTTCGCTGGCGTCACATATACCATATGTGGTTGCTCAGATTTGGGTGCACGTTAAAGAACCCCAGGTGGTCTAAATTTCCGGAGCCCTCCACTACGGCGTCTCTCATAATCATATAGTGGTTTTGGGACGTCAAACCCCACATATCAATCATCAATCAATTATACCATATTTGGTATTACAGTACGTGAATGGATGACGAAGGTACGTGACTGGTGCAAACATGACAATCATGAGATGCGTGTCATGTAACAACATTACTACATGCTGCGCCCATGATGCACTCATGGATGTTTCGCTAGCTTCACATGTATCAAACTCGGTATTACGTGACGCAAACGAACGACATAGCTAAATGACACATCCAAACATGATAATCATGACATGCGTGTCATGTAATAACATGAATACATGCCGCACTAATAATGCGCTCGCGGCCATTTCGCTAGCGTCACATATGCCAAATTTGGTATTACATGACGCCAATGTATTACGAAAGTATGTGACTGATAATCATGAGATGCGTGTCTTGTGAGAGCATGACTAAATGCCACAGTCAAGGTGCCAGTACATTTCGAAGTGACGCTGTGCGCGTACTTGCTGGCGTTTATTTCGTCGCGCCACGCTGGTGTTGCCATGCCAAGCGACGGCCCTGCCATATACTCGCAGGCGCGCGCCGCGCTACGTTGCTTTTACGCATGCGCGTTTCAGCGTGTCCGCAATCCCTCCTTCACGAAAATAGGAAGCGCATCGGCGCGAAATGCAGCATGTCGCGCCAACAGACTCTGGTCGCGCCTGGCGTCAGACTATAGAGTGCTTGTGTTTTGCTAACGTTGCGTCACTGTGCCCAGCGTGCGCGCGCGTCAACGCTACATTGTATATAGCTCCACATATACCAAATTTGGTGTTACGTGACGTCAGTGGATGATGAAATATATGACTGTTCCAAACATGATAATCCTGACACCCGTGTCATGTAAGAGCATGACAACATACCATGCTCATAGCGTGCTCGCGGCCGTAACGCTAGCTCATATACTAAATTTGGTATCACGTGACGTGAATAGATGACGACGGTAAACAACACATCCAAACATGATAATCATGACACGGAAGTCATGTATGACATTATTTACCTCGACCTCGTAACGTTGTGCTGATTTCAAAGTGACATATCAAAATTTCTCATTCGTTCCTCACATATCATCGATTCCCACTGTGACGTGGGATCTGCCAATTTTTTCACATGCCACACGTTGTACCTCGCATGGTCGCGGAAGAGTTCAGGTATTTAGTGGTTTAATGCTTCTCGCAATGAGTTAATTACAGTGGCTGTTTTCGAACCATAGGCGGTCACAGGCGTCGCAGCCGAAGCCAGAGAGCCGCTGGAGAAACTCTTGCTGAAAGCAGGCGTGCGCCCCAGCGAACGCACTCCCGCAATCATAATATTCACGCCGCAACGGTGCGTTGTTGCAAGCGCTTTTCATTGCGAGCTACCACACAACGCAATGTCACGCGCGCTTGCGTACGACACTGCGACCGACGTACCTTATAGCACAGCTAATGTAGACCGTCGTGACACCACTGTCGGATGTTTTTTTTTTTTTCTAGCCATAACAGCGTTAACCGTGTCGCACTAAAAAAGAAAAGCATAGGTTGCGTTAGCTGCCATCGGGCTGACGTTCAGCAAATGCTATCGCAAAAGAAAATAAAGACGAACCGAGAGCAACATACGCTCACAATATAATCGGATGACAGGTATTACAAGTAAGAATATTTTTAAAATCTGGACCATCTCCCCGAAGGAAGCCCTGATGGGATGCGTAGCAGCAGCGGTGCGCGCGGCGTGTACCTGGATGGGGCGTCTACACTGTTGTTGGAAGAATGGTTTAAGCGAAACTCAGTGTAGCGTTCGCAGATAAACGAGCCAAAAGAGTGTTTCCACTCGACGTGTGGTCGAGTGGTGTGGGCGGTGGAGAGCGCGAATCGAGAGAAAAGTGTGTTGCGAGAGGGTGGAAGAGCCGGCAGCTGCGGGCGTTGCGGCGAGCGTGCTGCTGGTGAGCGAGAAAGTGGCTTCAGCCAACGCTGCGGCGTGACCCACTTGGCACCGCTTCAACACCTGTGGCGAGAAGAACGCGTTCCGGCGCGTTCGTATGGACGCACGTACGTATGGCGTTACACACGTGAGTCACAGAACTGCTTCGCCTCTGATATCAAATAATCGCGTGTGGCCAGTGGCGAGCAGCTTCTGTAAGTGGAGCTTGTATTGAAGTTGCCTGTGGCGCTACTTATTCTATGCGACGCCGACTGTGCCAGAGGAGCGGCGGAGTGGGCCCACTGACATAGAGGAAGAAAAAGAAAGGAGGGAGCGTTACGTCACACGAGTGAAGCCAAGTGAAGCCCACAATGTCGGCCAAACACGTGATCAAAACGTCCGAGCATGTGGTAGGTTTTAGCGCTCTCGGTGGTGTTACGTGTTTGAAACGCCTGCGTGATCCGCCCGCTCTGTGCCGAACCAGCGCGTTTTGATGAAAAACTACCGAGCACCATGCCCGAAGTCTATAGGGTGCTCCGATGCGCGCACCCCCGCAGTGCATCGTTGCCAGTGGTGTTGGAAAACAAATGCGCTACTCTGCTTCCTAAATGCAGCAACTATATATGCTACCTAAGGTAGCATATATAGTTACTCGGACGGGCCCTAAAACCCATTTATTTTTCAAAGGTAGCGCGAGCCATTGTCAAAAAGGAAAGGGCGAATTTCTTCCCCGCCTCTACGTGTCTCCCCTCTTTTCGTCCTTTTGTGCTCTCCTATTGGACCGGGCCCCACACGTGACTATAGTTATCCCGGATGACCTAAGGCCCTTAGGATAGGACCTAAGGCCCTCTGCAATATCGTCTGCTCTCACAGACCTGACTGGTCACAAGTATAATTTCCTGACGCACGCCACGCAGTTATGTTAGAAGACAACCCTGTAATAAACATTCATTTCAAAATCGGCTTCCAGATTTTAGTTATTCTGGAAATCAGTATCAATATGTTTCACGGATTCTGGCGTCAAACTCTTAAGACATAATCTGTATATAAAATACGGGAAATGCTTTTTTCCCAACGGAGCTGCTAAGTGGCATTTCGCTTCTTATTCACCCCTTACCCCAGAAGCGTGCGCACACAGGGTGCCCCCCCCCCCACTATTATTCTAAGATAGAAGCGGCGTGGGGGGGGGGGCGATAAATCTGCCCCAAATATCAACTTAATTAGAGAAGAGGGGGTGCTGCGACAAGTCTTCTGCGTCCCTGAAGGGGAATCCTGGGCACGCTTATGCCTATCACAATCTTCGCTTCATACTGGTCCTTGAGGAACCATTTAGGAACGAGTAATCGAGAAAGCTCCTGCTTTTACGATAAATTCCCAGCAAAATAAATTGCTTAAATGCAACAATCTTTTTATTCGTGATAACAGGCTAGTATCACTAAAAATATAATGCGTGGAGTGTGCGCCGATTACCAAACAAGATCTCCAAAAGCATGCATTTCTCGGATGCTCATTGTCCCATCATAGAAGCGCTGAATCAGCACGGCCAAACATCCTCAACGAAAGCTTCCGCTTCCGTACGTGTGTCAGACCTCGGCAAAACGGGCAGATACAAGACTCGAGACGACATAATAATGTCGGGAGGCATCGGGACAGGTGACGGTGGCGGTGACGGAAAGTGTGGCGACTCGGGTGGTCCTCGAATGGCACATGGGTCCTTTTCTGGATCCCCTTTCGGTGCGGCTCCAGTGGCGGTGATCGAGTGCGCTAGCCGCGCTGGCGACGAGTTTCGTCTCTGACGCTTTCGTCTCGACCCCTCCTCTGAAGAAGACTCGCTGGATGGCGAAGAAGGCTGATCGAGCTGCGAGTCATTGGCGAAACCGTCACTCCAGTTATCCGTTGGCTTTGCTGGAGCCGTTGACGTCACCTGAGCCGCCGAAGGTAGAATCAGCCGCTCTTCTGACCGTCCGCGTTTTTCGCCTGCATATAATTAGTAAAACGCTGAAACAGCATTCAATCGCAGTGCAAAAGCGAAGAAAAACACAATACATGCCATCTGGGTGCGTACAGATGCGGTGCAATTAAAGCGCTATTTACACAGTAAGAAAAAAAAGAATAAAAGTGACTCCTTTCGGGTAGTCTTGACGTTCCACGTATGTGACTCATTTTATACTCTCTTTTGTGGGTTATCGTACTTCCTTCGCAGAGCAGAGTAGCCCACAAGAGAGTATACACGTTCGTTTTTAAGGGCAAAGCTTCTTAAGGCGTGGGTCTGTCCATCCTCCAATGTCGTATGTAGCCACCGGTGGCACATATATTGCTCTAGAGCAGGTATGTGCCACAGGGGATGCGAGATAGAAAGGAGATGGTGGTATACTTGGAGTGTTCACTAGATGGACGCACGGACGGACGGACGGACAGACAGACTAGAAGACGTGCTGACGTACGGACGAATAAAGCACCCACGAACGGACGGGCAGACGGACGCTTTGATGGACGCACGGATGGTCGCGAGAACGGAAGCAAGAACGAATGAACGGACGGACGGAAGCATGAACGGGCTGACGGATGCTTCGCCCCACGTATCATCATTCACTCCGTGGATATGCTGCGATTTGTTTTAAGAGTTATATACGTGGCACATAGGGACTGCCTGAAGGAGTCACATATATTCATTTTTTTTTTCGCAGAGTGTAACAGTGAGCCACCTGCTTGACAGTAACAACAACAGGGGTTTTGCGTGCAACTACTACGATATGATTATGAATCACGCAGTGAAAGACTGTGGGAATTTCGCCCATGTGGTGTTCTTTAACGTGCCCTGGCATCGCACAGTACCCGGGTTTCTAGCTTTTCGCTTCTTTTGAAATGCGAACACGCAACATTCGGGTATAAGCAGCACAGCACCGTGGTGCACTGCTCATCTGCTTTCGAGAGAACCGTTTAAAGGGTTGCGTTTACTTCACAACTATAGCGCTCGCTTGCAGCCGTCGCGCACTGACAATCCATCGTAAATACAGCCGAGTGCTTAAAAATACTGAAAATTAACTTTGTCAATTGGAAAAGACACCTCTGCCGAGTAGAATTTTCATGTTTCATCCGACGAGAAAACGAGCCTGACGCCCATGCTTTGCGAACAATTTTCTTGGGCGCATGGCTCACACCGTGCTACAGGCCGCCTATCAAGGAGCACGAGTGCTTCAAGAACGCCGTACGTGGAGTGACTTGGCAAGGTATAGTGCACGACATCCCGTTGTCTCGTGGCCGCACCCCTATCTGGACACACCGGTTGCTGTTTGAACGACCGCTTGAGAGAGCACGTGAACACTCTCGTGACTTTAACAAGCAGCACCTTATGGCAGCCCATTGTTCCTCGTGCGGCTGCGCGCCGCTCTTTCACAATTACAACACGCTCACACAATATCGTCACAGGACTGAACAAAAAATCAACAAGAAAGGAAACGTGTGCATCAATGAGCCGTCACTCGCCCGCCTGGAAAAAAAATGTTTTTGAGCGCTTAACTTGTGACACTTCGACTCGTGGCAGATTCTTCTTGCATTTCATCTTCATGTGCACGTGGCGGTTTTAATCTTGTTTCTTTTTTCACCTATATATATCCCGGCGTAATAAACTTACACGCAGTTGCTCGACAGCTCTTGTATTGTGTGATCGTTATTTCTTCGTCCCCCATTTTTGCGCTGTTTCCCCTCAGTTCAACCCGAGATAAAAGTTTCACAAACGAAACCGATTCCACCCGCCATTTCTTTGTCCGTGCATGGCAAGGCCGACTGCAGTTTGACGCTATGACAAAAATATTCGACGGGGCGACTTCGGGAAAAGTGGCACCTACAAGATGAAAAAGTACCGAGTACCATGACACCACCGGCACTTCCGAAAGTGTAATGAGGGCGTTACTACAGTTACCGAATGTCGTAACATGTTACAGATAACGCCATTACTTGTAACCAGGGGCGTCGGCAGAAATTTCGGAGGGTAAGAGGCACTTCCTTGATTTGTGTATTTTTTTTTGGCTCTGGATTTTATCCACGGCGAAGAAAGTTCGGGTGGGGGCACAGGCCTGCTATGCTATCGCCTGGCTACGCCACTGCTTGTAACGCGTTACCGTCAACACAGGTGTTGCCATTAGTATTGCGATATTCGTACGCAAAAGCTGAAAACATATATCTGCCATTATCTGCAAAACATTCGCACAAGCATACCCGACACGTGCACTTGATTAGCGACTAGATAAGACCGTCTTCAGCTGTGTTTAATGCGTTCAAGAGCTGCAAATTTGTTCTGCGGTGCAGCATCTTGGCCACACGGGTAGGACGTCGATATAACTTTCAGCGCGTGAAAGAGCGAGGACTCAGAGCGATATGCAACACTCACACGCAGTGCACCACTCGTAACATTTACTTACGTTTGTCGCCGCTCTGTCGTCCGAGTTGTTGCTCTGACTTGTCCTCTACCTGTGGTTCTTCCTGGCGCTTGATCGGTGTTTCAGATGCCAAGGTCATCACTGTTGTTTCCTTTGCTTCTTCCATGGTACTGGCAAGAGCTGTAACGCAGAAAAAAGGCGTCACAGAAACACGTGCTTTGTCTCCAACCATTGTGCCCCATCAACGTCTCTTCTATTTTATCAATGCCATCCAGATGCGCCCCATCCAGCCATTCACCACCCTCTCCTTTAGCCCTTTCTTGGTCTTGCCCACCGCCTAGCCTTCGCATGCGTTTTGCGATCATGGGTAAGAGCCCCTCTTGCGGTGCCTCATGACGGGAATTATATAAAGTAATTTTTGTTCAGTTGTGCACAGATCCGCGGGGTGGCTTCAGGCATTCCTCGTTATCACAATGTTGGCGGTCACACTGGCTTTGTAAGTGATACGGTGTTTTGAGATAGCGTATTGCCTTTCGATGTGCTTTGTGAGCAACCAATGGGGACATGTCACGGTGACGCCGCTGCATAACTAGCGTTGTGAGATGGCAGCGGCATTGCTTCCAGCCACAAAAAAAAAGAGCATGAAGGAACAAATCTGACTGACGTATGATATTGGAGAGGGACGCACTTCTAACGCGTTTCCGTTGGAAAGCCCTCGGAAGCAGCCCTGCGACTCATGTGGCGTCACATCACGACAATTCTCTGAACTAAGGTGGACTGACGATTCCCGTCTACTATATATATATATATATATATATATATATATATATATATATATATATATATATATATATATATATATATATACAGAAGAATAACTTCGGTTGCCGCAAGGTTATAAATATGAAAGTAGATGCGCTTTCACATAACAACTGTTTATTGTGCCGACGTTTCGACAGGAACCCTGTCTTTTTCAAGGCATAATGCCTTGAAAAAGACAGGGTTCCTGTCGAAACGTCGGCACAATAAACAGTTGTTATGTGAAAGCGCATCTACTTTCATATATATATATATATATATATATATATATATATATATATATATATACAGGCTGATGTTACAAGCATGGAGGAGGTCGCTATCGCCCTCGCGCTCAGACACCCAGCATCCGCCTTCGTCTTTACGGACCCAATGGCAGCCTATAGGAACTACCTTAAAGGCAAAATCAGTCCTCTAGCATGCAGAATACTTTCACAAGCAGCAGACGGCCGTCTTGAGGCAGGCTGGAAACAAGTTATATGGATACCTGGCCACTGTGTAGTCAGAGGCAACGAGCTAGCTTGTGCCTCCGCCCGGGCTCTCTTACTCCGGGACTCTAATTTCAGTGCAGGGACTCCAGCCCTTCTAGATCAAACAGGCCACCTAACCACATACACTAAAGAATTAAAAAACCAAAGGATTGCCCGGAGAACATATCCCCTATCACATCCTCAATTCAGTAAAGCCGCACAGGTAGCCTGGCGCCGCTTACATACCTTATCGTATTCCAACCCACACGTACCCTCCAAAATCGACCCAGACAAGTACCCGTCACTCACATGTAGTCCATGCAACACTACTATAGCTACCCTATAAGGAGATTGCATGAACGGCTGCGACACTATGCACTCTGGGTACGCAGCCATTCTTTTTTTTTTTTTGCGAGAGGCGGCGGGTCAGTGCAGAAGCACATGTCGTGTTTGCGAGCGTTGGCGTAGCTTGCAGACGTGGTCGAGAACGAGCACGACGAAAATTTAACATTTAACTGAAAGGAAGGTCGTGTGCGATGTCAGCCTCACTGAAATACTACACCGTAACGCTGTGCCAGAAAGAGCTCGAGCGGTACGAAGAGGCGGGAATTTGCTGAGTGGAACCATTCACGCTTCGTGTGGGCAACTGTGTAAGCGACGTGGACGTGTGGTTGCGCGTCTACAGCAACGATATTCACGAACTTCTCGTTCCGAGGACGAGATTGATTACCTGGGAGAGGTCGAAGCCGAGAAAGGCTCTCCAGGGCCACAACTTTGTAACAAGCCCCCTACCCCCCCCCCCCCGTGGGGGGGGGGGGGTATCACTACCGATTACCGCGATCGCCGCCACTCAAGTAAGACATGTGCAATTGTTTCATTTTGCCATAGGTGCTTATTTTCGGGGCGAAGCTCCTTAAGGCACGGGTCGGTCCATCCTCCGTTGTCGTACGTAGCCACCGGTGGCACATACCCGCTTTAGAGCGGGTATGTGTCACAGGTACGTGATGCGAGGTGGCGGTACTAGGAGTGTTCACTAGATGGACGCGCGGACGGATGGGCAGACAGACTAGAAGACGGACGGACAGATAAAAGGACGCGCGTACGTACGGACGGATGGGCGGAAGCAAGAACGAATGAATTGACGGAAGCATGGACGGGCTGACGGACGCTTCGCCCCACTCATCATCATTCACTCCGTGAACATGCTGTGATTTTTTTTTGTTTCTGTCTATAGGTTAGCACCTCGTAGTGCGTTAACAAGTGTCCCGTCAACGTCTCGTTCATGGGCAAGAGGGATGGTGAGGTCCCTGCCGTGCACTGCGCATGTATATCGGGGAACGGCGAAGTATATCGGGGAACGAACTCCCATTTCACTGCGCTGTTGTTCTACGTGGAGTACGGCGTACGAGCACGAGAAGAGTGCTCCTCAATTTAGCCCGTCTTACTTGAGTGACGACGATCACGGGGTCGGCGGAGACTTTGTTCAGCCACGGCTTTCTTCAGTCACAAAGTTGTGGCCCTCGAGGGCCTTTCACGACTTTAACCGCTCCCGGGTAATCAAACTCGTCTTCGGAACGATAAATTCGTGAATATCGGAGCTGTAGACGCGCAACCCCAAGTGCACGTCGCTTACACAGTCACCCGCACGAAGCGTGAATGGCTCCACTCATCTGATCCTCGTCGCTTCTTCGTACCGCTCGAGCTCTTTCTGGCACAGCGTTGCGTGTAGTCTTCCAGTGAGGCAGACATCGTGCACGGCACTCCTTGGAGTTGAATTAGCGTTGCGCTCGCGCTCGATCACGCCTGCAATCTACGCCAACGCTCGCAAATACGACTGCGCTGCTGCACTCCCCAGCTGTCTTTGACGAAAAAAATAGCTGCCTATCCAGAGTGCCAGAGTGCCAAGCTTCTTATATCATATATAAGGGAGTGCCAGAGCAACACATCTAAAACAGATGTCTTTAAAGATTTCAGTAGAGATGGGTGGTAGGCGGCCCCATCCGGCCCAGACCGGGGGGTCCAAAAGGCCCTGGTGACCCGCGCAAGGACCTGGGCGCAAGCCAATAGGGTCCTGGACTAGAGACCCCACCCGTTCCTCAATAGATGTAATAACGTCTTTCATCCATCTCGTTGAGGAGTGCGCGTTTGCACTGCCCCGCCGCGGTGGTCTAGTGGCTAAGGTACTCGGCTGCTGACCCGCAGGTCGCGGGTTCAAATCCCGGCTGCGGCGGCTGCATTTCCGATGGAGGCGGAAATTTCGTAGGCCCGTGTGTTCAGATTTGGGTGCACGTTAAAGAACCCCAGGTGGTCAAAATTTCCGGAGTCCTCCACTACGGCGTCTCTCATAATCATATGGTGGTTTTGGGACGTTAAACCCCACAAATCAATCAATGCGCGTTTGCAATGGCATTTGAGTGAAATGAAGAAGGTCTTGGTTCCACAATATGATTTACTGAGCAACCAGCCTGCGCATACCTTACACGAGTTTACCAGCTCGTGGCAGTATGGAATTTTGTCAGTTCATGATTCTGATAACACAACAAATTAAACGTGAATCTATAGATATATTTATCTTCCCAAAGCAAGTCAGGTTGACCGAGCAGGATAGGTGCGCCGCACAGGCTGATCAACCTTTCGATAAGAGTACTTATATTTACCAACGACAGCCTTATCATCTTTGGCGTGTGTTTTCAGCAAGTTAATGCAAACATTATCCCGCGTGTTACAGTCGGTAATCGCCACCTGTCAAGAGAGAGCGAGAAGGATGATGAACATGGCCGAAGACGCCTGAGGAATTTTTATCGCCAAGCGAAAACCTATTCTGCGCACGGCTGCAGAAGCTCGAACTGGATCGGTGACGGCGATATCAGCGGCGGATGATAAAGAATGCGGCTGCTTATGTGAGTACAGCATTCGGTTCGAGTACTGGCGTAGGACTGTTGCCCCAACGACATACCTCTACCACGTACGTGACGAAAAGCGCTGATTCTTTGCACCAATGCAGCCACAACATCATCAACCGTACATCGCCATATAGACACGACCCCGTGACATTATGGTGGTTTTGGCTTGTTGTCGATGGCAACGAACTCACATTGCAGAACGGATTGAGTGGCCTCCAATATTTGGTGACTGGCGTGATAACTTCCGCCTTCCTCTCGAGAAAAGCATATAGATGTAGATTGTTGCCCTGTTGATCACACGCCGGCCGTCAACAAGTGACCTTCAACAACTGAAATTGCACCCTGGGCAAGAAGGTCACTGTATCGAAGCCTTCTCCACAGCGCCTTTTTGGCGTTTCAAGTGTAGTTAACGCTAGGTGAGCACTTCGCAAGCACTATGCTTTCCCGGCGGCTAAGAGCGAGAACTTAGAAGAACTGAGTGATGGGTGAGTCGGTATTGCATTGAGAATGGCATTTCGTGCAAAAAAAAAAGCGCGAACAAGAAAGGAAGATAGTACAGACAGGCGCTTCTGTCCATGTTTTCTTTCCTTCGCGTTTTTTTGTGCAAAGTGCACGAGAAAGAACTGGCTGATATTTATGTGACACTGAAAATAGTTTCATATTTTACGGAACATCTTTTCATATTTTAGGCTACAATTTCAGCTACGGAAGCAAACTTTTTTTGCGGTGTACCATCTGAGCACCTACAAGTGTCAAAATATGGATGCATGGATGGATGCGAAACTTTATTTGAAGTCCTGAGCTGCACGACTCAACCGTTACTCTTTTTAATCTATATTAATGATTTACAGATTACGTCACCAGTATTATGTTGCCGTTTATTTGCAGACGATTGCGTTGCATACATGCACATTCAGTCAGTGAAAGATCAACAAATACTAAATAACTTCTTAGCAGCTGTTAGCAACTGGCGCTCAACATGGCAGATGCGCCTAAACGTTTCCAAGTGTGTTCAGATGAGTGTTACATGCAAGAAGGAGCCGCTGGTTTGCACCTATAGCATCAATAATGTTCCATTAGCTTCAGTAGACCAATTTAAATACTTGGGTTTGCATATCAGTCCTACGCTAAGCTGTAGTGGTCATGTGCAATTCATTGTTTCCAAGGCTTTGAGAAAACTTTACATGCTAAGAAATCGCATGATGCATTGCACTCCTAAAACTAAGCTTGTGGCCTACACGACATTAGTTAGACCGCTATTAGAATATGCGGACGTAGTTTGGGACCCGCACACCAAATGTGTCATCGATTGCATTGAACTCGTTCAAAAAAAAGCGCTAAGATTCATCTTCAACTGTTACGGCAGGCACGTGTCCATTACTAACCTCAGACATTTAAGTGAACTTCCAACGCTATAATCACGCAGGAAACTGCATCGACTGCAAATGCATTACAATATTGTAAACGGTAACATTAGAATGGGCTTCACTGATTGCATGCACTATAACAGCGCAAGGCCAACAAGATGGAAGCACAGTAAGACGATTGTAAGGCCACGAGTTAAGACGAAGGTGTATCAATTTTCGTTTTTTCCTCGAACGATAGCAGAATGGAACGAGCTTCTATGTGACATAGTCGGCCTATCATCAGTTCATGCGTTCACAAATGCCGTGCAAGATTATCTGTGATGTTATGCGCAGTTCTTGTCATTCTTTCTCTTTTACAGCTTGAAATGTAGGCGGGTAACCATTTATTTCGCGGTATTCTTCTGTTGACGTAAGCTGTCCTTCGGTTCACATGCTTATTTGTTTTGTTGGCTGTTTCACTCATGTTCTGAAATGTTGTACGCGTCTTTCGGGTGTTTCTTCACTCGATCCTGTACGTGTTATTGCTCCTGTGTCCTACCTCTGTATTATTGCAAATGCTGTTGGGCTTGTTTTTTATATTCGCGTCTTGAGTTCACATTCGACAGCATGTGTTTTTATCATTAGATATATGTGCATTTGTTCTGTTTTTCTTTCTTTTTTTTATTTCGGTTGTCAACTGAAACGATGCAATGTGTAACATTGTAATGTGATGTACCCCCTCCTGCCATGGCTCCCAAAAGGCAGCCGGCAGTATCTGATAAATAAATAGAATAAATAAATAAATTATTGCAGCAGAACTTACCGTAATGGAGTAGTCGAGGTGACATTAATCTCAACCTCTACAGATCAATACAGGTACAGCAGATACAGGACACGATCGGTGTATTCACTGGCGGGTTACTGCGCTGTGGCTTTCTGCATACCATGCCTTGGTGTGTCATGGTCGAGCCACCTGGATCACGTCGTTTTGTCCACAACGGCAGAAAGCGCCCGAATCACCGTGGTTTTGCGAATATTTTTTTTTGCATGAGATGCAGCACTAGTGCTGATTGACTAAGTCAGCTGACAACTGAATCGCGCCCTACCTCAATAAAACTTAATAGGCAATCTCTTGCACTTATTAAACATCTTGTCGGCGAGAGCTTATAAGTTAAGAGTTTTTATGAGATCTCGCCCGATGTTGGGTTCGAGGGCAATGAAAAAGGCTTGCGCTGTTGTACGCGAAGCGCGAAGACAAGTCCGAAAGTAAGAGCTAACACTTACCAGTAGAGCAAGGATGCAATCGCTTCAGGGTAATCCACGGGATTTTAGAAGCATGAGTGGTCCACGGAGTTCTTCGAGTATACAAGCGACGCTGTGTCGCCGCATCAAAACCAACTCCGTGTACACTCCGCCTTGGCCATTGAAGACTGACCGAATGTGTGGTTGAAGAAAAGGAAAAAGAACAAAAAAACGCTCAAGAGTTTCGGAACAGGAAAGAGGGGCCCTATCCTCCTCCCCGGCGAAACCCTTACCGTATTTTTTTTTAATGTACAACACTTTTTTGTGGCATTCTGGAATGTCTTTAGTGACTGCGAACATTCCAGAGTGGAGGGAAGCACTTTAGCACTCCGTGCACCTGCGGCATCTCCTCTCCGACAGCACGCAAATCTTCTCACCAGACCGTCCTTGTCCAGGCGCTGTTCCGTGCTCCCTGAGGGTTGTAGCAATAAGCGCCTCTTCCTTTTTCACCCTAACCACTAACACTACCACCACCCTTGTCCCGCCCAGTAAATGGGGTCAACATTCTGCTAGTTTCCCAGAAAGGGTCATCCGAGGTGCCAATCTTCAACCTCTAATCCCTATGTCGTCAAGCCGAGGTTGATTTTTGAGGCGCATGTGTGCTTTTCGTTATGCACCTGCCAGCTCTATATACAGAGTTTGTGGAGTGGGAGTGCGTTGCGAGTCAACACTACGAACAGCTTGACGTTCGCTGGGCGTACAAACAGTTTTAAATGAATACTGAACGAAAGTTGGAAAAACTGTAAACATTCATATTCTACTCGGAAGACGCTACTGTTCCAAATAATAACGTTAACTTCGCGTATTTTTGAACAATTGGCTTCATTTTTGGTGTACTGTTCAGCGCGCGGCAGCTCGTATACTATATTGATGCAACAGTACACGTTATCTATGGCTCTCAACCGTATCGCGCTCTGCTGCTTTCTAGCCGCCCGTCAAATGAGATTAGCCCGGGGTCCTAATGATAGATACACCAGTCACCAGCTAACGGGATGAAAAAGGGCTGACTTGCCTTCAGAGGTGTAGCCACAATTGTTTTCGGGAAAGGGAAGAGGGGAGTTTCAACTGCATATACTACATGTTCGTGCGTGCCTTTGTGTGTGTGCGTGTGTAATAACGTAAGCGAAATCTCCAACGAGTACAAGGGCATGCTCACTGAGTTACGGCGTCATGAGCAGCATACGTTGCCCACGCTAAAGCAACGGTACCTTCGTGCACTGCGAGAAGACGCCGACGACTAGAACGTGTTCACCATTGTCCTTCTCAACGTGCGGTCCCTCAACGCACACGTTGATGATATCGAACACGATCCAGTCGTGACCACAGCCAATGAGCTCTGCTTCACGGAGATGTGGAACGTTGGAAACATGCACATCAATGCATTCGTTCCAGGTGTCTGCACAAGGAAGCGGATCGAACGTCCTGGGGTAGGTGTACTTCTTTAAAAATAACACATCTTGCGTATATATATATATATATATATATATATATATATATATTAAAATAGAGGTGTTGTACGTCGAGAAAGGTTCAGCCGCAGCTTGGCAAAATGAGCTTTAACAGGCAGGTCTGGCTAATGGCGAACGGCGTGCGCAAGCTACTACTGCAGCCACCGATCATCGTCGTCTTCTTCATTGCCAGCAGAGCGTCCGTTATTCAGATTCATTAATTCATTACAATTACTCCCCGCGAAATAAGGAGCCATCCTGGCGACCTATGGACAAGTAAACACGGGAGGGTCGTAGCAGGGCTTAAGTCTCGAGACGTGGACAATTTCCTGGCCACGACGACGTTGGTCAGAAGATGGTTCCAGTGGCTCGATGAGATAATTCACCGGTGACGTTTTTTGTAGCACACGATATGAGCCGTGATACTTGGGGACCAACTTGGTAGAAAGGCCAGGTGTAGCCGAAGGGGCATGCAGCCAGACGAGTGAACCTGGATCGTAGGAAGTAGTGTTATTTGATGCGTCATGGTGGTGTTTTTGGCGTCCTTGGTCTTGAGTTGTGAATGATCTTACCAGTTGGCGGCATTCTTCAGCGTATGTAGCGGCTTGAGACAAAGTCGTGGACTCTGAGGAGTCAGGTTTGTACGAAAGGATGGTGTCCATAGTGCAAGAAGGTTCGCGTCCGTAAAGGAGGAAAAAAGGAGAGAACCCAGTAGTGCTTTGAATGGCGGTATTATAAGCGAACGTGATAAACGGGAGCACTCGGTCCCAATTGGAGTGGTCTGACGAGATATACATAGACAGCATCTCACCAAGGGTGCGGTTGCAGCGCTCTGTCATTCCATTGGTCTGGGGATGATAGGCGCTTGTAGTGCGGTGAACGACGTGGCACTCACGCAGCAATGCTGTGATGACGTCTGACAAGAATACGCGACCACGATCACTCAGTAACTCCCGAGGTGCTCCATGCCGTAATACGATGTTGTGAAGAACGAAAGTCGCAACGTCCTTTGCTGTAGACGAGGGAAGGGATGAAGTTTCGGCATACCGCGTGAGATGGTCGACGGCAACTATGATCCAGCGGTTACCGTCAGCGGTGTTGGGAAGGGGACCGTAGATATCGATGCCGACGCGGTCGAATGGTCGGGACGGGCATGGTAAGGGTAGCAAGGTACCGCTGGCGTGATAAGGGGGAGTTTTTTGTCTCTGGCACGTCGAGCAGGCCCGAACGTATTGTCGTATAAAACGGTACATGTCACGCTAGTAATATCGGAGACGTATGCGAGAATAAGTCTTCAAGAAACCTGCGTGGCCACATTGGTGGTCGTCATGAAACGTGGAACAAATTTCGGATCGCAGATGACGTGGAATCACGAGTAGCCACTGACGTCCACCAGGTGCGTAGTTGCGTCGGTACAGCACGTCGTCGCGAGTGGCGAAGTGCTCGACTTGCCGACGCAATGTGCGAGAAGGGGGGGGGAAGCCGTGTGCCCAGCCAGGATGTCTAGAATCGAAGCAACCCAAGGGTCCTTGCGTTGCTCAGATGGCATCTCGGCGATGGTGACGGCAGTGGCATCACAGGTTAGACTTTCGCAGCAGTCCGGGTCAGAGGTAGCGGCGAACGGGATAGGGCGTCTGCGTCCGAATGTTTCCGGCCGGAGTGATAGACCACGCGAATATTATATTCTTGGAGGCGTAATGCCCATCGTGCGAGGCGACCGCTTGGATCCTTCAGTGACGACAACCAGCAGAGGGCGTGGTGGTCAGTCACGACGTCAAAAGGGCGCCCGTACACGTAAGGTCGAAATTTCTCTATCGCCCAAATAATGGCGAGACATTCCTTTTCAGTGACTGAGTATAGTTGGTTTCGGCTTTGCTAAGAGTTCGGCTTGCGTAGGCAACCACGTACTCTTGAAAGCCGTCTTTCTTCTGTGCAAGAATAGCGCCTAGCCCGACACCGCTAGCGTCAGTGTGGATCTCTGTGGGTGCCGATGGGTCGTAGTGTCGCAGAATAGGCGGCGACGTGAGGAGGCGGCGCAGTTCATTGAAAGAATCGTCACAGATGGCAGATCAGGCGGAAAGGTCTCTAGAGCCGGCGAGGAGCTTGGTCAAAGGAGCGATGATCGTCGCGAAATTGCGGACGAAGCGCCGGAAGTAAGAGCAAAGGCCTATGAAGCTGCGGAGCTCTTTCATGGTGGTCGGTTTGGGAAACGCTGAAACGGCTGTAAGTTTGGCAGGGTCAGGAAGAATGCCGTCTTTTGAAACCACGTGGCCAAGGATCGTAAGCTTTCGAGCAGCGAAATGGCACTTCTTCAGATTCAGTTGCAGCCCCGCGGATAAAATACACGCGAGGACTTTCTCGAGGCGGGTTAAATGGGTTGCGAAATCGGTTGAAAAGACGACAATGTCTTCTAAATAACAAAGGCAAACGTTCCATTTGAGGCCTCGAAGGATAGAGTCCATCATCCGCTCGACAGTAGCTGGTGCGTTGCAGAGGCCGAAGGGCATGACTGTGAATTCGTAAAGCCCGTCGGGCGTGATGAAAGCAGTTTTTTCACGATCGGCCTCTGCCATGGTTACCTGCCAGTATCCAGAGCGCAGACCTAAAGAAGAGAAAAATTCGGCTCCCTGTAGGCAGTCCAAGGCATCGTCAATGCGTGGCAGCGGATAGACATCCTTGTGCGTGATTCGGTTGAGACACCGGTAGTCCACGCAAAACCTGATGAATCCGTCCTTCTTCTTCACCAACACAACTGGAGAGGCCCAGGGACTGCTTGACGGTTCGATTATGCCACGTGTCAGCATGTCGTCAACCTGTTCATTGATGGCACGGCGTTCGGTAGTCGACACACGATATGGACGCTGCCGTATTGGCGTCTCTTGACCGGTATCTATACGGTGAACAACAGATGAAGCTCGACCTAAGGAAGGCTGATTGTCGTCAAACGAGGCTCGAAAACGCTGTAGGAGCTTGATCAGCTGTTCCTGCTGCCCAGGGGTGAGGTTACAATCAATGGACTTGCGGAATACATCTATAGGTTCATTAGCGTCTGTTGCAGGTGTAATGGCACAAGTCGGTAAAAATGGCTTGTCTGGATAGATCGGGTCTTCGAAAATACAATTTAAGGTCTCGAGGCTTCCCAGACACTCGCCGCGTAGCAGGATGTACGGACATGCAGAAACGTTGCACGCATAAAGTACCGCCGAACCATTGGAAAAGTTGATGACGGCAAACGGGAGGACGATGGTTCGGTGTTGCACACTAGCTATAGTTGGCTGGAACAGGAGCGTCGAGTTAGTGGCAGCAGGGGAAAACACAGGCACTAGGACGGCGGACAACGGCGCGATGCGGACGTCAGCTGCGGCAAACACTTTGGAGGGACTGTGGTGGTCGATATCAAGGCACGGATTCGTCAACGTGAGTTCAGCACGAGCGCAGTCGACGAGGGCTTGATGGGTAGAAAGGAAATCCCTTCCTAGTATGACGTCGTAAGATGAACGTGGGAGAACAACAAAGTTGACGGCTTACCAAATATCTTGAATAAAAACGCGTGCTGTGCACTGAGCTGTCGGCGCGATGAAATGGGAGGTGGCTGTACGCAGAGCAAGATTCGCAAGCGGCGTTGTAACTTTTCTCAAATCGCGACACAGTTTTTCACTAATTACAGAAACGACGGCGCCTGTGTCGACAAGTGCACGTACAGCAACACCTTCTACTAGCACATCAATTTCGTTGGTCGGACAAAGAGGAGGTCTTAGAAAGTTCGACCTCCGGAACTGCGGCTGTCAGTTTTCCTCTCGAGCGGGGCTCGTGCGCCGAAGCATCGGGGAGACCGATCGGCGACGGGGCGGTAATGACCGGCGAGAATCGACAGGGCGTCGTGGGGACATTGAGTCGGTGATAGGAGAAGATGGTCGCCGGGGATTCTGGGCAGCCTGGTAATTTGCAGAATTCCCGTGGTCTGGAGGCTGGAAGTTACGACGGCGACAGTAGCGTGCTATATGTACCACGAAACCGCATGCGAAACATATGGGCCGATTATCCAAGGTGCGCCATGGGTTAACGACAGAAGGTGCAGGGGGCGAAACGGGATGGGGTGCCGTGTATGTAAGCAGCGTCGTAGGGTAGGAGGACCCGGTGCCCCTGCATGCGCCAGAGACAGGTGGGGCTGGGGGTCTAGCAACGACGGCAGCGTAGGTCAGCGGCGTAGGGACAGATGGCGATGGAGGCAGTGCCTGCGTGACCTGTGTCTCAATGACCTGGCGTAGACGTGGGTCTAACGATGTCACTGGCGCGGATGCTTCGGCCACAAGAGAAAGCTGACGCGTAACTTCTTCATGAATGAACTGTTTGATGTGGGGCAGTAAGACGGTGTGATCAGCAGCGACATCGTGCACGAGGGCGGAAACTTCAGCCGTATCTTCAGCGGCCCTGCGCGTCGAGACACGCTGCTTACGCAACTCGTCGTACTCCTGACAGAGCTGGACAACATCGGTGATGGTCTGTGGATTCCGAGCGACGAGCATCTGGAAGGTATCGTCGTCAACTCCTTTGATGATTTGCTTGATTTTGTCGCGTTCGGTTAGAGATTCATCGACGCGCTTGCAAAGAGACATCTTCAATGTAACTTGTAAAGGTCTCGTCCCTGCGCTGGATTCGACTACGGAGACGCTGTTCCGCGCGAAGCCGGCGCACGGCGGGACGACCGAAGACCGCGGCGATGGTGGTCTTGAAGGCGGACCAGTTGGCGATTTCGCCTTCGTGGTTCTTGAACCAGAGGCTGGCCACATCATCGAGGTAAAAGCGCACGTTTGTGAGCTGGTCGCTGGCGTTCCACTTGTTGGAAGCGCTTACGATTTCATACTCGACGAGCCAATCCTCGACGTCTTGTTCGTCGTTGCCGCGAAAAATTGGTGGGTCGCGTTGCCGAGGCACGCCAGTACAGTAGACTGTCGTTGGTAAGGCAGCTTGAGAAGGGCCAGGAGCAGTCATGGTGAACGGTGAGGGTAGCGTCCGATTGCGAAGTTCCAGGTTGATGGGAACCCGGGCTCCTCCACCACTTAAAATAGAGATGTTGTACGTCGAGAAAGGTTCAGACGCAGCTTGGCAAAATGAGCTTTAACTGGCAGGTCTGGCTAGTGGCGAACGGCGTGCGCGAGCTACTACTGCAGCCACCGATCATCGTCGTCTTCTTCATTGCCAGCAGAGCGTCCGTTATTCAGATTCATTAATTCATTACTATATATATATATATATATATATATATATATATATATATATATATATATATATATATATATATATATATATATATATATATATATATATATATATATATATATATATATATATATATACAATAATGCATATAGTTCATGCATCGTAAAGCGATTATCTTTAAAGGGGAACGAGTGCCCGAGCTCATCGAGGAACGCCATTCTTGTACTTCGTAAAGGAACATCTCTTGTGTACATAAAACAAATCGCATCATCATCATCAGCCTGATTACGTCCACTGCGGGACAAAGGCTTCTCCCATGATCCGCCAGTCAACTCGGTCCTGTGCTTGCTGCAGCCTTATACCCACAAATTTCTTAACCTCATCTGCCCCCTAACTTTATGTCTCCCCCTAAGCTGCTTGCCTTCTCTGGGAATCCAGTCAGTTATCCTTAAAGACCACTGGTTATCAGAATGTATTTAGTGCTCCGAAATGTATATAGTGCATTCAAATGTGTCCAATGTATGTTCTGTATTCAAATGCGTAGAACCGTATGTTGAGCAAATGTATGTAAAAATATTGTGTATGCAATGTATATATAACAACGTTGTCATGTGTACAGAGGATCCGCGGGTTGGTTACCCGATCGTCTTGAATCAAGCTCCTCTAACATTCACTATGTAGATATGGCGGTGTTTTCGGCTACGTTGTTTATTTTTTTTTTGGCAATGCCAATGTTTTGTGTGTGTGTGTGTGTGTGTGTGTGTGTGTGTCTGTTTATTCGTATTTCTCACTTCATCTATCTCTTTTTGTTCTTTCACTCTATTTCTGCTTTCCTCTTTCTTTGCCCTTCTGTCTATATATTTCTCCTTTTCTCTGTTTCTCTTCCCATTCATTTCCTATTTCTTGGTTTCTATCCCTTGCTTTGCTCTCACTTACTCCTTTCTCTCGTTCGCACCCTCTCCCAGATCTTTCTTCCTCATCCTCACTTTCGGTAATGAACCCCTCGGTATACAAGGTTATGTTATGTTATGCTAGCGAGCCTGGTAGCCGAACGGTTAGGACGTTTGCTTTCGGATCGCGCGTTGGCGTGTTCAAATCCCAACCTCGCCAAAAGCGTCTCGCCTTCTTTTTCCTCGCGCTTGTTCTCTCACCCATCACAGTCATGAGAATCGTGGGCCTGTCAAATCTGTAGGTGGACAACAGTAGACGATAGCACATGTCGGTTTACGATGATGCTAGTTTTGTTGACAGATTGTTGACTGACCGCTTCTCTCAATCATATGGTGGTTTTGGGACGTCAAACCCCACATTTCGGATTATTGACTGACCATTGACTTGAACAGCTCAGCTGTTAAACTTAATATGAAAATCTATGCATTGAACATGGATGCTGACGATAGGATCAGTCAGATCTGTTTTATTAAATCCGAGTGGAAGCGGCACAGGTCGGACAGTACACCTTCTCTAACAGTTTAAAGCCATAGTGCGAAATTTAAGGCATCAAATCTTAAAGTTCGGGTATGGGCATGACGATACTGTGCAGGTTACCTTGCATTAGCCAAACTAAATGCAACATACGTATTAAATCAACAATCGCAATGACAACCGATTGTATTACTATCACATTCTTATTTGAGGAAAACTGAAAACAAAACACTACCCTATTGGAAAAATTGCCATGGTGGATACTGGAAAACATGGTGGGCGTAGTGGAAATAATAGTGGACATGGTGGAAATAATAGTGGGCATGGTGGAAATTATGATGGCTATGGTGGGACGTAGTGGAAAATATGGTGGTTATGCCGGGACATACTGGGTGGTATGGTGTACAGATGATGGGTAAAGTGGAAATGATGGTGGAAAGCAGAGGCTAGATAGTGGGCAATAATGGGACACTCTGCCCACCATTGCGATAATGCTGGGAAGCCCTAAGCATATGGTGGGTGGTGCTTATTATGGTGGGCTACATGGTGTACCAAGCTGAGAAACTCTTCCCACCATTGCGATAATGCTGGGAAGCACTAAGCAGATGATGGGTGCTGCTTGTTATGGTGGGCCACATGGTGTACCAAGCTGAGAAGCTCTGCCCACCATCGCGATAATGCTGGGAAGCAGTAAGCAGATGATGGGTGGGCTTATAATGGCGGGCAAATTATATAGCGTACCAAGCTGGGATCTGTACACTACATGTTCTACCATCATGATTTCCACCAAAGGTTAGGCCTACTGACCGAGCCCGTACAATTGTGTTATCCGTGCTTCCGGGTTTCAGAATACACGATTACGACGATTAAGTATGACAATACAGCGCAGCCATATGGCATCAATTAACCTAAATGAAGCATTTTTCATTGTGTATGCTGTTCGCTCAAGAAGCAACAAACATCGATGCGACGCGATTAAAGCACTCCCAGAGAACGTAATTTAGTGTCTTCTCACCGACAGCCGCCGGGCGCACTCGCCGGCACTTCTCTAGCTTTTGTACGAGAACTCAGACGTGGCAATTCGTGTGCTTGGTGAACCATTATGATAGCGTAATGTTTCCGGTACACTGCATTCGTTTTGGCCAAGCCGTTATGTAGTTGTTGCTTTAGCGAACGAGCAACAGCATTGCGCTGGCGCGACCGCCCTCTACATTGCGCGAAAAGCATCCCAATACTCACTCAAATAAATTAGGCGGGCGTATCTATGAAATGAGCCTAGAAGCGTCATAAAGCGTGAGCAGATGTCGCCCTTTAGAACGAGCGCGAAACGGATATTAAACTTGGCAGACCCCGCCGGTAAACTGTTGCTGCTCCCCAGTCCACTTGGTTTTTTTTTCCTTTAAGTTGTGAATTGTAAAAAAATAGCACTAGTGCCAATAACATAGTGGCAATCGTTACAGGGCGCAGTTGCTTGTGTTTAATAAATGTGCAATTTTTAGTAGCAGGTGTAGATCTTGTCTATGTTGTGTACACGACAAACATAACTTAAGATGAACCTTAAGTTTGTACGCCAACTAAGTATTTAACACGCAATCACCGTCATGTTGGTGTGGCGCAGTGGTTAGCGTCTTCGAATGGGAATCCGCAGGTTGCACGTTCGATCCTCCGTGGAGCCTTGTTTTTTTTTTTACGGGACGGGTGTTTTTTTATACCGTTTTTATAGAATTCTTTTTTATTTTTTGTGGCAGCTCGTCACGGTGATTCTGACGTCATTTTGCGCTCAAGTGTTGCCGGCACTGCAACACCCACCATACCCACCATGCGCCATGGTGGGTGTTTCCCACCATTCACCCACTACATTAATCCACTATAATGGTGGGTGGTGGTTTCCACCATGCCCACCATTCGTTTTTTCCGATAGGGTATACTCATTCTTAAACTCATGCAACTATCGATATGTGCCTGCTGGTGACGTTATGGGCTCGCGATGCGTGATGCGTTTTTAGGGAGCTGCACAGAACTAGTCCACGTCATTCTCCGCGGGACCGTCTCTGCTGCCCACATTCCACACGGGACAACGCGACTCGCCGAACTGACGCGGACACTTGAAAGCGTCTCGGAACTCTTTCAAGTCCAGAAGTGCTAGATTGACGCGAGTCCGCGCTGGAAGGCCCAGTCGGTAGCGCAGCCGCTTCTGCACTTGCTCCTCCTCGATTTTGGGGACACAAAAACCAGCCGCGTAGTTTATAAAGAACAGCCTGTCGACAGTGAGGCCGGCAGACTTGCGTCCGGGCACGAATAATGCGCCATGCGAGAAGCGCCTGAATGCGGTTATTAGGGGCTTCAACACGGCGTTGTCGGCCAAAATGTCGGCGAGAAAGTTGCGCACGTTGGCGGCGGAGGCGTTGGCGGCGCGCACACCATGCTTGTAGCGACTTAGCAGGCAGTACTGGAGCGCCTGGAACCTGTCCCGAGTCAAACTGGACCACTGCGGGTTGTCCAAAGAGGTCATGAACAACGCCCGCGTCACGTCGGCAGCCAACAGAGAGAAAAGCGTGGACGGGTAGTTGGACCGGGTCACCAGCGACGCCGCAGCCACAGTGCTCGAAGTCAGGTATACCTTAAGCGCTGACTCCGGTGATCGTGTCCAAGCCACGTCGAGGTCAGTGAGGCGCTCGCTGAAGCGAACGTCGTAGTTGGCGCCGTCGGCACTCGACTTCCAGTACTTGCGCAAACTCTTCGATAGGAGCTCACTGTAGTAACTAACTGGATTGTCGAGGCTAGCGTCGGTTGCCTTCACAGACGCATAGTAGTGTTCGACTTCTTCTTCGCGTTCTTGGCCTGCCAGATAACCTACCTGAAGAGACTTGAGACGCTTTATTACGTTCGTGATCTCTCCGTTCTGCATCCAAGGTGTTCCCACACGAAATGTATGCTCCAGCGACAAGATCATGCTCTTGATCGTCGCAGCCCATTGGCGGTCGAGGTCGGTTGTCCTGGCGAGGATATCGCGCAGTATCCACCGGACGCCGTGTGGGAACACCCGCTCGACCAGGTGGAAGCAACTCTGAGTCCTCGTATTCAGGCTGTGCTGGAAACTCGGGTAGCCCATGCGTAGAATGTCCCGAGGTACGGACTCCTGTGGAAGCAACGGCGCTAGGAGTGCAACCACCCGGAAGCCGAGGAAGTTCAGTATTGTTCGCGGACTGGCCACGCGAAGGATCGAGTAAAGTTTGCTGGCGTATGCGGGGTTTAGAACCACCACATCACCCTCTTCCTCTGGGCGGAGGTATGAGAGGTAAGAGTCCACGCGAAACTTGGGCATGCGTGGGAACTTTCTCAGAGTGTAGGAAACGTCCATCTTCCAGGCTGCCTTGTTGAAGGGCTGCGACGCTTCTAAAAGCTGACCCTCGAAGTGCTCTATCTCCTCCGCCAAGTCATTGCTGTGGGTCAGTGACTTCCAGAGGGTCAGGATTTGCCGAAGTATCTCCCTGTAAGGCAACGACTCGCTATTCTTCTGGACCTCATAATGTACGAAGAGAAATTCTTTCGGTGCCTCCAGGTGCAAGACGTACGAGCTGGTTTCTACCGACTTGCGTAGAGAGACATACACGATCGGAAAGATGGCGAGCTGCCGGTCTATGATCTTAAGCACGGTATCTATCCTGAAAGGTCGATGTGGCTGCGCTGGGGGTGTATCGGAGTAGGGCCAATCTTCTAGATTCGTTTCCCGCAATAAAGCGCGTATTCCGTCCCACTGTGTCAAGTCTCTTGGCGCTGTGTTGTTGAGGCAGACGTTCAGGATACGGCTCGAGCGATCCAGGAAGCTCTGGTCGACGTGGTCGACTCCTGTCATGGCCCGGGCCGGTATAGTGTGCATGTGCTCCTGGAGATACCTGAAAAACATTGCAGTCGGATGTTCTCATCACCTGAATGGTACCTCGCTCAGCATTGGGGGTCTTCCTTTTAACACGTGCTTAGAAGCAACAACGTTCTGTTCTCTTTCGATATATAGCTGTCAACAGTATGTGCTAACCATAACAAACTAGGCATCATTCTGCTAATCACTAAAGAAGGTTGTTGAGGTGCCGTGACAATCGTTTTTTTTTTCTTCTCGCTAACAACATAAATCGGCGAGTGGTTAGGCCACCCACACTTGTACAATGTGCTGTCTAACTACGGAGCGGTACGACAAGTTATAGCTTTCTGTCAAACATACCTTTCAACTCAATACCTTTTTTATTTGCGACAAAGACTTGCCTTTAAGGCATAATATTTTTGCAAGTATTTTGTTAAATGTGCGTTGTTAGGCTGGTGTTGTGTATGAAGTTATGTAGTGTCTTGTGGAATGTGTTGTCATGTGTTTCTTCCTTCTGGTTCTACCACGTCACATGGCCAGTCAGATGTTGCAAGACTGCATAAAAAGTCGGCACCAACAGGACTTCATCTCGTTTTTCTTTTTTGTAGAATATCTATAACGCGGCAAATATTTAGAAACAAGAGCTACATTACGCCCACAAAGCAAGTGTGAATTTTTCCTTTCAGCATATGCTATATTGATACCCAACTGATTCAATTCACAGCTCTAATTTATTAACAATATCCCGCCTTCATCTTGTAGATCTCTGACCGACTTCCCTTACCTATGAAAGTGCTAAGACGGGGTTTTTCCTCCTTTTCGTCTATGATCAGGCGCTAACGTTGTAGTTTCCGATTGAGGACACACCCCTTCCCGTCTGGTACAATGTACCTGCACCCGGACATGTGCCTCATGGAGCACGATCAGCGCCTGCTGACGATTGA
Organism: Rhipicephalus microplus; assembly: GCF_043290135.1. Taxonomy (NCBI): domain Eukaryota; kingdom Metazoa; phylum Arthropoda; class Arachnida; order Ixodida; family Ixodidae; genus Rhipicephalus; species Rhipicephalus microplus. Next base: position 76,786,384 of record NC_134708.1, read on the forward strand.
TACATTTTCGTCCACCCGGTCAACCGAGTCGCAGGGAGATCAAATTCAACGTCCGATGGTGTCTCCACAGCCTGTTATTGGTACATGAAGAACTTTGCGTACCCAACCCTGCAGTTTATTCATTGCGTGTCAAGTACAACGAGTTCTTCTGAACCACTGTGACTTTGTGTTGGCGATAAAGTAAGTACCGAAACGCTGGCTTATCGTTTCAGCCTGCACTAAGAATTTCCGTCCACCCGCGATCAACCATGCATGTCCCAGAGAGATCAAATTCAATGTTCGACGGTGTCTGCACTCTTCTCTTGAGGCTACCGCGTCTCAAGAATCCTACCATACAGATTTTGCACTCAGCTAGTGAATTTTCTTTTCTACGGGCACTGAAATTTCGTTCAGCAGTACTGAGTTTCGATGGGCAAGTTGGAATATTTCTTGAAAACAGCGCAACTACACGGCAACGTAGAAACAACTGCGCAGGCACTCACTCGTAACTAGGAAGGAAGGAAGGAAGCAACAAAAAGGGAGAAGGCAGGGAGGTTAACCAGAAAGAGATCCGGTTGGCTACCCAACACTGGGGGATAAAGGAAGGGGACAAAAAAGACGAGAAAGAGGGAAGAGAGGGAAAAAGGGGGTGGGGAGAGACTGACAGTAATTTCACTGCAGTGTGTAGAACTCTACCGCATGTCAGAGGCGTTCACACAAGCCTGTTTTTCTCAGGAAACGCAGCAGGGCTTTCACTGCCTTGTGGGCTGTCGAGGCATGTGTACGTTGCTGTAATAGCAACTGCACAGAAAGGGGCCGATCATCCAGTCGCTGCATTGCGTTGGCAAGTACTTGTCTCTCTGAGGCAAATCGAGGACAATGACACAGCAGGTGTTCGATATTTTTGTCGGTGCCGCAAACATCGCACGCCGCACTGTCAGTAATTCTGATTAACGTGGTGTAAGCTTTCGTGAAAGCAACTCCCAGCTAAGTTACTAAAAAGTGCACGAAAGGGTCAACAGGTCTGATAAATTGTCGCGTAACGGAGGGCACTGAGGTGCATGTGGTTGTTATCCCTGCTTTGACCATTCACCTTTACAAGAATCAACTCGTGACGGAAATCAGTCTAGCTCATCCTATTTGTGAAGAAAAAGAAGTGTGCATTAACATCTTTCAGTATCATCGTCGCAGAGCTAGCCGACTTCTCTTCAGGCGTCTTTTGGTAATTACTTTGTCATCGAGCACGCGATTTTTACACATACATGCAGCGTATCCTTGCATATGCTTGTGCTCCCGTTTATGAGCGTGCACGTGATTCTCTTGTATGAAACTGTGTTATTTCTGATAAACTTCTTAGTTGTCCCGTTGTTTCTTTCGTTCCCGTGTACGGTTGCGCTATTTTCAACATTGCCCCGCCGCGGTGGTCCAATGGCTAAGGTACTCGGCTGCTGACCCGCCGGTCACAGGACCGAATCCCGGCTGCTGCATTTTCGGTGGAAGCGAAAATACTGTAGGCCCGTGGGCTCAGATAAAAAAAACCCAGGTTATCGAAATTTTCGGAGCCCTCTACTACGGCGTCTTTCATAATGATATGGTGGTTCTGGGACGTTAAATCTCACATATCAATGAATTTTTTTTCAACATGAACTGCATCTGCAGGGCATTATAAGTTGCTGCTTGTCGTTTCGGTCCTGCATCAGTCTTTGCCGTCTGGTACGCATGACGAATCGCCACCCCGACAGATGACGTTCAGCGCCTCTTGTATCGTTGCCGACTGTGTTCGCAGTTCGCCCTCGTGACTGTCGGTGTCCTGCAGCCTGCTGTTCATAGTACTCTGCTCAACATCGGCAAGGCGTATATGCGCAAAGCTGCCGTACAGGATGTGCGCGCCTGTCAACGTTGATGACTGCACGGTGCGCTCTATACTGTCGCGAAGGCTTGCCGCTGTTTGGTTTTCATTTGACACTGATAGTACATGTTTTATCCCTTCAATAAAATCTGCGTATCCTGTAACATACATGTTTATCCCTTCAATAAAATCTCCGTATCCTGTAACGTACATGTTTCATCGGTTATATGAAATTTCCGTATCCTGTAAGGTACATGTTTAATCAACTCAGTAATATCTCCGTATCTTGTAACGCACATGTTTCTTCAGTTCAATATGATCTATGTATCCTGTAACGTACACATATTTCATCATTTCAAATAAATCTCCATCATCTTGTAACGTACAGGGTCGTGTGCACTTGAAGGAGCACTGACACAATTTCGAGGCACATCACAAGGGACATTTCTTGCTTCAGTTGTGTGCACTATAAAATTTTAAAGTTCCGGCCACGCAGCATCCGCAAGCCAGCACTATACAGCAATGGACATTGTGAAGACAAGTCAGCAAAGTTCACTGGGTTTGCGAAATCTGCTTTCTGCGAGCAGCTTAAATAAACAGCTGAAATTGCTGTAACGGTCTCTGGAAGATCATTCGCTCGTCGTTGTTTACGTATACCATGTGCGACTGACAGCAAACTTATACAGTGGTTGCTAGTATGTCGCGACTTGCAGTCTTTTCTGGGTGTCATACTTGGCTCACACATCACTGTGAAACCCAAATTGTCTTCGATATATTAGAAATATATTCTAGGCATTCCCAAGCACTACGACACACTTTTAGGGGATAAGCTTCCTAGGGTGTGGGCCATTCCCTCCTCCATTTGTGCCATGATGGAGTGGTCTAGTGGCTAAGGTACTAGGCTGCTGACCCACAGGTCGTGGGATCTAATGCTGGCTACGTCAGCTGCATTTTCGATGGAGGCGAAAATACTATAGGCCCATGTGCTCAGATTTTGGTGCACGTCAAAAAACATCACCTGGTTGAAATTTCCGGAGCCCTCCACTACGGCGTCTCTCATTATCATATGGCGGTTTCGGGACTGTGGGATGCGGAGTCGGCGAAAGACGGATCCCTACATAAAACGTAACGATGTTCATTAACGCGGTTGCAACAGCAGGGAAAGCATGCCGATGCTGCGCTCGAATGGTTAGAGAAACAATCTTGAACCCGAGCTTGGTAGCTTGGGTTATATAGCTAGCAGTGGTGACGTAAGCCTTCGGTGAAACTTCGTGGCGCTGTATTTTATCGGAAGCGCGTTGCAGCAAGTGGCCGTGTCACGCCGGGCTTATCAGTGACGAGACGAAGGCTGCGCATGTCTGTGTGCAGTGGTCGCCACAGGACTTTAAACTCCAAATATCAATCAATCAAAGAACTCCTCTGGATGAACACTTTATTGCTAATCAAACCAGTAAAATGAGAACGTTCATGGTACATATAGAAAAAAATTATTTATATGATGCGAAACTGTAGTGTCTACAGCACTCTAATAGTTTTTTGAATTATGAAAAACATGAGGCTCTATGGGGTTTTGAAAAATAATGAAATATTCACCTTAGATGTAGACGACCCTTTACACCCGGTCTGCCTTTTCATGTCCGTACCTACCTTAAAGTATGGAATGCTGAGATCGCACTGAACCATGTTGTAATCGCGACCATCTTGTGAACATGTTTAATTAAGTGCAGCCGGTCCTTGAAAGCTAGGCTTAAAATCCCGCGCCACAGTTCGGTTAAGTTTCATAAATCTTGGAGACTAGCGACATTACCTGGTGACTTCGTTGATCAAGAAGGCACGTCCCGCTGCTCTGTATGGCAGGTCTCCGTTCAAGTCCCAGGCAGCCGAGCAGACGTACCCGTAGATATCCACGCACGGGTCCACGCTCATATTCAATTTTTCGTCAACCAGCCGGCTCTGCCAGCGGCAGGCATCGGTGTCGCACTCGAAGGCGTACGAAGCCACCTCGCCGGGTGCCTTGGTGTCCTCGTAGTCCACCAGGGTGAAGACTGGCCTTTTCGTCACTTTTGACGCCGCACGCGACGTGACCAGGTCGCTCACCGCACCTTCCCGTACCTCCTCATCGCCGATCTTCGCGTCTCTTTCAGACGCTACGGGTGGGTGCTGGCGTCCAGTGACGACAGGGGCACCGAAGCCTTGGCCGTCTCTCTTGGAAAATAGCTCGACTACCATGATCGTAATGAAAGATGCGATCAGCAGCGAAACCACCGCGAGCACCGCACACTGCGTCCCAAAATGCTTCACGTAAAATTTCTTCGCTATACGGGAAATAGGTGGATACATTCGGCTGCCGGTAGTAGGTGGAGGTTCGCAGGACGCAGCTGGTTTTCCCTCGAGATAATTTTCTCGATACAGTATATCCCCGCCGTTTAAAACGTCTCTAGATGTCGCGAAGGGTCCTACCGATTCCACCGTGGTCATGAACATCGAGCTGTAGTCCGTGGAAGGTGCCCAATTGTCTTGGTCCATAGAGCGACTCAGCTGTCTAGGAGTCCGGTCACCCGTGAAACGGCCGCTCCCAGCTGCCCCATCAGTCGTCGTTGCCCTCAATCCTGGCCTCTCCCTCGAAGAGGTCGCAGAAGAAGGAGTGCCTGGACCTGCACCTTTGGTCAGCGTGCCTTTGGGCCCAGCATTCTTCGACGCAGCTGCATAATTTGCAAGTAGCGTTCCGTTCGACCCACCTCTTCCGTTAGCCGCTCTTGCGCCCCTTTTCGCAAAGTTCGCGCTTTCACGATTCGCTGCGGGAGACCCGAGTGATGCGGGCTGCGTTTTGTCCTTGTTTCTTGCCTGGGCAGCGTAGAAAGTTGGACTCTTCGACGCTGGAGTGCTTGACGAGGGCCCCGTGACGCCAGCAGCTCTCCGGCCACCTTCAACGATTGGAACTGGATCTGAATGCTCCTCCGCAGTGTCTTCCTTTTGTTCCGGTCCTTGTTCCTGGTCTTGAAGTTGCGTTCCATTCAACTCAGGAGTACGCGAAGTGTTGGGGAACAACGCTCGTTCCAGCAACGGGTTCGGCATCTGCGGTCGAGGTCGCAAGTAGGAAAAGGGTCGGTTTCTCGTCCTGTAATCCATGACGACTTTTCTGAGCCGGAATTTGCGGCGAGACGCTCGCACGTGCCAAGAAGACGAAGTCTCAAGCTGCGATACTGTCGAGCAAACTGGGATCGCAAGGTGAGAAATGCAATGAGGGTTGTTCCTCCTGGAGCTTTAAGAAGGACTTAGGAACGTGAACGATGCTGAATACTCCGGAAGCTTACGATAAGGCGTTTGGTAGTTAGGCAAAACCAGAGTACCTTGCAAACCGAAGCACAGTGAAGACAAGGCGTGAAGCGCAGGATTTTGGCCGCGGCATTGTCCACTGGAAAGCTCGATTGCTCGTGCCACTGGTAATGATGGCGATAATGTTTCTTGAAGACACGGCACGTACCCACAATGAAATGTGGGGTAAAAATCACCACCCAAGGATTCAGTAAATATTTATAGTTGTTATTTAATTTTAATACACAGTGGCACAGAGGGAGAGAGGAAGCTGGCAGCTGCTACCTGGAGGGGCACAACGCCTGTCTGTAGTGTTTCGGGAGGAAGAAAGGGATGGAGGAAACGAAGTTAGAAAGAGATAAAGTGACATAAGAGAGGGAAGTAACGAAAAATATGACGAGGACTTGGACAAATATAAAGTAAGACGCGAAAATGTCTACATACAGGAGGCTGGCTTGTTTAATCCATACATGTCAGTAGAAATCGATGGGCCTCGAGAAACAAAACTTCAGATTGTTAAGTTGCGTAGCTAAAAACATACATTTCCACAACCTGCGTGGTGCAAGGTGACCACGACGTCTTAGTGTAAGGACGATTGGCAAGGACCAGAAGGGATTGGGATTGACTCCCAGCCAATTTCGGCCCTTGCAGTCCCCACTGGCCTTTCCAAAAACGTCGTGTGAGGAGTTTTCTCGGGAAGCCATTGTGTAGCAGTAATAGTATACTTGTCTTTATTCTCGTGGCCACACGACTATAAAACATGCGCCCCGGCATTCTTTCACGGCTTGATCACGATGACTCTTTCTCAGTTATCGTTAGTGTCTATCCGGAAATCTCAACTATTGTTAGCCACCCATGTCCTTGCTTATTCATTTTTAGTGAATCAGTGTCAACCTGTGGGCCAGCTGCTGCGGCGCCTACGCGTTATGAGTTTTGCTTACACCAAACGCATCAAGATCGGCTTCGCCTACGCATATTAAGCTTCTCAATAAAATCTCGGGGTCGTAGAAAAAGTAAACGGGTGGAGATAAGAGAAGTTGAAAAACTCAAATTGCCAAAGACATCTCATATGCAATACAGAGGTGAGACGAAAAAAAAAACTATCAGAGTGTCTGATGCATTCGTCTAAGGTGACTCAAAGAGGAAATCCGCCTTCTCTTTTTTTTGAAATGGACCTTATGGTGCTTTGCATCTAAACTAACACAATCTCTTCTTTTTATCAGTGGATGGTTGCATTTATTCTCTTGTGCAATCCTTCGGAAAAATTTCTACACCTCGCGTGGATTCTTTAAGCGCGGAGCTTTTTAGGGGGCCAGGCTGTCACATATGCTGTCGTCACCGCCTGGCGTAACGCCCAATGTATATAGCGTATCGTGCACGCGCTCGTACCAAAAATTCTGCTTCCTCTTTTTTTTTTTTTGAGCACCTTTATGAATAACCCTCCTAGTCATCAAAAATAAAAATAAAAACTAGTGCACATGGTGCAATGCAGGCAAAACCACGTATAAAATAGAAAAAACAGAGAACGCAACCGCAAAACTGAAAGAGCAAAAGAAAATAGGAAGAGAAGTAGAGAGAGCAAGAAAGAGAAAGAAACCGATACAGAGAAAGGAAGAGGGGAGGAAGAACAAATGAAGCAGCCCAGCTCCGCGCTTTCTTCCGATTTAATTGGCACCCCTAATGCGAAGCTAGCTGCCTTAATTTTTAGGGGCTAAGCTTTTCATGGCGTCACCCGATCGTCGAGTTACCGTAGTAACCACCGCTCGTTGAGTCCCCAATCCAGCCATAGATGGCGCTCCTTGTACCATGTAACGAGGTTGCGAACTCGGACGTGGAGGTCGGACGTGTTTTTGGAGAGCTCCGGAATGACAGCTACAGATAAGTGTTTTTGCATGTTTCCAGCTTGCCTCTGTATGTAGCGTTATGAGAACGTAAGGCGCTAGCGTAAAGCTTGATTAGGTCTAGTACGGTGTACGTTTTTTTTTAGTATTTTGTACTGTGTCTTTTTTTCTCCAGCCACCACATGGCTGAGGCCTGCGCGTAGACCGACCACGTGCATGCGCAGGTGCTGTGAAGTGTAGCGTATTTATTTATTATTGTGGTTCTTTTTGGCTTAGACCAGTGTATTTTAGTACAGTTTTCTAACACGTGGGCATCGGTAAACTGAGCTAGCCATGGTCAAAAAGACCGTAAAGTGTTCAGAGTGCGGGGTAGGGTGGAAGGTGGAAATTAGTGCGGAAGAGAAAGCAGAAGATGACGCCAAGTGTAGACAGTGCGAGTTCGAGGAGAAAATGAAAAATATGATGGCGGTCCAGAGTGGGCTCATGGAGAAAATCGCAGAGCTGGAGAATGCATTGGCGAAGGAGCGAGAGAAAACGTCAGCCATGCAGGAAAGGCTCCGGACAGCCGAGAAGGGCCTATCGAAGGTCGTGAAGGGGAACGGAGACGCAGGTGACGGCGGAAGCATTATGGCGACGACCCCCCGTGCGGGAGAGATGAGGGAGACAGGCATGACAAAGGCAGATACATTGGCCACAGGGCCCAGCTACCGGGAAGTAGTTTTGAGGGAGGGAGGGAGCAAACCAGCAGCAGTGACTCACGCTAGTCACCTAGTCAGCAGCCAGGTGCAGGTTTCAGAAGGAATGTCTGAACAGGTCATCATCGCCGGTGACTCAAATTTAGTCCGATGCGCAGCGGCAATCAAAGAAAGGGTGAAAGGCGACAAGAGAGTTGCGATAGGGACGTTCCCAGGACAAACGCTGGGGACAGTAATGAGTCAAGCGGGTGAACAACTCGCAGCTAAAGCTAACAATCGTAACCTCGTTGTAATTGCGGGAGGGTTAAATGACGTCCTGAAAAAAGAATCGTCAGGACTAGCGACGACCTTGGCGAAAGGGGTGGATGACATGCGCACCGTGTTCCCCCAGGTGCAAATTGTAGTATACACAGTACCGGAAGTACCAGTACGCAACGTCAACCTGCAAAGAGCGGTTGTCGACGCAAACAAAGAGATATGGCGAATTAGTCGAGAGAAGGGTTTCGAGGTAGTGGATTTAAACAGGGAAGTGCACAGGTGGGGTGGATTCCAAAGAGACAAGATTCATTTCGATAAGAGGCTTGGACACGAGGTGGGCTGGCGACTGGCAGGACGCGCAGTAGCTTTTTTGGGGGGCTCACGGGCCCTTCGGAGTCCGGGGTAGCTCGTAACAAGGAAAACAACCAGGAGGACGCTTTGACAGGTAGAATTGCGAAAAACCAGAAAAAAGGTAAAAGAAAAAGGAAAAAGGCGCGTGTTGCAATTAGTTACATAAACATGCAGGGTGGCAGAAAGAAGGCAAAATGGTTAGAGATTGAGGAGCAGTTAAACAAAGAACAGATAGGCGTGTATGCGGTTACAGAAACACACCTTAGAGACTTGGAAGAGCCACCACATATTAAAAATTATGTTTGGGAAGGGTGTAACAGGACCATATCGGAAAGGAAAGGTGGGGGTGTAGGAATGCTAATTCACCGCGGAGCCAAATGGGTTAGAGTGAAACAGACGTGTTCAGAGCACCTCTGGGTTCTGGGCACAGTAGGTGGAAAGGAAACGTGGCTAGGGGTAGCCTACTTGTGGACGGGGAATAACTGCAGAGAAAAGAATCGGGAGATAGTGGATTGCATGAGTGCGGATATTAAGGAATTTGGTAATGGGGCCGAAATCATCCTTCTAGGGGACATGAATGCCCACATACATGACCTTGATGGATATTCAGACACCAATGGGAAGTTATTACTAGATCTTTGCGAGCAACATAGTCTGGAGATAGTTAACACGGGGCCTAAATGTGACGGCCAGATCACATGGGAAGTCGGAAACAAGCAATCAAGTATTGATTATTGTCTCATGACTGAAGGAATTTACCACAAACTGACAGAAATGAGGATAGACGACGAAGGCATTAACAGCTTGGGTAGTGATCATAAACGAATAACATTACAAATGGGATACGAAACTAAAAATATGAGCATGGAATCAAAGTCTGGCAGCTCGTATTTAAATGACAAACAAATAATAAATATAGCCGCAAGAGTCGAGGAAGAAGTAGGCGAAATACCAGGCAAGGACTGGGAGTATAGTGAGCTGTTACATCTAATGACGAAGGAGATAGGGAAAGAGAAGAAAACTGTTTGCTGGAAAGGAAAAAGGAAGCCAAAAAGTTGGTGGAACAAGGAAATCCGGGAGGCGATCGAGAAGCGACGCGAAGCATCACGGGAGCATAGAAAGGCAAAAAAGGAGAAGCGGCCGCAGGACGAAGTCAAAAAAATATGGGAAATATATTTGGAGAAAAAATCACTTGTACAAAAATTGGTAGAGGCAAAAATTAAAGGTGAAAGTGAACGCTGGATGACAGAGATACACGAAAAAAAAGGAGGCCGCGCCTAGGATTTTTTGGAGCCACATAAAGGCGCTAGGTAGGAAGTCTGTCACAACGCAACAGCATATTCTAGATGAAGGAGGAAATCAATTGGAAGGGTACGAAGCGCTAGGTTACATCCAAAAGGTAACAGCCGATTCGTTTCAAAAGAGCGTCCAGGGGATCTCCCCGGTGAGTAAAAGTGTGGCGGAGAAAGCAACAGAGGAAGAGCTAGTACTTGATAATTTCAACTGGAAAAAGGCCGAAAGAAAAATTCCAAAGCGCACTGCCGCGGGTTTAGATGGGATTCCCGTTAGCCTCATTAACGAACTAGGACATAACACTAAAGAAGCATTGTTAAAAGCAGTAGAAAAAAGCTTAAAGGACGGACAAATACCGGACAGTTGGCGACAAAGTAGAATGAACTTAATCTATAAAGGCAAGGGAGAAAAGGACAAGATTCGCTCGTATAGACCACTAACCATTACATCGGTACTATACAGGTTGGCGATGCAAGCAGTAAAAATGAAAATAGAAACATGGGCCGAACATAACGATATTTTGGGAGAACTTCAGAACGGATTTCGAGTCGACAGGCGGTTAGACGATAACCTGTTTGTTCTCACTCAGTGTATAGAAATATCTAAAATAGAGAATAGGCCCTTGTACGTGGCTTTTCTAGACATCACTGGGGCATACGACAACGTTAATCAGGAAATTTTGTGGGATATATTGAAAGGAATGGGCATGGGCGACGACTGTTACAGCTTTTGAGGGAGATATACCGAGAAAATACAGTTTGCATAGAGTGGGAAGGAATGCGTAGCAAAGAGAACGTTGAGGTTAGCAGGGGTCTGAGACAGGGATGTCCTTTGTCCCCACTGTTATTCATGCTGTACATGGTGAGTATGGAAAAAGCGCTAGAAGGTAGCAACATTGGTTTTAATCTGTCACACAAACAGGGCGGCATGATGATTGAGCAGAAGCTTCCGGGTTTATTTTATGCGGACGATATCGTCTTATTTGCGGACAGTCGGGATGATATACAGCAGCTGGCGAATATATGCGGAAGGGAAGGTGAAGCTCTTGGACTAGGATTCAGTGTAACGAAGTGTGGATTGATGGTATTCAATGATCCCTGTGATCAGACGGTGTCCATACAAGGCCAAGAAATACCGAGGGTAAGTGAATACAAGTACCTGGGAGTATGGGTAAATGAGAGTGATAGATACATGGAGGTACAGGAAAAAGCCTCGGCAGCAAAAGGAAAGAGGAATGCGGCAATAATGAAGCACAGAGCGTTGGGGGGGGGGGGGGGGGTACAATAGGTATGAGGTGCTTCGAGGTCTGTGGAAGGGTGTAATGGTTCCAGGGCTTACTTTTGGGAACTCAGTGGTGTGCATGAGGGCAGAGGTGCAATCGGGAATGGATGTAAATCAAAGGACTGTGGGACGCCTCGCGTTGGGTGCTCACGGGAAGACGACAAACGAGGCTGTAAAGGGCGATATGGGGTGGGCAGGTTTTGAGGCGAGGGAAGCGCAGAGCAAAATAAGGTTCGAAGAAAGGCTAAGAAATATGAAGGAGAGTAGATGGGTAGAGAAGGTGTTCCGTTATTTGTATAGGAAGAGCGTGGACACACAGTGGAGAAAAAGAACTAGAAGACTCACTAGTAAGTATACGGCTGGTATTGTGAGCCATATGTCAACAAAGAGCGTTAAGGGAAAAGTCAGGGAGGCGGAGAGGATTTACTGGATGGCAGCTATGGAGAAAAAACCGGCTTTGAGTAACTACCGAAAGGGCAAAAATGAAATAAGGAGGGAGGCATTTTACGATAATTCAAGGGGAAGCGCTTTACTGTTTGAAGCGAGATCGGGTTGCCTTAGAACGCGTAGTTATAAAGCAAGATTCAGTAAAGAAGAAGAACAATGCACATGCTGCGGGAAAGATAAGGAAACGGCGGAGCATGTTCTGATTGAATGTGGAGATATCCACCCAGGTGTACGTTTGGGCACGAGTCTACAGGAAGCCTTGTGTTTTAGGGACAACAATGGAAAGCTGAACACACCCGCGATCGAAATAAGTAAGAGACGGTTAGAGTATTGGTGGCAGAAAATTAGAGAGAAAGGACAAAAATAAATATTGGAAAAATAAAATATGGACAGTGTGCCGTAAATGGCAGAGAACTTAAGCTGAAAATTTACCTTTTTTTCCATTAAGATAGAATTTATCGAAGTAGAGGCATTAGGCCAACATAAAAAAAAAAGGAAAAAAGGTTTTTTTTTTTTTCGAGCCTGGTGGCATACTTGTCACCACCCCGTTATAAAGGGGACGCTCATAGCATCCATCCATCCATCCACGAATCCATATACGCTAAGAAATGCAAAATCATTCTTATAGAGGGCCAAATCTATCCAAAGATGCGTCCTCCGTTGTCGTGCGTAGACTTTCAGGAGATATATGGTAAGTCCGCTAGATGTATTAGTTCTCAGATTGTCCACTAGGTGGCGGTACTAGTATATAATCAATATATGATGAAAAAATCTGTGATGGTGGTACTGGTAGTGTTCACTACAAGCACGTACATACGTACGTACGTACGTACGTACATACATACATACATACATACGTACATACATACATACATACATACATACATACATACATACATACATACATACATACATACATACATACATACATACATACATACATACATACATACATACATTTTTTTTTATTTTTTTATTTATTCAATACTGCCAGCCACCCTTTGGCAGCCAGGGCAGGAGTGGTACAGTGCAGAGTTTGAACACAAAGTTTACACGCGACCAGTAACACGGTCCGCGGTACACAGGGAAGCAATAATGCAGTAAGCTTACAGATTGTCACGACACACAAGCGCACGCAATCAATAATACGGCCCACGATTCGCAAAGCAGCAGTAATTCTCGTGACAAATAGCTACATGAATATACAATAAAACCGGCAATGCTAGTCTAATGCAAAACACACAAAGTACACTACGCGCATTGACCAGGAAGCGTGAAAAAAAATTAATCGGATGTTGCCATGTAAAGATAAAAAATATTGCACAAACAAACAAACAAAAAAGACAAGCAGTGTGCGTTGTGACATGGTAGCAAGATAACACGTGAAATACGTTAGTTCAATAGAACAGGGGAACAAGACCAGCACTTCCAGTCATACACAATTTTGAATAGCCGTTGAAAAAGCATTTTGATCAGTTAAGTTAGTAACGTCGCGTGGCAAAGTGTTCCATTCTGCTATCGTTCTCGGGAAAAAGGATAGACGGTGAGCGTTTGTTCTCGTGAAAGGCATTAGGATTGTTTTGTTGTGCTTGTTCCGGGTGGAGCATGACATGTCGAATTCGAGATAAGTATTGAAGTCAAGCTTTGAATAACCATTGACTATGCTGTGTAATATTTTAAGTCGATGTAATTTACGGCGGGACTCTAGTGTTGGTAGGTCAGAACGCCTGCGCAGTTCTGTCACGGATACTCGCCTGCTGTATGCGTTGTGAATAAATCGCAGCGCTTTCTTTTGTACCCGTTCGAGCATCGCTGAATCCGTCTTTGTGTGTGGGTCCCAAACAACGTCTGCATATTCGAGCAAGGGGCGGACCAGCGTAGTGTACGCAACGGTCTTCGTTCTGCTTGTACAGTGCTGAAGTCAGTGTCTTAGAAGCCAAAGTCTGCGCAGTGCTGATGATGTAATATTTTGTATGTGTTTGTTCCAGGTGAGGTTTGATGTCATGGTTACACCCAAATATTTGAACTCGTTAACAACCTCTAATTCAACATTGTTAATTTGATAAGCATATTGAAATGGAAACTTTTTGCGCGTTATTGTCATTTGGCGGCACATTGTGTTGAGGCTCATGTTCCAATCGGCACACCAATTACTAACAGCTGTTAAGTATTTGTTGAGAACTTTCTAGTCATTTACCGATTCAATAGGGAGATAAACAACGCAGTCATCGGCAAAGAAACGGAAACGCACCGGACAGTCGAACTGTAAATCGTTTAAATAGATAATGAAAAGCAACGGACCTAAGACGGAGCCCTGTGGGACTCCAGAAACAACTGATGACAAGTGAGAGGCAGAGTCACCTATCTGAACGTACTGATACCGGCTTGATAAGTAGGAGTCCAACCACTGAGTTATTTTCTCATTTTTGACCAAGTTTCGAATTTTTAACATCAGGTTGCTATGGGGTACTCGATCGAAAGCTTTTTCGAAATCCAAGAATATAGCGTCAATTTGCCCCCCCCCCCCTTATCTAAAACTTTTGAGATGTCGTTAGTCGTGTGTATTAGTTGTGTAACCGTGGAAAATCCACGCCGAAAACCATGTTGATTGCTCGTAAAAAACATGTTGCTCTCAAGATACGTTACTAGGTGTTTAAATATAAAGTGCTCCAAAACTTTACCGGCTGTACACAAAAGGGATATGGGGCGGTAGTTTTTTACAGAAAGTTTATCGCTGGATTTATGCCGGTACTGATACCGGCTTGATAAGTAGGAGTCCAACCACTGAGTTATTTTCTCATTTTTGACCAAGTTTCGAATTTTTAACATCAGGTTGCTATGGGGTACTCGATCGAAAGCTTTTTCGAAATCCAAGAATATAGCGTCAATTTGCCCCCCCCCCCCCTTATCTAAAACTTTTGAGATGTCGTTAGTCGTGTGTATTAGTTGTGTAACCGTGGAAAATCCACGCCGAAAACCATGTTGATTGCTCGTAAAAAACATGTTGCTCTCAAGATACGTTACTAGGTGTTTAAATATAAAGTGCTCCAAAACTTTACCGGCTGTACACAAAAGGGATATGGGGCGGTAGTTTTTTACAGAAAGTTTATCGCTGGATTTATGCACAGGAGTAACTTTTGCACTTTTCCAATCGTCTGGAACCACACCGCTTAGTAGACTTTCGTTAAATATAATGTAAAGGTATGTCGAGCACCACTCCGCATACCGGTAAAGGAATGCATTTGGTGTTCTGTCGGGACCTGCGGACTTTTTATGGTCAAGGTTGAGCAAAGCCGAAAATATTCCCGGCTCGGTAATAGTTATATCGGGAATGTCAAAGCCAGGAAAATTGAAATTAGGGCAGCACTGGGTTGCACGTACAAATACAGACGAGAAAAAAGCATTAAAAGCCCTTGCTATCGAGCAGGCATAGGACGCTTCCCTGTCATTTATTTTAATTTTGCCGACTGGGTCTTTCTTTTGGGTGATGTGAGTCCAGAACTTCTTAGGGTTGGTGACAAGAAAGCCGTGCATCTTAACATTAAAAAAGTGATACTTTGATTTTTTTATTTTTTTCCGTAGGTCAGCCCTTAGGGAAGGTAACACGTTAGGCGTTTTGGGCGCTCGGGAGAGACGCTTAACACGACGTTTTAAGTGAATTATGTCACGCGTAATCCACGGGCTTTGGCGGTTAATCTTTCTTTGTTTTTGTGGGACATATTTGTTAATACAAGTATGCACGGCCGTCTTGAAGTGCAACCATAATCCGTTTACGTCGAGATACCCGTTATTGTATTTGCTCTTAAAGGTGTCGAAATCTAGTTCGAGGAAGTCCAAAATACTTTCATCATCAGCACCGCTAAAATCTCTAAATGGCTTAATGATTGCCCGCGAAGTTGAGGGCAACATATGAATTTTAAACTGTACTATTTCGTGATCTGAAATCCCGGGCAGAACATTGACATCAAAACCGAACCGTTGAACGGATTCAGAAAGAAAGACAAGGTCAAGTAGTGACCTTGAGTTTGTCGAAACACGAGTAGGTTCATGCACAATTTGGCCTAATTTACAAGAAAAAACAACATCAAGCAGTAGTTCGGAATGATCGCAGGTAGGAACGGCACGCATTGAATCCCAGTCAATTCGGGGCAGATTAAAATCACCGCAGAGTACCATATGCGTGTAGCGCTTGGCATACACGCCTACATAATCTGCAAATGCTTCAAGTACTGTAATGTTAAAATTTGGTGGTCTGTAAAATACACCGATAAAGGTGTTGAGTTGCGAATTGTGAAGAACAATGCAAGCCATTTCAATGTTTTTGTGTTGGGGAAGGGGGGTATAGTCCAGGCCTTTTTTTATTATTAGTGCCACACCCCCACCTTTTGAAGCCCGGTCACAGCGATAGATTTCGTGGGAGCTCGGTATCGCTACCGAGTCTGGAATTTCGTCACTTAGCCACGTTTCTGTTACAGCCGTGACGTCGGGATCGTATACGGTGAGAACGCTTTCCAGATCATCAGACTTGTTTAAAATACTTCGTGCATTTATATTCAAAACAGAAAAGGGTTTGGAATTCGTGAGCGAAGGCACATCAGAGTCTCTCTTTCCTTTGCTATCAGCTCGGTCGTGGTTCGGTGGCAATCGTCACCACGGAGCGAAAGGGACTCTCGCTCCAAGAGTGTCGTCTCACACAAAAAGCTTACCATCGACTTTGATCTTGTCGAACGACTGCGTCACTTTTATCCCCTTCTTTCTTAGTTCAGCAGTGCTATCCCAAAGTTTTTTCCGGACAGCCCGGACGTGAGACGAAAAGTCTTCTGATATGCCATATTCCGTGTCTTTCAAGTTTTTACAGTTTTTTAGTATCCTCGCCTTGTCTCTACCGTCCACCAGCTTGAAAATTACTGGTCTACATTTGTTTTCCTTTTTTCTACCTATCCTGTGAATACATTCTATTCCGACGTTCTTCACATTTAGTATTTCACCAAGAATGTCGTTCGATACTATCTGCTCTAGCAACTCCACCTTTTCATCCTTCATCTCTTTGATACCGTACACTATCAAATTACCCCTCCGACTGCGGTTTTCCAAGTCGTCGATTTTATAAACTAGGCTGTCCACTTGTTGTTGTAGTTTGTCTACTTTAGTGGTGTAACTTGTTACGGTGCCAGATAGTTCATCTAGCTTTCTCTCAATTGCTGAGAGCTTATCACAAGTTTCACTCAAGCGTTGTGTGGCGGTACCTGAACTTTCTTTGAGTAGACGAATTTGATCTAAAATCTTCTGAAACATAGCTTCTGTGGGGCCAGGGTTCGACTCAACGTCCCCACAATGAGGTAGCAGGTCTACAAAACAGTCATACACTGCAGAAAGAACAAGTAGTAGCGACCGTGGGCACGGCAGAAGCACAAGGCATACATCATCACTACGATATTCAAGCTCCGGACGGTAGTCTCTCACCTGAATAACAAGCAAGAAGGGGTTCCTGAGAATCATGCTCTCGGCGCCTCTGTCGTGCCCACTACATACATACATGCATACATACATACATACATACATACATACATACATACATACATACATACATACATACATACATACATACATACATACATACATACATACATACATACATACATACATACATACATACATACATACATACATACATACATACATACATACATACATACATACATACATACATACATACATACATACCGACAGACAAATCGACCCCCGGTTGGACATCATCATTCAGTCCGTGGATATGCTGTGATTTTTTCACTACCTCCACACCTGGTTTTGCATTGCCTCCATGATCGAACCACCTTTGACCAAGCTGTGGCGGGATGTGATGAATTTGTGATGTGACGTCATAGCCGCATCATGGTGACGTCATGTCACGTAACAAATATTGGCGAAGTGTGAAGTCAACACGTGCTGATAATTTGACGCCACAGGACGCCAATGCCAAAGGCGAGGACCACCGATGCCGACGGTAACGTTTCGGGTTTAATGGGGGATATAAGGGTTTCGCCTTGGTAACCAAACATAAGCACTCAGCCTGAATGTCAAGCGTTCGTCTCAGGGCGGAGTTAGTAGGTAGTAGTCGCGAGTACCGCTGTTGGTCAGACACTGTGGATCAGAGGTTGGCGCGATGAGCCAAAAGTTGAGGTCAATTATTTGAACTACGCGAAAAGAAAGGAGCCCGGGCGGAGCAGGAGGAAAACCCTCAGAGCAGGGAGGACAGTGCCGGTCTTAGGGTCTGACGATACAGAGTCTGAGATCTGGCACGATCGACGGGAAGGTTCTTTTGTCTGATTTGGCTGAGCAATTCAGGGAATCTGTATATACACGTACAAGGGCTGCAATGCGCCGTCACACTTTCGCGAAACGGGTTGATGCCCCCCGCACAACCGCTTGGCTGACAGGCAGTGTTGCCAGTGGAATGGCATGTGATGCTACAAACTTCGGTAATGAGGACAGCAATTGCACAGTTGTGGTGAAAGGTGTAGATGTCCGTTCCTGCCAGTTGGCAAAAATATTCCGCCTTGGATATCTGTTCTGTGACATTTTTCGCCTTTACATATCACTGCCAACTGCCGTAACTAATAAGCCTGTCGTGCAAAAGTTAAAAGTCCGCCGGGCCGTCAAGCCAACCGTGTGCGGCCAATGCTATTTTTGTAATGTGAGTGTTTGGTGTCAAAAATTACATGCCAGCATGATTCCGCGCGGAATATTATTGCTTATGACACAGAGCTGAGCTATAACTGGTAAGTGATAATTCTAAATGAGAGGTGTACACGCATGGGCACAATTAGAGGTCAAGATGCCACAAATGCCAACTATTCAACTGAGGCGCACAACAGCGGAAAATGACCTTTCATGTAGACCGGGCCTTTAACGATGACCGTCACTTGTGCCGGATCAATGGTTTCGCCTATTGCATGGGCATGCGCAAATACGTTTTCGTGTCTTTTTTTTTTTACCGCTGTTCTGCGCGTATTCAGTTGACAGTCAGCATTTGTGGTGTCTTGACAACTTTCTTGTGTCCGTGTGCACCCTCTCTTTTATATTACAGCTATGACAATTACATGCCCGTTCATAACACATTTTTGGCATCGCCGTCACCGTGAGGTTCCGCATGAAGTATCAATCAACCACGCCTCCCGCGTTGTGTATTTCATGTGCGATTGAAAGCGTGCAAGTGCAGCGAGAGATCGCGGTACGGCCAAAAGGTTTATGTTTATTTCCTTGTGTATTTATAGTCGCGTCCTTCCGGCTCACTATATACATCTGAGGAATTAAGACTTTCTGTGCAGTATAACATAATTTTCTAAAGCACATTTTTATGATCAGACCTAATGCCACGCTAATGATACGCCATATACTTGAGTAGTCTGTCTGCAGACCATATCTTTCTGACCTCATTGATTGTTACTCACAGAACTTTGCTGTCCTGTCGGTTTTTATTTTATTTTATTAGGTTTAATAACTCACATGTGAGCTTTCCCGTTCAGATAAGAAATATTCTGCGACGATCTCTCGCTGAAATTGCTAATAATGTTCCCCTCCTCATAGCTTTCAATGCATGCATCTTAGTTTGTACAATGCATGGGTTCCTTTTAGCATTTTGATGATTCCACCTTCTTTAGGTATTGAAGTAAAACAGCGGTTTCGGCTAGTTGGTTATGAGTCATATGCGATAATTGAGTGAAGTATGATGCGCCGGTGTCGTCGTGCTGTTCATTCGTCCCTATTTTGTACTTTGCGCCCCAATTATGAATTTAAAGGTGTCCTGCAACACTTTTCGAGCACGTTCGGGAAACTCTGCCTATCGGTAGTATAGGCTGCCGAGAACACGCAAGCAAAATGTTATAGCGCAGCAGGCCACCTGGAATTCACAATAAATTACGAAAGTCAGCTAAGAATTGCTTTCTCATCCCTCGAAAAATGAGGGAAGATGTTCAAAAATCACTCGTAGAATGCCCATTTTATTTATCTGCCACTGGCTGATTTGAACATGGCGCGTTCGGTTGTTACAGAGATCGCCGTGGGAGGCCGTCACTTCTCCACACGTGTGTGTGCGCGATCGCACTGAAAAAGTCGCGTATGCGAGGAAAAAAAAGTGCTCAAGGTCACTAGGCGCGCGTGACGCTTTTTGTTTGCATTTCCTATGCCTCCCTGCTTAGTTTCAAGCGCTTTCATCGAGATGAGAGAATAGAGAATGCGATTGCAGCTTGTGACAAATCTTTGTAACTCCACACGTACTGGACGGATTCTTAAAATTTTTGCAGCGTTGAGTTAGTGAGCTCATTTTCCTTTTCATTGTGTTAGTAGCTGTATTTGACGCGTTGTTTCATTTATACTTGAAGCGTATATCTCCGTAGACATTGTACCACATGTAGTTTATTTTTTAGTTGTATCAAATATTTGTATTCCATCCTGTGAAAATCCCCTAACGGTTTTGCAGTATTTGGAAATAATAATAATAATAATAATAATAATAATAATAATAATAATAATAATAATAATAATAATAATAATAATAAGCTCTTCTAGTGAATTTCATGGGTACTCAAAAAAGTGTTTCGGGGCCCCTCCTTCTAGATGCACCTCCTTCCTAGTTGCTTCCATCTGCAATATAATTCCGTACTTTACCGTAACCATGCTTTGCCAGCTCAGCTAATTTTATTTTATCGGTATATATCTCGTGGCCGCTCATTTTCATTTGTCGCCGTTGTTCGAGTCCTTCATTCTCGTGCTACTTTGTCTGTGTGCGCGCGCGTGAGTGCGTACGGAGTGCGTGCTCTTCGTTTCACTGACGTTTTTTGTGATCGTAGCAAGCTTGCTCACTTCTTGATGCTTTATCTCTCACTTCAATCGTTGCTTCAGAAATCATCATAGTCATGGTTTCATTCATTCTCCTCCCAAGGGCGGCGCCAGTGAGGGCCCCCCGAAATTCTCGGGTGCCCCCCCCCTCCCCCAGAGCAAGCATAATCGTAACACAACGCATAAGTTCAGTGTTTCCCTGCCCCCATGGTGGAAGACCGCTGCCGCCGGTGCCCTCCAAGTAAAAGTATCCTGGCGCCGCCCCTGTCTGCTTTACAAGAACCATACCGAAAAATTCCACTAAAGTAGCCTTAACTGAGCAAGTGTCCTCTTCTCCTTTTCGTAAATTTGAAATATGCTCCATTGACTAAGCAAGTGCCGAGGCAGCCCTCTCTGAGGTAGCCCCGTACTCTACCACCAAGCCGTGCGCCCGTGCTTGAGACCCCTTTGCAACAGGACTTTATACAGGCTTCACATTAGAAAGGAGTGACATTAACACACGTAATACAGTGTGGTAAAAGTTTAATATAAGAAACGGGCGTCACACCATAAGAATTGCGTAAAGTGGGTGGGTGGATACTACAGAGCCATTACAGAAAGCACAGCCATAATTCTTCATTGTCATAGCCGCAGCATCAACAAAGTGTAGATAATCAGGTGTGTTTCAGGTGTGTTTCAGGTACCACACTCAGGTGTGTTTCAGGTACCACACTACTCCAAGAATGATGAATTATGACATAATAGATGTTTCCCTACTCCACAAAACTTATCAGTATTTACAGCTTACAGGGGCCCTGCAACACGTTTTGAGCATGTTCAGACAATACCTTCTAGAGAAATTCATGCATGGAACGCGAGCCGCGAACGTGCCGCCCTACTCTCGTATTTTACCCTCCCCCTCCGGTACGGAGGCCTTTGGCAGCTGCCCCTTGCGAACGCAGCAATGCTCTCACAGTCGACGTTTCTAGAACTAGGTAAGTTGCAAAACTGAGCGATGTTGAGCGGCGCCGCCGCTGCCAGCGACAAATTTGGCACTGCTGTCGCATCCGGCTTCACTAACTGCATGCTCGCTCGTGTCCCTTCCGTAACCTCTGTCGGCTGTGCATGTTGCAGTGCGCCGCTATCCGAGGAGGCTCTCTTTCTGCTTGAACAGTCTTGTGCTTCAGCGTGCCCTGTTCTGCTTTGAATGTGTTGCATGTTTTCATCATATCCACATGTTTCGTTCCCAGCTGTACGAGTGGCTACAGAAAATGAGAAACACCACGACATTTCTTTTGTGCCCCTCGTCTCCCTGAGCAACGAAAGGAGTGGGACCACACTATTCTTCGTGCGGATAAAGAACTGCGCAGTACATCACGTGTGTTTGATATGTGCTTTCATGAGGAGGACATCCTGAATACTTTTACTCCCGTCATCAAGAGTGAGAAGGTACAAATCGCCAGAGGAAAGTGGGACCTCGTCGGAGGATGCGTTCCATGGATATTGCCGAATTGGCCTGCTTACCTTTCAAAACCTGCGAGAAAGACGCGAAAGCTGCCCGATAGGAGCGGGGTACTTTTCAGAATATCATCGGCGAAAAAAAAAAAAAATCGGCCATCTCTGAGCACGGAGCTCGAAGACAGTGAAATAAGTTCCGACATGCTGCCAACGAGTGGCGTCATAATTTCGCTTCAAGACATAGAAAAAGTTTGTTTGCATGCTGCATGCTGGCGGAAAGTTGTTGAGAATGGCATGACAAGACGTCTTGTGGTGTTTCTAGAGCTCAAAGAAGAAAAAAGCGCTATTTGTGGAGAAATGCGTAGTCGCAGACGACATGACAGTGGCCATTAGCAGCCGTCGCCATCTATTAGTCAAGTCGCCCGGCAATGCAGATACTGTCATCCAACTGGTCGAACTTCTGGAGGAGTTAGAAAAGCTGAAAGTGTGTTGATGTTGTCCTAATGCGTCAGCAGGCAGCCTCGTCAGTAATAACTACGAAGTGCCCATCGTTACCACAAAGTGTGATCCCTGCTCGAAGCTTTGGCTTCAGCTGTGTTAACAAGTTTCATTAGAAGAACTAAAGAAGAAGCAGAGGGAAGACTTGCTTAAGGAAAGCGCCGCACGCGCAGCTTTTCGACGGTCTGAGTTACTGAAAAATGTGACTGACATGAAGAGAACGAGACAAAAGCCACGAGATTGCGCCACATAGTTGTAATTTATTTTAAGGCACAAAAAACATAGTCACAAGAGACGATACAAGACATTGTAATTGGGTTTTTCACGTCTTAACATTGATTGCGAACGTACACCATCTAGCAACTAATGGGCAGACTCAAATGTTATGCTATCAAGCATTGTTGATCGTGGGCATCTCAGAAAGCTATAATTGTACTGTATTTGCCTTACACCGCTAAATATTACGCAGTATTAGGTTTCTGCGGCAGCACAACCAGAAATCCCGATAATATACTGTTGGCAAAGCTCTTTCAGAACGGCCACCACGGCGTCTTGCCACGACGACTGCGCGTTTTCGTCTGCCAGCGGAAGCTTGATGCGCCACCAGCGCCACTAAACAGGAAGTTGTCTCACCGCCGTGTGACGGTTCGTTTGACGCGGGGAGTTTTGCAACTTACCTTTTTCTAGAAACGTTGCTCATAGTTGCCTTCGAGCAGGTGTGATGTCACGTGACTGATTAGTTCGAAGGCGAGCGGTCTCACGCGGCGTACGGTCGCAACATGCGGCAAGAAGCATGGCCTCCGAGATTTTGCACTGGCAAGAAGCCACGTTCAGGCGTAGTTTTTCTAGGAGGCATTGGGTCAGAGAACAGTGTCGATTGGTAGTATAGAAGCTCCCGAAAACTCACCAGCCAAATATTATAGCGCAGCACGCGTCCTGCGATTCACAATAAATTATCAAAGTGAGCTTCTATTGCTTTCTCTTTCGGCAAATGACAGAGGAAGCTCAAAAATCACTCGTAGAAGGCCTTCTGATCTGAACATAGCACGCTCGGTTGTTAAAGAGTTCGCCGCGACAGGGCCTGACTTGTCCACGCGCACGCGTGCGATCACACTAAAAAAAGCTGCGTATTCAAAGAAAAAAAGAGAAAGAAAGAAGCTCTCAATGTCACGAAGCGCGCGTGACGTACTTTTTTTGCCTATGCCATTCACGCCCCCCCCCCTCTCCCCGCTTAGCTCCCAGCGCTTCCGTCGGGACAAGAGAAGAATGTGACAGAAACGCGAGGCAAATCTTAGTTACTCCACTCGTACTGGACAATTTTTTAAATTTATGCGGCGACGAATTCGCGAGGCAATAAGCTCTTTTAGTGAATACATTCCATGATTGCTCGAGAAAGTGTGGATGTATTAGTAGCAACAAGTGTTTACAATGAGATCTAGAAATCTGAAAAGCTGGGAAAGAAACTCTTGCCTCTATTACAGCTTTTGCTTTGGTTGTGCTGTGCTTTCCAGGCCGGCCAGGCATTACTTTTTTTGCCGTTTTTTTTTATTAGGAATGTTTTGCAAAATATTCTAGGAGCATTCTGAGAGTTCTTAAATACGTACACAATTCTCAGCATTTTTACTGTGTGGGCTGCCTTGGTGTGAGAACACCAGAAGATTGTCTTTTCCTCCCTTGTCACAATGCATGAAATTTCACACATGGATTTCCTCCAAATCAGTAATAAGAGTTATTGCATGCATCTTGAATGTTTCATAGAAGCACACGTGTGCATTCTTTTCCAAAGCTCTTGTACCGTCATCTTGAATTTTCATCTGCAACTATAGAAGAGTCGGATTATCTTTCGCTGCAGTGACAGTGCTTGCCGAAGATTTTGCAATGTATTATCCAATATTTGCGGCAACTCTCATTTTAAGTTTGCTGCGTCGTTTGAATAATAGAACTTTACCAAAAGCATAAAAGGCCATTTATCATAATACAATCATATTCCTCTCGTTGCTTGATTCACTACATTATATTTGTTTCAGATAAGTAACTTACGCAGTCTTATTAATTTACATAGGCTTGAACATTCAGGCACACAATCACACTTCTCAATGAGGTGCCGGTATGCCACAGAAAGATTTCTCAACATTTCAGGCATAGACCTTCTGCTCTCTCAATGTAGCAAGGTAATTTGGTCAGTACGGTATTAAAGCCAATGTAATGCCAACCGAATTACCTTCTGCGTTGGCGTAGTGGTGCAATGCTGGTTAGCACACGTAACAAGAGGTTACAGTTACAGAGTTGGCTACGGAAACTTTTATTCACAGAAAAATGGAATGCAAAATGCAGAGGAATTGTATATTGGGTGCACTTTTTAAAACACACGAGTCATAGCCAACTGTTACGGCACTTCGGAAGCCATAGTGTACTAAACGAACAAAAGAGATGCACTTGTCCAGTGTTCGTTAGTTATGCTACCGTTTCCAAAGTATGAATAGTTGCTAACATGCCCAAACGTGCTCCTCACTGTTACAGCGTGCCTCATCTTTGATCGCAACTTTTAAATGTATGCACGAATTTGGAGAATGTAATTAAATTTTTGTTGACGAGTTGGACGACAAAGGCGATTGTGCATTAAAGCACTAAACATGAACATAGTTACTCTTGAGATGCCTCCTATATTTACCCAGACATGACCATTAGGAGCTAAAGCCGTATCTATGCGGTAACAGTGTAGCCTCCTATATTTACCCAGACATGACCATTAGGAGCTAAAGCCGTATCTATGCGGTAACAGTGTAGATATGGAAGGTTCAAACCGCATCACAAGCAAGGACCGCAAAAACAGGTAAACACATTCTGCAGCTAGACAAAGAAAGCTGAGGAACTTCATTTATTTCTGCTACATAATACGTATCTTTTTACAACCGTTGTGTTATCTTTCGAAGCATGCAAAGTAATCCATTGTTTAGCTATCACCTGTCTGTACAGTAGAGAGACTACAAAAAACAGCTCTTCCATACAACTTCTTATTTTTCGAAGATGGACTCAAGTCGCAGCACTATAAAGTTCCTAGTTAAGAACGGCACAAAAACGCGAGAAACAAAACGACGAAAACACAAGGACAGGAGCCGGACGTGCAACTAATCTTTATTCACATCGACTCACACATATACCGACACGTGGTCACAAAAAACTAGATAATACAGCCGGCAAAGTTTTGTCATAATTTCCTATTCAAATACACTACTTTTTTTTCTGCAGGGTGAAACGCTGATACGTGAGTTACTGTTAGAAATGTGCAGAGCTTCTAGTATCTCCCGAGTTAACAGTTCATTACTCCTAATGATGATGCTAGTTTTTTTTTTTTTTTTTTTTTCAAACTGAGAGGCGCGCCTGCACTTTTTGCAGTGCGCACCCATATGTGAAAGGGCATGGGTGCGACAATGGGCCTCATGTTCCCTCAAATCTTATATTGACGCACCTACCGGTTTGTCTTAGGTATACAGCGTTACAAGATAAAGGAAGCTTGTATACACAACTCCCGTGGCTCAGTCGACAGCTTTGGAACAGTGGTTGACGCCGCATCCTAGTATTCTCATTTCTTTCCTTTACTTTTTTGTTAACGTGTGTGCATATTCGTTGCAATCGATTAGGCACTGAAAAAACTACCCTCAAACCAAATTGGCCTGCCTTGTTTTTCAATCCATGCAACACTTTATGCAGTTACAGAAACCTGAAAAAGAACAAGAAAAAAGCTGTAGTAGCGTATAAGCATAAGATGTCACAAGAACTGAAAAACGAGGTAGGCCGATTTGGTGTGAGGGTAGTTTTTTCAGTGCCTAACCAGCTGCAATAAATATGCGCATGCGCAAGCAAAAAAGTAAAGGAAAGAAATGAGAAGATTGTAGGATGTGGCGTCAACCACCCTTCCAAAGCTGTTGATTGCGCCACGTGAGTTGTGTACAAGCTTCACGCTGTATACATAGGACCAAACGGTAGGCGCGCCATTCTAAGATTGAGGGAACACGAGGCCAATTGTCGCACTGATGCTCTTTCACATATTGGTGCGCAGTGCAAAAAGTGCGAGTGCGCCCCTAAATTTGAAATGAAAAAAAAAAAAAACTACCATCATCGACAGGAGTAACGAACAAACAACTCAGGAGATAATAGAGGCTTTGCACATTTCTAACAGTAGTTCTTGTACCAGCATTTCATCTATTACCCAGCAAAAAGAAGTATCGTACTTGAATAGGAAAGCATGACAAAACCTTGCATGTTGTACGTATTACCTGGTTTTCTGTGACTCCATACCTGCATACATGTGTGAGTCGACACGAATAAAGATTAGTTGCCAGCCCTGCGCCTATCCTTGTGTTTTCATTGTTTTGTGTTTCATGTTTTTGTGCCATTCTTAACACCCACACCAACTCGCCCAACCGGTAATGCTACTAAAAATGACAAAGTTATCGTGAAAAAACAAGTTATGGCTTGCAAGAAATAAGACATCAGTGAACAAACCATTCAATTTAGGTCGTGATGCCAAAATTGATAACATGAACATAACATGCTTTGAAATTCTTTCACCCATTATACATGAAATTTTTTTGTAGCCTGCATTTACATGCTTATTTATCATAAAGCATTTGTAGTGTAATGTTCACGTTATTTTGACATGGCATTTTTATACATCCTTGTTCCTTTGAATGAAAACACTCTCACATAGCATACTTCTATTCTCTAACGCTTTCTGAAAACATGTTTTCGTAATATAAAAACTCTACAACTCACTCCCATTATGTACAACATTCAGGAATCGAAACACGACATTTAGGTTTTCAGTATAAGGACCAATAAGCGAAAGTTCTCAAGATAACCTTGCTTTGTCGCTATAAACGTGGGTTCTAAAGATAACGTTGGCTTTGATGTAAATGGTTCAAGTCGAATTCCCACCAATACAACTCGTACTGAAAAAGGCGGAAGCGAAAAGACACGCATTTTTTAGTCCTCGAATTTCACATTGCCATGCGCAAACACACTACAACGGAAGACAAGGGCACCTTACTGTATCTTTTAATTTAGTCTCTGCCATTTTCTCGAACAGTTTACAGAAGAACTAACGAAATAATGAAAAAAAAATAACAGAGGTGTGTCAGACTGTGTGTGTCACTGGACATTATTAGCACTAAACGATTTTGCTAAACCCCTCTTGCCCTTCCGTCTTTCAATGCCATGTTTGACCACCTTCTTTTGACATTTTCAAATGTGAGACATGCTTTACTTTTCAAACGATTATCGAGAAAATGTCAAAGTGCACAAAGCAATCTACGGTTTGCCATGCCGCGTACGTACGTGTCTATTCAGAGTGCTCTGATTGGCAGACGCATAGGAGCAATCGTCACACTTGTAAGGCCTGTCACCCGTGTGAACGCGTAAATGCTTCGTTATGTCGCAATAACGAGAAGTGACATACGGGCACATGCTGCACGCAAACTGCTTCTGTCCAGTATGGTTTGTCATGTGGAGCGTCAAGGAGGTGCAGTCGGCTGCTCTGTACGGGCACAGGTCACACTTGTACGGTTTCTCGCCCGTATGCGTCCGCATGTGGCGCTTGAGCGTGCTCTTGTGCGCAAACTTCACAGAACAGACCATGCATTCGAAGCGCCTCTCGCCGGTGTGTACCAGCATGTGGCTCTTCAAGCCGTGCGGCGCTCTTGTCGCGAAAGGGCACAAGTGGCAAAAGAGTAGTTCTGCTGCACCTGCTCTTGATGAAGTGGTAGTGTAGAATCTCTTTTTCGCACTTTTGGCTCCTCTACTGAGGTCCACTGTCCGCCTCCAATAGAAATGTGCATCCTTCTGACTCGGCATAGATGACGATTCGGCAACTGCAAAGTGAGAAGACATTGAAGCATTGACACTGTTATTCGCACTTAGACCAAGTGATGAGAAAAATATTAGGGCATTTTAGAGCCTAGTAACATTTACCTAACACCAATCTTGATACCTAAAAAATTGGGGGACCCTTAAGGTTTGCTTTTAAGAATTGAACGCAATAGCGAAATCTGGCCCTTAGTGCGCTTTTCAACCGCTAAGTGCATACTTATCAATATGTTTTATTACACAAACACTCACACAAACGTGCACGTGCACAAGCGCGACGTATATAAAGCAATGGTACATGTTTTCGATCTATTTAACAGCACTTTTATAACAAATTCATGAAAATATTGCACAGTGATATAGTCACATGGTCCTGTAATATGAACTGCGTGTATGCGTGACACTTGTATTCGTAAACGGTCACATTCTGTCCTCCGTCTTGCATTAGTTATCTGGCAATTGTTTGACTTGTTCTTCTGGAGGCCTCGTTCGACCAACCGCAACAAGCATCGCCTTATGGTCAGTGAAATGGCAACTGCAGTACTTCACTTATTCAATGGTGTCGTGAGAATGAAAAGCTAAATCTATGCAAGTATTGTGGTTTGTTGAAATGGCATTTTATTGAAGGGGCATAAAGAGTGTCACAATGCCTCACAGATGACAGCACATTATCTAGCGTTTGCTGTTTGCTTGATCAACGCCTCTGGAAAGGCATTATATGTTTTCCGCTAGATGATATGTTTTTGCTTGATGGACATAGTTGTCTATTTTTAGAGCTGATTGAAAGTTCCTGTGTGTTTTTAGTAACGATGGCTGCGCTATCCCGGCATTTTTTGATGTAGTTTGATGGCCTTCCAAATGCGCCTACAAATCGCTGAATGGGCTCGTTTTCATCGTGACACCTATCGAACAAAATGCGTTAAGGGGACTCCTTCAACTACATGGCATTTATGTAATGTTTTTTTTTCCAGAAACAGCTACAAGTAACATCGTGGCTTTGTGGTAGGACACCTGCTTGTCACGCGAGCTGCCCGAGTTCAATCCCCAATGGGACCAAAAATGATATTCTTTATTTTATTTGCTTCTTTCTTGATTTTTCGCTCACAACCAATGGGGCCAAGGCCGACAGCAGAATTTCTGTGACACGAGCTCTCCAACACTATCGCGTTAAAACTTTGATTTATGCATGGGAAACAGAACACATTTCTAGTAGTTGAGTTCCTGATTTATTAAATAAGTTTTGAGTTAATGGTTCAAAAAACTACTTTTTTATTACCATGTAACTTACAATTTCTCTCAAACGGTTCCTCCTTGAACAATTTGCTCCGCATTTACCTGATGATAAACGGCATTTCCCAACTGCAGTTTTACTGATACAAAAATAGTTCAACTGCCCAAGTGACCCGCACTGAATAGAGTGAATCACAGTTGTGCACCATAAGAGCTAGAGGAGGTCACAAAAATAAGTATATGGCAATAAGACCCATTGTCCATAAAGAGCAGTATGCTATCCTCGTACTCCACTCACAATACGAAGCTAAGAGATGGGGACTGTGAAGGATGATATGTCTTGACTGTCATGAAGCGTGCCACTAAAGCTATCATGATACATTGGCAGAATTCACTACAGCACTAGCATAGGAATGCAAGCCACAATAGGCACCTCTTTTATTGACATTGAAGCTCGCTATCGGTAGTGCACCCATTCAACCCAAGCGGTTAAGCATTGTTCAGACTGAACTGATCACAGATGCTTATGGGCAGTTTGAAAGTTGTGGCTAATATAACATGATGTCACATGTAAATAGTGCGAAAATGTCAGCACGGCCCACCAAGCATGGAGGGACGAGGAAGAAGAGCGTGGTGGCACTGTGGCACACGACACCATCGTAGTGTTTGGCTCAGGTGCAGTGCAGTCCCGGGCTTCAGGGCGAACGAGACGCTCTGCCGGGCGAAACGTGTGTGCATGTAAGGCAGACCACGGAGCCGGGTGAGGTCCAGGATGGCCGAGAGTTCAAGAATCCAGGTGCCCGGGTTGGAGCCACTGGATGAATCAGGAATCGCCTAGCGGTGCCAAGCCATACCGGGCGATGCACCAGGCTTGGCCATGGGCTGCTGGCCCATGAGCTTCTGCACACAAGCTGTGCCTCATCCCTGGAGCCTTGGACTCCACTGCGTCTGGGCCGAACAGTGCAAGCGTGCCGCATGCCACTGTGCCACCGCGCTCTTCTTTCTCATTCCTCTGTGCTCAGTAGACAGTGCCAACGTTTTTGTGACATTTACACGCGACACACAGTTTATACAATACATCGAGAGCTTTTGGAACTCAACTGTTCTCGGACAACACCACGTTTGCTCAGTACAAATTTGTCGCAGACGACACTGGTGCAGACTTGCTACACTTATCTCAATCAATGAAACAGTCTAGCTGTTAGCAGTGTGTCATCTCAGTTTACCAACAAGTCACTCCGTCAGCTTATGCTCACTTTCTGGGCATGCAACTATGGCCGCCTACATTTAATGCCACCACATCATGTACCGCATTTCTCATGCAGTTGGAAACCATTGCTGCTCCTAATGAATGGACCATTTAAAAAAAGCTCACGTGCTTGTTGCACAACCTTATACTGCCGTAACTGAGTGCCTCGATTACATTCAGATGTCATCAGTTCAACCTGTTAGGCTATGATCACTGCATTCGAGCCCCGATTTTCGCATAATCGCCTTCATCAGCTCTACCTCACCCAGCTGAAACAGCACTTTTGTGGTACACATGTTTCATCTTTCCAAAATCTGCACACATTTGCTTCTGGGCACCATCACGACGGTAGTAATGCTTGCTGTGTATTTGACACTAACTGCTTTATCAGTGGAATGTAATGAATTCGACTTTGGCCCCAACTGCCCTATACTAAAGGAACCATATAATGAAATGTTGTAACAAAATTTCTGTGATTGTGCGGCCATATAATTGAGTGAGCTTGACAGTACTATTATGTAAATGTTGCTCGATGGGGGCCATTGCACTTAATTCTTTGTGCCATTGGGTCTTGGGAAAACCAATGACTCATGCCCATGTTATGCTCACTTCTTATTTATTTTACCCTGAGCCCCCACTGAAATGTTACACAGGTGAAGCAGCACGCAAATTTCTTTTTACAGATAGTCCGAGAAATATAAGGCCGGCTGAATAATTACGCCAGCTGAAAACACCTCAAAGTGAACAACTAAAGGAAATGATGACTTAAAAAGGGAATGAGATTGGTATCATTTACATGTCAAAAAAGGCACAAGCAGTACAGTGTCTCATGTTACAATCCCAACCAGAGTGCACTATGAATTATGGAACTTGTTCCAACAGCAAAATAAGTAAAACTACCAATGATATTAAAAATGTGGATTCTAACCCTAAAGTCGTGGTCGCGTTTAATTATCATTGCAACAGCTAGGTCAGACGAAGTGTACAGAGGTCAAGGCATGTTTGCATTCATTACAATAAATCGTGCCACTTACAAGTGAAGAGTGCATAATCAGTGAGCTTCAAAGAACAATATTATTACAGCAATAAGTTATTAAACAAATATAGAACAATTACACCACCACACAACTATATACAATGTATAACACAGAAATCAGTTGGGGGAAAAAATGCACATATTCACGGGCAATTGAAACAGGAACAAAAAATTACAAATCGTGGGTTTCACAAGTTACAATTCAAAGGTACTACCTTGGAGAGCTGTGTGATTTCTTAAGGTGGTTTAGGCTTCAAAAAAAAGCATGAAAATTGAGATCATGCTGATATTACATGTGTTGGAAGTAGCAAGAGCCAGCTAATGTCATTCAGTTAACCCGAACTTGTTTGTATTTCGAGTGTCCATGACTATGCTCAAAGACACTAAATTGAGCATACTAGGCTTGTGCGAATGAATTTTAGGTTCGAAGCGAATTCGAAGCGAATAGTGATTTTGGTCGAATAATTTCGAATCAAATTTGAATAGTATATATACCATAAAGAAAAATATCATGACCCAACTAAACAGCACAATATTTTTTTAAATTGAAACAGGACTTCTATGCAGATGCCATTCAATGTTTTTTTTTTTTTTTTTGTTCATAGGAAGTCGAAACAACTTTGAGTTGTAGCAGGATTTGACTTTCGGTAGAATATGAGTAACAACCCCAAAGAACGTAACATTTTAAAATTTATTATACTTAGAGCATGTAAGCCATAACAAGGTTTTAAGCCTAATAAAATGAATTGATTTGAGGGTAATATTTTCACTTAAAGGGGCCGTGCAACACTTCTTCAAGTAGAAAAGAAATAAATTCACTAAAGAAGCTTATTGCGTCATGAATTCACCGCCGCAAACATTTTTAGAATTCGTCCAGTACGTGCGGAGTTGCAAAAGTTCGTCGCACACTGCAAGTGCATTCTCTCTTCTCGTCCCAACGAAAGTTCTGAGAAGCTAAGCAAGGAGGGATGGCACTGGGAAATAAAATATGCGAGGCATGCTTTCCGAGCTTGTGGAGTCATTTACCGAGAGAAGAGAGCAATTTTTAGCTGTCTCGGAGAATTTATTGTGAATCCCACGCCGCGTGCTGCACTATAATATTTGGCTTGCGTGTCCTCGGTAGCCTCGACTAGCGATGAACAGCGTTTTCTGACAAGTGCCCAAAAAGTGTTCCAGGTCCCCTTTAAATTTGAAAGAGAGCTTCGCAGCAAAGCGGATTTTTTTAGATGTTTTCACAGTTTGGCACCCCTACACTGCAGTGAAACCTTCTTTACAAGCGACACATTCGGATTATTTGTGTCTATTCGTTCCTTGCAAATACTTCGAAATTTTCATTAATTTAAGTTCAAATCAAAGCAAATTGATTGATATGCGGGGTTTAACGTCCCAAAACCACTATATGATTATGAGAGACGCCGTAGTGGAGGGCTCCGGAAATTTAGACCACCTAGGGTTCTTTAACGTGCACCCAAATCTGAGCACACGGGCCTACAACATTTCCGCCTCCATCGGAAATGCAGCCGGCGCAGCCGGGATTTGAACCCGCGCCCTGCGGGTCAGCAGCCGAGTACCTTAGCCACTAGACCACCACAGCGGGGCAAATCAAAGCGAATTCGAATACCCTACTATTCGTTTGAATATTCGAAGCATTCAAATATTCGCTCAAGCCTAGAGCACACCATTGACTCACACATTTCGTTCAATGCTACACTGATTTTCCTACCTCTTTGAAACGAGAATGTTTGTAAAACTACAACATGGGAAACATGTTGTGCAACAAGGTGAAGTTTGTCAATACGGAACTGGGGATCAAGATCAGATTTTATTTCAAAGCCAATACAGTTTGAAACTAACAAGGATTTACTGTTTTCACAAAATCGTGCTTCTCATTATTCGTCCCTCAGGTGTAGAATGTGAAAGCATATGAAGCCACATTCAATTCATTGTGCCAGGTAATAGCTTCTCCTTTTAGCGAGCTCTACCAAATGGAGGCGTAGGGACACCTGTCCTACTTGTCCGGCTCGTCACCAGTCTGAATGCGCAAGTGCTCCCTCATTTACGAATGAGATAAGTGATGCATGGGTACATGACGCCTGCATACTGCTTGTCTCCAGCATAGCTTGTAGTGTGGACTATCGAGAAATGGCTGCCAGTTGCTTCATACGGGGACAGCTAGACCTTGTATGTCTTTTGCCAGTATGCATTTACACGTAGCGCTAGAGGGTTCCCTCGTGTGCAAATTTCTCTGAACAGACCATGCATTCGAAGTGCCTTTTGCTGGTGTGAGTCAGCATGTGGTTGTCTAAAGTATGCTTCGATCATGTCGCGATAGCGCACAGGTGGCAACATAGCTCCTCCTTTTTCACTGTCACAGCAGTGGCATTGCTCGTTTTCCCGGCGGGGCTGTCCGTTGCTCCATTATGCTGGTCCCTTTTGTGTTCTGAGTAGAAACGTACGTCACTCTGGCTCGGTGTGCATGGCAACTCGGTAACTGCAGGGTGAGAAAGAGTGCATGTACTATTTTCATACTTTTTCGTGTACACATTGCAAACAATGCTGGCAAAAAACCAACAGCTTCAATACACGTCTTGAGCACAATGTCTAATATTCTGATTGAAATATGTAAAACTAAATGCAAGGTAACTTTCTTTCTTGTGCAAGTTGGCACTTGTGATACGAAAATTGTATTGTGAAAATACGGGATAAATAAAAAGAGGAAATGAGACAACATAAAAAATAACATGATTCTTTTTTATACTCTGTCTT
Source organism: Rhipicephalus microplus (assembly GCF_043290135.1). Classification (NCBI taxonomy): domain Eukaryota; kingdom Metazoa; phylum Arthropoda; class Arachnida; order Ixodida; family Ixodidae; genus Rhipicephalus; species Rhipicephalus microplus. The sequence goes on from NC_134708.1 coordinate 76,820,612, forward strand.
GTGCAGTAACTCTTTTTTTACTGTAAATCTTGTACTACAAATATTGAAACTTAATGTTTGGCCTGCAGTAGGCATTTTTTGATGATATTAATTTCAATGTAGCTGATTTTCATTAACAGAAAATCAATTTTTTCTTTTTAGAATGAATTAATGGTACACCAAAAACTTGCCAATAAAAGCGCCTACAGTTCTCATCAGGATTACTGACATGCCAGGGCAAGGTTTCGGCAGGTACACTAGTTACTCTTCTAATTTAATTTTCTTAACTAGACAAACCTTTTCTTAAAGAAGTTTTCTTCATGCCCTGTTTGTAAAATTCACTGCAGTACCCTAGAGCTTTATAGCAAGTGGTAACAAAATCGCGCAAAATACACCTTCATTTACACAGCTCACTTGTATACAGTCAGGCTCATGGTTTTGTTTAAAAGACTTTTTTTCTACGTTTGAACTTCAGGAAATACCTGCCACTTTTAATTTACACAACAATGGTGGGGCAAACAAATTATAGATAAGTCACTTCTATGTATTCGAATTTCTTGGCTCAAGACAATGATGACTCGGCAAAGTAGCACTCACATACCTCAGTGTTACGATATTGCAAGCCGAAATCATATACGCATAAAGCACATCAGCAAAAACAAGTTCTCCCTACCAAATTCACATTTCTAATTCCCACAGCAGTACCTTTTTGCACATATTGTTGCCCACTCACCCAGTGGGCACATTGACCCCTTATTTCAAGAAATAACTTATAAAACCAAAAGTTGCTCAAGAAAAAATATCCCAGGCACAAGTCTTTCTATGGCTACTTAAGCACTGATACATATTCTAAATGCAAAGAACTCTCAGGCTTGAAACCGTAATGATGGCTACAAACGCTGAAACTTGATGAAAAGAAGGCACTTTGCTTTCGAAGTGAAACACAGCAAGAACACGCTGTCCCGGCAAACCCACGAACTTTCATCTTGAAGTAAACAATTTTTTTCTGTAGAAGATTCTTCTGAAGCAGTGATAGCTTGACTTCACGCTCAGACATGGCATGTACAAGCCGACCTTCAAGTTGCACTCTCAAAAGGGCTGTATTAGAAAAAGAACATTATGCCAGCCACATGCAGAATGACCGCCCTCGTCTCCACATCGTGCCAGAAACTAAACTTCTTCGTCGCAGATGTGCAATGATGGCATGCTTACGCATGCATCACCAGATTGTGCAATCTCTTTTGCCACAACGATTTCTGTCACCCTTAGCTTCGAACTATTTGCAAGGACTACAGTGCAATCAAAAGACAGGCCTACAGCCATAATCACGCATGTGGACGCCAAGGTGCCCTAATACCGTTGCTTGGACGCTGCAACGGCACTTATGAAGCCTGCTGTTCAGACAGCATCCCGTCTGGCCCAAGCACCTCTGACCGCACGTCAGAGGACTATCGTACAAAAGGTATATAACACATGGCACAAACTTCTGCCTATGGTCTGTGCTGCAGCCTCTTCTCTCATTCATCCGAGAGTTTAATCTGCACAAGCCTGAAAGCTTGTCGGGCACCGAAAAAAATGAAACTCCAGCACTTACTCTTATCTTTTTGAGCCTGTGTGAGATGCCATTTAGATAAGGTACAACAGTCTTCCTCTTTTCTTGTGCATTCAACCTGGCTCAGTGCTCCTCTATACAACTGGGATACCTCACATCCCAAAGAAGGCCCTCGGCCACAGAAAACGCGTATTGAGTGAAACCTCGAACATTAATTTGAGACTCTTGCGGCAAAAATGCATCATCCACCTTGTGATGGCATGATTTGCCGAGTATTTTGAAAGGCCAAGTGTGCAATTGTTCTCTTTACTACTTTGGTATTCCCTGATAAGAAATGCGATCATGGCTTTCGAGTATGCGGGTCTTACTGCTGACATGAGTGCAATGAAACGGCCTCAAGTCCAGGTGCCACATTGGTCTGGCCCTTTTCTTGCTTCTTTTGTTTTTTCGTTGTTTTCTTCTTTTTGCTTGTTTTTTTTCGTTGTATTTGTGTACCTTTTCAATAAATTTTAGTTATCATCTTTGTTCATCTTTGTTTTCTTTTTTTTGATCATCTTAGTTGTCTCGCCTATTCTACGGTGCCTTGATCCTTGCCTTGTCCACTTTAGATTTAGGTTATCTGCAGCATCCAAAGCATGGCTGTCATATTTGTGATCATCACCAATCTTCTGTGGCTTTGCTGAGAAGTACAGGACGCTGGCGACATCACTTCCTTCAAACAACGCCCTAAAGGCTCATTCATACCGAAGGCAGGGCGGCAAAGCGGGATTTCCGAAACGGCGACTGCGTGAACCTGTTCAGACCGCATGCAACCTTCGTCTGGCCGCGCGGCAGAAGAGGCGGGCATCTCGCGATTTTGCGCACGTGTCGCTATGACGAGTCAGTGCTTCTCCCAAACGTACACCCGCGCCACCACCGCGCCTCCGCAGCGTGGCGTTCTGATTGGCTGCGACAAGGCGGCAAGCCTCGGCAGGCAGCAAAAAATTGCTCCGAGAGCGAAGGCCCTTGCCGCCTGGAGAGGAGGTTTTTCCCGCTTCCGGCGTTGCCGCCTCGCCACTTTGGCTGCCCCACCTTCGGTGTGAACGAGCTTTAAAAATGGCGCACGAACCGAGGCACACCAGCCTGTTCCATGTCCAGCTGTGTTTGCACTTGGAACCATTACGAATGACATATTGCAACTTGCGTAAGTAGCAACCTTGTTGAGTTCTGTGTAGCCCCACAAGGTGGTGCAAGGGTTCCCAAAGAAATGTTTGTCAACCACCCGCTTGTAGCATGAAACACTCATTTAGAGCAACCACAAGGAAATTCCAAAAAACTTCCCTTACGGCTTTGTGCTACAGATGAGCCGTCGCCACTTTCATGACAGTCATAGTCTTTCGGTCCTATGTTATGCACTGCCAGCCAGACCATTTCCGGCAACAGCTTACGACAGTACACTGCTGAGGAAGAAGCCATGGGTTCAATTCTGGTGGTTGCGAGTACGAAAAGGGCAGAGAGCAAATATGCTCAGGGTTTACTACATGAACGTTAAGAACATTATTTTCAGATTCCGCCATTACCTCTTGTAAAGGTATACACGCGGCATCGAATTTTAGTTACAATGAAGAAAGGGCTACTATGAATGGTTTTACATCGACATATATTTAAAGGCATTCTTATATATTCATAAAAAACTAAAGCTTGCTCACAGGCTAGATACTAGCATGCACCTACATGCCTACATGCAAGTCATGGCGACTCGATATGCTCACACGTTTGGTAGAGTCCCCCTGTCAATGACTGATGCACATGTCAGTGGTGGAGAGACTCGGGAGAATTGTCGAAGCAGAGATGGGATTTGCTTGACAAGGAGCCAGGTGAATTGAAGATGGTCTGAAGCTTTAAGGCAGATAACAATGGTTATGGCTGGCTACGGGACGCAGGCGGGACCCTTGACACAATGGGCTACTGGCGTCTTGTGGAGCGCAACTCGTCTCAAGATTGCGCTGCACGAGATGAAAATGTTCAACTGTATGTTGCAGGGAACATTTTTATCACTAGTTCACTTTGCTTCATAACACCCACACTTATGTCTTACGAAGTCGACTTTCCCAGGTCGCATTCTCATACTTTCACAGCAGGAGCGAACTCCATATTCTTGACGTTCGGAAGAAAAATATTCAACAGCACGAAGTGCTCTATGGTTTACTATGCTGCGCACGCATGTGTTTGTTCAGGTTGCTCTGGATGGCAGAGGTATAAGCGCACTTGTCACACTGGTAAGGCTTGTCACTCGTGTGAACGCACAGGTGCTTCACCAAATCACAGTGATGAGAAGTGACATACGGGCACGTGGCACACGCGGACGGCTGTTGTCCCGTGTGGTTATTCATGTGGCACACCAAAGAAGTGCTGTCGGTCGTTTCGTACGGGCATAACTCACACTTGTAGGGTTTTTCGCCGGTGTGTGTTCGCATGTGGCTACTTAGAGTGAAAATCAGCACGAACTTCATAGAATGAACCGGGAATTAGAGGCTCTTTTCGCCAATGTTATTGAGCATGTGGCTTTTGAAACTGCTCGCCACGACTGTCGTGTACGGGAACAGGTGACAACAGAGCGGCTCCTTTCTTCGCGTTTTTGCAGTGGCACTGCTCCTTTTCTTCGCACTGTCCGTTGTTCCCTTGCGGTGGTCTGCTGTCTGTCTTGAGTAGAAATGTGCTTTGTTCTGGCTCGGCAAGCGTGATGATTGAGCAACTGCAGAGTGAGAAGAGCAACCATTTCAGCGCTTCATTCCCTTGCATGCATTGTAAGCTTGACGAATAAATTGCAACAGCTTGCCTAAAGGGACGTTAAGGGGAAAGATTAAATAAGTATGGACTCAAAACAATGAAGCACTCATTGTGTGCCTAGAAAATGCAAAGTTCAAAGGAACATGCTTTTCAAGGTATCACACGCTCCCAGCATAATAACCCATGGCTTAGTGACGAGTTGAAACTGCACATGCCAGAAGTCCTTTTACGGCCAAATTGTAGATTTAACATGGCGATTATGTGAACTTTCTCGTAAATGCAGTTAAATAAGTTTCACGAGAACAAGAAAACCCCCTAACATTATGCAATTACCGAATTTTTAGATCACACGCATTCATGTCCCAAGATCATGGATAAAACATTTCAGCCATGTGTTCCTATTTTACACTTCTACAGTTCACAAAACTTTGAAATGGGCTGAACCACACTATATAAATAGATCCCTCCTGAAATAACCCCAACGTGGAGAACATAGGTTGTGGAATTTCACGATGCATGGGCAGAAAGGGCCCTAATTCCCAATTGAGTTTTGCGAGTGCAGCTCATGTGGATGGCATTATGATTGCATAGGACAGAAGAATAATAATTAAAAAAAAAGACCAAAGAGGAGACAAGAAAGGTGAGTGCTAGGAGGAAGTGCTGCTTTGATAAAGAAAAAGTTAACTCCATCTCAGAACATTTTGGAAGCTTAGCAAATGTTTGCCATAACCACAAGATGCTGGTAAGTTTTAATGCGAGAGCCTTTAAAACATGAGTACACCCAACTGCCTTTAGAGTAGATGCTGATGAAGCATGTTTATGACTATGCAGCTCGAGCGTGACTAACTATGCAAATATTGTTGCGCACAAACACACTTATTAAGGTTCCAACACGGATGAATGAATAACGTCAAACCGAGGGAAGGCCTGCTGTAGAAAAGAAAGCCCTTCGCAACACACTTTGAACTGCTTCAACACATTTACATTAGTATAAACATAAAAGTGCCTTCCGTTCAACAACTAATAATGATAACAGCAAATGTAGCAGCCCAAACAGCGATACCTTGCTCAGTACTCTGACATGCAATAGTGCTTTTCCTTCAGCACAAGCTTTTTACTGCAGTCACTGGCTCAGGCATTGGATTATCATATTAACAACTACGGCAAAATGTACGGCAAATGCTTTGTCCTTAGATGTCCACATGTATTCACCAGCAAGTAAATTCTTCTCTGAATAAACAGATCCTTCTGAAGTGAAGATGCGCGAGCCACATCCCTTCATCAGATGAGCCAGGTAGAAGCTGACCTTGAAAAACAAAGAAAGGATATATTATTGGCAGCATGCGGAAACCTTAATTGGCATTCGCCGTCCAAGTGTTCCCTTCCTCGTTTTCGGCACACCAGAAATGAATGCTGGCATTTGCCCGATTTCCAAGGTACATAAGCACAGGGAGTTTTATCGTGCATGGGACTATAATTTCGGTTTGGCTTGGCTATATGCATCTTCACTGATGTAACTGTTTTCACTTTAGGCAACTTTACAACTCAGCAATGAGCTATTGGTAGTATATCTACAAGATACCCATTACAGATGAAGCTCCATGCAAGTAGATGTGTGAACACTAATGCTATTAAAATAGTTCTCTTCAAACTTGGCCCATGCATGTTGCATTGGAGTAAACATATATACTTCAAGAACTGCGGCACAAAGCTTATTTGATAGAGTACCGATCGTTACATTGCGGCAAACAGTGCCAAAAGAAAAATGGACATGCTGCCGAAAGCACACACGTTTGTCGTACCTCTTTCATTTTGCATATTCATCATTTCTCTGCTTAAAAACATTGATGCGCTCATGCTGATTAACAAGCACTTGAAATTTGAGGCATGCTACAATCGTAATGAGACCCCAGAATGCCCAAGTCAGATTTCTCAACACGACAGTTAGGGTCTTTCAGTTCCACAATAATATGGTGCTGGATCTAATCATTACAATGCCTGCCAGACTATTTGCTGCCGTAGCTCAAACACTACAGTACACTACGAGGCCAGAGGTTCAATTCTGGCAGAAGAAACTTTATTCCAATGAGGGTAAGGCGTTATAATGCTTTGGGTATTTCACACCAGATTCACATTGAGCAACACTATGTAATGAAAATTTTTCCAGATTCCCCTATTACTTACAGCAAACACACACATGAACCATCAAATTGAGGGTGTAATGAAGAAAAGGCAGCAGACAAGCGGACTGCTCTGACACAGACATATAATTGGCATTCTTATACATATAACAGGCAGTAAGGCTTACTCAAGGGCCACTCACTAACATGCAGTAATACACTATTATAGAAGTCATGGTGACTTGATGTGCTGGCCACTGCCATAAGTCAGCCTATTAATTCACCCAAAAGGAAGGCGAAGCAAGACTATCCCCTCCTTCACGACGTCGAGCTTCACGAAATGCACTAGCAAAGGTAGATACAGGTCACCAACAGCTGTACAGAAGTGCAGAACCACACCCTTAGGCACGCTAAAATACAAGAAAGCGTCAACACCTACAACACACGTGGCCACTTCCAGTAGTCTCTTTGTTACCGATCTTGGCAAGGTCATCATCGAGCCACAGTCTGTAACTCATGCTGCAGCTTGAGACAAAATGGCTACCAAGAAAGTCTGTTTAGAACATGGCGTACATGCCTCTGAACACCAGGCATGTTGGCCATGGAAGCGCTTCACATCATTCTACGACTCACAATCAGTATTTGTATTGGCACGCCACTGATTACACTTACGCTGCTGCTCTTCATGTCGTTCTCTGCATGTGTAGCACCGTGACGCCGAGGAGCTTGAGGAAATCAGACTCCCATTAGATGAGCCAAGTACACATATCCTTGAGCTTTGCTGCAAAATGCGCATGAAGCCATCTACTTTTCAGCATGCATCCTACATACTGTTCAGCGTACTCTGGCTGGTAAAGGCATAGGCGCACTGGTCGCACTTGAAAGACTTGTCACCCGTGTGAGTGCGCAAGCGCTCCACAATGTCACAATAGCGGGACGTGAGGTACGGGCACATGGCGCAGGCGTACGGCTTGTCTCCCGTGTGGTTTCTCATGTGGCACACCAGAGAGCTGCTGCTGGCCGAGCTGTAAGGGCACTGCTTGCACTTGTACGGTTTCTCCCCAGTGTGCGTTCGCATGTGGCGCTCGAGCGTGCACCTCACCGCAAATTTCGTCGAACAGACCTTGCACTCAAAGCGCTTTTCACCGGTGTGTGCCTTTTAAAGAGTTTGTCCTAAATGTCATGTAAGGGCACAGGTAGCACGACAGCACCCGCTTTCTTCTCGCTTTCCGAGAAGCACCGTCGCTCCATTTCTTCGCACCGACCATAGCCCATCTCGAGTAGAATTGTACTTAGCTCCGGCTTGGTCTTACCGACGGTTCGGCAACTATGAAGTGAGAAGAATGAAACATCCAGGCTGCTTCATTCACATACATACATTGTAAACTATGCTGAAAAACAAGTCGTAATGGGTTGCCTAGAAAAAACACTTAAAGTAAATATGAAACTGACGTGAACCACTCCCAAAACATTGCAGCACACAATCTGTGCCAAAATAATGCTCAGTTTAAGAGAAGCCGGCATCTTAAGCTTGACCTGCTACTACTATGAAAGCTAAGTTTTCTCGTCTTAAGTTGATCAGATAGAAAACACAGCCCTCAAGGCAAATGTACACTTACAATATGCGCTGCTTTTCACAATCAAAGATCCCATAATTGTTTAGATAAAAACAATACTAAACTAATTTTTGCATAACAAGTACATGTTAATAACACTTCTTAAAGGCACAATTCACAATCATATTGTTACAGGGAGCTGTCATGCACAAATAAGAGCCATCAAATTGGTACAAATATCGTCCAGAGCTGCCCCATATATCGGAACGCTCGTAAATGGGCATACAGACAACAAATTTGCAGGTTTTTGAAAATAAAGCATTATTAAAATGACATAACTACAACAACAATCCAAACTGGTAATCGTACCTATACAGAAAAGAATAGGCAAAATATTTTAGCTTAGAAGACAGCCGCCAGTTGTGAAAACTTACTGAAATCTTTTCCAGCTTTCATGTATAGTGTAACGTTGAAAACAGTGGTTTTGGGGCAATTTTTTCACGAGACACCATAACAATCCACAATGAATAGCAGAAGCCAGAATCGGCAATATTAGTTTAGAGCATGGAGGTTGCACGTAGTGGCAAACTGGGCAATACATTGACTTCAGAGTATGACTGATAGTACGAGGAGTCATAATGCTATATCTGATAATAATGTTCACCATGATCAAAGTTATAGAGGGCAAAGGATGGAAAGCATTGATGGACTCAAGCAAAGCTATCTTTGAACAAACAAAAGAAAGAGGAAACCATGCACGATAGCAACATTTAATTTATCATAACGGCATTCAACCAAGCTACACTTCGAAACTTTCTGGAAATTACTGATGAGGATTTCTTCAGTAACAAATATATTCGTTCACACAACGGATTTTGCCTATGTATACATGTCTGAACAAACCTAGTTTCACACTTCACAAAATCCACACCGTTATCGTTCGCCTGATTTTTTATATCGACACTTAAAAGCAAAGCTCAGACACACTCTGAAATATGGAGAGCTAAACGCAGGAAAAAAAAGCATTTTAAAGCTGAGCAAGAAACGAGGAAGTGCCAAGAGGCATTGCTCGATTTAAGTGAATTGCTCATCGAAAAAACCGCCAGGCCTACGCAGAACATGCAGCACAGTCACAGTGAAAGCAGGAAGAGCGGCCTCCTTTCAGAGCCCTTTTAAAACACTCTTTGGGTAACTGCTACAAGTACACTTCCTAGGTACCCACAATGCCATGAATAATCATAATTTTCACGTAGTAGGCTGACATTTACTAAGCTATCCTTCATCATTCGTTGGAAAAGCGTGATATCCGTTACACACTTGCAAGGAATTTTGTGCAAATTTTTTATACAGTGGCTGACGACGATGAAAAATTATGCCTAAAGTGGGTATGCGTGCCACAGTTGATAGGCGATCAGCAACAAGCTTTTGTGATGGGTTGGAGCATTGCACGACAAGCTCGTTACACCATTTGCATTGTGTAAAACTTGGTTGTTCCTTTGCTGTTCTAAAATGCTTTATTACTCATACTAACGCGACTCGTTTGCAGACATCAAGCCTGCCTAAGGCAAGTTTCCAATGAAGTTCCAAGCACCGGCGCGGCTCTGCAGAAGAATACTAGGGTGGCGAGCAGGGGACCCGGCTTTGAATCCCGCTGTATTTTTGGTATTTTTATTTACTAAATTTTTTTTTCGGGCACTAGTGGTTACCGACACCGGCGGCGTACAACTACAGCGCCGCACACGACCCTTCTTGTGATCTGATAAGAATTTTCACCATAAAATGATTTCGAAAGCTTAGTGAATGCCTCCGATAATAAATTCTGCTAGATTATATCCTTGAAAGCATGTCATTAAAGCACAGCTCCACCAAAAAACCTTTGAACAGATGCTAACTGAACACGATTACCACTGTGCAGCCTGAGCCGTAATAAATTCACAAATACTGTTCACACAAGCACGCACGAGGAAGTCGCAAAACAGCTCCTTCCGAAGAGCTACAACGAAAGACCAAAACAAGGTCTGCCTGTGACATGCCCACTCACTTATGCTTCTTTGTGAAGCTGTGACAGAGCAACCTGTGTGCAAAAAATCATTATCACATCAGCCACAGGAATTCAGCAAACCTCACACTACTGGTTCACTCAAAATTAGGAAAGGAACAAACAGGCGGCAAATGCCAATAAGGGCTGTGCATGAAACGTCAAGCGCATGGGGCAAGCAAGGCAAGAAAATGCACATCGTACCAAAAGGACGTACGTTGCTCATAAAAAAAAAAACTCAGAGGAAGCTTACAGTAAATTCAAAAGAAATATTCTAGACAGACATTTCAAATTTAGTTGCAGGATGTGATTGGTTACGGTTAAAAACTCTGTATCGCCTCTGCGTCGTAGGCAAACAGCAATGCTGGTCATCCACTTTAACAGAGTACTATAGCTCGTCAACGTCTTCAGTGTACACTAGTAAGTGCAGTGACAAGCTCACACTTTCGGTTGCCACATTATTAACTGACACAGTTGAACAGAAGGAGAATACTTTGTCCTCGCAAGCCCACCTGTCTTCATCTACCATAGATTCTCATCTGAAGGAAAACATGTGAATAAAAACAAGTGAAGGCTCGCGAGGTGGACGTGTTGATCAGGTGTGCCGCATAGATGGTGAGCTTCAAAAAACAGGAAATAGAATATATAATTCCCAGTACTCCCCAAAACAAAGAAGCATTCCAAGACATTAGTGCAGCGGCTGCTTACACTTCAGTATGACAACACGAACACTCACATTCAACAGTGCAGGCTGAAAACAGATGTACACATCATCAACCACCATCTTTCTTGCCCGCCTTTGCTCTTAAAACCACATGCCCTGTAATCGCAGATCTCAAATGACGTGTTCACTATCATCGCTACATAGCTATTTTAACAGAAGCATAACAAGCACCAAGTTTTCAAAAAAATAAAGAGAAGCCATTCAGATAAAAATCATAAGCAACAAAGTAGGGCATATAATTTTGCTTGTATTTGGTACGACACGAACTTTTCTGTTTCAGCTAGCAGCACACTAGAAAAAAAAGAACCACACCCACAAAATTTTGTAGTATATTAAAGCAACAAGTGCAAACCAGACATCTATTTACAAACTTTCATACCAAAGTTTGACACAAAGTTTACGAACACGTTCGACACATTTACAAACTTTGGCACAAAAGTCGTCACATGCTCCAAGTGCTTTCACTCTTCTTTTGTATATGTGAGCACCCGAAAGCTACGCATGGGGTGGGGGGGTGGGGATGGCTAATGGGGCAAGAAGCTATGCCCATTCATCAGTACATGTGATGACCTTTAGCACTTCCGTTACTCTCTCTTTTTTTTTCTAAGACTTTAGTCCTTCTTGGCATACTTGAACGGAGAAATTTTGGTCTGTCTGTCCTTCTGTCTGTCTGCACCACGACTCAGCCACACGGCCAAAGTTCCAGCACTTGCTGAACACCCAGCCACCTTAAGCTGGTGGCTGCCTTCATACTTGTGAACACTCTCGATCAAAAAGCAAATATTAGGCATATCTGAGGTGCAGCATCAATACTTAAGTATAAGGCGGTGCATTTCCTTACTAGAAAATACATAGATACATAATTCTCAAGATCCCAGTTTTTTATGCAGCACTGAAAATGCGATGCTATGCACAAAATCATTTTGCCAACGATACGGTGCTGCCATCTGACAGTGGACCTGGGTTCTCCACAAGCTCACGTTTTCCGATGGCACTGCCAGATGGCGTCCATGTCTCATGCAGCGCCTCAGACAGAAGACTGAGGCGCTGCTTTTTCGACAACATTTGCGGCTTTTTCGACGACATATGCAGTGAGTCACACAGGTACGCAGCCTTTTTTTTACAATGGACGGCTGACATTTAATGCGGTTGTGTGAGTGCACTCTGAACATCGCGGCGGTCACAGTAACTGTGCAGCTTACTATGCTCGAATCAGCCAATGGCCATTGATATTGTGTTCACCGCATGGCCATCCTAGATTATGGCATCGTTAGTCAAGTGAAGAGCAAGCAATTTTGAGCCGACATTAAAAATTAATTGTAAATTCCAGCTAATCAACTTAGCTGTGCTAAGTTGATTAGCTTACATGTTCTCAGAGGCCTTGACTAGGAATCGGTAGCACTTCCTGACCATGCTCAAAAAGTGTTGCCAGGCCCCTTTAATACTCTGCTCGGCACTACAGTAATTGTATTCACATGTAGATGATTTACAATATCGAGGAGCATTATGATGTGCAACTTCTATTACAAAACATACTTCAAAAGCCTCAGTGCCCAGTTTATGCTGATAATTATGCTCCAAAAACTCTATTGTCATTAATCTTACCACTATGTTATCACTAATAAGAGAAAAAATTAAGGCCACAGTTTCAAGTTTAAATTTCACGCCGAAATCTGCACACGTGAAAACATAGATTTCAAAGTGTGTTTTTTGATAATTTGAGCACACTGGCTCAGCGAATTTTCCTCAAGCACAATGTACTTTTCTTTTACCGATCAGGAGCAGTCTAGGCCCCAGCAGACGCTGATTAAATATTTGACGTCAAGGTGATTGATGCAACAACCTCAAGATGGTGTCACCACCCAAAGTTTCACTTACACGTTTGCTTGTTTGCCAAGTATCACCTTGTGAGAAGTGTGGCGATTTTGTTATTGAGAAAGAGTAGCTTAATAATTACCAGCAAAGCAGACTGGTGGATGCCTAAGCTCATCAGCAGGTCCCGCCCGAGGATTGAGAGAAGAACAAGTGGATGACAGCAACATCCACTGTATCTACAACAGGTCGTGGAAACAAGAGGTGGCCGAATAAACCGGCAGCCACCCACGGTCACCATGATGAGTCTAAAGCTGTCAGAAGGAGGGCCAGAAAGAGCCACCCATGATCAGCCACAAGGTAAAGCAGACATGGCCGCGTTTCAGCTGCCATCAAAATGTGCCCGCTGCAAAAGAGAATCAAACACAGAACTTTGTGTACATCAAAACACCAGTCATGGAACGACAGCCCATTGTTTACAACTATAGCCAAAGTAAATGTACAGTAAGCAAACAATGTAGAGTGCTTGCAGATTGAAACGCAACAATTAAGAGCTGACTAGTGCATGTACCTTCGTTTCTACTGCGTTCGGTTTTGTCCCATTGGCATAATATTGGCTCGGACACTTCCGTAACAGCCAACATTGCTTTTTAAAGAGAATATTTGTAGCGGCAAGATGTAGTTTACTCAAGCAAGCACACATACCAGTAGTTACACTTGAAGTTGTGATACCATATTTCAATCTGTGCGTACTGCAAGTTTAGTTAGAAACAATTCAAAATACCTTTGACAAGGTGCTACTTATGACATATTCCATCGCACAACACTAGGAGACTCGCTAGCAGATAAACTGAATGTCATAGCTTGTTGTTCGACCAATCAATGGACTCTAGTGACGGAACTCTGGAAGAAGCATAGTTTTTTGTGACCCTTGTTCATCTCCCATCACTGCTGCATCTGCCAGACGTGAATGCTTCGAAGTTTAAGCCACAGTAATTCGGCCTATGCCTACCAGGAAGTGATTTTAGAACGTTAAACGCCAGATATTATTATTATGCCAGGTAGAGGGTATTTCAGACATTTTGTTGCATAAAGGCGAGTTACACAGCTTTCATTGGTTCAATGCGGGACCAATTTTTGCAGATTAGGAGCATAGCTGTCGTCAGTCATTTTGTTAAAAAGCATCCTGATAACTATACTCATCAGTGGCCGCGAAAGCACTAAAAGGACATCCGTGCATATGCTCCTCCTATTTTTCTAACAGTATCAAGTTTTCGTAACTATGCTACCAGTACCTCTTCTCTGCCCCGGCCCAGTGAACTATAAAGGGATGCTGGGCTCACTGGCGTAGAACATGTGACACAGCCGACGTCTCCTACCAGGGGCATAACATGCAGAATTATAGCTTTGACAAATTGCAGCACTACTTTCACAAGGCCTAACTAGCCACACAATGTATTTTGTTAGCATAATCAAAATTTTATTTTTTACAAAGGGGGTCGTTGAACCAACCGATACGTATTTTTGTGCAAGTGTATTCACAATCACCACAAATTTACTATTCAAGAATAGAACAAAACTAGCACATCGCATATGTTGATTCCATCTGCAGGTTACCAAGTCTAAGTCAATGTTCACAAACAAGAGTTTAATCCAAAGATTTGATTTCTTCGAACATTGCTCCTTTCCTCACACAATCAACAATTGAAATAACCTGCTTATGTAGAGCTGCAACCAAGGAATCTATGGTATCTTTTGAAGAGCATTTTATTAAAGTGTAGTGTTCTGTAGCCTGGTCAAACAACCTTATCATCTTACCATATTTTGTTCTTTTGTGCACAAGCGTCCACTTGTATACTTATATTTGAGCACCCCTCTTTTATGGTCTATGTTGTATCGCAGTATTTATAAGTAAACAAACAAACAAACAAATAATGCACCCACCACCCCTTGCCCACTACACTAATGTTTTGGTGGGTACTTGGGAATACAGTGGGGCTCACACATGCCAACGAATGTGTTCCACCATCACAAGGCACGTGCACTCAAGGGTAAATCAGGGATTGAAGCAGATTCCAAATTTTCCCCTCGTGAATGCTGTGAGGATCAAGTGAAGGCTATGCTCATGATTAATACCTGTGCTTGATGACGCAATCTTGAAACATAGAGGCCTAAAGAGACTCTGGATATGTTCAGATTGATAAATCATACTCTGAGGACTCTAATGTAGTTGATTTCATCATCACAGGTCTACTAGTAAAGAAGAAAAATCAAATTTCATTTTTAATTCTGTGTCCAAACCTTTGCATATGAAGTCAAGGATTTCAAAACATACTTTTCGTATTTTTGGATCATTGACTCAACGAAATTCGTTTAAACTTGGTACGCTAGCTCTCTGGCCCCCTAGGGGAAAGGCCAATGTAGTTAATATTTACTGGTTAGGAACTACGTATGGACCTTTTAATGATGAGGAGGATTTCCGCCTTTCAGGGCTGAGCTGAAAGCCGACGTCACAGCTTGTGTAGTGCATTTTTTGGGGGTTCACTCGCACTAACAACAGCCCCGAGAGGACTATGGCGGCGCCCAGGGCACCTTGAGTGAGAAGGTCTATGCCCTAGCAGAAACCATGAAAGTTGTAATGGTAGAGCATTTCTTGTGGGAACTTCACAATGAAATCACCACCAGCAATTTCTTTTTGGCCAATTTCTCGCTTGCCAAGCGTCTTCTCACAATAGGCATGGTATCTTTGATGTCATGAAAAACCAATTTACTAATAAAAAAATACATTTTTTTTCTTCAGTGTCCCTTTGTTGAGGACAAGGAGGTATTACACACTCTGGGTAGTGCACCACTAAGCTTTAGATGGAGACAATTTTCTGCGCAGCTGACCTGAATAGGCTGTTTCCTTGTTGCAAGGTGTGCTCGTGCTTTGTTCACATGGCACCACTACAATCTAAATGATGTCAAAGCCAAACTGGACAGTAGTGGAGTGTCCCAGATCGACAAGCGTGTAGAGCTCTGATGGCTGATGACTGGCCAAGAGAAGCACGAAGTGACCGCCGTTACATTATTTTTCAAGCCTTCCAATACCCGAAGGTGCTGCGTCTTAATAAGTAAAGTCCAAAGATTATTTCCCCCTTTCTTTTTCTCTTCGTTTTGAAATGGCAACTGCCATTGAAGCAGCAACCACTGAAATGCCACCAGCTAATTTCATTGAGTAACGCTCGTTTTCGGTTTCAGGTCCTTCCTAGCGATTTTACGACACCTGGTCAAAAGGCGGGGGGGAGGGGAGGGGGTTGGAAACGTGCGCACGGCATTCGCATATTGTCTGCTGTAAATCTTCTAAGCACATGGCAGCAGACGCCAGCTGCGCACATAGTGGGTCAGGAGAGGAAGCAGCTTAAAAGGGCACAGAAACTGCTTATCGAACTTCAACGTGCGCTTCGCGCTATTCCTTCGTATTACGCAAAGAGCCCCGTAAAATCACTGCTTGTATCGCTCGACTGTCCGCTGCAGATTTCTGAACTGATGGCCAGCGGTTACAAAACGCCTGCGGCGTCTGTCCCTTCATCGAAAAGATCGCTTACTATGATACCAATACGTGTCACATTGTGATCGCTATTAGGCACGATCCCGATGAAAACTCTCAGCAGTGGTTGACTACTTTCTGCTGCAGCTTACGTAAGGAAGCCAATCACGATCAAAAGTGACCGCTTGACATCGCAGTCCGATCCATGCGTAACCACTGTTTCAACACAGAAGACAGTCGGGCCAGAATAGAATCCGAATGATCATGCACAGAACGTAAAAAAACGTAAAGAACTCATAAATTACGTGTCCAACAGTCGGACGGACGGGGGTGCTGTGCCAACCGGTGCCTGAACCAAAACATCAACGCTAACTTCCATCGTAGGCGCCTTCACTGCAAGATCCGTGCAAGCAACGGCGAAAACGGATGCGCCAGTCGAGGATTTATAAATAAGGCCGGCGCTACTCTCAAATTTCCCAGAGATAAGTGCACTTCCACGGTTCTGCTGGGCATGGCTAATTTGCTCACGACCAAGATAGCGGAGGCGCTGTCGCGACACACGAAGATGAAGCAGCCGCGCGCAGAGTTGGTCCGTAACCAGCGTAGGTCAGCACAGCATAAATGCGGTGAGCTCGTAGAGGACGTTGTCAGTACGTTGTCGTGTAACATAAGAAACACTTCACCGCCGCATAGCACGAACCGATGTAACACACTACCATTTTACTGATTTCACGCCGACCGTACGAAACGATAGGCAGTTTGCGTAGCGTTGATGCACGCACGGAGCATGGAGAAATGGCACGGAGCACGGAGGAGCCCACCTACCACCCCGCTACTATAGCCCCCGTGGATAGCGTTCGTCTAAAATAATAGCGCAACCATTTTTTAAACAAGTATCCGAGGACCCATAAGGCTAACAAATAGATAAATTTATCTTGTTGTTTAGATAACCAAAATAAAAAAAAAACAAGTTATCGAGGTTTTTTTTTCTTCTTGTTTGTCCCCACAACCACTAGTCGCGCGTTGATTGTACGCTGCAATTTTTTTATGTTTGTGTTGTCTATTTGTTAGGCGGGACATTTTAAACCTAAACGTGCGAGTTGACTTTGCTGCCGGTTCGAACTTCAAAACGACAGCCCTTTTATGCTACAATTAACGTCACTTGCAGCATAACGAAGGGCCGTATCCGACTTATACCACTGAAAAGTAAATCTAAAGCGCACTTCACATGGTGCGAGTGCGGCACATGGACTTGAGTTGTTGCTAGCGCACGATCCATGTGCGCTAGCAGTTTGCATTTAGGCAAAACGTGGAGGCACAGGCACGTCAATGGAGTCGATGATAGCCTTAAATTTTATTTCCTTCGAGGAGCAGTTGTACAGCTGTTTGCGAATGCCAGCATCCACACTAACGCACGTACAGAGGACGAAGCGCGTACTTAGTGCAACTACGGTAGGCAGGGGAGCACGTAGGATCATGTGATTAATGACTAGCCTGAAAGTGCGAAACCGGCAATGACAGAGCTGGTCGGAGAACTCGAGAGCCTGAAAGGAATGTTGCCTCTTCTCGTGCGCCCGTCTGTGTCCAGAGGGCGCCAGGTAGCTCTTGCCGCCTCAGTATCGCCAGCATTGGCCGCCAGAGGCAGCAAGAAAACGAGACGTTCGCAAAATAAATAAACGTGCCCTGACGTCTCTGTTCTATGCGACTTTTACAGTCGACCAAAACTTTAACTATTGTGCACAGCGGCACTTTTCTGGCTCTCAGCGTTATGTTACAAAAAATTGCTTCGTGGAGATGTGCTTTGTGGGCATACACATGTCCTTACCTTTTTTGAAACTTAATATAGTCGTATGACAAAGATACACAGAAAAAAACTGCCAGTCACGCAAAATAGCTAAATATTTGGCCGACAGTACTACAAAAAGCCTGTAGGGTGCCAACATCATTATGTAGTTATGTGTGTGATTATGTAGTTATGCATGTCCCCCTCCTCCTCAAAAAATGCGCTGCCGGGTTCTATTTTGCTGCTTCTTACTCGATAGGCTGCATGCTCACCTCCACAGGGAGGTGAGCATGCAGTATAGAAAAGGCAGGTCACAAGCGACTTGGTCACAAGTGACTCAGGTGGCGTCATCACGCCTAGCACCACGCACGCATGTCTTATCCTGTCGACATGCATATCAAATGAAACATCTTTGAAAGGGTAATAATGTGATACCAAACACTCGGTGTAATGACTTGGTCACTAGTCACTGTTATGAAGTCATTACGCTGTTTCCCATGCACGCGCTGTCTTAACCAGTCGAAATGCATATCAAGCGAAAAGTCTTTGATAGAGTAAAGCATGATACCTATCACTCGGCCAAGTGAATTGATCACTAGTGACTCACGTGACATCATCACGCCTATCACCAGGCATGCTCTGTCCTTTTTGTTGACATGCATATCAAATGAAACTGCTTTGAAAGGGTAATAACGTGACACCTATCACTCGGTATAACGGCTTCATTACTAGTGACTCAAATTACCATCATGCCTATCAACCACGCACGCACTGTCTTAATTTGCTGGTATGCATATCAAACGAAACTTTTATTTGAAAAAGTAAAAACGTGACACCTATCACACGGCCAAACGAATGGATCACTATACTCACGTGACGTCATCACGCGTATCACCACGCACAATCTGTCCTATCCTCCCGACATGCATATCGAATGAAACGTCTTTGAAAGAGCAATAATGTGATATCTATCACTCTGACCATTGACTTGATCACTAGTGACTCACGTGATGTCATCATGCCTATCACTTACATACGCACTGTCTTAACCTGCCGACATGCATATCAAATTAAACGTCTTTGAAAGGGTAATAATGTGATGCCTATCACTCGGTCTAACGGCTTGATCACTAGTGACTTTTATGACGTCATTACGCTGTCACCAACGCACACACTACCCTAACGAGCCGACATGCATGTCAAACAAAACATATTTAAAAGAATAATAATTTGATATCTGTCACTCGGCCTAATAGTTTGATCACTAGTTATTCACGAGATGTCATCACGCTTATCACTCATGCACTGGCCTATCCTGCGGACATGTATATCAAACGAAAACGTCTTTGAACGAGTAATAACGTGATACCAATTAGCCGTCCTAATGGCTTGATTCCTATAGGGACTCCCATGACGTCATCACTCATAGCACCCATGCACATATTGTCTTGACCTACCGACATGCATATAAAATGAAACCTCATTGAAAAAGCAATAACGCGATACCTATCACTCGGCCAAGCTACTTGATCACTAGTGACTCATGTGACGTCATCACGCCTATCACCACGCACTCTGTCCTATCCAGCTGACATGCATATCAAACGGAACATCTTTGAAGGAACAATAACGCGATTCCTGTAACTCGGACTAATGGCTTGATCATTAGTGACACAGGTGACGTCATCATGCCTGGCACCATGCACTTACTGTCTTAACCTGGAGGCATGCTTATCAAATGAGTTGTCTTTGAAAGGGTAATAGCCTGACACCTATCACTCGCTCTAATTGTTTGATCACTAGTGACATCACCATGATTCTCACTCATGGGTAAGCTCTCATTAGCGGCTGACATTCATGTAAAATTAAATGACGTTGAAAGTGTAATATTCGGATCAGCATTGCCTCAAATAAAGCCATCATATTTCATATACTTAGATACACTGATGGTGTCCATAAAAATTAAATAATTTTGCAAACGGCTCAACTCGCACATTTGGGCCCACGCATTTTATCGAAATGAAGTGTCATTAGCAGCTGTTGACCTGGATATCACCATGTCAGTGGTGAGGTATTGTGTTGATGCCATAGATCAATAAAATAGAAGTTGACAAACGCAAACCAGCTTAATTGCCCATGAGATGGTGATCTATCTTGCATAGCTCAAGCATCGACTACCAGAACAGGGCCTGGTAATTATCACCGTGACGTGTTTTATGAGAAGTGTCCCTCGACGCTCTGGGCGCACAAAAAAGGGCGATGTCTCATGAGTGAAAGCATTTACTTTATTTGATTGCACGAGACACCAGGGGCACTTTCTCGATTGGTTTGTACAACAAATGACTTCTACATGCTCTCCTCTCTTAGTGCCGCATCAACGCAGTAATAGTTGTGTCTGTCATTGCAGCGCAATGTAAGATCTGGACAGTGCACGGTATGGCACAGTGTGCCACATCCACAGTGCCTGCGCTCTTTTTGTGTGACTCCTTGTAGAATCGTCAGTACTGCGTCGCACCGCTCGCGAAGTACTTCTTCACATCGCTTTCAAACTTTGAGCACACTTCCTCAATCGGATTAAAGAAAAGGCTGTATACACCAGAACACAGCGAGCTCAGTGCTTGCTGCCATATTGAATAGGGCGCCTTGATGCCCGCGCGCTCCGCTGAGGGCGAGGACAGCCGCGTCGTCTGCTACGCTCGCCGCCATTGCGACTCCCCACCACAACTCGACGGTATGCGAAGCGCGTTGTGCAACGCGCGTGTGGTGCCCTTATACGCCCGGAAACAAGTGCAAGCTAGCGAGCTTTTTTTCTTATCGAAGCTTGGACATCATTTAGGGTTAATTTTGCCTGAATGCATGCAGGGAGCACATATTTCACGTAAGCTGACGGCTTGCGCACGAATTATGCGCTAGAGGCAGACGCTGACTCTTTTGTGTTGAAAACAAATCCCTGTGTCTGTTGCTTACACAAAATTGGTGCCGGCACAAGTTACGCATGCGGAATACCGGCTGGAAACTTACGCTGTGAATGGATGATCTGTTTGTCGGATGCCACTTGTCATGTTTCATTTTCACTGTTGAAAAGACCTTCATTTCGGGCCTTTCGGAAACGATACAGCTTCCAGAGTTTCTGCAATGATTAATGCCCTGCGGCACGCAATACCCGCTATGGTGACGGTAGCGAGCGCATTAAACCGGAGAAAAGCGAGCGCCGGCACAATTATCCGGGCACAGCGAACACGCAGAGGTGACTGAGCGGAGTCAAAATGGCAGCTATGCAGCCGCTAAGGCCGAGGAGGCGGCACCTGCCCTTTCAAACATAGAGTTTCTCAAAATTAACTAGAGGGCACTCTGGCGCTGCGATCGTTCAGGAACACAGACATGCTAAGCAGCGGGGTGAACCGACAGATGATGTTGAAAGAAAATGGGCTACCTTTCTAAGCTGTAGAAGGGATGCATCCCTTCTGATCAATGAAAAGATTAGAAGGAAGGGAGCTCAGTGGCTGGCAGAAGTACATAAAAAAGATAGAAAGGCAGCTGCGAAATTTTGGAACCATCTAAACTCCCTAAGAAATGAGACGAGCCTAGAGCAGAGTTTTATAACTACAGCCCAAGGTGCTAGGCTAGAAGGGGACGAAGCTATTGAATATATAAGAACAAGGGTGACAGAAAAATTTCAACAAAGAGGTACTTTATGCACCACAATAGACAAGGACGAATCAAGTAGTGCAATGGCTCCATTTTCACAACAAGAGTGGGAAAGGGCTGAGAAAAGGGTTCCTGGTGGTACATCAACAGGCCCAGATGGCATTCCAATTAGGCTGATAAAGACATTAGGTCCGAAATCTAAGCAGGCTTTGAGAGAGGCAGTGAGCAAAATAATAATCGATGGGGAAGTTCCCAATGGATGGAAACTTAGCAGGATGAGCATGATCTATAAAGGAAAGGGGGACAAAGCTGACATAAACAACTACCGTCCTATAACAGTGACATCAGTGGTCTACAGGCTGGCGATGCAAATTATAAAGGAAAGACTGCAGGCGTGGATAGAGGATGAGGGGGTGCTGGGGGAACTGCAGAATGGGTTTCGGAAACACAGGAGGTTGGAAGACAATCTGTTCTCACTGACGCAGTGCATCGAAGTAGCAGAAAAGGAACACAGGCCCCTGTGGCTAGCATTTTTGGATATCAAGGGAGCGTACGATAGCGTGGTTCAAGAGGAATTGTGGGGAATACTGGACACACTAGGCGTGGAACATGTAGTCACTAATCTTTTAAAGGGTATCTATAAAGGTAACAAGGTAGTTATAAAGTGGGAAAAACAGGTATCCAAGCCTGCAGAGGTAAAACGGGGGCTTAGGCAGGGGTGCCCCCTGTCACCCTTATTATTCATGATGTACCTACAAGGATTAGAGGCAAAATTAAAGGGAAGTGGACTGGGCTTCAACCTCTCTTTAGTCAAACAAGGAAAACTTATTGATCAGGCACTACCAGCATTAATGTACGCAGATGATATAGTGCTAATGGCCAACAACAAGGAAGATTTGCAGAGATTGATGGACATCTGCGGTAATGAGGGAGATAGGTTAGATTTTAGATTCAGTAAGGAAAAATCAGCAGTCATGATTTTCAATGACAACGAAGGTAGTGAGCTTAGAATTTAGGAGGTCACGCTAGAGATAACAGATAAATACAAATATCTGGGCGTATGGATAAGCAATGGGACCGAGTATCTGAGGGAACACGAAATATACGTGACGACTAAAGGTAACAGGAATGCAGCAGTCATGAAAAATAGGGCACTGTGGAATTACAATAGGTATGATGTTGTGAGAGGAATATGGAAAGGGGTCATGGTTGCTGGACTGACGTTCGGCAATGCGGTCTTGTGCATGAGATCAGAAGTTCAAGCAAGATTAGAAATTAAGCAACGTGGAATAGGTAGGCTTGCTTTAGGAGCTCACGGAAATACACCAAATCAGGGAGTACAAAGTGATATGGGATGGACATCATTTGAGGGCCGGGAAGCTAGCAGCAAGATAAAATTTGAGAAACGATTGAGAGAAATGGGGGAAGAGCGCTGGGCTAGGAAGGTTTTCAGCTACTTGTACATGAAGAATGTCGATACAAAATGGAGGAAGCGAACCAGGAAGTTGACTGGTAAATACTTAGAAAACAGCAGGTGCCCAAACGAAAAAGAACTATCGGTTAAGAAGAAAGTGAAGGAAGCGGAGACTGACATGTGGAGAATGGGCATGATTAAGAAGTCCGGACTAGAGAGCTATCGCACTTTTAAGCAGGAAATTGCCAAGGAAAGGATCTATGATAATACTCGGGGTAGTTCTCTACTGTTTGAGGCCAGGACGGCAGTACTGCGAACCAAGACATATCGGGCCAAATACGAAGGGGTAGACACAGTATGCAGTGCGTGTGGAGAGGAAGAAGAAACTGCCGAACACTTGATAATATTCTGTAAAGGGCTTCACCCTATAGTTCAGGATGATGGCGCAGAGTTTTTCAAAGCACTGGGGTTTAGGGACCGGGAGGGCAAAATAAACTTTAAGCGGGTAGACTTGACCAGAAGGAGGTTATCTGATTGGTGGCTAAAGTCAAGACACGAGTGAAAATTAAACTCTTCACTGCAAAGTACGAATCCGCAAACTCACTTTTTAAGGAAAAAAAATATAGTTTTTGGTTCCTTAGATATTACGGCTTGGTGGCGCTAGCCACCGCCCGATTTAAAGGGTACAGCCATATCCATCCATCCATCCATCCGTTCAGTGACCATGGGAATGATGGGTAGTACACATATTTGCCTAGTCTTCGTACTTGCGAGTGGCGAATCGTACTTGCGGCTTCGTTTATTGCTGTGTTTCGACTTTGTTTTGAAAGAGATATTCAACCCTTTTGAACTTCGTGACCCAATTTGGAAAGATAATTCGAAAAAAAATAAAGTAGTAAAGCGCAATCGCTGAACATTTGCTGATTTTTGTTTCGTGAAAAAACAGCTTCAAGCCACACGAACACACACGGAGCCAAGAGCAGGCCAGAAGTAAGAAGATTAGACAAATGTGTGTACTACCCATCATTCCCATGCTCGCTGAAGCGCTGTGCATTGCAGCTCCCATAGACACTAGCGCCAGAGTTCCCTCTAGTAAGTATTGTGGGCTGACACCACTCCACGGTGTACCACTCTAAGCAGGGGCGCGCGCATGGAGGCACTCGCGTAGCAGATGGTGCCACGCTTTTTTTAATGGATGGATGGATGGATGGATGGATGGATGGATGGATGGATGGATGGATGGATGGATGGATGGATGGATGGATGGATGGATGGATGGATGGATGGATGGATGGATGGATGGATGGATGGATGGATGGATGGATGGATGGATGGATGGATGGATGGATGGATGGATGGATGGATGGATGGATGGATGGATGGATGGATGGATGGATGGATGGATGGATGGATGGATGGATGGAGGGATGGATGGATGGATGGATGGGTGGATGGATGGATGGATGGATGGATGGATGGATGGATGGATGGATGGATGGATGGATGGATGGATGGATGGATGGATGGATGGATGGATGGATGGATGGATGGATGGATGGATGGATGGATGGATGGATGGATGGATGGATGGATGGATGGATGGATGGATGGATGGATGGATGGATGGATGTGGCTGTACCCTTTAGATCGAGCGGTGGCTAGCGCCACCAAGCCGTCATACTTAATGACCCCAAAACTAGATTTATATTTTTTTCCCTTTAAATAGTGATGTTGAGGATTCGTACTTTGCAGTGAAGGGTTTAATTTTCACTCGTGCCTTGACTTTCACCACCAATCAAATAACTTCTTTTTAGGTAATTCTACCCGCGCAAATCCTATTTCGTCCTTCCTGTCGCTAAACCCCAGTGCTTTGAAGACCTCTGCGCCATCATCCTCAACTATAGGGTAAAGCCCTTTACAAAACATTATCAAGTGTTCGTCAGTTTCTTCTTCCTCTCCACACGCACTGCATACCGCGTCTACCCCTTCGTATATGGCCCGATATGTCTTGGTTCGCAATAACCCCGTCCTGGCCTCAAACAGTAGAGAACTACCCCGAGTATTATCATAGATCCTTTCCTTGACAATTTCTTGCTTAAAAGTTCGATAGATCGCTAATGCGGACTTCTTAATCATGCCGATTCTCCACATGTCAGTCTACGTTTCCTTCACTTTTTTCTTAACCGATCGTTCTTTTTGGTTTGGCCACCTGCTGTTTTCTAAGTATTCACCAGTCAATTTCCTGGTTCGTTTCCTGCATTTTGTATCGACATTCTTCGTGTACAAATAGCTGAAAACCTTCCTAGCCCAACGCTCCTCCGCCATTTCTCTCAATCGCTTCTCAAATTTTATCTTGCTGCTAGTTTCCCTGCCCTCAAACGATGTCCATCCCATATCACCATGTACTCCCTGATTTGGTGTATTCCCGTGAGCTCCTAAAGCAAGCCTACCTATTCCACGTTGCTTAATTTCTAATCTTGCTTGAACTTTTGACCTCATGCACAAGACCGCATTGCCGAACGTCAGCCCAGGAATATAAAAAGCACGTGGCGTCATCTGTTGCAAGTGCGGCGAAGCAACACCCTCAACTGCCACGCGAGCAAATCTCTGCAAATCAAACGCGAAACTTCACAACCCGAGTGCGGTTGTAATCACGTTTCGCGCGGTGCCTGTGCTGGAATTTTATTCTGATTTCGTGTGAAACGTCGAGGAGACCTTTCTCAACAGTCCGGAATGTCTGCAGCACGTGCATTGCAGACTGCGGAAGCAACTTTATTAGGGACGTATATTATCTGACTGAAAGAAACGCGATCAGCGTTAACTGCAGCGTGCCTTGACTGTGACAAGGCAGAATTTGTGCTGTAAGCCGGCGTCAACGTAGCGCTAGAATCTGGCTCCAACTTACGCTCATGCTCCGAATGTGTATCAATTGCCAGTCCTGCCGGGCACTCGGAACACACACGGTGCAAAAGTGCCAGCCAGCGCAAGATTTTAAAATGATATGGTGACGCCGTCCGAAAGCACATGCAGATTCGCCTAGTGACAGTCAAGGCATGTCGCAGTTCGACCGAGTCGAAAGCCATGCTTTCCGCGCCGTTCTCATCTCTTTTCATCGCTTTAATAGGCCGTTACAGTCGTACTAAACATGCGCGGCGCGTGCATCCACGCGTGAGTCGTAATACGTATATCCTATTATTGGCAAGCAGCCTGCGAAAGAGTACAGCAATAGTTTTGTGCCGCATGCTACAGGCATACTGCACGCAAATCGCTGCTGTAAAGTGAAACAGCTGGCGTCACGCTTGAATAAACGCAATAAGTATACTTGTACACTTCACTGGGCTCGTAGTTTTTCCTACTGATTGCGATTATATTGCAAGACAGAGGAGCTCTGCGTTTTTTTGTTGTGGACGGAAATCTGTGTCATCGCAAAACATCACACCAGCACGATTCCCGCGATGCGCTGTGAACTTTGTGAACTTCACAGGCAGTGCTCAACAATCTCTTCCTCTTGCGCAGGTTGTTGTCGCATCCGATGACATCGCAGTGGTACCCAGATGACATTTTATAAGCGGGCGCAGTGTGAACAGACGCTTTTTCGCATTTTAAACTCCCAGAACGACTGCATTCAATGCTAGCGAGGCGCGCCTTGGCAGTTGCGATGCTGAGCCGCCGCCGCCAGCTGATCGGCGCGCCGCCGCCAATGTGTTTTTTTGGCCGCGCCGATTTTTCTTTTTTTTTTAGGGGCGAAGCTCCTTAGGGCGTGGGCTGTGCGTCCCCTGTAGCCTGTATGTAGCCACCTCTAGTTTAGTTCTTGCAGTGTTCACTACATGGCGGTACCGTCCCCTGTATGTAGCCACCTCTAGTTTAGTTCTTGCAGTGTTCACTAGATGGCGGTACCGTCTCCTGTATGTAGCCACCTCTCGTTTAGTTCTTGTAGTGGTGGTACTTGTAGCTGATGATGAAAAGATGCAAGATGTTATAAACTAGAAAGCGCTACTTGTAGTTGATGAAAGACGCGAGATCTTATAAAATAGGAATGATGTCACATATGGCGCGTGTCATTGGTTGAAGGAAATCGTTCGATTTAGTGCGGCGACGTACGCTAGGGGGAGCGATGTAATAAAATCGAGTGGGCAAAATGTACAGAGGATTCATGGTTTACCAGGTTTACCTCCGGAGCTTCGCCCACTCATCATCATTCACTTCGTGGATATGGCGGAATTTTTTTTTTAGTAAAGCTGGCTTTCTTTGGCAGTTTATTCTGTCACCAGTAAATTATCCGCCCTTTCTTAATTCTGCCCTCTAGTAAAGGCATCGCAATCAATTTGCCTGCCGGTTACAGTTAAATAACTGTATCAGAAAAAAACGCCAGGCCTGCGCGGAAGGCGCACCACAGCCACAGCGAGAGCTAAAAGAGCGGCCTTTCAGTGCCTTTTCTAAACACTCAGCATACTCGCTTGATACCCACTATAGCATAAATCATTCATATTTTAGGGTAGTAGGCCGGCATTTGTCTGCTATTTTTCGACATTTTTCTGAGAAGCGTGGTATCCGCTAAACACTTGCAAGGAATTTCGTGTCAATTGTTCATGTAGTGGCTGACGACAATGAGGAATTACGCCTGAAGTAAGTATGCACCAGAGCTAATGGGTGAGCAAGAACAATATTTTGTAATTGGTTGGAGCATTGAACGAGCCACACGCTACGCTATTCGCATTGTGCGACGACTGGTTAATTGTTCTTTCGCTATTTTAAAACGCTTTATAAGTCGTATTGACGCGATTGCTTTCCCGACGTCAACCTTGCCTAAGGCAAGCTTGCCAACAAGTCCCATATGCATGCACTGGCGTGGCTCAGTGGTAGAATACTGGGCAGGCACCCAGCGGACCCGGGCTCAAGCCCCACTGTGTCATTAATGGGGATAAAACGGGTTTCCTCCGCTTTGTCATGCCCTCTTTGACAATCGATCAAACCGAGTAATCAGCGCCTTACTTCACCCGTGTTGTATCTTCGACTAAATAAATCTAGATGCCAATTTATATAAAATGGTGTTTGAAACAGTACATCACTAACGCTGCCAGCTTGCTGTGCGAATTGCTTCACAGTATTCGGAAGAAGAATTCAAGAAAAGACACTAATACAACAAAGGAGAACAACCACAGAGAGCAAGCATTGAACTTCAAACACAATGTTTATTGCAGAAAGCCCAGCCACACACAACCCAGCAACGCGTGCATAAATTGAGCTATCCGAGTCATTTCACAGTTGCACACCTAACAGTGCACAGGTGTTTAAAGTGTTACAAATAGCGCATTTTCATGAAACAGTACAGAGTCGACGCTACCGTGCAATCACTATGTAGAAACGCGAAATCTGTCAGAAAAAAAAAACTGATTGATTATTTACACATGACGCTTTGCCAAGCTTTACATTCAAGCTTATACTTTATTCCTTTGCCAATTACACTTATCGATTTCAAATCAGGGACGCAAGCCATTGCAGAGCAGCGGTGAGTTTCCACCAGTATCTGTAGGGAGTAGAATGCGGTGTTCACGCACTCTGTCATTGAAGCTGATCGGTTCTTCTTACCTTTGTAGACACGGCTACATGACAAGGAAATTTCGAAACTCACGTACCTCTGCGCTGCAAAGGCTCTAGCAGCGCGCCCCTGATTTCAAATCAGGGTGCCATAAAAAAAAAGGGGAGGGGGATTGCAAAATAGCATCGAATATGAAAGTTGCGAAGCGTATCAATATAATATAAAAGGCAACGTGACATATGTGGTGCAAACCCTCAGTTTTTAGTCAACGGGCGCACGGGGCGTTAATAGAGAGTTTTAGAATCCGCAACGCACGATCGCAGCGACACCATAGCCTCGAAACCAGCGCTTGCGTGCCACATGCGGGCCGCCATTACAGCCCGTAACCTCGAAACCAGCGTTTGCGGGCCACATGCGGGCCACCATTGCCATTGAGCTTCATCGATTTACCAAGTCCCGGATCACTCGCGGACGGCCCGCGGACGCCTCGGCTCACGGGTGGCTACGTCACATGCACGTGATCTAAATGTCCCGAGCGGCCACGGGCCATCTGCGCGCTTGATGCTGACTGCATCCGCTGTCGCGTCTGCTATGCCTGGCTGCGACCAGGCTATGCCGTCTGTTCCCTCCATAACTGCAACACAGGCCACAACGCTGATTCATTTGCAGCTTAAACAGCAGTTAGGTAGTGAATTATACCAATTTCTGTCGTGATGCAACTTACTGTAAGTGAACTACTCGAGCGCGTGCGTATCGTAGACCGGCGCGGTCGTTCCACCGCTGTTTCTCCTACACAGTAAAAATTTTTACACCCAAAAGGGTGTAAAAAGGGTGCTTTTACGAGAAAGCACCCTTTGCAACACCCTTTAACACCCATAAATGGTCGATTGAAAAAAAAGCACCCATTTGTTTGGGTGCTTGCCTCGATAGCACCCTAAAATAGGCTCTAAGGGTGCTTTTGTGCCTGAGAAGGGTGTAGGTGACGATTCATCAGATGAAATATGCAGCATAAGAAGAACACATAATTATAATATTTGGTATTTTACGTCTCAAAAACCTCGATATGATTATGAGGGTCGCCGTAGTGGAAAGCTCTAGAGATTTTGACCATTTGGTGTTCTTTAATGAGCGCCGATATCGCACAGTGCACAGGCCTTTTCGCCTCCATCTGAATTCGACTGCCACGGCCGGCATCGAACCCGCGACCTTCGGATTGGCGGCCGAGCAGCGTAGCTACTGCACGAGTATGTGGACCTTGCGTTAAATGACGGCCTAATTGACTTAGAATGTGTGAAGGTGCTCTCCGAATACAGCAGAATGCCAGCAGAAGCAAATCGCGTTTCATCTATAATGGCAATTAACTGCAATCCACGTTACGAAAGCTCACCTTAGCGTTGGTTATAAGCTACATGTTTGCTGTGGATTATATACAGGAACATAATGTTCGCCCGAGTATGGGTGTGTGTGTGCGTGAGCCTGCGCATGTGTTCGCGTGTAAGCGCGATTGTGTGTACACCCGTGCATGTGTGCGTGCGCGTGTATGTGCGAGTCCGTGCTTGTGTTAAGCGTGCCTGTGCACATGTGTACGCCCATGCATGCGTGCGTTTACGGTCGCGTGTGTGTGTTGCCGTATGTGTGTATACGTGTATGTGTGTGCGCCTGTGAATAAGTATGCGTGTGCATCAGCCCGTGCGCCCTCAAATTTCATGTGTGTGTGCGGGGGGGGGCGGCACTGCTTCTTAGTGTTTAAGGTCCCACACCTGTTCAGACTGGTAGTCTATATGGGAGGTGGCTTAAGAAATGGCGGTGGTCAAGGCACTGTACACTAACTATTCAGTACATGGAAAACAGCTGCACATTTTCGTACCTCATCATTGCTTACGAACTTGCTGTGGTAACTGATTAGCTCCGTTGAGGCGCTTCTACGCTCGAAAACGTGGGTTATGACCAATTCACACGGAAAGCTGTCACTGCACTTATGCACAACCATCGTTTATATTAACAACGTTTAACAAGAACGTGCACTGCCTTTGCTACAGGTGCTTAGCTAGCTCATTGGGTAACCATATGGAATTATGTGTTGATCATGTGCTCAGCAAAAAGTTTGTTATAACAACCTCGGCACGTTTCGTGGTGCATGACAAGCCTTCTAAACATCCGCTACTGTGGATTAATTCGTTCCAGCTTCGACTACGCATTCAGTGTTTGCGGCACCATACGCGGAATCGCCTGACACAGACAATGCAAAAAGAAATTTCTCTGGAAAAAGGTGTAGCGATGCTCTCCCGCTAATGCCACCGAGGACGAAATAATTATTGTTTCTGGCCATTCCATGGTGCACTTTGTTTTGCGCAAGTTTTGCTTCACTATTTTTCGCCCACTGCAATCGCATTCCGTCAAAATACTCAAAGAACCCGAGGCTGGTAAATAACCTGCGTCGCTGTGCGACTGGCTGGAAGGAGAGTGGCCGTTTACAAGGAGTCATTCCGCGTTGAACGGCCGTCCGCCGTATGCGCCATAGCGTTTGCCTTTCGGCGCCGTCTTGGCGGGTTTGCCGCTCCTCCTCCCCCCGCTCAACCCGGCCAGCGTTGCTCCCACAACGGCGGCGTAGATAAGCGAAGAGTTGCGTCACCGAACACCTGCGTCGACAGCTGCGGCGCCGCCACGCCGCCGCCAGTGCCTCCTCCTTCTCTCTCTCAGTGTTGCTCTCTCTGTCTCATCAGTCCTTCAAATGCGTTGCGTTGGTCGGGGGTCTTGGTCGCTGTGTGTGTTCTAGCGAACAGGCGCATATTCAATGGTGGTCACGCATGACACCGTGTTCGAAGTGACGCTCGGATTAAGGAATATTCATGGAGTGGCGGACTCGGACAACGTGGGCCTGTTAACGGTGAGTGTACTGTTTTCGTAAGTAGTAATCATACAGCTCTAGCTGGGCGCCTGCAGCAGCTCTGCCGAAGTAGCTGCCAGCCATTTACAACAGCATGCGTTCGCGGGCCTGTTGCAGATGCCCGATTAAACGTGGGACTTAACGAGTTCACACTGTTATGCGCGATGTTGTGTAAGTGCCTGCATCACTCATACAGTGAGTGATGTGTTCACTTAACAAGGGCGGGATTAGTTGCTGATCGCACATTGTCTCTACACTGCACAAAGTGATTGATATTGTTTTAAGATGTGCTTTGGGCTACATCGTAATAACATTTCTATTAATACTCAAATGTGCAACGTGCTTCTGTTGGTGTAAGCGCAAAAAAAGAAAGAAAAAGCAAAAATTATGTACAGAGGCGCACTGTACGAAATGGCTTTTTTTTTTTTTTTGCTTAAAGACGGTATAGTTGGAGGTGCTGATATGCCGCGATGCTCCCAGCACGTGCGCCTCGGTCTTTTAAGCTATTTAGGACAAGTGCCACCAGCAACAGGGAAAGATCTAGCAGACTTCCAAAGGCGCGTTGTTCTGGCCATCGCCGTGCGTTGTTTTCCCTCGTTTCTGTTTGCTGTTTTCGTGCTTCGCTTTCATCTGCGATAATGTTCGGCGTTATAACAGAATCGAGAGAGTATACGTGACTGTTGGAGCTATGTGCGGTTTCTCTAGCATACGTCATGGCTGCTGCAACGTAGTCGGCGTCCGCGCGCGTTGGTGTCGTTCGAGCGCTCTTACTTGCGTGATTGTGTTTAACTGAGTATTTAGGCACGGGTTACGTTTGTAAATCTCGTAGTCAATAATCGCTAATAGCGTGCCCCTGATTGCCATCAGAGGATGGGCTTGGTTGTCGAAATATGCCAGACGCTTTTTCTGAAAGCAAGCTTTGAATTTTTTTTAAAAGAAGTACTTTCATACGTGCAAGGCAGTGCCTATTGCAGGCCCGCAACTCTTTAAAAACTGGACGAGCTATCACATCTTTTATCAAATTACAATGAATTAAGATGATTGAATTATAGATGACGAATTTCTGTGCTAGATTAGGTGCACAAAACACATGTTCGCAGCCCTACGTCTAGAAAGCAGGCAAATAGGAAGCACAGCGTCAAATTTGGATTAGATTCCATTGACGGAGCGTCTTGTGAGAGTAGAAAGAACGAGAAAATTGTTCATTTTTGATGCCCTTATAGAGGCAGTCAGAATTGCACTGATTGGTGACTTGTAACAATTCCTCAGATTGTTTTAGAGGCGTGATTTAAGTAAGTAAATCTTTTACTTTTTTTTTTTGCAGACCTCTTCGCTAGTGCCACGGCCAAGATCATTTGTTCTCATGTAAAAGAGAAAGCAGAGATGTCTTCACTGTTTGTACATGAAGAGGTAAGTTTCTTGTGCGTTTTGATTAATGCTACATGTTCTAAACGTTGTACTTTAAGAATTGTTTTTCACACTGGCTCACTACCCTAGAAGGAATTTGATTCTTAAGTGAGTTCAGGCTTTCGTAAGTGCCATTTTTGAGCTGTAGTCTTACACTTCACCTCATTTCGGGAATTCGCTGTATGCTGAAAAACTCTTATCTTTATCATACGAAACTATTGGAATGTATGGGTTGTATGCTTCGAGTTTAGTGTAATGTCAATTACACGCCATTTCGAAGGATACACACTACACATTCTTTATATATGGTGCTGCCAGAACAGCACGAAAATTTTTTATGAGAAGTCATATTTGCTCTTATTACAGGATGAGAGGGTGCCGCTGACGTCCTGCGTAGTCTACCCTGGACCCAGCCTAGAGCAAGCCTACTTCCTGAACCTCCACATGGATAACCGAAAAATCTTCCGTGTCAGTAATGACGAAGAAGGAAGGAGTGACAGCACTGATGAGTTGATTTTTTTTTTATTTTCAACATTGTCTACGGCCGCAAGGCCTTTAACAACCACCGTGATTGAGTGGCTTTTTCTCGGCGTAAGTTTGGAGTTTATCAAAGAAGTTGTTCAGGCAGTACGACGCTGAAAATTTTAGTGTCACAATGCCTGAACAACTTTTTCTAGTGTGTTCATGGTAGATGAACAAATATTGTTATTTGTGTAAGTTATTTTGCTTAAATATAGCTGGACCATTCCATGACAAACGTCCCAGCCACTTTGGCGACCACCTGAATTGTATTTGAAAAAAAAAATGTGCTGACTTACTGCGTTGAAAACAGTGAACTGCTAGAATACTTCAGCGAGAAAAAAAGTTTTGTTCATGTGGCTGGCTTATAACTTCCTGGCATAATGCCGTCTGTGTGTTGTTTGTGGAAAATTTTGTTTTAAAACTACCGCTTATTTTTTCTAAAGCAGATTCGGTCTACCTGTTAAGTAAATGTGCTTCTGTAAGGTATTTGAAGCTCAAAAATAATAGTGCAGTTTTTTTTGCCACATTCGCTTCCAAGAATAAAGCCAAAATGTGTTATGTTTGCATTTTTTATTGCAATATTGCACTTTGTATGAATATCTGAGCAGTGAATACTTACTCCACAGAAGGTATATTCTGAGGAAAAAATATCTTTATACCTCTCAAGCTGCTGAAATATACGAGAAAATATCACGAATTTCACAAAATCGTGATTTTTGTCCGTATTGAGATGCAATTTGCTCCATGTTGTGATACAATGAAAACTCATCATTATACCTAAACTGTAAGAAAATGAAATTTTTTTCTGTAATAAAAATCTTATCGCAAAAAGGACAGGAAAGAGTGCTGTCAACTGAATTTTATTGAAGGTGCTACGAGCGTTTTTATACTGAGCACAAGACCAGGGCTCATCTGCAACAACACATGTGTGACCATGACAAAATAATTTTAACCGAAAAAAGAATACTCTTTTTCGGAAAAGATAAGTGAAGGTGTACTGATGCATTGATCCTTGGCCTTCCTGATAAAGAGTTCTAAAATCTCTCATTTTCTGCTTGCTTTTTTTTTCAAAAACCGTGTTTTATGAAACCTAGGACTACACTTACATTCTTTACGGTGTCCGGCCATGAGACTACTATAGCCCTTCTTAACATTTGAAGCATGCTCTCTTGCTTGATCATTGAAGCATTGCCCAGTTTGTCCTATGTTTACTTTTCCACGTGTTAGCGGTATCTCATACACATTAGATTGGCATTCAGTAAACCTATTCTAGTGACGAATGGTGCAAGATTGACTATTCCTGTTGCTGTAAGTACATGCACTTTTGAAAGCTTGCAAGGGGTGGAAAACAACAATGTCATATCTGCTGGCTCTTTTCCTCAAATTGTGAGACACCTTATGTACGTAGTACCATGTGACATGCAAAGGTGATTGGTCATTCTCTTTTTCTTTTGGTCCTGTTTCCTTTAACTTTACTTTCTGCAGGAGGGTTTCGCAAACAAGTGTGATGATGCTGTTGGGGTATTGGCTGGTGCTATCAGCCCAGGAGTGCTAAGAATGTTCTGCCTTTTGATAGTGGGCATTCAAAATTAATAGAAAGAGGAATTGATACCACATGTATTCAGGCCACCCTTCAGAAGTCTTGTTAGCACAAGGGTGAGGTCAGGCTTAAAAACCAGATTAAAAGACTAAAAGATGCTGGGTATCCCAACAGAATCTTCACACCCGTTTGCAAAACCCTCCTGCAGAAAGTAAAGTTAAAGAAGACAGGACCAATAAAAAACAATGACCAAAACCTTTGCATGTTATACCACATCGCGTGTCTCACAACTAGAAAAATAGCCAGCAGATATGATATTAGCGTGTTGTTTTCCACCCCTTGCAAGCTTTCAAAAGTTTGTGTACTAAACAGCAACAGGAATAGTCAATCTTGCCCCATTCGTAACGAGAATAGGTTTACTTAATGCCAATTTAACGTTTGTAGAAATATTTTTTATCAGGTAAACCAATGATCAGTGCATCACTACACGTTCACTTATCCTTTCCAAGAGGGAGTATTCTTTTCACAGTTAAAATTATTTTGTAGTGCTCACACGTGTCGTCGCGCATGAACACGGTTCTTGTACTCCGTATAAAAGCGCTCGTAGCACATTCATTAAATTCAGTTGACAGTCTGTGCTCTTTCCTGTCCTTTCTGTCTCTTCCTAAAGTTGTCGCGCTGTGACTAGCACACAACCACGATGAACCAACTCTCCCAAATTAAGCTCTTGTTACGTAACACGTAGACGGAGTTTCGCATGGAAAGAAGGAGCGGTGCTTTTAAAATAAAATTTTTCACATACAACACCTAGACGGCATTCCAGAAAGTTCAGAAGGCAGCCACGTGACCAAATATTTTTCCTCTCCTAAATATTCCAGAAGTTCACTATTTTCAATACAGCACGAGTTTCTCGAATACATTTGAGATGGTTGCCAAAATGGCTGGGGCATTTGGCATAAAGTGACCCAGCTGTGTCATTAGCCATAATTATGCATTACCTCTTTTGTTTTTTGTGTGTCCTGACTCAGTTTTGTGTTCGTTTTTAGCATATTGTGTTTCTGATCAATGTATTGGTTTCTTAAGTATTCGCTAAAGTTATATGTGCGAAAACCCGTATATGATTGCATGTACATCATTTCTCATAACCAATTGTTATACATCCAGGAATACAAAGCTTAAACCACTGTGATTGTATACATTTGAAAACACTATCCATATATATTTTTGTGTGCATCACTTCTTGGGAACGATTGTGTACATGAAGGCGTATATAGTGAAATCATGGTGATTGTATATATTTGAAAGAATCATAAGTATATATTTGCCTGTATTTCATTCCCATTAACCGATTGTGTACACGAAGGAGTATTAAACTGGAAACCACTGGGATTGTAGATACTTGAAAGAATTATAGGGACATATTAGCGTGTATTTCATTTGTAGTCTCTATGTACTTGAAGCAGTATACTAAACTGAAACCAGTGTAATTGTATGTTGCAAAGAATTGTCAATAAAGTGAAACTGAAAAAATATAATAAACATTTGAGGTGTTGCATGTGTAGTGTACGTATACATGAACGTATATCTGGTGAAAAAGTTGTGTGGCAGAAGAAAAGTTGATGTTTTATTTGCCTATTAAATAAACGCAATATGCAAGGGCAGCAAGGCTTCATTTTCTGTAACGCGCATTATGCATATACACTGAAGTATATATAGATCCAGCACAAGTTCATACACGATTGTACGCGTTTATATTTTTGCCCACACGCAATGAATGGAGCTCGACAGGTAGTGCACCATCGATAATCAGGACCACTTTCTTCAAGCAGTGTTTAATCAGTGCATGCTGATATCTATTGGTGGCAGTATTCGCCACCCCTGCCATGGGCACTCAACACCCTTGTGCACCCTTCTCGCACCCTCCTCAGAGGGTGCTAAAAAAGTGATGGACACGGAAGGCACCCTTTCTTAAGGGTGTTTTTTTAACACCCTACAGTTTTTTTACATGTACACCCTATTCTAAGGGTGCATGGTAAAGCACCCTTTTTGGAAGGTGCTGAATTAACACCCTTAGGGTGTCGTCCACGGGACAAGCTCATTTACACCCTTCTGGGTGTAAAAAGTTTTACTGTGTAGCGAGTAAAACGCGTGTTTGCCCGAGCTTCGGGAATACGCACATGCTCGACGTGGCTCAGAACGCCGATGACGAAAGGTGGGTGCACTAACAATGCGAAATCCAGAAACATGCGAGAAGCGGACAGAAAAGCAAAGAGAGAGGAAGAGCGCATCGAAAATTTCCTGTGTCTAACTTAAGATGGCCGCACAGCATGCGCACCGCGCTGTCGTCTGCAAGCTGTCTAAAAGAAATTGTTCGGGCAGTCCCGGGCCGCCCACAGGCCGGCAGGCACGCGAAAAACGAACATGCGTCTGAGCAATCCCGGACCAGTGGGCGGAGCTTCCAGTTGGTCCCCGAGAAAAACGAATGCGGCGCCGGCGTCCGGCGCCGTCCGGGACATGTAAATCAATGAAGCTCATTACCACACGCAATTTCGTGATTTTTCGTGCGGTCCGCGAGCGCCGACTCGCGTTACGACGCGTGCGCAGTGGCAGCGACCACACCGCAAGGGCTCGCGGTGCGCTATTCTTTTGGCTTTGTAGAAATGTGCTGTTTGCGACACCTTGACATGCTTAATTCATGGCTTTGTATTGTTAAATGTGCAACATACTAGGCTCAGATAGCTTATTTACGCATGCGCTGATGGTTCATGCGTGTGGGGGCTTTCTTTATAGATATTTAGTGTTTAGTCCAGCACTTGTCCTGTCTGGTTCCTTCGCTGTTTTCGTGCTTTTGGATGGTTTCTTATAAAGTATAGTTCACTAAAGACCATCACTTCTATCGTCATGCAAGTGACGTAACAACTGTCCTCACACACTTCCTCTTCTTCTGATAACTTTCCATCCTACGCATATATGAATTGACTTCATCAACACACGACGTGATCTGTTTCCCCATTCATCCACAAACTATACAGACAGATCGACCTCCTTTCAGCATGTTGAACGAAATATTCAGAAATATCATCTGAATTGTGCATAGTGTTTTACCGTAGATCATCGTTATGCGAGTAATCGAAGAATTGATAAAACTGCCAAATAAAAAAAGAACCCTCTATATGACAGATTACGAAACGGCATTAAACTCTCAAGAGATATATCAGCGGTTCTAGAAGTGTTGTGTCCGGTCGTTCTGGCACAGGAGATTCGCAAAGATGGGGTCGAGGCAGCTTGAAAATACTAAATATCCTTCCGTAGAAGGAAGCTTGACGTTTATTTGGAATAATTACAGGACAAGCATTTTGCTACGTGATGGACATATTGTGAAACCAGACGAAGATGTCTCTACTGAGCCAACGCCCACCTGCAGGTCGACGTTTTTGACTAGGCATTCCTTTCTTGATGTAAGAAGGGCTCGGACATAGGTCTCACGCTCGTGCAATGGAGCAAAAAAAAAAAAAAAGAGAGAGAGAGAGAACCACCACTCGCCACGCTCAATTATCGAGGCTGGTTGTCATCCGCTGTGACAACGCTCTCCTCAAGCAGGGCTACCATAGCAGGGCGGTGTGGCCGGGAAACCGGGAACCATTGCAGTAGTTTTCGTCGGACTGCATAGCGCCCCACTTTCCGTGTCGGCAGTCCCTCCATGCATCAGTCCGTACGTCCATTTTTCCGTCTGTCCGTCCGTGCGTCCACCCCTTTGCCTGTATGTGCGTCCATCAGTCTGTCATTCTATCTGTCCGTCCGTCTATCTACTGAACACTCCCAAGTACAGCCATCTCACATCTTTTCATCATGTATTCATCATATAGAAGTGCCACCATCCAGCGGAGATGTTAAGGACCGCTCTTTCGGGTATGTGGCACCTGTGGCTGCTACACCATCAGATGATGAACAGACACACACCCTAAAGAGTTTCGCCCCTAAAAAAAATGCTGCACATGTGTGGAAGCAATAAACATACATTCAACATACGTACCGCGGTGTTCTGGTGCGTGTTCGATCTCAGCCGCAGTAATCGCTATTTGACGAACGCTAAACAGGTGGTCAAAATGTCCCGAAATATTAATAAATGTACTGTACCCGACTTGAGATAAGTATCCTTCTCGCCCCACTCTCTCCCCCCTTTTCAGTATGCATGCTCAAAAACAAAGCATTTACGAAACGTTTGCCTATTCTTTTCTAGTAATCTCATATGTCGTAATTTCCAGTTAGTGCTAAAATCTCTGAATTTCAGCCAATTAAGCAACAAAAAAAGACGCAGTAAAGAGCTTTTCTGAACTTGTAGTTTCGGTTTCCACGCCGCCGCCGCCGACTCAAAACGAGCCCCCCGCCGCCGCCACTCGAAACCGCCTCAGCGCACACCTCTATTCACCTTTTCATAAACGCCTCTCTGGGCTGTGCGCGGGAATATAAAGGCCAAGGGCGCAGCGTTGTCAGTGCATTTTCGAGGGGACGCGCCAATTTGCACAGCCCAAGGAGGGCTATGGCGGCGCCCAGGGAGGCGTTTTATGAAAAGCTTGAAGGTACAGCGGCAGCGAACACCGCAGAGGCAGACAATTGAGTCACTGCATACAAAACTATGCATGTTTTCTTTTGTTTTTTTAATTTTTATTCTTGTTTTTTATTGGTCAAGATCCGGAAGCATTATTGATTTGCGTTGATTGGCCGTTACAAAAAGAAGGGCCGCAGAAGTCATCATCACCATCATCACTTTGGTCGCTCGGACGAAAGCATAAAGTTAAGATATGACAGAACCTTGCCGCGATCTGTCGCAAAGTTTGAGCGCAGAAAGAGGCAATCCTGTGCTTCTTCCACAGATGAGCCTTGCGGCCGCCGCGGTTGACCACGACCACATGTCGTATGCCAGCTCGGCCGCCGAACTGCTCGAACCCATGCCGTGCGACACGGACCACTTTTTCGCTCATTGTGCCGACGTTTCCCCCGACAAGTGGGAGGCCCGGATGCGGACGCTCGTCCTGCTTCACGCGGACTTACTGCAGTACCAGGAAGACGTGATCGCCGATCGCGACAGGCAGATTGAGGAGCTGCGCATTCAGCTACACAAGGTGAGAGACTTGGCTTGGGTGGGCCGCGCCGCTACCCCGTAAGCCCGATCTCCGTGCGAGCTCGGCATGAGCGATGCGTGGGCAAGTGGTGTGGCGTTGTGGGCCGCACAAGATTTACCAGCCTGTAACCTACTGATGTCACTGTTATAGGACGGTATTTGTTTCACCTTTGTCCCCCTCTCTTTTATAGATCATGCTCATCCTGCTTAGTTTCCCACCCATTGGGCGATCACCATCCATTGTTGCTTTGCTCGCTGCCTCTCATAGTGTTTGGTCCTATAGTTTCTTTATTAGCATAATTGGGATGCCGTCAGGGCCCGTTGATGTGCTATTAGGAACCCTCTTCTTTGCCTTTTTGCACTCTCGTTGTCCCAGTGGAGCCACTACGCTAATTGGTCCATCCTCATTCAGTATGGTTCATGCAGTGCTTTCTTGGTGTTTAAATTTTAAATATTCCATTGTGTCATCACCTTCTAGCCTAACCACTTGAACTGTAGTTATAAGCCTCTGTTCCATGCTTGTCTTATCACTCAGAGAATCGAGATGGTGCCAAAACTTTGCAGCTGCATTTCTATCCTTTTTTGTTTCCTTCCGCCATCCCTTTCTTCTAATCTTCTCACTGATCAGATTGGACGGTTTCCTTCTGCAGCTGAAAAAGTTATCCCATTTTATTTTGATATCCTCTTCGGTTCGCCCTTCTGTTTAGCATACCTGAGTTCCCTGGAAGCTTCCCGACATGTTACTATGGCTCTCATAACTTCCTCATCCCACCAGCTCTTGGGTTTGTGTCTCCTTTTCCCGGTTGATTTGACTCGTACTTTAGAAAGCTCTAACTCAAACAACTGAGATTTGTGTACGTCTACTCTGTTTTAGTATCCTCAGTGATTACTTTCTCAATCTCTTTAGTCGCTATTGCTATTTGCCTAATGAATATTACCATGTGGTTGCTCATAATGCCTCCTTCCCATTTTATTTTCTCTTTCAAACTCAGCTTGATACGTTTGTGATCACTACCTGAGATTCTGGACCCATATTCATTTATGGTCATCATCCTTAGCCGATCATACACTCTATGCAGCATCATTGCGTACTATATCGTCGACTGCAGCCTTCTTACTTCCCATTTTACCTGCCATTTGCATTTCTCGGTGCTGTTGCAAAGGATTACATCATGCCTTTCACACATATTGAGTAGCATTTTGCCTGCTGGGTCAGTATATCCAATTCATCCATATCGTCTATGTGTGCATTCATATCTCTTAATGTAATTACCTTGTACTCATTTCCTAGTTCGTCGATGTCATTTTCTATGCACTGCACCATTTGTCGGTTTTTCTCTCTGGCTTTTGCCCCTGTCCACCAGTATACAAAACCCAGGAGCATAATCTGCTCTGCCACTTTCCCCTTTAGCCATAAATGTTCCCTGCACTGCTGCTTGACCATTTGCCAGTCTGTACTTTTATGAATAAATGCCCCAACACTACCCCCCTTTATGCTGCCTTCTGTTCTATTCTAATATTCCCATGCATAGTCGGGATTGCTAGGTGGTTTTTCCATGTCCTTAAGATGTGTTTCTGCGAAACCATATAGCTTCAGCTTCTCCCTTAGCTGTTCTTCTATCTCTGCCCACTTCAACCTATTCCTGCTACCCTGCATGATAAATACCCTATGTTTAAATTTGCTCGGCCCCCGTGTCTAGGTCGATTTCTCCCCCTGGACGCTACACGTCTTAGATATTGGTGCCACTTTGGAATCGCATCTGTCGATACCACCCCTTCAAAAATCCACCTGGTTGTTTTTCTTCTTACTAGCTATCCTGCACCCCGAAGGGCCTGCGTGACCCCCAAAAAATCTACTGCACGTCCTGCAATTCGCCAACCCATCTCATGACCTAGCCTCCTATCGAAGGAACCACCCCACCTATGCACCTCTCTGTTTATTTACCCTACGTCAAAGCCTTTCTTCCGACTCATTCGCCATATCTCCTTGTTTGCGTCGACAACTGCTCTTTGCAGGTTGCCGTCACGCACCGGTACTTTTGGTATCGTGCATATCACTACCTGTACCTGAGGGAAAATGGTGCG
The DNA here is from genome assembly GCF_043290135.1 of Rhipicephalus microplus. Classification (NCBI taxonomy): domain Eukaryota; kingdom Metazoa; phylum Arthropoda; class Arachnida; order Ixodida; family Ixodidae; genus Rhipicephalus; species Rhipicephalus microplus. The sequence continues at coordinate 76,862,638 of NC_134708.1, forward strand.
TATTTCATCGATCCCCTTCGCCAGTGTGGTCGCTAATCCTGCTGATTCTTCATTTAAGACATCATTTAGACCACCCGCAATTATCACGAGGTTTTGTCCATTAGCTTTAGTTGTGAGTTTTGTGCTCGCGTGCCTCATGACTGCTTCCAGCTTATGTCCTGAAAACGTCTCTACAGAAACCCTCTTGTCACCTCTTACCTTCGCTTTGATTGTTCCTGGGCATTGATTTAAATTCGAGCCCCAGGCGATTATCACGTGCTGTGACTTTTCTGTTAGAGTGTCCCGCACCTGGAGGTTACTTGTGCCTGTGACGCCAGTTGCTTTGTCCCCTCCCAACCCCACCACTATTTTGCTTAAGCTGGGTCTTTTGACTATTGAACAGGGTGAACCTGTTTTTTCCAAACCTGTTTTCTCTTTCTTCTCCGTTGTTCTGGGTGCCAGTGCCCTACCATTCTCTCCACCGGCCGCTCCTTTGTTCACCTTCGCTAGTGCCTCCTCTGCTGACCTAAGCCTTTTTCCCATAGTCCTCGTTTTTCTTGATCTGTCAGCAACAAAGTCTCCAGCTCGGCCTCATCAGCAGTTCACTCTGGGCAACCACCATTTCCACATTTTTTTTAGTCGACCACACATTGCCTACACTTGGCATCAGTGTACTCTGCATCCGCGTCTGCACTAACCTCCATTTTCAAACCCACACCCCATCCTGAACATTTTAGTCTCTTTAATCATGTCTTTTCTACACCAATATTCCTGCTGCATTGTCCCACTCGATAATTACAAAATGTGACGCACTACGAACTCTGCTCTAAGCAAAAAAGTCTAAGCTCTACTACAAAAAATTTGTGTTTGGTGCACCCCCACCATGGGGTGGTAGGAAAAAAAAAACACACACACGCAAACAAGTAAATACCAGGTAACTGACCACTCCAAAAGCCGTACAATATAGTAAGTGCTATAAGGTTTGCACTGCTGCCTTAATAATTATAAAAGCTAGCTCGAAACATGCAAAAACACTTATCTGCACAGTCGACCGGGAGCCTTCGCAAAACATGTCCATCCACCGTGCCAGCCCAGTCGACCATACGAAGGAGCGTTGCGGTGCGGAGAAAAGAGCGGGCCACGCCTGCCTCTGAAAACACGCTCCCTCCGTGCGATTGGAACGGCCAGAGAAAAACCCACCACGCGTCCACTCAGAGGCAATGGTTCCGGCAAAGTATTACCTCATCATTAGGGTGGCTTGTTGGGCAAGTTGGTACATAGTCTTGGTGGGAATACCAGCAGCATCAAATGAAGCTGAAGAAACCGAGACAGGAAAAAAAGAGACAATGTTATCACGGCATACATAGAAGCACAGCTTGGTTGGGTTTTGGTATTGCGGTTTTTCGCTAAATATAAATTATCTTGAAATTAGGAAAATAGTTGAGCATTTCAGCTATCGGGCACGTGACAAGAGTGTCTCAAAACATAATAGCACCATTACCCTGACATGGTGAAAAATCGCCAGAGTTGGCCTTTAAGCATATGTATCACAATGTACCTCGTGGAACTTTGGATTATACGTCCCCCAGTTACATCACAACCCACATTTTATGACAGATCAGTTCAGTTCCGGATAAGCTCTTGCAGAAATGTTTTAAAAGCCTCAATTATATGTAATACTTTATCACCAACCCTGCATTCTATGCTAATGTGGTACTGTAAAAGACACACACATAAAAAAGAAACTTATTTACTTGAATATAACATGGACTTGATTGTCGCAGGTTCGAATAAAAATGCGCCTGTATATTGAGACACTGGCTGTTTAATATAAAACTGATCAGCCTGTATGTTCATGATAAGAAAAAAACGTACACAAGTATAATTTGCCTTCGTGAATGTAAAAGTTGTTGTTCTGGCAGTTGATTTTTTAACATGATCCAGTTTTCTTGGCTTTGAGATATCTTCCAAATACATCTTAATTGTGCGTATATTCCAGGGCTATTACCTAGATGAGCTGGATGTGCACAGAATAGTTTAAGCTTGTCAGTGAGCTTGTCTTCGACGTCTAAATGTTTTCCCGGTCTCTGCCTGTGGAAACGTTTTGTAGTTGACATGCAGCTGAAAATCTTGTTTGTGCTGCTCATGGTCACAGACCTCAAGCATGCAGAATGGACATGATGCAGTTATATATATATATATATATATATATATATATATATATATATATATATATATATATATATAGACGATGCAAAATAACTTTCCTTTGATCTTTGATGTGAGCAATCGTAATAAATGTGACACATCAGCAATGACACTTCAATAAAAGCAATGTGATGCATACAAATTAACAGTTGTGGATAAAATCAACTTACATAAACTGGCAGCAAAATTTGCTTCTGCACAATTTTACGATATCGATGACACTGCATCTGGTTTTGGCATCGCACTGGATTCTAGCATGCGGACAATTTTTTAATTCTTTAATATGAAAATATTGTTAGTATTACATTTAAATTTTTAAAACTAAAAGCCACATTCACCTAATCCTATTAAATGAATCGCTGGCAATTTTAAAAATAATTTAACCTACCTGCCTTGCAGAAGTGCATTTCATGCTGTATGCTCATTCAGACAATCTGTACCTGTTTTCTTCTGGGCCACACTGAGCGTTACTGCCTACATTTCTAGTTTTTCGATTATGCAACGGTCCTAGTGCCGTGCCCTTGAGCCATATAACCACCTTTCCACTGCATATAAATGCCTCAGTCACTAAAGTGTTCATTGTGTTGCTTTGTTCAATTTCAAGTGCCATGCCTGAGGCCTTCAGTTTATCAGTTGCTTTACTACAACATGAATGTGCCAAGTTCTCTACAAGATAAGCTGCTGAATGTTCTGCACAGTGCACTGATCCGAGCACTGCGCTGTATCTTTGCGTACCAAGTGCCTCATGTCGAGTCCTCTGTGCAATGTGCTTTTTCTCTGCATAAACTTTGCTCCAAGTGCTCCCGATCATTGAGCACAGTGCTGTATTTTTGTGCATTGTGCCTGACGTACGGTGTATATCTTTGGGTGCATTTTGAATATGTTAGCAGGGAAACTATTTAAACCAGCCGTAATCTGTCCAATGCAAGTAAAAAATGTCTGGAGGGTATGCATCACAAAATTTAGGCATTCAAACAGAGTGAGTACAGCCCATGCATGCATTAGACAAAAATGAACAAGAGAAAAAGAAAATGAAGAGATGAGAAAAAAAAAAGACAATTAGAGAAGCAATGTGAAGAAAAAGAAAAAGAGAGAAATAAACGGAATAACAAAATAAAGAGATACGCAGAGAGAGAAAGACAAAAACGGGCCCGAAAAAAGGAGATGAAAAACAGAGCAAGACAGAAGGAGAAAGAAAAAAAAGGGTAGGGAATGAGAAAGATCAAAAGAATGATGATAAGAAAGAGAATTAGAAACTTACAGAAAGGAGGTAGAAGAAAGATAGAGAAAAAAAGAGAATCGAGGAAGGTCCCCAAGCACCGCCTTTTTTTTTTCAGGCTGGTGGAACGCTAGCACAATTTTTAATGTAGACTATCATTTGAGACGCACGTTGGAGATCCTCAGTCATATTCCAAGTCAAAATACGCGAGTTTTACACAGACTGTATGATCAGTAATTCGTGTGGTGGTATCTGACATTTAATTTTAGAAAAAGGACAACCTATATTTCATTATCATCAATTTCAATGTGCTTGCTTTCCATTTTGCACAAGTTTTTGCCATGTGATAATGTTGTAGTCTAACTTTTTATGCTCCAACATGCGTTCAGTGAAAGCTAGCATTCGGGAACATACATAATATGAGATTTGGTATTCTGTTCCTTTTCGAATGATTTGTACAGCACGAAGTATGAGACAAAAAATAAAAAAACCGCATGAAGATGGTGTCATGTGCTTCCTTGTTCAATTGCCATCCCAAATTTGGCTATGCACAAATTATTTCAAAATTAATCATGACCAACAAGCCGAACTGTCTATCTTGTTATTCTGTTTTGCATATTGAGCTTAAGTTTATTGAAGCATTGCTGTGCATATTCATATAAAATGTATATTATTGTTTATCATTTTTGCTATTTCATATTGTTTGTAATAAAATAGACTAGGGTACCTGTCTAGACTATTTGTGGCAATACATCCGTTTTATTTTTAATTCTGGGCTAGATTATCATAATGTCATGTGTAGGTTCTGCAATAAAGTTTTGCTGTGAAATGAAAATTTTAATGCCAACATCATTTTTGTTAAAAATATTCTAGGAAAGCATATTCCCAATAGGTAAATTACATATTTTCGCGCACTTTGTCCCAAAATGAAACGCCCAAACAATGTATCAAACGTTGAGCATTGACGTCCATGCAATGCTCTTTCAGCGTAATAACGTGTAAAAGCCCGTCTGCAGCATTGAACATAAGGCATAATAAGTCGGCTTCGCCGCCATGCTTATTCGCGTGGTGGCGAAGCACGACTGCGGCATTCAAAATTGTCAGTTTAAAAAGAGCAATAGTGCTGAGTTCGCGGTAAATATTGCGGGATACTATATCTCAGTGCCCTGGCTCTGCTAAAAATATCAGGCAAAGTGAGATGTTGAGCGGAAAATGGAAATCACTGGTATGCATGTACGTAACATGACGGTTCACAAACAATTCATAGCTGCCACCTTCATAACTGAGCGCGAGTCGACAATAAGTGAACACCGTCCCGAAATAAGCAGCAAGTGTGAACCTTTACACCCTTGTTCCCTTGAGAAATCGAGACGCACGCGGCACGCTTGGCTCGGACACGTTATTTATTTATTTACTTTATTTTTTATTTACAGATACTGCAATCCCCATAGGGGATTTTAGCAGGGTGGAAGTACAGCATATCATCGAACAAATGCAGGCAACAAAACAAAACAGGGTAGAACAAATACATGTTACGCGAACGAATACATTATTTTAGGCTATTGCGCATACAAAGACAGGCCCTATACAAAACATCAACTAAATAATCAAAAAATAGCCAAAAAGAAATACATATTACGAAGGAGGTCAAATTGGAAAATAATTAACAGATGTTTGCAGCAAATGAAGACAGTGAAGGTTGTGTAACTTGGGTATTAGTCAGGTTATTCCATTCAGTCACTGTTTGTGAAAAAAAAAAATATTTGAAACAATTGTTTTTTACGCTGAATCAAGTAATTGTTAGGCAGTGCCTCTGTCTTGTGGCATAACCAGAAGAAAAAGTAATTATATCAGATATGTTTATATTGTACTGTTTATTGATAAGTTGAAATAAAAATTTTAGTCGGGAAGCACGATTGTGGTCCGTAAGTGCAAGCAAGTTGGCTTGTTTTAGAAGTTCAGTTGCAGAGTTACGGGTGAAGTTATTGAAAATATGACGTTAAATGTAATATAACGTCGGCCCACACTGCTTTGAGAGCGACTGTAAAATGCGAGTAGCACTATAGAACACCCATAGCACTGGTCCACTGGTAAAGCCACGTCACTAGCGGCAAGGAACATCTCGCTCAGATTTTACTAGGCACAGCAACAAAAAAGGTCTGGCTACTTCGACGTGCTTTGGCGGCTTTTTAGTCACTCCGAGTCGGCGCTGGTCACTCCGAAATTTCTTTTCTGAGACACAGCCATGAAGAAGCCACATGCTATAGGATTTCCTCTTTGTACAGGACATAGTTTTACGAGAAGTACTCAGCCATACGGGGAAGAAAAACTTGGTTCCTCAATTAAAGTGTTGCAGACTGGACAAGTGCACGGAGGAGGCTGCTGTCCAAGTGCCGTGTGCACCAACATCACGAAGTGCCCCAACACCGCAGCCTGCTCCAGTACCACAGGCTGCCCCGACACCAGCCCGCGTGTCTGTTGGGTGCCAGCAGGGCACCAGCGGCACCGCACGTGAGAGACTTTCACTGCACAGCTCTTGCAATGCATATCATTTAAAGTATACCTGAATACAGTCATGCCATAACTTTGCATGCCAAACATGGGTATTTCATTTATTACAAAATATGTCTCATATAATTGAATTAAATCTTCAGAGCTGCCTATATGCATGTTCCAGTAGTTTATGTAAGGACGCAAGAAAATGAATGTGCATAAATCACAGACATTTATTAGCTTGCGTATTAGGCTTGTGATACTCCCATGGGTGTTTTTTTCTGATGACGTCCTATTAAGTTCTTTTGCTCTTCATTGCCTATGCACATGTCACCTTGCAGCTATGACAATGACCAAATAAAGTGTATGTGAAGCTACAAAGTATTCCCCATTCATTTCTTAGAACAACCAAAGCGACAGCGGCTCAATTCGCCTTCGCCAGAGGCTGCGGCTCAGAGGACTGAAGAGTGCTCCAGGCAGCTGCAGCTACTCGAGGAAACAAAGGCAGAGGCTCAGCAAGTAGGTGCTACAAAACTATTTGTGAAAGGAGATTGCATTGTTTGTCTGTTTTTGCCACTTACAACTGTCATAGTTGGGAACAAGCATGGTAACATTACCTTACATACATTAGACGTCGCAGGATCACTCATTTGGCACGCTATGCGTCGAATCAACAATGGCGGATCACCAATGCATCATATTGTGAAACGTGACATTCCATAGCTTTCCTGTGTGCTCTATCATTCTTGAATTTGCATACTTGGCAGCTACTGCATATGATGTGCTTCCATCAAATGGACTGTAATCCTGTGAAATAAATTTTTGTTCACAGCCCCATCACGAATTCAGGCAGGAGGTCAGGGGCTTGCGTTCATCCCTAGAACGCGTCGCGGCAGCCGGCGAACGCATTGCAGCTGCCCTAGACCTCCTTGTGGGTGCCCTCGTGCCTGGCCTTGTCATGGCCGCAGCACCACCACAGCCCCACCGCCATCGCCTTAATATCCTCATCTCTTTTTTTTTTTTGTTATTCTGTTATCTTTTTTTATTGATCAATTCTTTTGTGTTATGTTTTATATAAATATTTTTTGTACTTTTTTTTTCCAACAAATATTTTGTGCGCATTTCTGTTTAAAGTGACACCGAAGTATCTCAGTCTACCAAGCCCATCCTCACAGGTTGTTTTGACGTGTACCGGTCAACTCTGAAATGGCATGCTATGTGGGACTGTAGCAGTGACACAATGGTGGTACCATGATGCCACTAATAGAGCAGGAATAGATGTGATACACGCATTCTTACATGGTTACTAACGGTTAAGATTGGGCAGGAATTTTCACATTCCCCCTGTTGAGCCTACGCAAGTTTACAAAGGGAGCAAAATGTGTATTTGGCTCACTAGTATGTGCAGCTGTCGCAACACAGCCATTTTCTTGAGTCACATGTAGTGCAACTTCTTTATCGCTGTGTATGCACTCATGCTACTGCAATATATTCTGTATGTTGCAGCGCATGTGAAATATGTCCGTTTTAAAGGGACCCACAACTGACCAGGACGGGTGATTAGATTCAGGTGGAAAGGAAAAGAGCGTGAATTATGGAGACAGGTGACAGCATACTTTTCGCGATCTGAGCAGAATTTATATTTTTAAATCGTATTCAAGAGTAACCAAAACCGGCATGTCACACCCCTAGCGCAAGAGCTATGAACCACAATGACGAAGTCCTAATAACATTGATGTGATTATATAAAGTATACGGGAGTAAGAGCTTAAAAATCAAATATGTATGTTATTGTTCAGTTCTCTTGTTTTTATGTGGATTAAAAGGTAAAATAAATAGAGCATGAAAAGTGGTGCTGCTTTTGTGGCCTCTACTAAGAAGGTAGGCCTCTACAGGAAAACGGGTACAGTTGTGCATGCGCGCAACCGTGCGGCATTTCCAGACTGCTCAATTCCCGTCGCGTTGGGCGCATTGGAAGAAGCACGTGAGCTTGTGAATGTGATCGCTGCAGCACGCGAAATGACATCGACCAACCGCTCTGTGGAAAATTGCTACCACTTCATGCCTGCTGGCGGTGGTGGTGGTGGCAATGGTGGCGCTCCGTCAGATTCTTCGGTACCGCTGTCGTCTGTTGGAGGACGTCGCTCTGGTGCTAATTGATAGGGGTCTTAATTTTGCGCTCACATGCGAGCCAAAAATTTGTTCTTCTAACTCGCTCAAGTTGTCAAGTGATGACATATCGAAGCCATTTAACGATGGCCGCACGCGAACTACTATGCTTGAATTGTCGATCACGTGTGAATGCGGCGTTTCGTTTTCGAAGACTTGGCGTGACTCGACTTGGCTAAAGTCGAAAAACCGACCTGCGCACAACCAAAAAGTACTTGCATAATAAGTCCTGGAGAAGTGCTGCAACACTTGTAAAATAGTTTAGCACTCTTGAGAACAGTGGTCGCGGGACTGCAGGCTTGACAAATACAACATTACGTGTTTGTATTTAGGGCTTCACTTTTCATCTCTGCTGGTGTTAGACTGGCGTATAATCGCTATCATGGTCACATCCACTGTTTGCACCATGTCTCCTTAAGACTTCATCACCACAAATTGAAAAATTTTGATTATAAATGTTCTACGGTGTTTTCTGCATTACTATTCCGTGATTACAAGGTCTAATTGGTAAGCTTTCGTTACGCCCAAGAAAACGGGTACCATAAATATTGGTTGTGGATCCCTTTAAGCTTTTAAAACTTTGAGAGAGCGTGTGGCGTATGTTCATTGTTTTTGAAATTTTTCCCTTTTCGTATACGTGATAAGTTTATGCACCATTCCAAAAGGAAATGCCTGCAAGTGATTCGCTGTGCTTATTTATTATGTTTTGAGCATTCCGTGTTCGTCCATGCGGGAGTGTCATGCATATTCTTCGACAGCAAGTGCCTGTTTCATGTGGATTTTAAGGGAGATTTCCACTACAGTATGTATCCATACCACATATAATAACGTATCACAGTAACGTTTATTGTTTGTCACCTCTTGGCCATGGACATAGGATTCTGCGGGTTCCGGTGCCTGTTGCTTGTGGGTATCCTTGGTACTTCAAGCAGTGATAGCATTACATGCTAGTCAATGTTGCTATATATGACATATATTACTCAGCCATGCACATGGTTTTTTATGGGCACAGGTGTATGTTAGTTGTGATACGGAATGTCTATTCATATAGTTATGTCTATTCGAAGTTGTGATGACAATATGTACTAGTGATCATTACTGTTGGCATTAGTTTGTGATATCTTTAGCCTATATATGTGTAGTGAGCAGACATGGAAAACATTAGCGATGGCATTGTTCATCGATAACTAAGCCCGGTGACATTACAAAGTTCAGTGTACATAAAATTTCTGCCTGTTGGCGTCGCGTGTTGTGCGACGCACAACACGCGACGCCAGCAGACAGAAATAGCATTGCAAACTCGCAGTCATAGGTTCTGGTGACCCTGACTGACACATGTTTAAATGCGCATACTTACCCTCATAAAGTGCACGGGAGGGATGGCTGCCATGGTGGCTGTGTTGGTAGAGCAACAGACATGTTGTTCAAAGGTTTCCAAAATTTCTTTTTTACTCCAATGTTTTCGCACATTTTGTACTCTGAGGTTGCTGCTGCACAGTACCACAAAAGAACTTTTTCAAAACCATGCGTCGGTATGGTTGTTACAGTCGCCACATTTAAGCTGGGAATATATGTGTATTTAATTCCTCATCGATTACCCAAAGCTGTTTGATGTTGCATGGTTTTTGCTTCAGCATTACGAGGTTCCTTGTTTAAGAAACATGACACGGAACATGCACCATGTGCATTTATTAACGGATCACATAGTCATTTTTCCACTGGTCAGGTTATGAATAAAATCATATTTCAAAAACATTCCTCACACTTGAGGTGTCAGAAAAATCATTTGCGTCGCTTCGCTAGCGATGTTCATATGATCTGCCGCCTGCCGTTTGAGGATCACTTGGGCACTGTATGTACACATTGGGGACAGCATAATCCAGTTGACAAGCCACATGTTTTCGGAGCTTCACTCGGCCATTCACAGTAGCAGTACGGTACTTGAGCACACTTGTGGGGAAGCACAACACCCTTCACATGCCTGAAGATTGTTTCAGTGCTACTTGCACTCCCAAAAGAAACAGTGTGATGAATGTGTGATGGGAGGCTACTGAGCTTAGATTGCGCATCGCCCAGACAGCAAGCGAGAACACATGGGCCCGAGTGCTCCCTGGAATAGTGCAGATGGTGCTGACACATGTTGGCAGTGACTGGATGACAGCAGAAACAACAACAAAACATGTTAGACCATGGCACAAGGGTTGGAGTTGTAGACCCAGATAACGCAAACTTCAACACGGTTCCATTTGTTGAATGTAGAACTCTAGAGACCAGTGTGGCATTTATGCGCAAGTTAAGAAACCTGAAGTACTCAATATTTTTCAGAGGCCTCCACTGATGTGTGCCTCAAACATATCGTGGTTTCAGCACACACACAACTACGGCACTTATCGTTGCAATACTACCAAAGACTTTCTTTCCGTTGAGTTGCCTATAGCACTCTGCTGTAGAGTGCGTGCAATGTCTAATTGACAGTTGCTAAATGGGTGGCCCCCATGAACTGCTACATTAAAATGACAGCTCTGTAAAGACATGTTCACACCTTAGAAAATGTGCTGAAAACCAGCACAGGTGTGCATGTAATTCTTGGGCAACACATCGTGGCAGCTGAGCAAGCAAGATGTTGCACAACTAAACTTGAGGACACTTGTCCCATTACTGTCAACAGCGGCGGCAAGGTTACAATGAGGTGAAAATGCAGAAGCAGCATTGTACTTCATTTTAGGTGCATGGTATAGAACCACGGTGCAGGTTGTTACAATCTATACACAGCTCCCCCAATATAGCACGAAGAAATTACCTCCCCCGTCGATGATGCAGGCGACGTAGTCCCCTGCGCACCCTTCTTATGTAGTGATGGTGTTGCTGCCTCGCCGTGCCAAACATGCTGACAATTCCATTGCGGACAGCTTGGTCACGCGAGTACATAAAGCGAGACGACCTTCCTCTACTAAACAGAGGTTGGGCATCATCGTTAACAGTACTGTCGTGCTCACTGCTCTCATCGCCACTGTCATCACTAAAATTGTTAACACTGTTGCCTTCCTCAATACAAAGGTTGTGCAAAACGGCACATGCAGCAACAATGTTGGTAGAACGTTCCGGCGTGTAGTGAAGGGTACGGTACCGCTGAAGGCAGAGAAAGTGGCTTTTCAATAGCCCAATACAACGCCAATACAACGCAACTTGGTTTGCTGATGAGGAAGGGCCCTCTCTTTTCAAATTTCGTTCCATGATCTTTCACCGCAAGGGGCAAGTTTTTACTGTAAAGGGGTAAGGTGCTTGCTCGGGATTTCATGATAGTGCTGGGCTTATTAGCACACTACAAGCACTGGCTTCTTTTTATCACCACAGCAGTGTTCCCATCTTGGGACCACAGTAAAAAAAGTAAGACGCTTGACTTGCTGCTCGTCACTGTGTGCAAGATAATTATAATACCTTGAGCTATAGTCGAATGGAGTGACTTGAAAATTCAGGCACGTTGATGCATTACATAGCAGAGTACAACTACCAACACAAGGACGTCCTTGTTTGGGCTCTTTCCTTTTATCCTTGTCTCAGTAGCTGCGCTGTAGCTGAACATGAACAGAATAACCTACCATCATACCTAGCAACTGAGGTTAGCTTTCCATCTTCTTGAAAGAAAACAGTTCAACCTAGCAGATTATATATTACCACCTGTTGTGATATGTACATATAAACATATTTTGTATCATTGTGATTTTAATGTATTACTGCATTCACTTACTGCTCGTATGTGCCACTCTGTGTACCTTGTGTGTTTGGTAATTTGAAATAATCATATTTGATGTCTAGACTTCATATTTGATTTATATTTAATCCTTTGCAGTACGACACTTTTACTCACCTTGCATTCCTTCCTGTTCGAAACTAAAAAATAAAGAAAGTACGCTCAAGTACTTCTTTCTTTCAAAAAGGTGGTGCACAATGCATTGAGAAGACATGCATGCGAATTAAACCTCAGAGAGTGTGTCCAGTAATGGTAGATAACGGACCGTGGCAACCATTTTGTGCTGTTTGGAAGTGCCGGGTAATAGAACACAAAAGGTTAATGTTTCTGCTGTAAATTCGTAATAATTTGGTGCTTTAGATGCCTCACATTTTTTGCATAGCATGCACTAGCAGTTCAAAAACAGTTTCAGCCTTGAAGAGGACGCGTTCACTTGCCAAAACGTCGGCTCTAGCACACAATCCATGTTTACAGATTTGCTCATGTATTAGTGGTTGTATTTCAAGCACTAGTGTTGTCTTTCTTTTCTTTGTGTGTATGTTTCTTCCCTTTGTGTATGTGTTAGAAGCATTATAAATAAATAAACAGCCTGTTATCAAACATTTCTGTTGTGTGTGATTTTCAGTAGAGAAGAATGAAAGCCACTGGTGACAAAGTGAAAAAAGTAAGCTTGAAGTACTTTTTTCCTTTTAGCATATACTCGATAGATCTATCGAGAAGTGCGAACGCTTTGTTTCAGCACAAGCTTCTCCCTTTGTACTTGAGACGTCTGCATCATGTCTGTCATTGGTTTAATTCAGACCTCTCGGTGCTGATAATCAATGTAGAAACGACCATGCGACAACCTAGAAGCAACCATATTAGTCTCCAGAATCATCCAGCTTCGCTGTTCGAAGTACTTTTTCCTTTTAGACTAGCTATAAATATAAAAGTATATTTTACTGCAATAAACCTTGAAAGCAGTATCAAAGGAACTTTAAAGTGAAACAATAAATTGGTTTAGGTTAATTAGTATAGACTGATGAACTAGCAATGTCAGCAGTCGGGTCAGTGCCATATGTCATTGGAAAGTGAACCAAACGCTCATAACTATAAGCACCCAACTAATTTGATGGATTAACGTTATGGTGATAGACAAGTAAATTACAGTTGCCACCTCTTGGTAGATTCCTGACCAACATTTGTGCTACAATGTTGCTCACATAAGCCGACCTACGGATATTCGTGCACTCAGGCAGTAGCGGCGACGGCGAAAGGACGCACGCTAATCTACTGTCTGCACTCTTTGCAGATACCGGCATATCGTCAAGAAAAGTGACCTGGACAGCGCTACCGAAACCGCCATCTACCTCAGCCTGCTGCAGTTTCAAGCTGTTATCAAGTTTGTGCTAGGGGCGTTGTCTCTTTGCAACTGGCTTCACTCAGGCAGCAGTGGCGACGGCGAAAGGACGCACGCTAACCTACTGTCTGCACTCTTTGCAGATACCGGCATATTGTCAAGAAAAGTGTCAGCCATCCCATCCGGAGTTGTCTTCTGCCACCAGAGCTGAGTGCCACACCGTTTATACAATTGTGTTGCTGTGGCTTTACCACTACCAGGACCTGGACAGCGCTACCGAAACCGCCATCTATCTCAGCCTGCTGCAGTTTCAAGCTGTTATCAAGTTTGTGCTGGGGACGTTGTCTCTTTGCAACTGGCTTCACTCAGGCAGCAGCGGCGACGGCGAAAGGACGCACGCTAACCTACTGTCTGCACTCTTTGCAGATACCGGCATATTGTCAAGAAAAGTGTAAGCCATCCCATCCGGAGTTGTCTTCTGCCACCAGAGCTGAGCGCCACACCGTTTATACAATTGTGTTGCTGTGGCTTTACCATTACCAGGACCTGGACAGCGCTACCGAAACCGCCATCTACCTCAGCCTGCTGCAGTTTCAAGCTGTTATCAAGTTTGTGCTGGGGGCGTTGTCTCTTTGCAACTGGCTTCACTCAGGCAGCAGCGGCGACGGCGAAAGGAGGCACGCTAACCTACTGTCTGCACTCTTTGCAGATACCAGCATATTGTCAAGAAAAGTGTAAGCCATCCCATCCGGAGTTGTCTTCTGCCACCAGAGCTGAGCGCCACACCGTTTATACAATTGTGTTGCTGTGGCTTTACCATTACCAGGACCTGGACAGCGCTACCGAAACCGCCATCTACCTCAGCCTGCTGCAGTTTCAAGCTGTTATCAAGTTTGTGCTAGGGGCGTTGTCTCTTTTCAACTGGCTTCACTCAGGCAGCAGCGGCGGCGGCGAAAGGACGCACGCTAACCTACTATCTGCACTTTTTGCAGGTTGGTTAACTTTCATATTAAACATCATATGCACCTAGTTTCGTCGCTGCTGCTGCTGCTGAAGTTTTATTGAGCATTGTAGTCACAACAGTGTTTTTCTTTCAAATCTTCAAACTTTGCCTCTTGCTTTGTGTGCACAAGAGCATTTTTGTGCAATTTTTACTTGAAGTGCTTGATACCATGGGGGATAAAAATTCGGGCTACATGGGCAATATTGCGGCGACCCTTGCCGAGAGGCAGCCTAATAGCATTAAAGAGGTCGTGAAATTTCTAGGTGATCTGGTGGGAAGACTTGACGTGTTCTTGACTGAAGTTAAATGTGAAATAGCTAAGGTCGCTTCCTCGAACACTGATATAGTCACTGAACTTGTAAGTGTTCGAGATGCTATTGTTTTCATGAATGAGAGCTTTGAGCTCTTTAGGACTGACGTGGAGGCTTTTCGCAAGGAGATTGACGTGGTAAAGGCTGAGAGTGCGCAGTGTCGTAAGGAAAACAAAGAACTGCGGAAGGACCTGAAAGAAGCTAGACAGGAAATCGTCGAGCTGAAGCAATACCGCCGAAATATGAATATTGAAATCCAAGGTCTTCTGCTAATCGAAAAAGAAAACTTGGAGAAAACTGTCGCAAACATCGCCAAGTGCTTAGGAACTTACATCACAGATAACGACATTGACGTCGCACACCGTGTACTATCGAAAGACAAAAAGAAATCAAATTTGGTCGTCAGATTCCTCACCAGAACGACGCGAGACAAGATGTTGTCCGCAGCAAAAAAAGATTAAACTAGATAGCACTCGTCTTGGTTTTGACAACAGTAACCCTGTATATATAAATGAACACCTGTGCATGGAAATGAAGGTTCTGCTCAGTAAGGCGCGGCAAGCAAGGCGTGAAAGAGAATGGAAATATGTATGGGTATCACAGGGCAGGATCTTCATGCGGAAAGCAGACAGGACACCTGTTTTAAATGTAACTTCTGAGGCGGATCTGGCTAAAGTAGTATAGCTTAATAGTAGACTTATATTTCTGCTGTGAACAATGGCAATGTATTCCAGCGTTTCTGAATTGAACTCGTATGTAAGTGGCTGTCATAGACAGCCCATAACATTCCTTTACATTAATATGCAGTCAGCTCGTTAGAAAGAAGAAAACTTTCTTTTGTTTCTTGATGAGTTCAATTTTTTCTTTTCCGTTATTATGAAACTTGGTAACGTAGTGAAACAGACGTGTTTTGTATTGACGGATATAATGTTGTGTACCAAAATAGAAAATTGAGAATTGGTGGTGGTGTATGCTTGTATGTCAAAGCTGAAATAACGTAAGAGTATCGTGAAGATCTGTCTCTGTGTACCGATGACCTTGAGGCGTTAACTTTACAGTATCACAACTACATTTTTGTTGCAATTTACAGGCCACCAAGTGGCAATTTTGATTCATTTATTGAATATTTAGAAAACCTATTTTCCATTGTAAACCAATTTAATTACAAACTAGTGCTGGGAGGTGATCTTAACATAGATATGTTGAGCGACACACATAAACAGATGAGACTTTCAGACCTTCTTGCTTCTTTTTTCTTAACAAACGTAATTTTTATTCCAACACGTATTACTGATACTACTTCTACTCTATTAGACTTGTTTATCACAAGTAGTACAAACAGTACGTTAGAGGCAGGCGTCCTGCGTGCCCCGATAAGTGATCATTTGCCCATATATCTAGTCATAGAAAACATCACCAGTGTAAGGAGTTAAATCCTTCCTGCCGTTCACTTTCAACAAATTAATCTGCGAATGCTATCTTCTTTTAGAGAGGAAATTAGAACTCTCAATTGGAACAGCGTTCTATCTAGTTCTTCTGCTGATCTTGCTTGTGATTGTTTTATTGATACTCTATGTTTTGTGTATAAAAAACATTTTACTTATAAAGCTTTAAAGAGACCAAAACGGGCGCGCAAGCCTTGGATTTCTTCCACAATACTCAATATGATAAAAGAAAAAAATAGGTTGGATCAAGAGTTTCTAATAAAGCGAGACCCGGATAAATTGAAAGCTTTTAAAGTATACAAAAATAAGTTCACTAAACTACAAAAACAAGCTAAACGTGATTATCACTTCAAGATGTTTGACGGTGTCACCGATTCTAAGCAATTATGGAACAAATTTAATGCTATTATATCTACCAAACAAGTGTCTAATAATATTAGTGAGCTGGTGATCAAAAATAAAATATACAAGGGCACAGTACTAGCAAACAAATTTAACGAGTACTTTACCTCACTAATTGATAGTAGTCATAAATGTGATTCATCAGGTTATTTGCCTCCTGCTTTAAATTTTTCTGTGTTTGCTAATCCTACAGACGCGCAAGAGGTCATCAGCATTTTTCCGAATTTCAAATTGAGTAAAAGCGAGGACATAGATGGCTTAAAATTAGAACCTATAATATACATTTTAGATCTCATATGCATCTGCTTAGTACATATTTATAATCTCGTGTTCACCACTGGGCTGTTTCCTCAGACAATGAAAAACGCTAAAGTAACGGTTATATATAAGGGTGGGGACAAAAGCAATTTAGGAAACTACAGACCAATTTCAATTTTACCAGTTTTCTCTAAGGGTTGTAAAAAACTTATTTTCATTCGATTATCAAATTTCTTTAATAAACACAACATTATTGAGCCGTCACTGTTCGGTTTTCAGTCAGGCCTCTCAACCGAAGGTGCCTTACTATACCAAAAGGAATTGATTCTAAGAAATATAGAAGCAAAAAAACTTACCCTAGGAATATTTCTAGATTTCTCGAAAGCTTTCGATAGAATAAACCATGATATTGCTAGGGGGCGCCACAAATGAACATTGTAGAAAAGAGGACGATGTTTAGGGCGAGCTCGTGCAGACCGGGCTCCATATTGTATGCCTACCTGTTTACCTAAAGTAAAGGCATTTTTCAGACGGCTTCTCCCCGTAACATTTTGGTGGAGAGTGCGGGTCTTTCCACAGTCAACACCACGACGATTCTACGCAGCGGACGTTCCTTGGCTGCCTGTGCGATGCCTGATCAAGACGAACACGAGGATTCTTTGGAGACTACCCCAACCGTGCTTCGTCCAACTACGCAGCAACCAACAGCACCGCATCCAGCTGCTACTAACCGCACCGTCGTCCTGACTCAACCGCGTGACCCAGGCACATTTTCGGGCAGTGACAGTACCGACGTGGAGGAATGGCTTCAGCTGTACGAAAGGGTGAGCGCTCTTTACAACTGGGATCCGACGCTCATGTTGGCCAATATTATTTTCTACCTTGACGGTACAGCTAAAGTTTGGTTTTCCAACCACGAGGAAGATATCACGAGTTGGGACATCTGTAAGCAGAAACTCATCGATCTCTTCGGCAAGCCCATCGGGCGTCGTCGTGCTGCGCAAAAAGAACTAGCGTCGCGACTCCAGTCCGGCACCGAGTCGTACGTCACATACATACAACATGTGCTCGCCCTCTGCCGGAAGGTTGATGACAAGATGCCGGAATCTGAAAAGGTCGCGCACATCCTCAAAGGAATCGCCGATGACGCCTTTAATCTCCTCGTATTTCGCAACTCATCGACCGTAGACGACGTTATTAATGAATGCCGACGCTTCGAAGACGCGAAAAGTCGCCGTATCACTCCACACTTTTCGCGTCTTCCCAACACGGCTGCAACATCAACCTGCGAGGACGCCCGTTTGGCACCAGCCCCGGCTGCTTCCGACAATATCGTGCGCATTGTGCGCCACGAAATCGAGGCAGCATCTCCCCTGTCTGACCAAGTCGAGGCCCCTGACGATTCTCGCGCCACGATTTCTTTAATCAAGAGTGTCGTACGCCAGGAACTGGCCAACGCCGGACTTCAGACGCTATGCCCCGTTAACCGACCTGACTACCGACTGCCCAGTACACCTAATATGTCCCGCGGACTGAACAACCAACCGCCCACGTTACCGGAACCCGGCAGAATGGCGAACTTCCGATGACAGGCCGATCTGCTTCAACTGTGGACGAGTGGGCCATATTTCACGTCATTGCCGCACTTCCTGGGGTTGGCAGCCATGGTCGCATTATGCCAACACCCGACGACCCCCTTCTGGCTCTCGGATGCCAATCTACACGACACAAGATGATGCTTCGCCATCCAGGCCCGCCCGACCAAGCCGCTCCCCGTCGCCCTCTGGACGCATGTCCCGCTCAACTAACCGACGTCGCTCCCCCTTACCCTCCTACCACCAGTCCTCGGAAAACTGACGGGCGCAGCTCCTAGAGGTGAGCCTGCTTCGACGACCCGACCCAAAATTCCTCTACACACGATACCCGGACACAACAACTTGATTAAAGTAAATGTTGACGGTACTTCTGTGGCAGCACTCATTGACACCGGCGCTCACATATCAGTCATGAACTCCAACCTTTGTGCTCGACTCAAGAAAGTGCTCACTCCTGCTCCGATCACTCTTGTCCGAGTAGCTGATGGTGCAACACCAGCGGTCACCGGGATGTGTGCCGCCCGTGTCACTGTTGCTGGACGTCATACCACTGTTCTGTTTTACGTACTGGACCACTGCCCACATGACATCATATTGGGACTCGATTTTCTGTCGGAGCATTCCGCCCTAATTGACTGTTCTGCTGGTGTTGTTCAGCTTGTCCTACCACACGCCGTTGACCCTCCTGATCCTGCGCCGCCAAAGCTATGCTCCGCCGACTCTGTTCGCCTATCTTGTCGAGCTGTGACGCATATCGACGTCTCTTCTGATCCACCTGTGGCTGACGGCGATTATGTCATTTCGCCTAATCCTACAGTACTCTGTTCGCTCAATGTTACGTTCCCCCACACCATCATCACAATGAAGAACAACGTGGCATGTCTCCCTATTGTGAACTTTGGACTTTGCCCTGAGGTGCTGCCACGAGGAATATCCCTTGCAACCCTTGCCCCGGCCGGCGACTACCACATATCGGCCCTAACAAAGGATACACTGTCATCTGCAAGTATTCAGTCGCGCAGTACACTAGACTGCATAACTGGAATGATTGCCTCTGATCTCCCGGCCGAGCATGTGTCTGCGCTTCGTGGCCTCCTTGCGTCGTATCAAGACGTCTTTGATTTCTGCGACCGACCCCTAGGTCAAACGACCGTCGTAAAGCATCGGATCAACACCGGTGATGCAAATCCAGTACACCGGCGACCCTATCGAGTTTCCTCCACCGAGCGCCACGTGATCCAGCAAGAAGTCGACAAGATGCTTGCCCGAGACATCATTGAACCTTCTTCAAGACCTTGGGCTTCGCCCGTTGTGCTTGTGAGAAAGAAGGATAACAGCTGGCGCTTCTGTGTCGACTACAGAAATCTTAACAAGGTTACAAAAAAAGACGTGTATCCTCTGCCGCGGATAGACGATGCTCTTGACTGCCTTAGTGGAGCAAATTATTTCTCTTCCATCGACCTCCGTTCTGGGTACTGGCAGATATCAGTTGATGATCTGGACCGTGAAAAGACGGCATTTATAACTCCCGACGGGCTCTATCAGTTCAAAGTAATGCCGTTCGGGTTATGCAATGCCCCAGCTACATTCGAACGAATGATGGACGCTCTTCTTCACGGTTTCAAGTGGTCAATCTGCTTATGCTACCTTGATGACGTCATTGTTTCTTCGCCAACTTTCGAAACTCACCTCGAGCGTCTCTCAACAATTCTTTCGGTTTTCCGCAAAGCAGGGCTCCAACTAAACTCATCCAAATGTCACTTCGGCCGCCGGCAGCTCACTGTCCTTAGACACCTTGTCGATTCTTCTGGTGTTCGTCCCGATCCTGAGAAAATCCGTGCCGTCAAAGATTTCCCTGTGCCGACCTCTGCGAACGATGTTCGAAGCTTTATGGGCCTTTGTTCTTACTTTCGTAGATTTGTGCGGAATTTTGCTGACGTCGCACGACCGCTCACGGAACTACTAAAAAAAAATGTGACTTTTGTGTGGGGACCTGAACAAACCAGAGCATTCGTTGAACTGACGAGCAGAGTTACGACGCCACCGATTCTCGGCCACTTTCATATATGCGCTCCAACGGAAGTGCGTACCGACGCCAGCGGCCACGGAATCGGAGCCGTTTTGGCACAATGACAGCATGGCTGCGAGCGCGTTATTGCATACGCTAGCCGCCTTTTATCGCCAGCAGAGCGAAATTACTCCATCACAGAACGCGAATGCCTCGCACTAGTCTGGGGAGTGGCTAAATTTCGGCCGTATTTGTATGGACGCCCGTTCACGGTTGTCACTGATCACCACGCCTTATGCTGGTTGTCGTCCTTAAAAGATCCTTGTGGACGTCTCGGCCGCTGGGCTCTACGGCTACAGGAATATTCCTACACGGTTGTCTACAAATCAGGTCGCCACCATGAGGATGCTGATTGCTTGTCGCGTCATCCAGTAGACCCAGCAGACTTTTCTGAGAGCGATGAGTTTACTTGCGTTTTGGCACTTTCCGCGTTTAGCAACATCGGAGATCAGCAACGCCGTGATCCTCACCTCAGAGATATAATCCTTCGGCTTAGTGGTCCCACAACTCCTCCGTCTCTCCGTATGTTCCTGCTCCAAGATGGCGTCTTATATCGCTACAGCATGCATCCTGACGGACCTGAGCTGCTGTTGGTCATACCACAACATATGCGTCAGACTGTCCTTGCACAGTTGCATGATATTCCGACAGCTGGTCACCGGGGAGTTTCAAGAACTTATGACCGTGTTCGACGTCGCTTCTTTTGGCCCGGTATTTACCGATCCGTCTGCCGTTACGTCGCCTCATGCAAATCCTGTCAACACCGCAAAAAACCAGCAACCCTTAAAGCGGGACACCTTCAACCCATTCAGATCCCATCCGAACCATTTTATAGGATAGGTGTTGACTTACTAGGACCGTTTCCTTTATCGGCCAGCGGAAACAAGTGGATAGCAGTCGCCACGGATTACACCACTCGGTATGCAATCACACGGGCCCTTCCTACCAGTTGTGCGACCGACGTCGCTGACTTTCTTCTAGAAGACGTCATATTACACCACGGCGCTCCTCGGCAACTGCTTACCGATAGGGGTCGCTACTTTTTATCACAAGTTATCCAAGACATATTGCACTCTTGCGCTACAAAGCACAAGTTCACAACGGCGTATCATCCTCAAACCAACGGGCTCACGGAGCGGCTAAATAGAACCATCACGAACATGCTCGCCATGTATGTTTCTTCCGACCATCGTGACTGGGACACCGCCCTTCCATTTGTAACATTTGCCTATAATACGTCTCGGCATGACACTGCAGGTTTCTCGCCATTTTTCTTCCTGTACGGACGAGAACCTACGTTGCCTTTCGACACGCTCCTTCCTGCCGTTGGCCACACGCCAGAATATGCCCGCGATGTGATTTCTAGAGCTCTAGAGGCACGTGAGGTTGCTCGCCAGCGTCTGAGCGATTCGCAGGAACGACAACGACAGGTCTACAACGCGTGCCATCGTGATGTCCACTTCAGTCAAGGTGACACAGTCCTTCTCTGGACGCCGTCGCGGCGAGTTGGCCTGTGCGAAAAACTTACTTCACCGTACTCGGGTCCGTACCGTGTGGTGCGCCAAGTCACCGACGTGACATATGAAATTGAACCTCTTAACGCCACCAGCGCGCGATCGTGTTCTGACGTTGTTCACGTCACTCGCCTGAAACGATATTACTCAGACCAACCAGGCACCGAGACGGTGCCTTCGCCACCGGGAATGATGCTACGGGGCGCCACAAATGAACATTGTAGAAAAGAGGACGATGTTTAGAGCGAGCTCGTGCAGACCGGGCTCCATATTGTATGCCTACCTGTTTACCTAAAGTAAAGGCATTTTTCAGACGGCTTCTCCCCGTAACAATATTTTGCTAAAAAAACTTCACTGTTATGAAGTTCGCGGTACCATTTTAGCTTTAATAAGAAGCTACTTATCTAATAGAAAACAATGTGTATCAATCAATCGAGAGCTATCATCATCCATGAACGTTAAGAATGGCGTACCTCAAGGTAGCGTTTTAAGACCCCTATTATTTAATATTTTTATCAACGATATTGTACGTATTGACCGCTCTGTAGAATAAGCAATCTACGCGGACGATACTAGTATATTTTTTTCTTGGGAAACGGCTGATGACCTCATTGTTTCGGCTAATGAAATACTAAATAAAATATATGCCTGGACTGTGGCAAATTCTCTACACATTAATTGCTCTAAAAGCAAGGCTGTACTGTTCCGTGCGAAAGCCAGGTCATTTGAAACGTCTCATGAACTAATACTTAATAATGTTGAAATTAAACTTTGTCAAACAGTTAAAACTCTCGGTGTCCATTTTCACGAACACATGGCATAGAATTACCATGCAGAACACATTAGTCACAAACTTTGTAGAGTTCTAGGTGTGTTGTGTCGATGCCAGAACATACAATGCTCTTTTTTCTTCACATTTACACTATTGTCATGTGGTCTGGTCTACAGGCTCTAAAGCATCTCTAAATAACCTGGTCGTGTTACAAAAAAATGCCTTGCAGTGCATTGAAGGTGTATCCTATAACGCACACACTGCTTCAATATTTGCAAAATATAGAATTTTAAGAATTACCTGTTATTACGAATACCAGCTTCTGTCAGCTTCTAATCAGAAATACGCACAGGAAGTATCTTTTTACGCACCTTGGCCACCTTGCAACCAAATCCTGCCAGTCGCGTTACTCGGTGTACGGAGACTTGGCACGTACCTTGTCCTCGCACAAACTATGGGTTTGAAACACTACGTTACCGCCTTCCAAGTGTGATGAACAAATGGAAACTAACAACTGATAATCTGTGTATATTGTCTAAAACTGAAATGTTAAATCATATGTGCTGATTGTGTTGTAAATGAATGTTGGGTAATTTCTGTAATGATTATTCAGTTTTTATTCTTTCATGCATTGCTTTGTTATGGATATTTTTGTATGTATTTTAGAGTTGTGATTCTATTATTTGCTGTCATGGGCCACATGCGTGTTTCTTTTTGTATGGTCGCTTTCCACTTCCTGTAATTTTTATAATTTTTTGTAAATTTGTAGTTTAGATTTTTTTTGGGTGAAAGGGCCAGTCAAGCTGTGAAACGCAGCTTTTTTCCCTTCGCACCAAACCACGTATACAGTGTATTTTCGTGTACTTGTCACGTGGTTGAATAAACTCAAACTCAGGGGTGGGTGGGAGTGTCTCAACAATGCAATGTTAACTTGGAAATGTGTGCCTTATCATGAAGTGTGATGATGCAGTATCACAAAACAAGATAACACATGGAGAGCATTCCTGCCTCATCGCATCAGCGCAAGCTGATATAAGAACTCTAGAGTGGCATCACCGTGGGTCCTTTGTTTTTGCAGCTTAAGAAGTTCTTTTCTAACAGTAAGAAAAATTGCGTCGACATCGCAGAAGCTGTGGATCACTTGCTGTCATGGCTACTGGCAGCACCGACTAACGCTCCCAGGTTTAAGTGCACACATATACCCCTCAAAGTGGACGAAGCATAGCCACTGTGGTAGCTCGGTTGGTAGAGCGTTGTACAAGTTATTCGAAGTTTACAGGTTTGGTTCCTGCCCTAGGCAAGTTGTCTTTTCATTCAATTTTTTTTCTTCACATTTTTTCACTACTAATAACACTTCCTATACTTTCCTTGGTGTAACTGTCTGTCAGTCCTCATTAACATCGTGTCCAACAAAGAAACACGAGTTATTACAAATTCCAGTGTGTCTCGCCTTAAGTATTTGCAGGAAAAGCTTGTACTGAGCTATCGTAAAAACGACGCTGCTGCTTAGGACAAGGAAGACAACAGGACTTTGCGCTGTATTGAGCCACATAAACATTGAAACAGTGAAGCTGGATGATTCTGCAGACTAATATGGTTGCTTCTAGGTTGTTGCTTGGTCGTTTCTACATTGATTCTCAGCACAGAGAGGTCTGAATTAAACCACTGAGAGACATGATGCAGACGTCTCAAGTCCAAAGGCAGAAGCTTGTGCTGAAACGAAGCGTTCACACCTCTCGATAGATCTATACATGCAGTTTGTCGTTGGCCTCTCGTTGTTCCAAGGTCTTCTCACAGCTGCGAATGCCTTTCCTCTTCTCTAGTGCTCGTAGTCTAGGCACTGTAGTGTTGGACTAACGGTAGCCATCTTCCCTTATAGTGAATCAGTAGTGTTGGGAGTTGCCCACTTTATGCGGCAAATACCTGACATGCCGCACAAATTACTTCTGTCGTTAACAGCTTTGACATTACAACAAGATGGTTGCCTGGCACAACCTGATCACCCTGGAAGATTGGCCATGGACCGTGCAATAGCATGGTTGGTGAAATTTGGCATAAATTAAGTTTACTCATGCTGCATTTGTGAAAACGGTGGAAAGTACTACTCAATGAGCATTTGCCACAGTTAGCACTGATTACTCATGTCTACAAGAAAAATTGTGAATGCAAAATAGAAATGAAACTGCCTAAATTTTAATTTGCTAGTTTATTTACTTTGCACATAAAGCAATTACATGACATCAGTACCACTGTTAAGGCTGAAAATAACCAGTTGTGGTGGCGGGACAGGAGAGGTGCAACGTGAATGTACAATTCCAAGCCCAGTTTTTGTGAGGGGTTAGAACATTTCAACTGTGAACTGCAACATGTTAATGTGCTATAGAGATCCAGAATGCACAGGTCAGTGTGGCACATGTCTCTGCAAGGTACGTATTCTCATAAATCTTCCAATTTTTTCTTGGCGCACCTCAATGGTATACCATGGATACTTTTTAAATTATAACGGGGGAAAGGGCTGTGCACTGAGAGTGGCAAAGATTCACTTGGAGGGGAAAAATGTGAGGAAAAAGAAGAATGCTTAATTTTACAATAAAATTATTTACAAAACATTTCTAAAAACATCTGGATTCGTAGCAGATATATGGCTAGTTAAGGGTCTGTTGTAGACGAGGTATATTGTGGTTCAATTTGAGAGTACAATCTTTACACAGAATTCCATCACATATCACAAAATCAAATACAGCCATATATAAAGAACAAACAAATAATGTGATATGTACATACATTTCAACAATATTAATATGGCAACTGGTAACTCTTTAATAGTTTCCTGAGTGACTGCATCATATTTGGTAGACATTTAATTAGAGCAGGGATACCATTCCAAATGTTAGCAGCAACGAAAGGTATTGTTCGATGGCCTTGTTTACTCTTGGAAAATTAATATTTTGTTGGTCGGCCTGCCGAGTGTGACCTCTGGGTTTTAATAAAACTGATGCGTGAAAGAGTACATTATTGTTCATTATCTTACATACTTATATTGCTCTCTTGAATTGCCTAACCATATTAAAAGGCATTATGTTGAAATTTTAGAAAATTTCATCCGATTGTGCATTCTTGGGTGTTGACGCTATTGTTAGTAAGCTCTTTTTTGCAGAATGGTTACGACCAAGCAATATGAAGCATATGTGCAGTTCCACGATTCGATGCAGTTAGTTAGGTGAGAATGAAAAATACACTAAAATAGTTTTAGTTTTAAATAATGTAAACCACCGAAAGCTTAGCTTTCTACACTAATTGTCTGTGCGATGTTCAGTGGAATAAATGGTCTAATGTCGCACCAAGGTAAGTATATTCGTTTACTTTATCAATGGAAGTTTCTCCAATGAACAGACCATGTGTTTCAGGTATCACTTTTTGGTTAGAGGTGAAAACAATACGCTTGTTTTCTTATTTAATAAGTTGTTTTGTTTCAACCACTGAGAAGTCATTTGCAGCTAGCGCTTCATTGACTAGTGATTGGGCTTCCTGAAGTGAGTGACGAGCTATGAGTAAAGCAGTGTCATCTGCATATAGAGCTACTCACTGAGGGAGTAAGAAAGAGGAATGAGGATAGCGCTTGCGTAAAGTAGCCCAACCAGAGAGGAGTCGGCGCACGTGTATATATTTTACTTCGGGCACAGTGTGATGCTCACAGATTCCTTTTTCAGTACCTCTCTTTTGCCTCCCACAGCACCACTTCTACAGTCAGTAATTCCGGAGAGGCCCCACCTTCAGTGACTCTATAGCCCCACCCAGACGACGGAAGTGCGTCAGCCAATGGGTGACCGCTTGTGCACTTGGCCACAAGCAGTCTAGAGGTGCTTCGAACGCGTACCTCAAGATCGTCCCTAACTCTGCGGGGCCTACGTCACTCCGGAGTGCACAGGCTTCTATACATCTATTTTGAGAAATGCCGCAGAATTCCAAAGTTAAGGTTCCGAGGTAAAGCAAAGTTTTTGTTTTTTAATAAATTACAGACACTGCTAAACTCCCGTAAGCGACGAATGAGCCAAATATCATTTTCGAAGTGAACTAGAGATAATTAAACGCATTTCTATTAATACCGGCTTGTAGTGCAGACTTTGCTGGTTAAGACTGCTAAAAAATTCAGTGTATCACCGTTGTTATGCTGACCTGGCCCATTGCCAGGAATTTTGTCCTGGGTGGGGGTGGGGGGGAGTGCACTTAATTGTTGAACTTAAAGAACACTCATCTTCATTCTATCGGTACTGCTACCGTAATGATTGTTGTGGCCTGACATTGTTAGTTTGCGATCTTTGTACCAGTACATTACCTCACGCGGTTCGCCCTACCCGAGTTGCTGCTTTAAAAGAAGTCATGTTCGCACAATAATGCGTTCAGCATCACGACGATCTGCATGCAGTCATCGCGTGCTCACCGCCTGGAAAAGCCATGAATCACTCGAAATTATGCCACTGCAAAAGCAAACGATAATAAGAAATGAAATTCTTCACGAAATTCAATAACCTTGATTTATATCAAATATGAAACAATTAAGCCACTTCTGCCGCAGCACATTTCTGTCATGCAAAAAAAAAAACGCTTAAGATTGGCGAGGGTCTACATAGCTATTGTGGCGAAAAAGAGCACACTTTGTTCCTTAGGTAGGTACGCTTGCATGCACAGTGTCATTACGAGTACTTGCATGGTCGTCAATGCCTGAAAACTTTGCTGAAATGGCTAAAGAAGTCCCTTGCCAATCATAGTGCGCTTGCTTGCACTACATAAAATGTGTGTTCATTACGATAGATCAGGGTCAGAAAATTTTAGAACTGCTGTTATTTTTTTATCATGAGACGCCTTCCTGTTGCTGCTTCAGGCGGAAATGTTGCAGGCTCGTGTGCCCAGATTTGGGTGCACGCTAAAGAACCCCAGGTGGACGAAATTTCCGGAACCCGCAACTAGGGCGTCTGTCATAATCATATGGTGGTTTTGGGACGTTAAACCCCACATGTCAATCAATCAATCATCAATCAATCCTGTTGCTGCCTCCATTCACAATGATGTATTTATCTCCTGCTTACATCAATAATTGCATATGCCAGCGCAAGCACGTCAAAGATGGGCTTTGCCTTCAGACATCTCACGCATACGTGGCTTCAATCACATAACAGCAAGCGAACCTCACGATAGTTATAGCGCAAGAACAAAACGACGACACAGAGACAAGAAGGACACGAATGGACACTTTTTGTCTTTGTGTTGTCGTTTTGTTCTCGCGCTATAACTATCGTCATGTCATACCAACTAGCCCAAGCTGCCACACTTCTAAGCAGGCGAACGTTGCGATTTGCGAGGAAAGCTGTCGTCATGGAAGGAGGCCGTAGACAAGATCACAGTACAAATCAAAACTATCTTTCATTCGTGAGAAAAACCCGTCGTGAAGAGAAGTTGTTTTAGGCAGTCAGTATTTTGGCTGTTTCTAAAATAACGCGCCTACTTATATTGTGGGCTGATTCACAGAATAAAGCTCAGATTATTTTCTGGTCTAGTGAACGCGTGGTCCGGTCGTTGGTCTTTTCTACACACCCTTTGATCTCAGTCAACGCTTCCTCTTCTATTTGTTAGAGTAGGCACGTAAAAAAGTAGAGGTGAGGCTGAGTACTTTTGGCGCCGTACGTTTTCTTCGCAAACATAGCTGTAGGACCGATTTCCTTAGGAACAGGCTCGAGCCAGAAGCACGACCCCTTCCGACGATGTGGATGCGCAGCTTTTGAGCGAGAGCTTCGTGCGTTGGCGCGACTTCGTGTGCTTTGAGTGCATGCACAACGACAAAACGCGTGCCACCAGTGAACGACTTGATGTTCACTGGTTATTGTGACACTCTCGGTGCAGCGCCTTCTCTATTTTGCTCGATGATACCAGCGACAATAGCGGCGGTGCGCCTGCGTGGACTAGTGAAGTGTTTCGAGACGGGACAAGACGAAGGGGACACACACTGGCGCTAGCTGCGCTAAATCTGCGCCAAGTCAATTCACAGAAGTGCCAATAACAAGACGAGAAGTCGGCCCTTGCTGATATCGATCGATGTAAGTGATTGAAACGCCAAGTCTTCAGATTGTCACCACCAGAAGCGCTTTGATAGGAAAGTGTGAGCAGAAAATTGGCAGGTAAATACTTAGAAAACAGTAGGGGGCCAAACCAAAAAGAACTATCGGTTAAGAAGAAGGTGAAGGAAACGGAGACTGACATGTAGAGAATCGGCATGATTAAAAAGTCTGCACTAGAGATCTATCGAACTTTTAAGCAGGAAATTGCCAAGGAAAGGATCTATGATAATACTCGAGTAGTTCTCTACTGCGTGGA
The DNA here is from genome assembly GCF_043290135.1 of Rhipicephalus microplus. Taxonomy (NCBI): domain Eukaryota; kingdom Metazoa; phylum Arthropoda; class Arachnida; order Ixodida; family Ixodidae; genus Rhipicephalus; species Rhipicephalus microplus. The sequence continues at coordinate 76,891,533 of NC_134708.1, forward strand.
CGGGAGTATAGCGAACCAAGACATATCGGGCCAAATACGAAGGGGTAGACACGGTATGCAGTGCATGTGGAGAGGAGGAAACTGCCAAACACTTGATAATGCTCTGTAAAGGGCTTCAGCCTATAGTTCAGGATAATGGCGCAGAGTTTTTCAAAGCACTGGGGTTTAGGGACAGGGAGGGCAAAATAGACTTTAAGCGGGTAGAATCAGCTAGAAGGAGGTTATCTGGGGTTTAGGGACAGGGAGGGCAAAATAGACTTTAAGCTAATCATCATCATCATCAGCCTGACTACGTCCACTGCAGGAAAAGGCCTCTCCCATGTTCCGCCAGTTAACCCGGTCCTGTGCTTGCTGCTGCCAATTTATACCCGCAAACTTCTTAATCTCATCTGCCCACCTAACCTTCTGTCTCCCCCTAACCCGCTTCCCTTCTCTGGGAATCCAGTCAGTTACCCTCAATGACCAGCGGTTACCCTGTCTACGCGCTACATGCCCTGCCCATGTCCATTTCTTCTTCTTGATTTCAGCTATGATATCCTTAACCCCCGTTTGTTCCCTAATCCACTCTGCTCTCTTCTTGTCTCTTAAGGTTACACCTACCATTTTTCTTTCCATTGCTCGCTGCGTCGTCCTCAATTTAAGCTGAACCCTCTTTGTAAGTCTCCAGGTTTCTGCTCCGTAGCTAAGTACCGGCAAGATACAGCTGTTATATACCTTCCTCTTGAGGGATAGTGGCTTCTACCTGTCATAATTTGAGAGTGCTTGCCGAATGTGCTCCACCCCATTCTTATTCTTCTAGTTACTTCAATCTCGTGGTTCGGCTCTGCGGTTATTACCTGCCCTAAGCAGACATAGTCTTTTACAACTTGAAGTGCACTATTACCTATCTCGAAGCGCTGCTCCTTGCCGAGGTTGTTGTACATTACTTTAGTTTTCTGCAGATTAATTTTAAGACCCACCTTTCTGCTCTCCTTGTCTAACTCCGTAATCATGAGTTGCAATTCGTCCCCCGAGTTACTCAGCAATGCAATGTCATCGGCGAAGCGCAGGTTACTAAGGTATTCTCTATTGACTCTTATCCCTAACTGTTCCCATTCTAGGCTTCTGAAAACCTCCTGTAAGCACGCGGTAAATAGCATTGGGGAAATTGTGTCCCCCTGCCTTACACCCTTCTTGATTGGTATTCTGTCGCTTTCTTTATGAAGCACTATGGTAGCAGTTGATCCCCTGTAGATTTCTTCCAGAATGTTTATATATGCTTCATCTACGCCCTGATTCCGCAGTGTTTGCATGACGGCTGATATTTCTACTGAATCAAACGCCTTATCATAATCTATGAAGGCTATGTATAGGGGTTGATTATACTCTGAGCATTTCTCTATTATCTGATTGATAGTATGAATGTGGTCGATTGTTGAGTAGCCTGTTCGAAATCCTGCTTGTTCCTTTGGTTGATTGAATTCTAATGTTTTCTTTACTCTGTTAGCAATTACCTTTGTAAATAGCTTGTACACTACAGAGAGCAAGCTGATCGGCTTGTAATTAAGCTAATAGAATCAGCTAAAAGGAGGTTATCTGATTGGTGGCTAAAGTCGAGGCACGAGTAAAAATTAAACCCTTCACTGCAAAGTACCAGTCCTCAACCTCACTATTTAGAGCCAAAAAAAATTAATCTAGTTTGTGGTTCACTAAGTATTACAGCTTGTTGGCATTAGCCACCGCCCCATCTAATAGGTACAGCCATATCAATCCATCCATCCATCGTGCTGTGCGAGAGCACTCAACATAAAAATGTTGATTCTCAGCTATGCTTTCAACAATAACATGAAATGTCAGCTGTACCTGTGCATTGTTTACATGGGCATTGTTTTGAATGAAACCAGGTATGGCTTTCTTTTTTTGGGGGCATCACGTATATCCTTTTTGTCCACATTTTTATAAACAGCACACAGACGAAAAGACTTTTAGGGTTGCTCTTTTATGTAGTGCAATTTTAAAAATAAAGTATTTCTCAAATCACATACATACAGACAAACACTTCATAAAGAGCCAGATTTTCTATTTAAATGAGGCTGACACTTCAAATGGCGTAACTAGTTTAGAATGATCACAAAGAATTGCTAACTTAATCTATAGAAAAAAGTGGTGTAGCAGTGTGTGTTGTATGAAGAAAAACACAATTTGCTGCATAGCTCTTCAAGTACAGTATAAATGCAAGGGAACCATTTACATTTTCCGGTGGTTCCAAGTGTAGAACGTCGTCTTTTCAAGTTCATCCTATCCTTACCTCTCCGTTTTACTGGTACATGCCGATTTTGTGTTGGGCGACAGTGGTGTACATGATGCGCAGATTTCCGAGATGCCACCAAGGAAACCAGGTTTCATGCATATAATTGTCTTATCCGGCCGTCACTAGAATACGGTTCAATCATATGGCATCCTCAGGGCGCAAACCTAACTAGCCTTTTGGAATCTGTCCAGAACAAGGCAACCCGGTTCATCACGTCCTCGTACTCACGTTACCAAAGCGTATCTTCTTTAAAGATTTCACTTCATCTTCCCTCGCTTGCCATGCGCCGAAAGTTGGCTCGACTATCTTTTTTTCATTCGCTGTACCACAGTAGCACGCCGTTTTCCCAGCTTCATATCATTCCACCACCTCATATCTCCGCCCGGATAGACCACACTTTCAAAGTTAAACCAATTTTCGCTAAAACAGAAAGATATAAAAACTCTCCTTTAGTCCTTGCAATCGCAGAATGGAACGCGTTACCTGCTCAAATCGCAGAACTGTCCGATTCATCATCTTTTCAACATGCACTCAAAACCTTTCTTGAAGTTCTTTGATGACGCATAAATCTTTATTTTGTTTTTCTTCTTCTTCTATGTTTCTCTCTGTATTTTTTTTTCTTTTTTTTTTGCACACTGTTGTTGACTGTACTGATCGCGCTTTTTTGCTCTTGTTTACTGTTTTAAAGTGCATTTCGCGTGAACCCCTTTTTTCATTCAATGTAATCTATTGTTGTTTGGCGTTGTTTCTGGATTGCACTTTCAGTTTCTCGATGCAGTAGACATGTATACCATCTCTGCCTTCATTTATGTTCTGTACTGTACTTGTGATCATAACCCCACTCTATACCCCCCTATGTAATGCCCATTCGGGCCTTTAGGGTATTTAAATAAATAAAATAAATAAATAAATGCTGCCTGTGCATAGAGGTAAGTGCTTGATACACAAGGACGAAGACATAACTTTAACAATAGTCTGGCTCTGTATGGGGTGTTTGTCCGTATGTGTGTGATGTTGTTATTAATGTGGAAATGTTTGCTGCTATGAGTACGACTGAAAGAGCTACGGTCAAGATTCTTGCAGCATAGTCTCGTGCCATGACAATGTAGAAATCGTCGTTGCACAATGTCAACACTAACAGGCATAGTGGCCTGCTTTTTTGCAAACTTCTCAATATGAGGTGTCACCATTACGTCACTCAAATAAATTGTGAAGGGCAGCATTACACATGCAAATTCAATAGACCCTAACACTAAGGTGGTGTCTCTTCCGTTCCGGCGCATTTGGCAACTAATATTTAGAACACGGATATGCCGTGTTGATGCCTATGTTATTCAATCATATGCAATCACGGAAAGTGTGGTTTGGTCGGCAATTGAATCCGATGCTGCTTCTATGACTGGAGACTGATCTACCATGAAACTAATCCAACATTTCTCTTGAAAATCTGTATCCACGTGGCTGCAGCATTGCATCCAAAATGCATTATAATATACGATTAAGCCTCAATTTCTCGAGGAGGAATAAAGCAACCATGTGCACTGCAGAATGCCTGGTTGACTATCTTCCATTTGATTGTGATCTGCCACATGACCTGGCTATGCATCTCTTAAAGAAGTACTCCATTTCATGAATGTAATGGAACTGAAGAACTCAAGGGAAATCAATGAGTTGGCATCGTGTATAAAGCTCTTTGAAAGAGAGCAATTTCTGAACACTTGAAACTTGACTGTGATTGAAGGTACCTTTTCAACATCTTCCAAACCATGAGTCATTAGTAGCTGATGATTTAATATGATGTTTGGACATGCCGTTTGTGTTGGCCAAAGTGCTCTTATCAAAATGTGTAATATGTAAATTTTATAATTCAATTACTCGTACAGCATCAATGCGTAGTGGCGCTTGCCAGAAGCACCTAGGATAGAAAAGACACAACCACTTGTTCACATGTGATTAATTAAAAGTGAAGTTGTAAATAACCAGCGCAGTCCAGCAAAGAAGAGATTATTATTTGGTTTAGATTTTTTGCAACAAGAAGATGCTTTTGTAAAAGCAAAATTACTAATGCGTCACAGGTTAGGAGTGTCGGCTGTCCCTTTGCATCTGGATTAAGAACATTGTTCTGTGTTAGAGTAGTGGACAGATGGGTAGGGTGCTTATGCAAAAGCTTCGCTTCACTCCAGTAAACACTCATGAGCCATCTGTGCATGCGTGAACATGCCGTTTGCACAAAGGTTGTTCAAGCAGTGCTGCAATTTGTCACCTCGTTACATTGTTGTCATGATGTCCTCATCCTTGTTTGCTGCCTCCAGCCGGTCTAAGAACTGGCTAACCTCCCTGTCCTTCCTCATTTATTCCTCGTCCTCCTTTTGCAGAACCACCTATGCAAGCCATGAAACAAAAGCAGTACTGTGCAGTCCCTGGCTGCCCAAGTGCAAGGGGCAGCAGTGCTGTCTTTCAGTCTGGATTGTTCTACAGGTTTACAAGTGAGAATGAGTGGAAGGAGAAGTGGATGAAAGTGCGGGGGGTTGCGAGCATTCGAAGCTACTTCAAAGTGTGCTCATTGCACTTTTCCGAAGACTCTTTCCAGGGCTGGTTTGAAGCTCTGGCATAAGCTGGCTACAAGTTACTAAAGCTTTGTCGCGACGCTGTACTAACACATCGCACTATCGAACATGCGCCTGAAGACGCCCATGGCGCTTTGCAGGTGCAAGGTGCATGACGACATGAGTGTAAGCATACCTTAACACTTAAAGGTCGCGTTGTCCCATGCTGGTGTGTTCAACGCTGTTGCGAGTCAGCTAAATAGTAATAGTATGCCTCCGTATCCTTTTATGATGACCTTGAGTGAGATATACAAACATACGATATTGCAATGCCACTTGCTGGTGAAAACTGCCGCCTTACCTTCACAAGAGACCTTGTGAGGCAGTAGTACCCAAATTTGCCTCGCGTTGTCAGCTTATTTCTTCGTTGGTGCCACATTTAGATTTACCCCACATATCTCGCAGAACCCACATGTTTTTTATCAGTCATATATATTTTACAGGATTTCAGTGCCAAAGGATCTTTTTGTCCACTTTTATTTCTTCACATTCACATAACAATAACTATCTATAACATCCCCTATGCTTTCGTTGACATTATTGTCTGTTAGTCATTATTATTGTGTCTAAAGAAAAAAAAAAACACAGCCCCTAAGTTTACACTTACTTCCTTCATATTCCTTTCAACCCACTTGATTTGAAATTATTCAATCAATTCACTGTTTGCTGAGAATTAGCTTCAAACCTAAAATTTACTATTCGCACATCCCTACAATACACATAAAGCATGAGAAGCTAGCATTACTCGAAGTGCTGCAAGTACCTCACCTTATGTTATTGCTGTTGTAACACCCTTCTCATTATTTGTGCTTCTAGGTTGAACCAGTGGTGTAGACCATGACACAGAGGAGGCGTTGTTGTGTAGTGCCTGGAACCCAAACGGCAGTGGGAGCTCTGTCTCCTTGTCGACATCGTTCTATGATTTTCCATCCGAGAATGATTTGAAGCGGACGTGGTAGAAAGTGCTGGGTGTTCTGAGGGACACGAGCCACGGGGTGGTGTGCTCTTTGCACTTCAGTGAAGGCTGTTCTGAGATCCAGCTTGAGGCTGTGGTACAGGCTGTCTACGAGACACGGCAGCTTCGTTGCGGAACCTGGAACCTGTACATTGAAGGAACATGCTGTCACACTTCTGTACGCAGTGATTCAAAACTAGAGTAAAATATCCCTCAACAATTCGAGTCTCTTGAATCACGGAGAAGTTTTTCGGCTGCAACATCACCACCAGAAAGGAAAAAGAGACACTCAAAATGTGCATACTATTGAAAGAGTGTCAAAGATTTTGCATTGAAGCAGCGCACATGAGATGAGGATGAAGAAAAAGGTGAGCACAAACAGGGGCTGTTGGAAATTGTGTGCGGCACAGACATAAAGATGAAAAAGAAGGGTAGCATTGTTGAGGCAGGACGAGTGGACCGGTACTACCGGCTCTGTGACATGAAGTGGATGAGTAAACAACGTTCATGCACGGCCACATTCCAAGTTTTGACTTACTGTCAAAATGAGTCAGAACTGAGATTAGCGGTAGTCTTATGCAAATGGAAGCCACTATGCTTTTGCAAGAGAGTAAAATCCAAGCATTCAGTGTACACAAATGTTCCCTTTAACAGTGTACCCATCTGTACATACAGCATGTTGTGTGTGCACATTCTTGAGTATGCGTGGTCATGCAAGCTGTTAGGGGAATCCTATACGTAATTTAAAAAACTCAATAAAGGCTGATTTTAGCCACCCTAGCCTTGATGCTTATTGTTAGTATTGTTTTTTAATGATGTTTCCACTCCTGCATGGGACCGTGTAGGCCTGTAAACAAATAAATATAAATCAATACAAATGAGCATTGAAGGCCTGTTCGAAAACTGGCACTCAGCCAGTTTTCAGGACCCAACTGACGGTTTGCTTGCGTGGTAGTTCTGTACAAAACTGGAAGTTAGTAGCTTATTCTTATTGTTTGCACAATTATCTTTTCACCATAATGAATTTTCAACAATTAACCTTCATTGACCTCCCACCCCAACGAAAGATGCATTTTTCGTCCACGTTGAACTATCGGAAGTCGAATCTTTCTGGAAAAAAAAAAAACTTTCTTTGATGACAAAATTACTTTATTGTTGATATGGAATGTAAAACACATATAATTTGGGAAGAGTTCGTCAAATGAAAATTAAAGAAACAGTATTTTAGCGTCGGCATTACTCAATAGTATTTCTGTGTGTGTTACTTCTTGAAAACGGGCCCACAATTCATGCCGAAGAGTCATCACTGTCGGTGTGATGATAATGAGCAGTGCATTCATCCGCATTGCTCCTTGGCGGTGCATTTGAAGAACTCGAAAGAAACTTACCAAACAAAAAGAGGGAAAATACCTTGTGACCGTTGGGGATAAACAAGATAAGGGCAGCGAGAAGAAAAATGCAATGCAACTTTCACCGCCATTAAGGATGAAGATTAAGTTTCATGTGCCTCTATCGTAATTGCGCAGCGTAACCAAAACCACGACACGGCATAGCCACAGACCGCGTGAAGTGCTGAAGCTAGAGATCACTTGAGAAGGTAGCACAATCCCGATTACAAACTATTTCATACGCCTCTTGTAAACCCTAGGAAGTAGCAGCCCCTGTCGATAAGCATGCATCGTCACTGGTGCACGACATATCAAATGTAGAGTCAAAAACATTCCCGTACAGCAAAGACCTTGCCGGGTGGCAAACCACCCGACACAGAAACCGCCACCGTACATATGCTGTAAAAACCCTAAAAGAATCAATTTCCTCAGGTTTACATAATAATTACTACAACACTGTTTGACAACTACGAATAACACACCCTGCACGTTCCTTCATTCATACTAGCTGTTAGTTTTCAGTAAGGTTGTACGTGTGACAGGGCTATGAGGTTAGGCGCAACAAGGTTGTTCAAAAGAAGTTCAGCTTTCAGCTGCGATTGTTTATTTGTGTTTTTATAATACTGTTTGCGTGTAAGAACTGCATTGATTCATTATTTTAAGTTTTCTAGCACACCTAAATCTGCCATGCTGTACGAAATTTGTGCATCGAATTTTGCGAAAAACAACAGCTACTGCATGCGAAAATTGAAGTATTTTGACAAATTGTGGTTCTGCGGGAAGGCCGATCGCAGCTTTATAGCGGTTTTACGTCTATATACACGAGATCTTGGTGCATTATCTTAGTCGTGTCTTGGTATATGGTCTTGCTGTACATCTTGTTCCCTCGATCGCACTTCTCATTTCATTCTTAATTTTAAAAAGTTGTATTCACATTATTTCTTTCAAGCTGTGGCCAAGAAAAAGAGCTAGTACTAAAGATTAATACAGGGTGCTACATATTTGCATTATGGCGTATGGCAATGTGGTCTATGATATCAATAACAGTCTCATTCTAGTGCTCAAAGTGACCCTTTTTTTATTGTTTTCTTTCAGGGCTAAACACCACCCTGCAAGGCTCAACTTCTTCCGCTTCAGTAAAACACCTTTCGCTGAAAACAAAAACTGTCAACGAACAAATTGAAATCCATTCCAATTGAAGCGTTCCATATGCTGCTCCAACAAATCTGTATGATTTCCATACAAGTTTACATAGTATAGTATAGGTGGATTTTGCGCCAATTTCAGACTATTTTATGGGGCCGTTGACCCGAAGATCGAAGGTTTGTTCTCATCTTTAGCGGTCGCGTATGAATGGAGGCGACATGCTAGAGACTCGGGTGCAGTGCGATGTCAGTGCACGTTAAGAACATCAGATTGTTAAAATTTCTCGAGCCCTCCACAACGACATCTCTTATAATCGTATTGCTGATTTGGGATGTTGACTCAGGTATGATTATTGTTATTACAGTGATATGGACAATACATGTGATCATTGGAACTCCTGCTGAATGTTTCAGTAGGAATGGACTCTCAATGTCAAAGCTTTCCCTGTGATTTTCATAGCTTGAGCAGTGTGTCTGTGCATTTTTCATAGTTGGGATGTGGCATGCCGCATGTACTACCAACTCTGTTGCTTCCAGTATTGAAGAGAATTGCAATGCCTGTATTTATTTAGAGCACTAAGAGTAGGCTTGGACCTTGGTTTAAAGGGCATTTTTATGAATGTGACCTCAGTACTTCTTTATTGCCATTTTTTTTAAATTACTATATTTGCTGCTTGTGTGTCTTATTTGAGTGGCATTAGGAAGGTCGAATGCACTTGGTGATGTAATCTGTCCCGTTTTGCTGATACACTCAAACCTCGGCGTAACGAACCCAGATATGACGAAATGTCGGTTATAACAAAGTAAATGAAGAGTAGTCGTGCAATAAATGCGATGTTAGGAATACACCCATATATTAAATTTTTGGTTATAACAAACTTATTTTTGTGTAATATGCAACTTCTTATAATGCAGTATTTATACCTAGGCGTACATAAAACACCAACTTGTCTTGGAATACCCGTGTTGACTACGTAATTGGGAATGCTAACTGTACTCTAGGCTACTTACGCCGTAACTTGTCATCTGCACCTCCATCTCTAAAAAAGCACCTCTGTGCTACCCTTCAAAGACCTAAACTATAAAGGATGCATGCATCATTTGGGACACTACTACTGACAAACTAATATCTTCATTAAAATGTGTAAAAAATATTTCAGCTCGCCTCATCTTATGTAATCATAACAAATGCAAGTGTGTCCGCTATAAAAAACAATCTTCCACTCGTGTGTCTAGTATATCTTTTTGTTGTAAAGTCACACATCTGGTTCTTTTTCACAAAATATTCCGCCATCAAACTCTCTGAAACAAACTCGCTTCCCAGCCGTTTTCTTGACATATCGCCTCAAATGGAACAACGTTACAAAGTTGGTCTTCAAACGTGTCGAACAAAAGCCTCCTTTCAGTCATTGGTAATCCGATCATCTGCTGAATTGAACCACCTTCCCGAAGCCATCGTATCGATCCACGGCAGGCACTTGTTTAAAGAAGCTTTAACTAATATTTTCTAAACTTATTGACTCTTTCTTTTTTTTATTTTGTGCAATACAAGTAAAAGTGAATCTTGATTTTTCTTTCATCTTTTTTTTCATACGTACATATTTCGCGACCTTAGTGCATTTGCCATTATTATCACTTGTCTATTTAAATTTTATGTCTTTGTTACTTTAACTAAGACTGTATAACTACATGCCTTTTGCACAGAAATATTCTATATTCTTTTTTGTTTTTGTGTCAATTTTATAACCACTTCCCTTTTTATTGACCCTGAGGGTTTCAATAGATAAAAAAATAAATGGATATTGTGAGCGCGACAAGCGAATGACTCTTCATTCTCTTTAGATATCCTCATCACCTGTACATCTTCATCATCTGTAAATATCATCACCAGTGTGATTTAGCTCGATCCTGGCTGAATAAACCGGTTCCTCACAAGTGGTGGAGGTGCGGGCTATATTCCCAGCTATATTAACAGTGAATGTGAATGTAAACGTTCCTTTCAAAGGCACTTCTACATTCGCATGTTCTGACAGTACTTTTTCTTTCGCCACAGTTGCTGTGTCGGGACCAACAACGGAATTCACTGTGGACATCAAGAAAGAGCCGGACTGCATCGAAGAGAGCAGCTGTGACAACAATGCCCCTTCGAGAGAGAACATCAGGCCTTTGGACTGCCACCTGTGCCCTCACACAGCGAAAACGGCGCATGCCTTGAAGGACCACCTGCCGGCGCACAGCGAAGAAAAGAAGTACGAGTGCTCGACCTGCTCCCGAAGGTTCAGGTACCAGAGAAACCTGAGGCGCCACACGCATTCGCACTGTAGCAAGAAACGGTACAGCTGCAAGAGGTGCTCGCAGGATAAGCCCGACAAGAACGTCCACAATCGCCACCTCACGCGGCACCACCACAAGGCCAACAAGGGCTACGCGTGCCCAATGTGTTCGTACCTCACACCTCATCATGCGGACATGGTGAAGCACTTACGGATTCACACGAGTGACAGACCTTTCAAGTACGCCTACGCCACCGCCAATAATAGCGCACTTATCAGGCACACACGCATGCAGCACGAGAATTTAGACTAGGCTTGTGCGAACAGCGAATTTTAGGTTTGAAGTGAATTTGAAGCAAATAGTGGTTTGGGTCGAATATTTTCGAATGGAATTCGAATAGTATATAACATATTTTAAAGAAAAATGGGCATATTTGTCACGATCTAACTAACTGGCAGAATAGTTTCTTAAAATTGAAACAAGGCCTGTGCAAATGCCTCTTTCTTTTGTTTTTATTTTACAAAAGAGGTTGGAATAACCTTGATAAAGTAGCAGAATTTGACATTCGGTAGAATGCAAGTGATACCTGTAAAATATGTTACATTTTAAAATTTACTGTAGTGAGAACATACAAGCCATTATAACAAACTCTTAAACTTGAATGACGAATCAATTTGGGGATTATGTTCATTCAACCTTGAAGTGGAGCTTCGAGACTGTGCGGATTCTTTTTTTTTTCGAATAGATGTGATCACGGCCGAGCACTTTTTCACTGCAAAGAAACCACCTTTACAAAGGGTTACATGAAAATTAATGGATTTGAATCTGTGCTGTTCGTTAAAATATTCAAAGTGATATTCATTGGAATATTTGCACAAGCCTAATTTTGACTGAACATTGTTGGTGTGAGCCAGTGATGTCTTCGTGCTTGGCTGTTTCTGCATCGTAGGAGACATTGGGACTGGAACACTTTCCTCCTAAGTTTTAATGTGTGTCTTTGAATCTGTCGCAAGAGTGGGAAAAAGGTTGTTGAAGATCCCCAAGCATATTTGGGTTGAGAAGATGAGAGCATTTTCTTTGGTTTTCATTGCAAAAGCGTACTGCAACATTTGCTGCAAAGTTTCTCTTCTCCCAAGCCCCAACTGTAATTTGTTGCTGTTGTGTGCAAGAGTGTGTGCTGAGTGTTGCTGCATCAACACCGGCGGGATGCACACATTTGCCACCCTAGCCAGGAAATGAGGCCACAGGCGTTGGGTAAGGGCTGCGAAATTTGTTGTTACCATCATCGGTTCTGGCAGGAAAGATTGTGCATAGAGCTGTGAGAATAGCAAAATTTTGGGTCCGAATTGCAAATATTGAACTTTGAGGACAGTTTCTTTAGTATTCTTTGAATAGTTTGAAGTGAAAACTACAGAGAAAAGGTTGCAGCGGATCTCCAAGCACATTCTTGTGTGATGGAAATATGGAACCTGGCTAGGTTAATTGGTGAAGGGATGTAGGGATGGCGTTCCCTAGTTGTTTTATTATCAAAGATGAGGCAATGCAGAGTTGCATTTATTTACATGATTTGGTGCAACCAATGTGGTGTCAACAACTCCTAACTCATAAAAGGGAAAGGCTGTTTCCTTCACCTCTCACCCTCTTTAACTTCTGTGCAGGCTCAACTGATTCAGTGGACAAGGGCGTGCTCCCTTCGGATTCGATTGGATGCTGAAAATCTTTGTCCGATTTTTCAAGATTTTTCGGTTCGTAACGGCATTAATTAAAGCCTCCACATATGTTGCATATGTTCGAACCAGCGCTTTCGCGAGTCTATGCTTTTACAGCTTTGGTAGAGCCCTGAAGCCAGCCTTGCCGCAGTATTGAAGATTGGTCAGGCGAATCGTTTTAAGAATACGAAGGAGCCATTGTTGCGGGGCTGTGAATCTCCATGTAGGAATCGGTGTTTTCTCCGGTCAATAAATTAACAACTATAGCAGAGTATGCAAGGCAGCTTCACCGTCGTGCTAATTGGTGATGGGGTGAAGCATACAAAAATTTGAAAGGGCCACTGTGAAATTGATGTTGGCTGTATTTGTCCTCAGGAAGTTCGAATAGTCAAAATTTCAGTGCGAATCAAATCGAATAGCAAGCTCTATTTGAAAAATATTGGCAAGTCCGAATGTTCGCATACCGCTGTTTGCATGCTTTCTGGGCTGAAATTTTGCTGGCACTAAATGTGTGTGCATGTTTGGCAAGCTGTTCAAAAAGTGCTTTTGCAATAAACAACCTAAACAAAGCATTGAGAGGACTTTTAAGAAAGGTTGCCAAATAAGACCGTTGCTTTTTTTTTACTACAGGGGAGCAGCTTTAATCAATGAAGGTTGTGCATTCTTTATGCATAAATAGTGCAACAACTCAGTAAGTGATGATGACATGACAGTTCATGTTGACATTTATATTCACTCACAAATAAGAGTAACGAGGTACAGTTCAGCGTTAGACCTAGCGCTTGCTTCTTACAATAAATAAAGCATAATTATGTCTTTTCGACACTGCCTTCTAGTGACTACTGCTTGAGCATGCAGTGGCAATGGGTGAGTGGAGACCGGACACATTTCATATGAAATAAGACGTTATTTGCAGTTGAATGTGAAAGCTGCTTCGTGTAGTTGATCTCATTGTTTGATTGATCTGGCTTACTTCTCGGAGGCCTCCGAGAAGTAAGCCAGGAGGAAATTGGTGACAAAGATTGATAGCTGGAGACCATGCTTGTTTTTTCTGACTGACACGTACGTGTACACTGTCCTTTCTTGTTTTTTTTTTCTTCTTCTTTTTTCTTTTTTTCACATGCAAATACAAAGTGTTTATGTTCGACTACCACTTGATGACCATTGAAGGGAAACGGACGAAGATGAAAGGTAAAGAGCCGACCGACCCATTAAGGGGAAACCCTTTTCTTTACGCACGCCGTCACGGACCCCTCCCGCCACCGCGGCGACAATCTTGGGTGGCCCGACACACACGCCGAGAACTGACCAGCACGGGATTAGAACCGGATGTGGACGTACACGGACATTTGGTTTCGTTCTCAGTGTTGACAGTAGTTCTTCCTCTTTTTTACTTTCTTTTTTCTTTTCGTCTTTTTCTCTCTTTTTAATTTTTTTCTTTCTTTCTTTTTTTAGTCCTCTCTCACTCTCGCAAACATCTTTCAAGGCGAGAGGGGCGCGACAGCAACGAAGTTTGGAAGTTCATGTCAGTATAACTCATCCCCTGATGAAGGGAGGACTCCTCCCGAAACTGTTGGGAAATAAATATATTTATCCTTGTTGACAACGCTCCCGTTGTGACATATCCCATACCAATACATACATACATACATACATATATATATATATATATATATATATATATATATATATATATATATATATATATATATATATATATATATATATATATATACACGCACACAGTGATGGAAGTGACATTTTGCTTTTTGGTGCAGATTCCGGACCAGAAAATATGGTGCTTTGGAGCAGCCTTAAGTGTCTACGGAGCAGAAAAAAATGCTATAGTTTAGGGTTGCTATTGGTGTTTTCGGAGCAGATGCATGTTCCTACCAACTCTGGCAGCAGCGGCATCGCATGAGCGTCATCTAAACCTGAATCCTCTGTTTTACGCAGCCGTCCTTGTCTGTGGCTGTTTCTTCGGTGATCATCTTCGTGGTGCTGTGCGGCCGATTAGCTCTTTTGGACAGCGCTGAGTCGCCCACGTGGGTGAATCTGCGACTGCGCAGCCTCTTAGTGCTGCGTCGCTGATATCGGCAAGTCCACCGCTGGAGATCGCTGCTATCGCGGCGACACCCTATAAACAAGCCGGCATTGACGCCCACTCTTCACTGGCAGCAGCGGCATCGCATGAGCGTCATCTAAACCTGAATCCTCTGTTTTACGCAGCCGTCCTTGTCTGTGGCTGTTTCTTCGGTGATCATCTTCGTGGTGCTGTGCGGCCGATTAGCTCTTTTGGACAGCGCTGAGTCGCCCACGTGGGTGAATCTGCGACTGCGCAGCCTCTTAGTGCTGCGTCGCTGATATCGGCAAGTCCACCGCTGGAGATCGCTGCTATCGCGGCGACACCCTATAAACAAGCCGGCATTGACGCCCACTCTTCACTGGCAGCAGCGGCATCGCATGAGCGTCATCTAAACCTGAATCCTCTGTTTTACGCAGGTATTCCGACGTCAATTTTTTTCTCTTGTTAATTTTTCACTGCTGCTGCTGCTGCTGCCATCAAGTGTATCTTTTCTTCTCGCTTTTTTTTTTTTTTTTTTTTTTTTTTCCTGAGTGTGTTTCTTACTTGTACCATGCCGACGAATGCAGAACTGTCAAAACAAGTTGAGGCGTTGGAAGACAAGCTTAACAATATAGCTAAAGGTACAAGTGAGCTCATCTTTGGTAAGATCCTGCTGAGAATGAAGGAATCTGGGATCGACGTTGTTGAACTTAAGAGAGAAGTTGACTCGCTGAGTTCCAGTGTTGAGCATTTGAATGGACTTCTTGAGGATATGCGGTGCAAAAATTCTGCGTTGTCCGATGAAAATACGCAACTCCGATCCCAGAACCAATCATTGACCCGCAGGGTCGAGGAGCTTGAGCAGTACTCTCGTCTCAGCAATGTCGAGATCAAGGGCATTCCATGTACCCAAGGAGAAGACTGTGTTGAAATCCTGAAAACAGTGGGGGACAAAATTGGTTGTCCCATTTTGCCCTATGATCTCGATATTGTTCATCGCGTGCCTACCCGATCTATTGACAAGAAAAACATCATTGCTCGATTTTGTTCTAGAACCAAGAAGGCCGATTTTGTTAGCAAAGCGCGTAAAGCCAGGCTCTGTCTTAGTGATATAGGGTTGTCTAGTCAGTCCAAATTTCCCGTATTTGTAAATGAGCATCTCACTGCCTGTAACAAGACTCTCTTCTCCAAAGCTCTTTCATTGAAAAAAGAAAAAAAATGGTTGTTCCTGTGGACTGACAACTGCCAAATTAAGGCCAGGAAAACAACTACTAGTAAAGTTCTACGCATTCGGGACGAATCTGACCTAAACAAAATAGTATAAAGCTGTTTGTTCATACTTTGGATAGTACAATCATGGCTTCCGTACTAAAACCAGATCAATTGCACTCTTTTCTGAATGGATTTCATTCCATTATTCACTTTAATGCAAGAAGTCTTCATAAACGGTTTGACATCATTGACGGTTTCCTCACTTCACTTTCTTGTTCATTTTCAATGATTGCCATCACTGAAACTTGGTTGTCTGACGATGACAAAAATCTATATTGCTTTCATAACTTTAATTCTGAATACTGCAACAGAATAACCAGTAATTACGGTGGTGCTGCCATATTTGTTTCTTCTGGAATAGCTTATCGAAGAAGACATGACCTATTCTTAACCGTTGATAACTGTGAGTCTGTTTGGGTTGAAATAGATAACTGCTTTTTGACTGGTGACAATAAGAACCTCATATTTGGTTGTGTTTACCGTTCTCCTTCATCACCAATTAGTGATTTCTGTACTAATCTCGACCATATTTTGCATAAAATTTCAATAGAAAATAAAAATGTTGTCATAATGGGTGATTTCAACATTAACTTACTAGATGAAGGATCACCCATCTGTATCAACTATACTAGTCTGCTTCATGGTTACGGATATGATTGCCTGATTGACGCTCCCACGCGTGAAGATTTTTCAGGCTCATGTACACTCATCGATCATGCTCTCTCTAATTTACTAGACCCACCAGAGGCAAAAGTTTTACACATTGACATCAGTGATCATTACCCCATCATCCTACGCTTCAATACTAATGCTCGACCGCATTCCTTTTCTCACACAAGATATGTGCTGGACAAAGAAAGTTTTAAAACGGCTGTTGCTAACACTAACTGGACTGAAATTAAGTCAATAATCAACCCACAGAAAGCTTTTTCTAAATTTCTTTCACTGATTTCAACGCATTTAATGAAATTCACTTTCAAAACAAAATGTAAAAAAATCATCGCTTTCTCTCATAATCCATGGCTTTCGCAACAGCTATTAACAGAAATGCGCAAACGAGATAACTTGTATAGAAAAACTAAAAAACAACCTTTTAATAAGAACTTAAGTGCCCGATATAAAATCTTCTGCAATGCTCTTAACTACAAACTTAAAACTGCCAAAAGACTTTATTTTGAAGAAAGAATCCAACATGCTTCTAGCACTAAAAAGAAATGGGAGATTGTGAACTCTTTTTTAAACAGGAACTCGAGACAAGACGAGGTACGTCGAATTATAATTGATGGAGTAGAATATGATTCCCCTTCAGAAGTAGCTGAGGCTTTTAGCAACTTCTTCTTCCCTGATAATACCAATTCTCCTACAGAAAGCATTAATACTTCTCGCTTACCCCACTCATTCTTTTTATTTCCTACAATACCGGATGAAATAACTGATGTTATTCGTAATTTAAAAATGACTAGTGCTGGCATAGATGAGATCCATCCTGCTAACATAAAATCTATTGTGCATATAATATCAGACATTCTTTCATTTATTGTTAATTTGATGTTCAAGAATGGTGTATTCCCTTATGAATTGAAGCGTGGCAAAGTTATCCCTGTTTTTAAAAAGGGGGATAAATCATTACTAAACAACTACCGTCCTATTTGTATTTTACCATTCCTTGGAAAAGTGGTTGAGAAACTCATTGAGACACGACTAACTAAATATCTTTCCAAGTTTAACATTATCTCTTCCTCTCAGTTTGGTTTTCGCCATGGCTACTCAACAGAGATGGCGCTTATCCATCTTACTGATCAGATAAAAAAATTAATAGACGAAGGATGCCTAGTTGCCTCAATATTCATCGATCTAACAAAAGCATTTGACAGCATAAATCATAATATTCTGTTCACTAAACTGGAGTCCATTGGCATTTGCGGCCCTGCTCTTTCATTACTAAAAAGCTACTTACACAACAGAGTTCAAGTTGTTTCTATTTCCAACGTCTATTCCCGACAGCGAACCACTAACATTGGTGTGCCCCAAGGCTCCATTTTGGGGCCACTTCTGTTTTTGATTTATATTAATGATTTGCCCAAGTGTCTGTCTTCATCACAATGCATTTTGTACGCCGACGATACCACCATATTCACCTCTCATAAAGACATCTCATCTCTTGTAACCATTTTGAATGCTGACTTAGAAAGTATTTTCAAATGGTGTAATACTAATATGTTGTCTATTAATGCTTCTAAAACCAAGTTTGTTGTTTTCACCTCACACCAGCGGAATGTAACATCAGCACCTAATATTACTTTTGGCCCCCACTCTATCTCTCCTTGCTCATTTTCTTCCTTCCTTGGCATCCTTCTAGATTGCAATTTAAAATATCAGAGACATATTGCTCACATAAAAAAAAAATTAGCATATGGTATAAGAGTCTTGGTCAAAACGCGCCCGTACTTCTCACGGAGCACATTACTATCCCTCTATCACTCTTTCGTACATTCTCATTTTACCTACGGTATAACATGTTGGGGCAATACTTACAATACTCACATTTCGTCTCTTCAAATCGTCCAAAATCATGCTATTCGACTAATTACATCCAGCCCACGTTTTTCTAATGCTAAATCTTTACTACATGAAAATAACATCCTTACTCTCACTGAACTTACTAAATTCAACCTTGGCATTTTTTTCTACAGACTTCTTAATAATCAACTTCCCCCTACCATTTTCCCGTCTTCTGATCTTGTTATTTATAGTAATACCCGATTTGCACTAAACAACAACTTCCTTCTACCCAGTATACGTACTAATTATGGCAAACAAACTGTTAAATTCACTTCTATCTCATTGTGGAATACTCTTCCACTTAACATAAAATCTATCAGTTCATTTCATCAATTTAAGAAACAGTATAAATTGTATTTGCTTCATGCGGACTAACCATAAGACTTACTGCTTGTTTTATTTGACGTATGCTTTTGTTTGGTCTGTTTTTTGTATTTCTTTTTATTTGTTTTTTTTATTTCCTTTTATTATTTAGTTTTGTATATTGATTGTTAAATTGTTCTATCGCTTTTTTTTTTTTTTTTTTGTACTTCACACCTTTATTTTTTTTTTTTTTCTCTATTTTTTATGCGTTCAGTTGTACGCTTTGATTTATACTTACGCTCCTGTTGCTTAAATGTGTTTAATAACTCATTGCATTTGTACAGGAGGTCCCGATACAGTCACTTGACTATGGGACCTCCTTCTGTATACTAAATTCCTGTCACTTGTACCGAATTTTATTAATAAAAAAATTTTCTGATTCTGATTCTGATTCTGAACTCCTGAAGTCTAAAACATCACTTAAGCATCTAATAAATATTTATATTTATTATTAAACATGTTGCATGCTAGTATGCAGCTAGTACACAAGCACTATAGTTGGGGTAAATTATGGGCGGTGGGGGGGGTCGAGAGAGTCTGGGCTTTTCTGGTGTTCAGGCTGAGGACACCCCTCTCAAGTGTCCCACTTGAGATTCAGCTTTAGCATGTGATATAAATGAGCTACCAGTCAAATATAGCCTAATCAACTTTCTAAAATGCTTTTTATCTTTTTCTGCGTAACTGTGTTAAATGCCCCTCACCTGTGTGAACTATGGAAATCGAAAAAAGGTGAAAAAAAAGAGACTGAATAGAACAATGCAATTGGCCAAGTGCGGACCACATGCTCGTTTTTTATTTTATTTAAAAGCATGGTTTAATTCATATATAGATGAAAATACAACCCATACTAAAAATACGAATTGGACACCATGGCCTCGTATGTGTCGCTGATAGTATATACAGCTTGCTTTTGGGTTTGCTTATGCTCACGGGATGGTACCATGGTTCAACTTCATTCTTTCTAGTTTGCCAACACCATTTTGCAGCTGGTTTGGAGCAGCATTTCTCTTTTGGAGCAGGTTGGAGCAATTGGAGCAGCACTTCCATCGCTGTATATATATTTACACACACCAGAGCAGGGGTCCTGATGTGTGATCTTAGTGATCATTTACCAATATATTGTCTACTACCTCCTAGACCACCTTGTGAAAGAACACTTGAAAACTACAAAAGGATATATTTAAAAGAAAACGTAAGAAATTTTGTAGAATTAATCTCTTGCTATCGATGGAACGAAGTCATTATAATACGAATACAGACGCAAACACAGCTTACGATGCTTTTATATCCATCTTGGTTTCATACGACAGATGCTTCCCTCTTGTGAAGCTCAAAAAACACAAAAAAGCAAGAAATTTAAGCTTTCTATTTCATGTGAGCTGTATAACAGAATTAGAATGCGCAAAGTGCTTTTTCAAACTTTTCTAAAAAGTAGAAGCGCAGAAGATTTGCGGGTGTTTAAATCTGAACGAAATAAAGTAAATTCTGATATGAAACGTACCAAACAAGAATATCACATGAATAAATTCACTGCTGAGTCGGGAAATTCAAATCTCAAGTGGAGGCCGATCAATGAGATAATGAACAGACGCCCCGAAAGAAATAAAGTTACTTTCCAACAAATTGGTGTGTCAGACGTTCAGATTGCAAATTCATTCAATGCCCATTTTACAGATGTTGGTTCATCTTCACAACCCAATGTACCAGTCTCTCCATCTGAATATATTGCAAATAGGTGTTCTTCTACTACTTTGTTCTTGCTAGCCATCGACGAGCGGGAGGTCCAGGGCATAATCTCATCGCTTAAAGATGGTTGTGCGACTGGTGCTGACGATGTAAAGGTGCAGCCGCTGAAAGCCGTTAGTGAATATGTAAGCATACCTCTAGCTCATATCTGTATTCTAATTCTTTCAAATGACGTGTGTCTGGATAGAATGAAGCTAGCTCGAGTGACCGTTATTCATAAAGGTGGACCAGCTAGTGATATGAATAACTACAGAACAATTTCAGCACTATCAGCTTTCGAGAAAATTGCCGAACATATAAATAAAAGACTGAGTGGCTTTTTAAACACGAAAAACTTCATTACACAAGAGCAATATGGTTTCTGTAAAAAGAAATCTTTGGAAACAGCTTTACTTCAAATAAAAGAACAAAAACTCGAAAACATTGAAAACCGAATGCTAACCCTTGGTTTATTTTTTTACTTTAGTATTCGTGACGTCACTTTATCCTTAATACAAAGCTATCTAACGGCACGAACACAGTATACTATGATCAATGGCACTACCTCTGAAATTCAGACCATAAAGTACGGCGTACACCAAGGTTCTGTTTTAGGTCCCGTTCTCGTTTTGTAGTATATAAATGATAATGTACAGGTACAGGGCTACTCTAACATTATACTATATGCCGATGACACTAACCTGTTCTTCTGAGCAAGGCAGCACAGTAATTTTGAACAAGCCAACACCTGGCTACAAAGATTAGATATGTGGCTTAATACAAATAAACTTCAATTAAGCATAAGTAAAACAAAATACTTGCTCTTCAAATCAAAATGAACGAACACGGCTTGTCATCCTCAGCTACAGTTTCAAAAAGTAAATATTCAACAGGCAAGCACGGCGAAATTCTTGGGAGTTATATTCCAGGAGAACATGTCCTGGTCCTGGTGCCCAAACTCTACACATACAAACTATTTCTTGAAATTATGCGGCAATTTAGGTCTGACAAACATTCCCTCCACAGTAAGTACAGTGTGAAAACGACAGGCTACAAATTCAGAAATAGTTCTGTATTTAAAACACATAGCAGAACAAATTACGGGGAACAAAAACTTGCTGTTCGAATTCCTAACTTCATCAATGACTATACCTTTATGATAGATCTCAAATCTGGAATGAGGAAGCAAGAGCATCAAAAAACAATAAAAAAATTAATATGTACAGCCGAACTAATGCAAATAAAAGACTATCATGGTTCTGTATGAATGTTATGTATTGTGTTGATCTTCCTTTTTCTCTTCCTACATGTGAATTGTGAGCCCTACAAGTTGTTCCTAGTTTGTGTGTGTGTGTGCGTGTGTAGATGAGTATATATGCGATTTTCTTGCGTGAAATTTTTTTTGTAAAACTGTACCCATGTTTTTTCTGTTTCTTTATTGTAGTATTTGATTTCCATGTACCCTTTTATATTTGTGAATGTCTTTTCTTGTTGCTCAAGTTTGCCCGGCGACGCCAGCGCTTGCCTTTCCCCTACCAGAAAAAGCGCACAACAGTAGCGTCTTCCGACCCTTCCGCTCCCTTTGGCTTCCATGCATTTGCGAAGCGCGCGCTGCATGTAAAACGTCCCTCGTTCCGCGATGTCACCCAAACAGAAAAGGGGGAACTATTGCTGCGTCGTCAACTGTCACAATAGCCGTGCAAACACGAAGGGGTCGACTCCACCAGTGAAATTCTACCGATTCCCAAACAGATGGTACGAAAAAAGCAGACGACAGGAATGGATTAAAGCAGTGCGCCGAGAAAAGTAATGTAGTGTTCCTACTTAAAATAACGGAACAGCATTAAAGCTTCAGTATGGAACTGGCGTCCATCTTAATCTGCTTTATTTTTCACTTCCTCCTCCTCTTCTTTCCTGCCCCGGCCCTCGCGCTCCTTCATCTTCTGTCCAAAGGCTCATACCGCTTCACCCTTCCCGCTTTCTTTTAATTACCCCTCCTGGGGTAATACTTGAAGACATTCCCAATTGAAGCACATTCAACAGATCCACGTTCACCAGTGTACCAGACAGTCTTCAAAATTCCGTTCTGGGTGGCTGTCTTGGTCACAAAGTAAGGCCCATAAAATTTGGCACTGGAATCTCTTATTCCTTTTCTCACTAGTACGAGGTCGGTGACTTGAATGTCTGGCATGTCTGCTCGATGCCTCTTGTCGAAATTCTTTTTCATTCGTTTTCGGTACCTCTCCTCCTGTGATTTTTGTTGCCTCTCCTCGACAATCTTGAGGTTTTCCAAGAGTCCCAACTCACGGTCTGCCTGCAGAATAGGGGTCTCTCCTGTAGAAGCGTACTGTGGACTGCACCCCAAGCCACTGGTGTAGGATCGGTTATGATGTTTTACGGCTGCTTCTAAAGAACATTTCCATCCCCCAGGAAAACTATCGTACATCTTGATGTATTGTTTCACGTCCCGTATGGCACGTTCTGCAAGCCCATTCGCCGCAGGATGGTATGGCGCACAGAACTTGATCGATACATTGTGATCTCGAGCCCATCTTACTAGCTTTTCACTCTTGAACGCGGGGCCGTTATCGCATACGATTGTCCGCGTAGTTCTAAACATGTCCCTTTCGAGAAGGGTTATGACGCTATTTGCATCTTCTTTTCCTGCTCGTGCCGCGACCATCCTGGTGCATTCATCTATGGCCAGCAGAAAAGCTTGCGTTTTTCTGACTCCTTCCCGTTTCTTGTTAAGTTCGGCGAAATCCAGGTGAACTACTTCAAAAGGCACGTTCGAGTGGCAAGGTAGTATCATGGTGTCCGTAGGCTGTTTATACTTGACTTTGTGTACTTGACACACATGGCATGAACGAACGTACTGACTAACGTCTTTCTTCATGTGAGGCCACGTAAACCTCTTGACCAACTTGTTGTAGGTACGCCAAAAGCCGTCGTGTCCTCCAGATTCTGGGCTATCGTGGTACAAGTAAAGCACTTTGGAAACAAGAGTTGGTGGGACTTGATACCGACCTTCCGTAAAAACCAGTTGTTCTGAGCCTTCCCACAGCTTCACTTCATTGATTTCTTCAGATTTTTCTGTGTTGTTTTGTACCATCAATCTTGATAGAGCATCTGCATCGGTTAAAAGCGGTCCTGGTCGGTGCGAGATGGTAAAGTCAAATTGCTGCAAGTAATTCACCCATCTGGCGATACGCCCTTTAGTTTGGGTCATATTCAAGAGATGAGTGAGTGCCTGGTGATCGGTGAACAAAGTGAACTTCGTACCTTCCAGGTACGTGCGGAAGTAGTCAACGGCCTTCAGAACCGCCAGTGCTTCTTTTTCCGTAGTAGTGTAGTTTGTTTCAGACGGCTTGAAAGTGTAACTGTAGTAACCGACTACGTGTCGCTTTTCTCGGCCAGATGCTTCAATACATTTTTGATACAACACTGCACCAGTCCCATAATGTGAGGCGTCAGTGTTCAATTCAAAGGGTAAAGTGAAATCTGGTATACGCAGAACGGGGTCAGAAGAAATTCTGTGCACCAAGTCACGGTAGACTCTCTCACATTCGTCACTCCATTCAAAGGGAACTTCTTTCTGCGTTAAGCGCGTGAGGCATCTAGTTTTGACAGCAAAGTCCTTTATGAAAGATCGGAAATGTCCTGCCAATCCCAAAAACACACGCAGTGAATGGACGTCATATGGTTTCTTCAACTGGGAGATCTTCTCGACGGACTCTTGTTTTGTGCTTTTGGTGTTCCCATCGAAGACTCTTCCAAGAAACACCACTTTTTGTTGAAAGAATACACTCTTCTTAAAATTAACCTTGAGATGTGCCAAGCTCAAGGCGTTTAACACCTGAGACAGATGGTCCTGATGCTCAGCCTCTGTTTTGGAGAAGACTATAATGTCGTCTATGTACACATTACAAAAAACACCAAGGAATGGCTTTAGGACGTCGTTCATGATCTTCTGGAACCACGCTGGCGAGTTTTTCCAACCGAAAGGGAGCCGGTTGTATTCGTAGAGATCGAATGGCGTGATAAAAGCGGTGTACATTTTTGTTTCTTCGGTTAGTGGGATCTGCCAGAAACCTTTGCATAAATCGATGCGGGAAAAATGTCGGCAACCCCCGGTCTCATCTATAATTGTGTCGATCTTCGGCATAGGAAATGGTATGAGTTCTGTCTGACGATTGAGAACCCTGTAGTCGGTGCATAATCTGAAGGTTCCGTCTTCTTTCGGTGCGATCGTTATGGGAGAAGCGAAGGGTGATACCGAAGGTCGTATGATATCAGCATCTAGCATCTCCTGCAACTCTTTCTTGAGCCACATCTTTCGCTCCCTTGACATATTGTAAGGTGCTTTCCGGATGACGGTCTTGTCAGCGAGTTCGAAAGGAACCTTGTGGGACTTCATCGCCTGAGGATAGCTTCCTATGCATACAAGTTCAGGGTAGGTCGTTGCGATATCCGCCGCGCACTTGACAACTCGTAGATTATCTTGTCTACCTTGATTTGTCTCGTTCCTTGCTACTCCTTCTACTAGAACCACATCGTCCCAGTACACGTTGATCTTTAGTTTCTTTATATCTGGTCTTGATAGCAAAAAGTCGTACGTTACCCCCTCTATCACCAACACTTCGCTCTCTATTTGCTGACCCTGGAACTCGATGTTTACCAAGGCCCACTGATCATGCAACGTTACTTTTCCATCATAGCCTTGTACTCGTAGAATTCTTCCACTATGCAAGCGATTTGCATCCACCAGCTTGGCATTTATAATGGACACAGAAGCACCGCTGTCTACCAGAGCCATCATATGTTTGTTTCCTACTTTGACGGGAATGTGAAGTAGGCTAGAGCAACTTAAATAAACAGTCTCATTTGGAGTCATCGGGTGGGACTGATCACCCTCGTTTATTAGTTTTTTTTCTGTCGAATACTCCTGAGCTTCAGTGTCGATATTATTCACTCGACCTCTTGGAACACGCCAGGGCAAGTTATCTGTGCGAGTTGCGAGGTGGCTCGGTTCTCGCTGAGCGCGGCTTGACCAGTCCGATTTACTCCGACTGAAACAGCTGCTTGACTCGGCGGTTATGCTTGTTTCCGAAGCTGATGGTATGTTCTGAAGACACGCGAGGAGGTCATCTAGAGTCTTTGGTGACAGTATTTGCACTTGCTTCAACACGTTAGTGTGCAATCCATGCATTATTAAGGCAACTACGGCCGTAGATGGAAGCAAAGGCTCCGCCAGCTTTAAAAGACGGCGTTTCTCAAAGAAGTACTCGACAAGGCAGCTTTGCTCAGACTTGAAATTAAGCGCCGTGTTCCATCTTTCTACTGGATTGCTTCGGAATGCAGTCAAAAACTTTTTCCTCCACTGGCTCCAAGAGTCGTCACTGTCTTCCAGAATGCATGTTTCATACCACTTTCGCGCAACACCTCTCAAGTAAACGCGCATGTTGGTGATTTTAGCCTCATCAGAGAGCCACTTGTTTTTTCCAGCGGCATATTCGTAGAAATCAAGCCAACTTTCTGGATTTGAAGACACACCGTCGAAAGCATCAGGTTCTACGAAATTAGGTGTCGGTCTCTCAGCATTCAGAGAGCTTATAAGAGATGTCATTATTTGGTTTTGTTGAAGCATCTGTTCCTGTTGCAGCTGAAAAGCTTTCAAAACGAGGCTCACCTCTTCCGTCGAAGATCGTGATCCTGAGTGTTTTCGACGCGCTGGTTCAAGAACTAGGTCGTTGAAGGTCGCCACACGCAAGTTCACTTTCACAGCACCTTTCCGTCGTAGTTCAGTAGTGTCTACGGCTGCCTTTTCCACAACCAGGTTTACGAGTTCTTCCGAGCTGAGCTCACGAGGTAGGTCTACCGCTGCTTCGTCTTGAACTTGGTACTTCGAAAAGATGATCTCCTCGGAGGTCTCGTCTATGAAGAACGTCACCCACATGATGGCTTCGATGGCCGGCTGCGCCAAAATAATGTAGTGTTCCTACTTAAAATAACGGAACAGCATTAAAGCTTCAGTATGGAACTGGCGTCCATCTTAATCTGCTTTATTTTTCACTTCCTCCTCCTCTTCTTTCCTGCCCCGGCCCTCGCGCTCCTTCATCTTCTGTCCAAAGGCTCATACCGCTTCAAGTAAGTAAACAATTTTTTAAATAAAAATTAGCAAGCGCACAATGCATTCAACATAACCGGTGTCAATTCCTGCGTCACCGTTCTTCTAATCTATCGAGTTACTGGGAGATGCACGTCCCCATCTTAAAAGTATAAATTACCATAATACTTTCAACTTGCGTCTTTAAAAGAGCACTGTTGAAAAATTGCGAAGAAATATGTTTACGCTGCTGCTATTATTCGATATTGTTGGGGACGTAGTAGTTGAAGCTGTGAACACATGTGGTATTTGGTGATGTGTGCTTATATATATATTTATATCTACGCAGCGCCGACGGAAGTGTGTGGTTGCCAAAAGCTTGGACAATTATTTGTAGCAGACATTTTGTGGGAAACTGCAAAAATGACTCAAGTCTGCACCCGTCGTATGTGCCGACAGTGTTTCCAGCGGCTTACAAGAAACGGGCACCTCACGCAGAAACGGCGCAAAGGTATGATAGGCAGCGAAGCGCATATCTATGCATTTTAAAGCATTCTTTGAGGACTCTTGATTCCTGATTTTAAGCTCAGCGACAATTCGTTGCACGTATGCGCAATTATCAAGTAAAGCTAAAATTGAAGGGTTTTGAAGAGTTTTTTTTTCTTAAGTTTTTCTGAAAGCCAGGCGCTCATCATGATGGTACGCACGCTGTTCGATAACTCGAAGTACCCGCGACGAGGACGGTGATAATGCAAGGAGGGACACGCGAGATAGATGTCAAGTTTGGTGTGGGTCAGAAAGAAGCCCCAAATAGACCATTTATTTATGAAGGGCTGTGTATATACCACACAATAACTTGGATGGGTGCTAGTAAATTAAGGTATCCCAACTAATAGCAGTCACAGCGCAAGAGCCGCTTAACACGAAGCACGAGAAGCTGCCTTACCCATGCATCCAGTAACAAACATAGTGCATAGTACACACAGCAAACCAAATAAAACAGGTATATAATTATGAACGTACAGAAATTTGTACTCACCTCTAACTCCCCGTCGTAAACAGCGTAGTCTTTCACTTGCGAAACGCACTTCGCTTTGACGAGGACGGCGTCGTCTGCTACAACTTGCTTCGCATCGGCTACATGGCTGAACAGACGCTGCCCTTTTACCAAATTGCTGCCACGAAAAAAAATCCTCAATTGCGCACCACGTGCGACGCGAGAATCTCAAGAACACGTGCAGAACCCGTGCAGCTTGCGAGCAAAGAAACACGTTTTCAAGGCAGATTGGCGGGGTCAACACTTGAGTAGGGTGGCTAGAATGGGGAGGTGTGATGAGCGGGGCGCCTTTCGCTTGGCGGAGAGGGTCCTTCGGCGCGCCGATGCCGCTAGGGGCGCTGATGGCAGCGGCGCGGGTAGTGAGCGGCGCACTTCGCTGGTATCGCTGGGTTTGCTTCAGTCGCGCCATAATTTTTTTCGTTAGCAGTCGCACTGTCTTACAAGTATGTCGTCGATCGGTGATTGCGTTGAGTCTCTCTGAAATGTCCGAAGATGTCAACGACAAAAAAGAAGACGCAACGTTGGTGCTTTGTGCCTGGCTGCAACACTGGATATTATAATTCTTCAGGAGAGAAAGTTTCCCTTTTCCGAGCTCCCACGTGTAGTGTGCTGTTCGACAAATGGATTCGTGCTATTCCAAGAGCGGACAAACAGCTTGACGAGAACTCCGCAGTGTGCGAGAAGCACTTCGACCCAAGGTATGTACAAAAAATAGAAGGCACGGTGTTCGCACACCCGAGCAAGAGACCAATTTTGCTTACTTGCGTTCCACGTGTCACATGCTGCATTGCAACATAACCAATTGGCTGTCCTTTTCTCTTTTCTTTTTCACAGATTTGTCGTGCGTACGTTCAAACATAGGATTAATGGTGAAGATGTATACATGCCGCGCGCTGTGCCGACCTTAACAAATGACGCCGTGCCGACGATTTTTCCTAATTTGCCTAAATACTTGACGAAAGCTCTGCCCAAGGAGAGAAAGAGACGGAAAAGCGTGGCTGAAAGTGCTGTTTCGAGTAAAAGAATTAGTGTGAACCACGACAATGTCGAAGAAGGCTCAGCGATTGACCATGACGTGATCGTTTCAGAACAGAACGTCATGTTGACCGAACAGCTGCATTCCTTAAGTGCTATGCTTCACCGTCCTAGCGAGTTGTGGTCGATGCAGAAGTTCGAGCAAACGAATGCATTATGCTACCAGACCGCTAAATTGGACAGAGATTTAACACCTCCTGTTATTCACAACAAGATAGTGTTGTTTGAAGCTGAGGAAGGAGCAGCTGCTCAGTGCAGCATCTTTCTGAACGGGTTCCTATTCAAAAAAAGTGGCTGTCAGACAGTGAGCCAAGCACAGGATCTTCTCAAGTATGCAGACACATTGACACCCTGCGTAGGAATTGGGACAATGGAAGAGTTCCAACCACTGAATTTGGAAAGCAAGGCGAAGCTATCTCAAAATCGTGTCTTCTCCCTTTCTTGCGATGGTTCCTCATCGATTTCGCTACAAGGTATTATGAGATATCGCAGTTGCGCAAACCCTGCCTAAAATATTTTATTTGAGCCTGTAGATACCTGTCCCTGCTTTGGTTAGACTTATCCACCGATTATGGTACACTTTACAGATGGCTCATCTGGACGTTGTACTGCCTGCAGAAAATGCAGAAACCTTCTGAAGGCTCGTCTGCTCCGTCTAAAAAAAAAAAAAGACTAAGCGGCCACTTGCAAGAACAGCTGCACAACGACTGAAATGGGCTGTTCGTACGTTGAAGAAAAAGAAAATGAAGCTGCTTACCTTGCAGGATGCCCTGAAGAAGATGCGAGAAAAGACTTCACAAATCATTGCATCTGTGTTAGAGGAAAAGGTACACTGTCCCATTAAGTTGTTATAGATTCATTACTAATAGCTTCTTAATTATTTCAGCTGAAACTTCTTCCAAAAAAGCAACGGGCTGCGGTGCAGGCTTGTTTTGACGCTGCCAAACGAAGGTCCTTGCGCGGATATAACTACAATAAAGAATGGCTCCTTGAGTGCATCATCCTCAGAATGAAAAGTGCACGACTGTATGAGCATCTTAGAGCACACAGAATTCTTGTCCTGCCAAGCCGTGCTTGCCTTCAAAAATACATCAAGGTATGTGATTGCATATGGTGTGCAGTATAGAGATGGTTCCTAATGTTTTTATCTACAGGGATTCGCTGCTGCTTATGGGTTTAATACCAAACTCCTGAGCTGTCTGAAGAAAAAAGTTAAAGACATGGATGAAATGGAGAGGCATGGGGGCATAGTAGTGGATGAAATGAAACTCTCTGCTCATCTGGACTTGCAGTCGTCCAGCAATATTGAAGGCTTTGTCGACCTCGGCAAGTTTACCGATGCCAATGAAAGACACCGCAAAGCTGACCATGGGCTTGTCATAATGTTCCAACCATTTGTGGGGAAATGGACACAAATCATTGGTAATATATTTTTTGCACTGTTAAGGCACATATGCCGAAGCGTTTTGTAATGCTCTATTTCTCTTCAGGTGTGTTTTCATCCAGCGGGAACGTAAAAGCCAGGCTGTTGACAAAACTTTTGGTAGAAGCTACAATTTTGTGTGAGCAAGCCGGCCTCTACGTGGATTACATTTGCTGTGATGGTGCGCCCTGGAACAGATCTATGTGGAACATCCTGGGGATACGCGCCACCCTCAATGACATTCAGTGCAGAGTTGTTCATCCGTGCAACAAACACCGATTTTTGTACTTTATATCGGACTTCCCTCACCTCATGAAGTGCGTGAGAAACACAATGATGAAGCAGGGCTTCAACACCCACAACGGAAGGGCAAGTTGGCTCTAATATTTCTGTGGAATTTTTATGCATAATGCGTACTTCTCAATGCTAATTTGAATCCTTAACAGTTCCTGATGCAATGTGGAAATTTTACAGGCCCACTGGGATCATGTGTCAACCATGTGGAAACTTGACAGCAGTGCCATCACCTTGAAAGTGGCACCAAAGCTGACTCGATCACATATCTTTCCAAATGGATTCGAGAAAATGCGTGTGGACTTAACATTTCATGTTTTCAGTGCCCAAGTGACTCGGTGCTTAGATTTTTACAAAGATCAGATCGAGGAGCAATACACAAATGTTGAGCCAACAAGACTCGTTATTGGTCTCATGGCGGAACTAATCGAGGTGATGACATCCAGGTTTCCAGCAGAAGCTTTACGGTAAGAGTGAAATATTTACCCTGTCGATAATTAGTCCAGACAAAGTTTCTACGCTTCATACATAAACATTATTTCAGGCTTCACAGCCGAAAGGAAGCTGTGCTTGACCAGGCACTAAAGTTCCTCGATTTGTGGGAAGCTCACGCAAGAGGACTTGGCTTTCTAAGCAAAAGTACCGCAGTGGGTTTGCGTGTGACGTTGAAAAGTACGAAGCACCTCCTGGAGTACCTGTGTGAGGAAGTACATTTCAAGTATCTCATGACGGCTCGCCTAAGCCAAGACTGCCTTGAGCGCTGTTTCGGAATCGTGCGGCAGGCAGGTGGTGGCAATGATCACCCAACCCCTGCACAGTTTGTTGTTATCACGAGGTATTTTATTATCAAATTTTACGCCTTATGTTGCATGTCGTATAAACTTGTTACGCATCTGATTATGTTTGACTGCTGTTGTGAGTAAAATATGCATTGTTTATTTATAGATGCCTCAGCTTCTATAGCCTGGCAAAGAGTCCGAAGGGTGGCAATGTAGCTGACGGAGTGGTGGAATCTCTTCTCTCTCTGGAAGAAATGCTGCACGAGGTGGAAGATCACAACGAAGACAACGAAAGACTTTCATCTGACGTGCTAGAAGTGTCTGTAGATCATGCGTCATACACTGTTGAGCGAAGTGACGCCCGCCTTGTGTATTATGTCGCAGGTTATGTCGCAAGAAAGCGTGTACTTCGTAGTAATTGTGATGATTGCAAGAACGCCTGCCTTGCTTCTAAAGAAAATGTGCCAGGAAATCTCCCAGCCCAGGCAAGCAAGCTGTGGGATCTCGGAGGACTTTTGTATCCGTCGAATTCCTTCTATAACCTGATATTATCCCTTGAGAACAAAATCACTCGCTTCTTGAGCACATCACGTCTTCATGCCAAATCGGCCGTTGAGATGATGAAGGGGATAGGCGAGACGCAACAAATTGGTTGCGCAAAGCATGCTGCTTTTTTGACGAAAAGTGTGGTGCGATTTTATTGCCTCACTCGTGTCCACTTTTTTTTGAAAGGGATGAACCAAAAGGAAGACGAAAAGAAAGGGCGGAGAGTAAAGCCATGCGTACTCTAGTGGCAGTGCATGAATGGCATGCGTGGAAATAAAGTTGTGTTTTTGTGAAAAAGTGTCTGCTAAATTTATGCTGCTGGGAACAATTCTCAAGTCACACGCTTAGCGGTATAGGTAAATTTTGGCGCTCTTAATGCGTGACTCATCTGAGTTAATGTATACATTAACTCAGATGAGTTTTAGCTGCCTATAGGCAGCTAAAACTGCTTCGTTTTTCTGCGGCGAGCAGCGCGCTGCGGCGAGCAGCGCGCGCTCATTCGTACATCGCCTGCGAAAGGCTACCCGCGCCGGTGCGTGCAGCGCCCCAAGCGGCATCGGCGCGCCTTGGGGACCGGTTTCTGCGGCCGCTTTTCACACCTCATATTCTAGCCACCCTAACTTGAGTAACCAGTTTTCACTGACAGCGCCCGGCACTGCAGCGCCTCCCTCGGCGTGGGTCTCCCCTATGAGTGGCACGGCCCAGTCAGGCAATGTTTGCCTTTTGCCGCGTCTCCTTGGACAATTGTTTTTTAATAAACTAATGAAGAAAGAAAGAATCTGTGATTACCACGGGCTACCACGCAGTCTCCTTTCGAATTAAGGCAGGTATTTATTTTGTCGTCTAGTCTACAGAATTAAAGTGGAGCTTATTCTGTAGTCTCAGCCGCATCATAGTCTTTTTCTTTCTCTATGGCCGCATGTTCGCAGAATAGGCACTGCGATTACGGCGATCACAGTCAACGCCTCTTCTATTTCTTAAAGAAAGCGCGTAAAAAATAAAGAACCAAAAGGAACCTTGCCAAAAATAAGAGGAGACGTAACCTCTCTTCGCGCACTTGGCTGCAGCACCGATTTCCCTAGGAAGATCCCGGCTGCGGCGGCTGCATTTCCGATGGAGGCGGAAATGTTGTAGGCCCGTGTGCTCGGATTTGGGTGCACGTTAAAGAACCCCAGGTGGTCTAAATTTCCGGAGTCCTCCACTACGGCGTCTCTCATAATCATATGGTGGTTTTGGGACGTTAAACCCCACAAATCAATCAATCAAATCAATTTCCCTAGGAAGAGGTTCGAACATGGGTGACAGCGGTTGCGCCGGAGGCCAACGAAGCGGATGCGCAGCTACCGAGTGAGATCTTCGTGACTTCGCGGGACTTCGTGTGCTTTGAAGGCATGCACAATGTCAAAATGCATGTCGCCAGTAAACAGATACTTAAAACAACTCCATGTCCACTGGGTTTCGTGGCACTTTCGATGATTGCAGCGCTAGTACAGTAGTAGCGGTGCGCCTGCGGAAAGAGTGTGAAGTGATTTAGCGCAGACTGTCTTGAGACGGGACAAGCCGAAGGGAACACACACACACTGGCGCTAGCTGCACTAAATCTGCGCCAAGTCGCTTCATAGATCTCGTACCAACAAGGCCAGAAGGCCAGAAGTCGACCCCTGTGGATCGCAATGAGAATGCATGGCGGTAATTCTGATGATTGGAACGCCAAGTCTTTGGATTGTCACCACTAGAAACGCTTTGCTGGAAAAGTGTACTGTGCAGGGAGTACTCAACATTAAAATTGTGGATACTCAGCTATGCTTTCAACAATAACATGAAAGGCTAGCTGCATGTGTGCATAGTTGAAATGGGCATTGTTTCGAAGAGAACCAGTTATGCCTTTCTTTTCTGGAGGCATCCTGCTATATTCTTTTTGTGTCTGCATTTGTAATAACTACTCAGATGAAGGAGTTCCAGATTGCTCTTTCAAGAGACGCTATTTTGGAAAGGAAGTATTTATCGAAGTTTAAATTTTTCATTGAAATGAGGTTGACATTCAAACAGGGTCTAATATATGCTGATCACGAAAGATTGTTGCTGAAATAGCGTGGAAGTGTGCGCGGTGTCAAGCAAAACACAATTGCTGCACACACACACACACACACACACACACACACACATATATATATATATATATATATATATATATATATATATATATATATATATATATATATATATATACATAATTACACCGTAAATAAAGGGGAAGCGCAATTTTCCGTCGTTCCATGTATTGCATGTCGTCCATTTGAGTTGATCCTACCCTCACTTTCCTGTTTTACAGGTCTATCCTGATTCCGTGTTGTGCGTCGGTGGCGTACGACACTCAGAATTCTGATATGCTGCCTGTGAATAAAGGTTAGTGTCCTTGATACAGCAAGATGAAGACAGAACCTAGACAAGTGTCCCACTGTGTATGGGGTATCACTGCCCGCCTGGACAGTGGCACGTAGCCCTTGAGCCCGGCAGTGTCGTCTTTCACTAGCTGGAAAGCTAACAACTGGTCATCAGGAGCCAAGATGAGCAGTATGGCCTCCTCATGTTCATCACCATATGTTGTGTGGCCCTGATAAAATGCTGTGTGGCCCTCATAAAATGTGTGGCCGTGCTGCATTTCTCATAATCAAATCATGGTTTTGGAATGTTAAACCCTTGAAAATATATTCTTATTACCGACTATTGGCCTCTTGGAAGTTTGGTTTCACGAACATAACTTTTTACAGCTCGAGAACAGAATGTACACAGGCGTTTATGCAACAGTAAGTAGCATAAACATGTGTGCAACAGTAAGTAAAGCTTACGTACCATTTGCGTAGCGTTATCATCAAAATGTCGGCAACGATGGGGCTCCCGGACAAGTAATAAACTGCATTAAGTGAAGCCCACAGTGGGTGAATGGAAGCTATGTGCTCGGCAAGAACGATTCATCGAGGCCATCCTATGCCGACTCTGCAATTGGGCACACTCACCTCACCCACAAAAGTAATCTACAACAACCTCGGAGAAGAGCGGCGCTTCGAGATAGGTAATAGTGCACTTCAAGTTGTAAAACACTATGTCTACTTAGGGCAGGTAATAACCGTGGAGCCGAACCACGAGATTCAAGTAACTAGAAAAATAAGAATGGGGTGGAGCACATTTGGCAAGCACTCTCAAATTACGACAGGTAGATTGCCGCTATACCTCAAGAGGAAGGTATATAACAGTTCTATCTTGCCGGTACTTAGCTACGGAGCAGAAACCTGGAGACTTGCAAAGAGGCTTCAGCTTAAATTGAGTACGGCGCAGTGAGCAATGGAAAGAAAAATGGTAGGTGTAACCTTAAGAGACAAGAAGAGAGCAGAGTGGATTAGGGAACAAACGGGGATTACGGATATCATAGCTGAAATCAAGAAGAGGAAATGGACATGGGCCGGGCATGTAGCACGTAGACAGGATAACCGCTGGTCATTAAGGGTAACTAACTGGATTTCCAGAGTAGGCTAGTGGGTTAGGGGGAGACAGAAGGTTAGGTGGGCAGATGAGATTAAGAAGTTTGCGGGTATAAATTGGCAGCAGCAAGCACAGGACCGGGTTAACTGGCGGAACATGGGAGAGGCCTTTGTTCTGCAGTGGACGTAGTCATGATGATGATGATAACCTCACCCACAACTTTTTGCTTAGAAGGGAAGGCTTGCCGGAATGTGAAAAATGTCAACAGTCATCAACAGTTTTACATATTCTAATCACGTGTCCATACATTGAAACAGAAAGATGAAAACATTTCACAGCACTATACAAACGCCACACACCGATGCACCCAAATCAAATTTTAAAAGATGATTCACTTGTTACTGTCTAATGATATCAATTTCCTTAAAGAAAGGGGATTCCTCCATAAGCTTTAGCATCAAAAACATATACTGGTTATCACTAGGTAACCTGTGTTGTGTGTGGCACAGCTTAACCTGAGTCACTCTTGCGCTGATAAACCCAATATAACTAACTAGCAGCAGTAAGTAGGTTCTATGGTGTTGTGGCAGGTCTGCCTTGGTAGTTGGGGATTATTGTCTCGCTTAAGATTGGGCAAGGTCTAATGACTGGTCTAATGGAGAGGGGAACCGATGCATGGAAGAACAGGGCAAATGTTGCAGTATTATCTGGGAGCATCAGTTTTCCCAGGTAATGAGTGCACTATTCTTAGATGGGAAGAGCTGTTGTTTGCTATAGGCACCTGTGGCAAGAACTGAGCTATCAACCCCCTGTGATTCATAACATTTCACGAAACTTGGCTAGCGTTCATCGTGTTACCAGCAAGATACGCCTACTGGCAAAGTTGCGGACAGCACCTTTGGAGTTGAGGATTACGTATTTGGTTGTGTAGAAGCTAATGCAATGGCCCATTCTTTGGCCAACTCTGCTTTCTTAATTCGAATTTATCCGCTTGCCTTGTGGTTGCCCTCCACATTTGTGTACTATTGCCATTGGCTGTGTATTCGGCCGCATCGATGTAGGCCACCCACGAGAGTTTTCAAATCTTTCCTGCGTATCCCCAGTGCACCCCTTTCCTTTTTTTTTGTGGTGTTCAAGATGCATGTTTTTGGGTCATGCAAAGATCACAAGGTGCTTCCATATGTCATGGGGAATGTTTAGTTTTGCACCATATTGTGATAAATAGTTTATCCAAGTTTGTTGAGCATGTGCCTACCCATAGGGCTCTATGCGATTTGTGTGGACTCTTATAGGCGCCTCGAGTCTATCGTGCTTATTGGCGCTCCTATAGCTGATTTGTATGGCCGTTTAATGATCTTCAATTTTTGTCGTTTCTGATACTTTTAGCTTAGTAAAGCATTATATTTTTTATGTGGCTGTTGATGAAGGCCAGGATGTGTTGTAGCAAATTGGTCTTTTTTGTACCATAGTGCAAATTAGCTATTCTTTTGATCAGCCTGATTATTGTGTACTGTTTTCTAGTGTTTTTATTGCTTCATTGTTACAACCATTTCCTGCTAAGTGGAATCCAAGGACTCCAATGCTGTTTACCATAGGTAATGGGTTGCTGTTTGAAGTAAGCATGATGTTTGGTCTGTTCGAAGACTTCTTACAGACCCTACATGCAGCCCGTAAGAGCAATAACTGATTTACATGGTGAAAATCGCAGTCCTTCATCCATAATATATTTTTTTTATAACTGCTTGTCGAGTTTCTTATGACCACTGCTTCCACTTGTTACCCACAGCACGTTGTCATCAGCACAAAGGGTGTGCAGTAATGCTTTTATGTTGTTTTGTTCTGCTGGCGGGGCTATTATGGCTACATTGAGCAGGAGGAAAGCTATTTTAATCGGATAGCGTCAAAAAGCTCGTTTCGCAGAAATTCCAGCGTCGGTGTCGTCATTATTGATTGTGGGCGAAAAATCATCATCTTATGCGTGACCAACAACTCGAGAACGGTGCAATTAAAATAAAATCCTTGGTCAGAGTGGGGATCGAACCCGGGTCGTTAGTGTGGCAAGCGGATGTTCAACCACACGGCCACACATTTGCTTGTGAATACAGTGAGAATAACTTCCATTGCTTGGAAATGCAGCGAAAGTAACTTTCATGCTTGACAAACACACACGTCCTGTATACGTGTTCCACAGTACAGCATGAAATATTGCAGCAATAATGTGTGGTACAAGCATACATCGGGCGTCAGAACATGTGATTATCACAAAGACTTCGTGGTTTAAGGCCGATCACCTACTACAAAAGGCGCGCACGCTACTGCGTCTATTCCCTTAGGGTCACAAAATGGGTGCATAGCAAGTTCGAAAAAATTTCGTGCACTAAGTGTTTGAAGCACGCACTAGGAATAGGGCATCGCTATGGCGTTCAACTCTTGGCGAAGCTTTAAGGTCCTCTAATTTTTGTTTAATTTCAGTTGACCAGCAAGCATGTTTTACAAAATTAACCATGCTCACACATTGTTATTTATTGAGAAAGGTCTTGATGTTTTGTTTCTATAACTTTATCTGTACTACAATTTATTTTGCTTCATAATAACCTTAAACTGCAAACCACTCCTTTTTCTTACCACCATACCACTGTGTCACTAGAGATGTACAACAGTTGTTTACTAAGCCTCATGCTACCGGAGACTGTGCACGCAGAATGACATGTATGTACACTGCTGCTACAAATGTGCTGCTCAGTGGCTTTGCATTTTTGTGCAATCGAACATTGAACGAATCTTGCTGAAAGATCTTTGCAGCGAGAAATGTATACCTTAAAGAACTCTCCAGATCATTCAGCTGTTCTTTCACGATAATGCTTCATCATATCTGTCCAGCTTCTTTTATAGCAGGACACTGTGTATTGAATAAAGTAAGACAGTTACAGCACACACACGGCAGCTGCACCTCATCTGCAAAGATCAAGAGCAAAAGATGACAATTTATCAAGACGAAAGCCTTAAGTGCCTTATCAAGCGCGAAAATTGACCATCGGTGGTGTCAGCGACAACACGAGGGATGCAAAGGATTACGTGAGATAGTCACCACATGACGGCATCGAGATGTCACGTAACATGATGCCACAGAATTTTGTCACATGTTGCCACTTGATCAAAGGTAGGCCAACCCCGGAGGCGCTATGAAGCTATGTGAGGTGAAAACGCTTCGAGTGCCTCCAATCTCGTAGGCTGTCCTCGATACCACATTGGATGCAGCAAATCTTTGGGGAGGGGGGCTCAATACATTTGACTAAAAAACAAAGTAACAAGATGGTTTTCACCTTCGTGGTCTTGGGCAAATGCATGAGGACTGTACGAGGGTTTTTTTTTTTTTTTTTTTCATTAAATGGCTAGCCTACCCAAATTCATCTGTTTAGGCTGACGTTGGCCATTCTCTTCGCCCCATTTCAGGAATATGCAGGCTAGTGCTTAAGGCTGGCTTATTAGTCTTTGCCAGTCCTCCTTGCCAAAAAGAAAAAAATGAGAAGCTTGAGATTGTTTGCTCTTAAGTCTTGCCATGGCAACCTAATTAAGATGAAATGTTGCTGAAAATTGCTTGCAGTGGCTAATACAGGAATGGTGCAAAAGAGATGTCTCTGTGGTCAAGTGGCCAACATGGATGCTGCAAGCCAGGTGCCAGGCTGGAAAGTGCGCCGAGAGGTGTCTATACAGTGCAACTTGCTTCCTCCGCCTGCCCCTCCTCCTCTGATACGTACGTATCATATAACAGGTAATACATACCATATTGACATGTAATGTGTGTGTTGGGCTTGTGCTGGTGTGCAAAGAATGATGCAACATATTGCAACTCGAGACAAAGTAGCATATTGTGCTAATTATTCCAAAGTGTGCAGTAGGAGTGCTTATGTAGGAAATGTCGGTTCGAAGGACCATCCCACACTATGTCTTTGTTAACCTACACAAACTCTATAGTAATTAAGCCTACGATAGACCTGTCGCACGGCCACCACTCAACGTCAATGTCCCCTTAGGGAGTTCAACAAAGATGGAGTGGTGGCAGTGTCAAACGGCAATGACAAAGTTGTAATAGTTGCTGCGAGAGGCTCGGCTGGTGCTGTTTGATTTTTACAGAAGTATCCTTATTTTGTCTCTAGTCTGCTTTTTTTTTGTAAATCTTCGTTATGCAGTTTTTACGGAAACACACTATTAATTAGGTCTGAAGTGAACTAAGCATTGGAAATTATTTCAAATGAAGACGCATTTTGCTAAATGTAGCAATGCTGGCAGCGACGCTGGCCAGCTTGTGCCTAATGCTACGTTTGTTTACAGTTGCGCCAAGCTCAACGACTTGTTGTTTTGTAGCCTGCGTACAAAAGTTGCAGCACTGCCAGTCATTCTTCTCACGGGCAAAGACAAATATGGCAACCACACCAACCGCAAGCGCGGACGAAATATTTTTAAATGGCGGTGACCAGCTCGACTCGCGAAGCACTATGTGGAGAGTAGCTGCACTCTGGCGGGCGTATACGGTATTTACTTGCATAATAGACGAACTTTTTTTTTTTTCAGGAAATCCGGCTCAAAGTTAGGGGTGCGCCATTTACGCAGGGTAAAATTTTCGAAAATTTTTTCGGCTCTGTTCTCGCGCTTTAAATATGCACATTTGTCAAGTAAAAGGCGGCTTCATTGTTTACCAATTAATTCAGCATAAAACTAACATACCTACGTACCTTTTAATGAACAAGCTGTCAACTGCACACACCAACGTAAAATTTATTTACACAAAAGTCGTAGGTGTTCCTCCTTTTCCCTATTTGTAGTCAGAGTCGGAGAGTACACACGCATCCTCGCTGAGCGGGGGTTAGTTTTTAGTGTTCGAATCATCCGCACCCCACAACATGTGATCCTCACTCGCATCCAGTGCGTTCGAGATACCTAGATACCTGTCTTCTTGAAGCTTTTCTTGACGACTTCATCGGAGATTGCCTGCCACACTTCCACGATCCAAGTGCACAGAATTTCCACAGGCGGCCTCTTAATCTTCCTGGAGTTTGCGGACGTTGTCCTCCAGCCATCCAGGTGGTGTACAGTCTTCGAACATTGTCCTTGAAAGGCTTATTCAAGGACACGTCCAAAGGTTGCAGTATCGATGTCAGGCCGCCCGGAATCACTGCCAGATCTGTGGGCAGCTCCTTTAGCTCATCTCGTATGCAGTGTACTAGGTGCCCAAGAAAACTGTCCAGAAAAAGCATGGATGGGAACAACAGACTACCCGGCCGCCGACTTCGGACTATTTTCACCCAATCCACCATGAGTTCCGTGCTCATCCAGCCTTTTTTCTGGACTCTGACGTAGATGCCTTGAGGGAAATAGGCCTTTGGGAGCGTCTTATGTTTAAAAATAACGTAAAGTGGTAGCTTGCGCTCATTCCCTGTCACCGTCAGCATTACGGTGCATCGTTGTTTATTAGCGCCAGACGTTCTGACGATGATGCTCCGTGTACCTTTCTTTTCCACTGTTGTGTTCCGCAACATATCAAAGCAAACGGTGGTCTGATCCGCGTTGCCGATCTGGGACAAAATGAAGTCTTTCTGCTGTGTAAGCTTTATAAGGAAGCGGTGGAAGTCCACCACTTGGTCCTCGTATGCTGGGGCGAGACACTTGGTCCTCATATGCAACGCAAGGTGTGAAGGTGGAACACCATGTGTTCCACCTTCACACCTCGCGCTGTGAAGGTGGAACACATGGTGTTCCACCTTCACAGTGCGAGGCCATGGCGCTGCATGAAATGAGTTGTCCATCCGGAGCTGGCTTTGAACTTTTTTGCTTCGATGCGCTGCACTCGGGCTATTCTGCACGTCTCAGTCTGCACAATATCCAATGACACAGCACAGCTGTCTTGTCCTAGCTCCCGTACATGCCGGCCAGTTGCTCTTCGACATTCGGATACCTGCCGGTCTTGGCACCACGAAAAGCCCGTCGTGTCGTCTTCGTCACCTTAAGCTCTTCATCTTGATTCCTCCAGTAGTGAATACTGGTTGCTCCAAAACCGAAATGCCTGTTTGCAGCCAGGTTGCCGTGCTGCAGCGCGTATTGCACTGCCTTCAGTTTAAATCCAGCCGCGTAGCTTAAGTACTTCCCCATGGTGGAATTAAAGTTGAATACTTGACCACAACATATGCACACCGCTTGCAAAATGGCGTTGCTTTCTTTTTCTCTGATGGTGGTGATGGCAACTGAGCCCCAGACATTGTGCACATGACCTCTAATGAGTGTGGCGATTTGAGAGGTATCAGTAATTGATGAAACAGCAGTTTTTTTTTCGCTCATGGACACTTTTTTTTTAAGTTTTGTTTCGACAAATACGTTGTATAGGTCATTGCACTTAGCGTATAAACCGGAATATAAGTCAAGATATTTTCAATAAAACAACGAGCTAAAGTTGCCCCTTGTCTTGTATAGCGGTATCTAGCCGACAGTGCGCCGCTGTCTGGCAACATGTAGCTTGCTTGTGCATGAGAAGCTGGACAAGGCCATATTTGCACTCAAATCCAGTCGCAGGTTTTTTTTTTCACGTCTGTTTTTTTGTGTTCGTGATTTGCCTTCTATCTGTTCTAAGTTCTCGCTCCGCTTGACATTAAGTTTCATTTTTAGTAGTCTTTTTTTCATTCACTGAATATGAGTAGCGGTACAAGAAGGCAGTACTCAGCTGCGTTTAAACTAGAGGTTCTTGAGTTCGCAGAAGCGAATGGGAATATGGCTGCTCAGCGCCGCTTTGGTGTCTCAAAAAAAAGCGTGCACTATTGGAGGGTGCAGAAAGGGAAGCTGCAGAGGTGCAATTCTCGGAAAATGTCATTTCGTGGGTGAGGTGTGGTTCATCCCCAGCTGGAGAATACGCTAGGGAACTTTGTGTGGGAAGTTCATGAGTGCTCTCTGCCAGTGACCGTGCATACCACTCTCAGGAAAGCCGTGGAACTCGCTCGAGAATCTGGGCTCACGAGAGAAGAGTTTCGGGCACCAAACTCTTGGGTGTGTCGATTCATGAGACGCAAAGGATTTTCTTTCCGGTGGCGCATATCCATTTGTCAGAAGTTTCCAGACGAGTTCGAGGACAAGCTTATAAACTTTTCGGGGCTTCGTGAACCGGCTTTGGGAGCAGACCAACTACATGATGGTGCAGATTGACAATGCCGATGAGACCGCCGTGTGGTTTGACATGCCTTCATC
Organism: Rhipicephalus microplus; assembly: GCF_043290135.1. Taxonomy (NCBI): domain Eukaryota; kingdom Metazoa; phylum Arthropoda; class Arachnida; order Ixodida; family Ixodidae; genus Rhipicephalus; species Rhipicephalus microplus. The sequence goes on from NC_134708.1 coordinate 76,933,837, forward strand.
GACCATGATCATGCAGCATGGCGCCAAGGATATGGAGCTATGAAGCTGTTGTCCACTGGCAACGAGCACTCGCGCTTTACCGTCATGCTGGCATGCATGGCAGATGGTGGAAAGCTTCCACCCTTCATCATTTTCAAACGTAAGACAATGCCGAAGGAAGTGTTCCCGCCCGGTGTTGTCATTCGCATCAACAAAAAGGGATACATGGACGAGGCCATGATGCTTGAATAGATACGAGTAGTCTGGAATCGTCAGCCAGGTGCAATGTTGCGTCTTTGCAGCATGCTGGTGTTAGGTGCGTTTTGTGGTCACTTAACCGACACTGTGAAGCCGCACTGGGCGATGGAAAACGAACCTCGTCGTGATACCAGGTGGTATGACGTCCACCTTCAACCGATCGACGTTGTGCTAAACAAGCCGTTCAAGGACCGAGTGTGACTGGAGTACCAAAAGTGAATGTCCGGCGACAACCCAAAAACACCAACGGGCCACCTACAGAGGCCTCCACTTGCGACTGTTTGTGGCTGGGTGCTTTCCGCCTGGCGTTCCTTGCCAGATCCCATGGTGGAAAATGCTTTCAAGAAATGTTCCATCAGCAACTCGCTGTATGGCACGGAAGACAACGCGCTGTGGGAGGCGGCCAGCGACAAACTCTCGTCTTCAGAAGACAGTGGTGCTTCGGCTGACGAATAGGAACAGTTGCAATGGTGGTTGAGGGGAGCTCTGACGATCGGGGTGCGGTACGCCCACTTCGCAAATAAATGTGGTTCAACAATTTCGGGTTATTTTCCTTTTTCTTTTCTTTTGCGGTAACCTGAACTTGGGGGGGTCGGCCTATATTCCCACTCAACCTATAGTCTGGTTTATACTGTAGAATTTTTTTTTATATGCTTGTCAATTCGCCTTCTTTTTTTCTTCAGGGTACGGGGACCTCCTTCCAATTACCGCTGGTGGCTAGAATCGTTTCTAATCGCGGCCAAGTTTGGGGTGCGCCTATTATGTGCAGAATTTGAAAAAGCGAATTTTAGGCAACCAAACTAGGGCTAGGGGTGCGCCTATTATGCGAGTGCCCCGATTATGCGAGTATATACGGTGTGTATCTAAAGAAATACACATTATGAATAAGTACTGTGACGAAGAAACGTTCAATATTGCCAGACTGTATTATTGTTTTCACTGCAGCAATTTAGTGCTCAAAATTTTTTTCTGACCTGCAGACTACTGGGGACGAGAGTACCTCGTTCCGCTGCAAATGGCGATTGCTGAACTTCTTTGAAAAATGCTCTGTTTACCTTCTTTTGCGTAAGGGTGACCGTGTGACATGAACCGCATCTCCCTGTTCGTAAGGACAAAAAATTTAAATTGTGTTCGCGGGTGCCCGCGTCACAGAGGTATAAGAAAGGTTGGTGTGCTATTTAACCATTTGCGGTCTGAAACCTTTCCCCACTTTCCGGCTTCTCTGGTCTGTAACAGTAATCACCACTATCTGGTGCTGCAAAGAAAAACAGACTGTGCAAGGAAACCTTTTGGCATATTTATTTTTTCTGTTGCATTATGTACTGAACTCCGTATGGATAATGATATAAAAACCGCTTGCACTTGCTGGGAGTCTCATCAAAGTTGAGGCTTCGTGGACCTGCAGGTCTCTCTCTCTCTCTCCACACCCTGCTTCGGCAACATATCTCCGCAAGCCGTCGCTTGCTATGGCAATGATAAAGCTATAACAAAGAAGACAAGAAGTGCTTCTTTCGCAATTTGCATAGGCATGCATCCCGACATTTCTTTTATTGCTTTGAGAACTAGACAGCTATTTTTCTTTGCCAATCAACCAACATTGATGCCAGGAAATCTTTTAGCCTTTCCTGCGGCTCCATGACGACTAGGCCACCTTTCATTACAGTGCCTTAAAGGGCCTGTAAACGGGCTCCGACTTTTTTTTTACCCCCCCCCCCCCTCACACACACAAGCTCTGCAATTCGTAGATTAGAACGCAGCGATCACGTTTCCTAGTTATTACAGCGCTACGCGCCGCGCAGAGCCTCTATTTCGAAAAACAATTCCCGCGCATCTTTCCTGCTCCTGACCGACCCCCTTGCATGCAGGGACGTCAACTCGACGATCGGCGATGTGACGTAGCACGCAGCTCAATGAAGCACCTCGCCGATTGATCTATATCAGGTGTGAAAAAACTGTAGTGAAGTCAACATCAGTTCCTGTTCCCACCCACAGCTACGAAACAGCCCTTTGTTTCTTGGCACTGCGGTGAAAGAACCAGCCTCGCAGTTGTCATGTGCACGTGTACACTCATCGCTGTTCTATAGCGCCTGTGCGCACGTACGAGCTTACTTCACCCTTGACATGAGCAACACGGGTAAAAAGCGTTGCTCTGTCGTCGGCTGCTAATCGAGCGACTGGGCAGCGGAGAAGCGTCAGCACCAGGTGCCTCTTGATGGGTCCCTGCGCAATGCATGGCTAAAGTGAATCGGCCATCCAGCGACATACGTCGGGGACCTCATTGTTTGTAGTCGACACTTCGCACCCGACGCTTACACAGTTGACTCGCTGCTGTAGCGGCAAACTGTAAACAAACAACCACGCTTCGCAGCAAGAGGAAGTACGTTGCGACTGATCGAGTTCGAGGATGACGTCAATTGCTGACGAAGTGTCACGTTGCCGAAATGGGCGGAGTCACGACGATGGGGTACGTCTTCCCCTTCATGGAAGAAAGAAGGGGGGCGAGGCCGTGCTAAAATTTGAAACCAGGTTAGACCGATGTTCTAACCCCTGTAACTTCCTTAGCATAGCACGTATTCGCAAAAAATCTTGCTGCAGCATGTTCGCGAAGAAAAAGTGGACATATATCTCTTTTAAAAAATTTTTAAACCTCAGGGCTATTTACTAGCCTTTTAAAGGCCAACTGCAACGAAATTTGGCACTTCGCAAAAAGCCTATATTTATGTAGTCTAGCTGGAGCTAGTTCTGCCTGCCAAATGTCGCCTTCGAAATACCAGTGTTTACCTTAAAAAAAATCTTGCAAAAGATTGTTTTAAAACCGAAACTAGAAAAAAACGACGCCATTACGGCTGGCCGGAAGTGACGTAAACAGCAGAAAAATTGTGTGCTCCGCGCTACTCGAGCACGCACATTGTCATAGAGATTCATGCAATAATACCTAGAGGGGAATTCGGCGCTAGTGTCTACGCGGGCTCCTACAGCGGCTGTTGTACCCACACGGGAATTATGGGAAGTACAGGCTTCGGTTTCGCTTCGGATAGATTACCTTCTTGAGATTTGCGACGCTTCTAATCTGAGTGTGAAACAAAGTGATAAAAACTTAGATTTAATTGAAACTTGCTTCAAATATTTGTACGCAAACTTAGTAGTGCAAAAAGTTTTCGTGAACAGGCGGCAAAAGTGAAACCTGGGCAACTTACACAATTAGGGTAAGCATCACTCTGCCATTGTCTTCTAGATTTGGCATCAAGATCTAATAAGTTATTTTTTACACTTGAAAACAAACATGCTTGTTTTTTTCTTAAAAGTATGTAAGATCTATTTAATTTATGGAAATAGCAGTACACTATTAAGTGAGAAATACTTATCGTTTAGTCTTCTGCGACGCTAGGTGCATCTGTTCCAGTGGTCTGTTCCCAACGCTCCTCTGGTTTTGTTGTGAAGTCGAGTGAGCAGAGTGTGACGGTGCGTCTATTTACCTTCGTCATTGCTTTGCAGTCGATTTAAACCAGTTTAAGTAGATGCACTCGTGAAAACATGAACTCGAGGCAACTCCTGCACAGGCATGATATGCTATATCTATTTGCAGTGGTCAGTAAGTGACCGTTTAAACTGTCAAATACGACTCGTAAAGCTCGAACACCACAGCAAATCAGGAGACCTAGTAGTCGTCAGCCTCTTCGAACAACAAAGGCACTACTCCAGTCTGTTTCACCGCACCCCACTACCCGCTCTGCGCGAATAACGAAACTGAATCTGTAAAAAAAAATCCATATACATTTCGCTAGCTAACCCTATCCTATCCGAAGCATGTACGTCCCATAATTCCCATGGAGGTACACGATCTCAGTGCCAGATTCCTCTCTGGTTATTATTGTATGAAACTCTATGCACATCGCGGACACACCCCTTAGGGTGTGTGTTTTTTTATATGTAAACATTGGAAAGCTGCGTCTTATTCTCTTATCGAACGCTAGTCCGGACTTCCCGCTGTTGGGTTTGCAGTGTCTGACCCGTGTATTCAGAAGTGCTGCTTGACTTGAACTTGACTTGCCATCGACTTCGATGCAGCACGAACGTGCTGTTTCAAACCTGCTGTCCTTTGGCAGTGCCAAGACAGCACAAATGCACAGATGCATTTCAAACGCACTGCTTTGAAAGCAGTTTCAACGCAGGAAAGAGCGATACAACGGCAGAAAGGATTGTTCACAAGGAGTGATGCGGCGTCGTTCTGTAGTAATCGTCGTATCCGGTTCTGTCCGATTTGCCTGGGCACACGGCTAGAGCTCCGCGTCCTCTGCTTGCTGGCTTTTAGAGCACCAATTATAAATTCAATACGCGACTGTAAGCATTTTCACTGTTGTTATCGTAACTAACCGTATAGATACTACTAATCGTATATATGTACTGTTTATAGCCTTTTCCGCCCAAGTAAAATTTTGTTGCAGTTGGCCTTTAAATCTGATTAAGGCTAGTGAATGAAGCACGTTATGATCTTTTCTCGTCCTTTTGCTTTTTCCCTTCCTATGAAAAGGCATCTTAAGGAGTCAAGTTCAGGTCGACTCATGAATAAAGGCCTAAATTACCGTCTTCATTACCGCCATAAAAGGCACGCAAAAAAAGAAAAATGTGTGCTTCACAGAGAACATCGTGAAAGTAAGAGCGCTCAGATGTCAAGAAAGTCCGAGGTGAAGAGTGTGCTGTGGCCTTGTGCGAGAAAAATGAAACATCCATTGCATGATGAAGTTCATTTATTCCTCAGTAGATGGCACTTCATGTACAAAAAGCGTGCACGTGCTTCACAGTGAAAAAATGCGCTAAAAATAAATGCCAAACACCCTCAGCTAATGGTTTGACAGTGGACTACCGCAGCAGTATTCCGTTGCCCGACAGGGGCTGGCAGTGGACCGCGGTGGTTTCAAGCCACTTCAGGCATACCACAAATGAGGGTTTATCGTCCATGGGAACTTGGCATAAATCATACCATAAATGCTTTTATATGCTGTGTTGTCATGGTGTCTCAAGAGAACCGGCAAACGGCCATTGTATTTGCCAGTGCATTACAGTCTCAATGGTACAACTTTTTTGCTAAATTGAATTGACCGTGGTCTTCTGCACCATCCTGTTCTAGGATGTTGTATTAAAGACAAAAGATACACTTTTGCCGGAAGGACAACGCAATGATTGTGATAACAATTGAAAATGAAGGAAGTCAAAATTCTTGAGGGGTCGTTTTTTTTGTTTGATAGAATATCAACGCGAATTAAAGACATCATTGCCAAGGAAAGTATAAAGGACGTTGTTAGTAGTAAATATAATTGCGAAAAAAAAATGCAAGAAAAGGTAACTTGCTGCGGACAGGGGCTGAATCTGGGGCCTTCAAATAACAAGCCCGATGCTCTACCAGTTGAGTGACTTTGGCGATCGTCCCCCCGTCCACTTTGGGCGATGAGGGGGTGTACTTATGGACCACAATGTGGACGGGGGATTGCATAAAGGTGACCAGTGCTGTTTCTGTCATTGGCAACTTATATTTTCCTCCACTTTTCTTTCTTTGCACTTATATTATAGTTACTGCAATATAACATGCCCCATGCTTCCCTTCACTTTCTTGTCTGTTAGTTTTCATTCATATTGTGTCAAGCAACGAAAAAAAACGAGCCGCCGATATTGCCCTTCTTTCTTTCGAGGAAAAGATTGTGTGTAAAGCTTTGCATATTAGGTATTAAGCTCAGTGGCTGTGACTCAGCTACTATATATATTTTTTTTTATCAGCATTGTTTATCGTGTGTATTTCAATAGAACAGTGCAAATTGTACTTTCGCAGCTTCTGATCCTGGAGGTGCAAAGTCATCACAAGCATTGAGTCAGAACGACTCGCATTTTCTGTCGAGGAATGCAGTGGAGCAGCATAGTGGAACAACTGAATCTTCCAAGAAAGTGAGCAGCAGCAGCAGTGGGACAACTGACAGTGCCGAGAAAGTGGGCAGCTGCAGTGGAGCAACTGACGGTGTCACGAAAGAGAGCAACTACAGTGGAGCAACGGACAATCCCGAGAGATTGGGCAACTATAATGGGGCAGCTAACAGTGTCGAAAAAGTGAGCAAAGGTAGGGGAGGATCTGATGGCGCCAAGAAAGTGAACATTGTCATTGAGCCTACAACGAAAGTGGAGTGGCTACACTGCGAACTGTGTTCTTTCACAACGAAATCGAAGTACACATTGAGGGACCACATGTTGGCTCACAAGGGGGATAAGTGCATCCAATGCCCCATCTGTTTAGCGAAATTTGCGAAGAAACATAACGTCGTTCGCCACATGCAACAGACGCATCCCGATGGGAAACTGTACAAGTCTGAGCTGTACAGGTGTGACCTGTGCCCGTATAAAACAGTTAATAAAGACGCCTTGGAGAAGCACATGGAAATCCATATGAAAGGGAAGGAGCATACATGCGACGTGTGCTCGTACGTCGCTAGTCGTCCTTCTTTAATGGTGCGGCACATGCGCAGTCACACGGGTGACAAGCCATACAAATGTGAAATGTGCACCTTTGTCACTGCATGGCAGGGAACGCTAGAGCGACACGTGCTGAAGAAGCACTGTCAATTGTAGATTTCTCCAGGCACTTGCATGTTTTACTCTTGAGCCTTAAAGAAATGTGTAGCGTCTGACTCGAGTCTACGAAAAAGAGCCATTTTGTTAGCACGAAAGTGCACTGTTTTTACAATCTGATGCATTTAAAAGGCCTATCAATAGATTAGTACCTTGACTCAGAGGTCAGATTTGAGCTGCTACTCAAGTGATTTTGAAAGCTACTGAGCCAATGGTCTTATCGAATCAACAGAGAATCTTCGAGCAATGGAATAAATAACAGTGTGAACGCGCTCTTTTGTTCGCAGTGTGCTCAATTCAACATTGCAAAAGGAAATCAAACCAGTAGGCTCTAAATATTGTATATCCCCTTGTGCGACAGTGGCTTTTTTGTGTATGCGACTTGTTTATACTAGCTGTGTCAACATGTGGCAAAAAGAGAACAATATACAATGTTGAATAAATGAATTGAACCTTCAGTATTTTCAGTATGATTACTTAACAGCTTTCACCTACAGCATTGCGGTGCATCTTTGTTTATTAGCACCAGACCTTCTGACGATGATGCTCCGTGCACCTTTCTGCTCCACTATTTTGTTCCGCGGCATATCAAAGCAAAGGGGGGTCTGATCGGCGTTGCCGATCTGGGACAAAGTGAAGTCTTTCTGCTGTCCGAGCTTTATAACAAAATGGTGGAAGTGGCCTACGGGCAGAATTCTTCCCGTAAGGCGCCAAACGTAGGCATTTCGAGGCTGCTCGGCCCAGAACCCCACAGGGAAGACGCGGAGCCAGACCTGAAACCTTATTTATTCCCCTAAGCCTCGGACGCAACTGCCCACCTCCAGCGGCTTCCACGGGCCCCGAGCGCACCCGTGGTCGTCATTGTCCTCTCTCAAGTCAGCGCGCTCGCGGCCGCCGTTCCCATAATTCTTAGCGAAGTCGACTTCTTATATCTATATTGCAGATGGCTAACAAAAAAAAAACGTAATAAATCACCCGAAAAGTGCGATGATGCCACCTTCAGAGCAAACAATAAAAAAAAGTCACAGCTCTGCCACAAAGGCGAAGCAATGAATGCGATATTAACTAATTGGAAGGTCACGCGCAGAATGGCAAGCAGATCAAAATGTGCCTCGTGTTTCTCACGGACAAATGATGCACGAAACGTACTCACAGGTACAGATCATGAACGCGAAAAAGCGTCTTAGTTGTTACTTCGCTGTGTCTGGAAAGCGTCCCCTTTTCGCAAACGGAGACTGGGCAGCGATTGCAGTAACCTTTGTGCGCCCGGTAACTACAACAGAATCGTTCCGGTGAGCGCCCATGGCGTACGATTGTCCCCGCACCGAGATAAGCAAGCGCATGTGTGAGCGTATATCCTGCCCCATCACCGCGGCACAAACTACGCGTGGAAGACGAGAGCGTGCGCCGCGTTGTGACAATGTGGCAACGCGGGCTCAATGCGCCATCTCGCTGGTAACGCTGAAAACGCGAAATAGCTTCCCCGAGATGCCCATCACAAGTGGTAAGTCTGGTAGGTATAAATAGCTTGTCTTTCGAATGTTAGAAGAGGTGGCTAAGCAGTTCAAAACGAAGTTAAGGACTCTCGAAATGGACAACGATATGCCCGATGGGGTACCATGCATGGGATCACTATTATACATGAAACAATTGTAGAAAATTTATTGAAAATTGTTGAAGCACTGCCATAAACAAAAAAAAAGCTCCTTCGTGGCTCAGTGGCTAACGCCTCGCACTCACAACTCAGAGGTCTGACGTTCCATTCTTCGCGCCTCTAACCGAGTTGGCTCTTAGCCACTAGACGCCATAAATCTACTGTACAAGCCAGGAAAAGAGCTGTTTTTGGCTGATGCGCTCTCTCGTTTTCCAAGCAAGGCGTTATTGACGGAAGAAACCGAGCGCTTCAATGTTAACGTCATTGCCCTTGTTCCAGCTTCTGAGCGTCGCCTCGAGGAACTACGTGTGGCAACCGCCAAGGATCCTGCTCTGTCGACCATCCGATCCTATGCAGAGACCGACTGGCCGGAAAACAAAGAGGACGTCCCAGCATGTGCCAGGCCATTTTGGGCGTATCGAGAAGAGATGCATACACAAGATGGCCTTGTCTTTCGCAGCAACAAGAGGCTGATGGGTCGACAGACGAGAACACTGCTCCCGGTTCCCTCCTGCCACCTGAAGCCAACACCATTGCGCACTGCCTCTGTAAAAGGTGACGACTCATTCCGTGTCGAATCGATGCATCAAATGATGGGAAAAAAACTTATCTTTGCTGCAATAAATGCGCGCAACTAGGCTACTTTATTCATTGTATGTTTGCATCTACAGACGGACTGTGGTTGACATGACAAGCATTTATGTGGAAATTACATTTATGTTTAGCACACACAGCCATACGAAGCACAGCTAGGCCCCGCTGTGGTGGTATAGTGGCTAAGGTACTCGGCTGCTGACCCGCAGGTCGCGGGATTGAATCCAAGCTGCGCCGGCTGCATTTCTGATGGAGGCGGAAATGTATGTCCATGTGCTCAAATTTGGGTGCACGTTAAAGAACCCCAGGTGGTCTAAATTTCCGGAGCCCACCACTACGGCGTCTCTCATAATCATATGGTGGTTTTGGGACGTTAAACCCCATATATCAATCAATCAAGCTCAGCTCAAGCGAATCCCACGCTTTGTGGAAAGCGACAAAGCCTTGTTACAGCTGCATGCAGCTGCAACGTTTTTGTGATCATTGCGAGCGAACGTGTGAGAATCACGCACGCGCGTGCTTCATTCAGAGTTGTAACTTTTCTCTGTGGCACTCTCCTGATGTTTATTTCGGAAAATTTTTTCGGTGGTGGCACGTTGCGCATTAGATCGCCATCTAGCCCGATATGGGTGAAAATCATGATTGATTGGTTCAGGTCCAAAGCTTCTACAAATAGGTAAATCGTAATCATTTCACTCCCTTGAGCATGCTGCGAGGTCTTGCGCACCGTAAACTAAACGGCAATTTTATGTTTCAGTAAAATTGTTTGTGTCCGGTTTTTTTTTTTGCAGTTTCATTATTAAGCTGTGTATTTCACGGCAGCTCTTCGAAGACGTATCAGTTTTCAAAGCTTACCATGTTTCCGCCTGTAGATCAAAACAACGTTGAGAGGAAACGAGTGACTATGGGCCCATTCTATACAGACGTAATCTTTAAGCAAGGAACCCTGTGAGCTGAAGTCGTGGACGGCAGGCGCGTTGGCAGATTTTTTTTCGGAGAAGGCACCACCTCGATTAGAACAGGGGGCTGGGCAGGCAAGTGTGGGTGGCCGTTATTTTGTGCGCTATATATGCATGGAAAAGTTTAAAGGGGGGGGGGGGGGCTTGGCTTGGTGTGCCACTTTTTGGCTACACCTCTGACGGATGGAAACCCGCCTGGACGGGTACACAAGTGGGAACGACGCCCGGGGAGGACGGTGGCGGCACAGACTGCGGTAAAAGTTACCTATAGAAGTAAGCTTTAGCATAGGCTATAGAGCGCACATATATGATCTAAGAAAGAAGGTTTCGTCGAACGGGCAGACCAAACACGCGCAGAAGCAACTGGCCACGAAAGAGACCAGAATAAGGTAAAAACAACGAAAACAACGAGAAAGAAACTGGACTTCCGGGCTATATCTTGACTCTCTGGCAATTCTGAGTCCCATTTTAAAATACACATAATTAAACTGTTTGCACATTCATTTTTCATTGTGAACGAGACTCCCGCGCCGAAACCGAAACGTTCTACTTGGATGGGAACATTCATGGTCTGTGCTCATTTTAACCCCGTGGGCTCGAAATAGTAACAACAACAAAGAAAGAGAGATGTGGTTTATTGATACGTGTGGTTTAACGTCCCAAAACCACCATGTGATTATGAGAGACGCCGTAGTGGAGGGCTCCGGAAGTTTCGACCACCTGGGGTTCTTTAACCTGCACCCAAATCTGAGCAGACGAGCCTACAACATTTCCGCCCCCATCAGAAATGCAGCTGCCGCAGCCGAGATTCGATCCCGCGACCAGCGGGTCAGCAGCCGAGTACCTTAGCCACTAGACCACTGCGGCGGGGCAAAAGAGAGAGGTGACACTCGCACTGCCAGCGGCCACGACAGTGGCATCGCGCACGTAGCGTATTAGGGAGTTTTAGTGCTGGGTACCCAAGCGGCTTGCGTACGCAGGACGTTGGGGCGGCGGTATTGCGCATGCGCGAAACCCCAAACAGATGCGTCGCAAGATCGCTGGGGCGATGGGGCCATGCGTCCGCGCGGTCCACCTTCGCAAGAACTCACGGTATCCGCACTGCGGATACTCTGGCCGTCGAGTTAAAATAAGCCAAAGTGCGAGCACTTAGAGCGATTACACGGTTTCAGCCAGATTTCCAAAGCTAGAATGGCCTGGAACATAGAAACTAAAAAGCATATGCCAGCCCCCGACCAGCTGAATAGGTGGCGCCATCTAGCGCGGCCATATTGAAACAGACAACCACAACTTTGTTATTGCAGAAACATTGTGGATTGTACATCTGGTGCAAAAACTGCACAGCGACAATATTACAAATGAGTAACCTTTTTATTCATTTTCACCTCAAAAACATTACGGGTAAGCTAACATGTTCATGACTGCGGTTGCACAAAGTGTCACAAGATGTCGACACTGTCGTTGCAGTAAACTTGTATTTTTCATTTTTTTGCGTATACCAGATTACGGTACACAATAAAAAAAGTGTCCTGATCACTATTTTTATTTAACATTTTAAATTATACAAAGACCTAAATAACACTTACGCGACAAGACGCTATGGCTCTGCGAGCGCGTGTGAACTTCGTGCGTTTGTGTGCGTGCCACCGTGGCGCCAACTAAAAGGCATCCCTGTTGGGTATGGGTTGGGCACGCAACGCCGCGCGCTCCCAAGCCCGCATCGCCCCAAGAGAATGCGTACCCAGCACTAAAACTCCCTATTGTGTCACGCCGCCGGTAACGTTTACTGCAACGTTCCGCATTGTGTAGCCAGCAGAAGCCTGCTCAGATGAATTCGGGGCAATACAACGGTGTTAAAAATGGTGGTGGTGGTAGTGGTTCATGTGGAAAAGGAAGAAGGCACCTAATTTCTGTCTGCCTACAGGCGACACGGCGCAGTGCCTTTGGGTGGGGTCGAGGGGGATGAAAAAGGATAGGAGAAATAGTGGTGGAGTGTAGAGAGGGATGTCCGGGCCGCTTCAGCGCGAGCAGCAGGCCGTCGGCAAGGGCAAGGGCAGCATGGCTCCTGGGATCAGTGGTAGGCGGCAATTCCCGACTCCTCCATGAACTCCGCCAGGCTGCGGAGTGCTGCTGGATGTGGACGAGACGGGAACAGCAGGTGTTTCAGGGTGGAGACGGGCAGACCCTGTCTCCTGTAGGCCGCGTAGGCCCTCAAGCGTTCCTGTGCTAAGCCAGGGCAGGCACAGAGGAGGTGTTCGAGGGTCTCTGGGTCTCCGCAGCGGCTGCAGGCCGGGGAGGGACAGAGGCCCTTGGCGTGGCGGCGGGCCGCCGTCCATACGCAGCCAGTCCGCAGTCGTAATAGGGAGGCCCGTTCTCTCCTGGTGAGGCCCGTCTCTGGGAGAGGCTTTGGTCCTCGCCCGCTGGCCACCCTCGGGTCTGGGTGGACTGTGACGAGGAGCCTCTTGAAACGGGCCTGTGAATAGTCCCTGGCCGCCACGGCACAGGAGTAGGGAGTACCAGGCTGGTGGGCAGCCTTGGCGAGTGTGTCCGCCTTCTCGTTTCCAGCGATGCCCACGTGGGAGGGCAGCCAGTGGAAGGAGACGGACACCACGGCGTCGGTGAGGGCGCGAACCTTGGCTCTCAGGAGGCAGGCCGTCAGTCCGGCACGGCGGGAGTTGGCCAGGGTCTGCAGGGCCGCCTTGCTGTCGCATAGAACCGCGGCCGGCTCAAGGGGGATGTCCTCAGCCAGCAGGTCCACCGCGAGATGCAGTCCAGCCAGCTCCGCAGCCGTGGAGCTCGCCGGGAAGGGAAGCCTGCACTGCCGGCTGTTGGTTCTGGACGGGATTACGCATGCGGCCGCTGCGGTCCCGTCTGGCAACACAGATCCGTCCATGAACACCTGCAGCCGTCCCTCTGGTTGTTCCTGGAGCTTGCAGAAGGCCGCTTGTTGCAGTGCGGCCGCAGGCGTTCGGCGCTTGGTTGCCCCTTCCAAGCAGAGGTGAACCTCTGGTGGCTAGTGGTGAGGCGGTGGAGAGGCAACCGGAACTGGCGGATCTGGGACCATTTGGTGGTACAGCAGGCAGAGGCCTCCCATCCGTGATCCTGGCTGGCTGCGGAGACGCTCCAGGAGGGCCCTGCCGTCGGTGGCGCGTTGAAGGCGGTCAATGTGGCCCAGCGCACGTTGCAGCATACGTAACGACAGGGGCCACTCTCCTGCCTCCGCGAGAGTTGCTGCCACCGGCGAGCTTTTGGGAAGCCCCAGGATGGCCCTCAGTGCACCCCTGTGGAGTCCCTCCAGCAGGCGTCTCCTGGCCGGTGTCAGGTTCACCACCGGGAAGGCGTACAGGAGGACCGAGGACGCCGCAGCCTGGTTGAGCCGGAGGGCCCACTTGGTGGAGCAGGCGCGGCCACGCAGCTGCAGCCTGCTGATGGCGCCCTGGACGCGCCGCACCTTGGTGGCAGCAGCCTTGGCAGCCGGGATCCAGGTGAGTCGGTGGTCGATGGTGAGCCCCAGGTACTTCACCACCAACCTCCAAGGCAGGCTGCGATTGCCAATCTTCAGCCGTCTCACGTGGGTGCGAGCTGCCGCCAGCGGGTGAATCAGCAGGGCCTCGGTCTTGGTGGCAGAGACCTTAAGCCCAATGCCTCCGAGGTAGGCTACCACTGCATCGAGGACCGCCTGCAGTGATCTCCTGATGGCGGGGATGGACCGCCTTGGTCCCCGGACCCAGAGTGCCACGTCATCTGCGTAGATAGAGCAGCGGGCCGGGAACCTGGTGTCTGTTGGGAGGGACGCCGGAAGTCCTGCTAGTGCGATGTTGAAGAGGAAGGGCTCAGTACTGAACCCTGTGGGACACCAGCAGTGATGACCCTGGGTTGGCTGGTTTCCCCTCCAACGCGGACGCGGAAGGTCCTGCCGGACAGGAAGGCGGTCACAAAGCCTCGGAGGCTACCGCTGATGCCGAGGCGGTCCAGGGCCGCCTCGACCGCCACGTGTGGGAGTCCGTCGAAGGCACTCTCCACGTCCAGCAGCAGCAGCATGGCCACGTCCCCGCTGCTCCTGGCGTCCTCGAGGGTAGCGACGACGTCCGAGATGGAATCTGCCGTGCACCGATGTCGCCTGAAGCCCGTCTGCTGCTCCGGGAAGAAGCCCAGGTGGTCAGCAATCCACTCTAGTCTCTCCAGAGCCACCCTCTCCATCGCCTTGCAGGGCGCGGAGGTGAGAGACACTGGCCGGTATGAGGAGAGAGCCGTGGCCTTCCTCCAGGGCTTCAGGATTGGCGCCACTACCGCAGTTTGCCAGGACTCGGGTAAGGCTCCGGTGCACCAGACGTCATTGTAGTATTCCAGGAGTCGTTGACGGCCACCTCCATCCAGGTTGCGGAGCATTTGGAAGGTGATGCCGTCGGCCCCTGGAGCACTTCGTCGCTTGGTCCTCTCGAGGGCTGCCACCAGCTTGTGTATCGCTATGGGCTCTTCGCACAGCTCCCGCACATGTGCGAACACCCATCTGGGATGGTGACAGGAGGTAGGGCAAGGGAGGGCAGCAGGCGGTGGTGCAGCAGGCAGTGGGGCTCTATCTCTGGCAGCAAACTGGTCAGCCAGCCGTTCTGCCAGGTTCGCAGCCGTGGTCGACAGGTGAACAGCCAGGGACAGTCCCTGGTTCAGGGCCCGGGGCGCCATCAGCAGGCACTTCAGCAGGCGCCAGGCCTTCGTCCCAGCCCGCGAGCTGTTGATCGAGGCGCACACGCCCTGCCAGCCCTGGTTCCGGCGCCTGCGTGCGTGGCGTCTGCAGACGGCATCGATTCGCCGGAAGACCGTCCAGAGCTCCGGTTGGCGTTTGTTCAGGGCTTGCCGCTCTGCACGTTGCCGTGCCGCCCTCAGAGCCAGGTGCCGGATGTCTGGGACGGGCTGTCCCTGCTGGACCTTGGCAGTGACCGTTGCTGCCCTCGCACTGTGGGCCACCAGTTGCAGCAGGTCCCCGCTGCTCGTGTCCTGCTTGAGTAGTCGCCGGTAGACCTGCCAATCCATCACGCGGTACTCGCGGTCCCGTGGAGCCCTACCTCTGAAGGGAGACAGCAGGATGGGCAGGTGGTCCGAGCCCCAGGTGTCCGGGAATGGCGACCAGGCATACTGGCAACCCTCCGTGGCAACGCTGAGGTCTATGGCAGTGCTGGTGACCTGCTGCCCACGACGGAGGAAGGTGTTGGCACCCGAGTTGAGGATCACCAGCCCCAGCTGCTGGAGGACATCACGCAGCTCTCTGCCTCGAGCGTCAGTCCTGCGGCCGCCCCATGCTGGGTGTTTCGCATTGACGTCCCCGCAAAGCAGGAACTCCCTGCCCAGGCGATGCGCCAGCTGACGAAGGCATCTGGGGTCCCAGGGCTGGCCCGGTCGAACGTAGATGCTGGCCACAGTGTTGTCCTGCCCCCCGATGTGGATGCGGACGGCGCAGCATTCAAAGGGGCCTCCAGCCAGGTCAGTCACCTTCACCTCTGCCTGCGGGAGCTCGCGCCTGGCGTAGATAGCACACCGGGAACGTCCTTGCTGGTGGCTGTCGTTCAGGCAGGAGGCATCAGGGCAGGTCGGCAGAGTGCAGCCAGTCCTGCTGCTGTATCCAACGTACCCTGGCAGGCGAAGGTCCTCCGCCTGGGCATACACCTCCTGTAGTGCAAGCACGTCGTAGTCGCTCCGCAGGAGGTGCTCTGCCAGGTCGTCTCTTCGCCGCCCCAGCCAGTTTACGTTCCACTACAGAACGCTAGGGCGTCGGCCTCGGCTCGTTCCGGGTGGGGAGCTAGCCATGATTGGTTGTGGGGAGTGGAGAGCCTCCCGTCTGTAAGCAGATGGCTCGAAGAGGGTGGTCCAGGGGAAGAGACTCTCCCACAGACCGCAGGGTGTTCAGCAGGGTGGCGACGATTTGGTAGGCCGAGTCAGCTGGGGGCAACTCTACTGTCGCAGCAGGCGGGGCCGCAGGAGCCATGGGCTGTTACGGGCGTCTCTTGACCGCCGCATCAGCAGGTTGTGCTCGTAACTTGCATCAGGACCGACGAGAAGGGAAGTACCGGCGAGACGGCGCAGAACAGCAAAGCAAAAGAGTTTAATACTATATAGTTAGACCAAAGTGGACATTCCAGTTTACAAACAAAGGTAAGAAGCCGAGGAGCAGAGTTCCAGCAGAGTCTCAATCCAGACTGCTTCACCCAGTCTCTCCCTGCGCGTTTTTAAAGGGTTCCAGACGCTTGTGTGACGTCAGGCGCCTCCAGACATGACCAAATATGGAACACCTTGTGTTCGCACCACCTACCACGCCACTGGTCACGCCACCGATCACGCGACTGATCGCGCCACGGATCACACCACCGGCGTTCCCGCACTCAAGAGCCAGGTGCGAATGAGCCACGAGCTCACCGCGTTCTCGCGCACAGCACATGACAACCTTCGCGGCAGCAGCGTCTCAGGTTCCTCGGCGTCTGGGCATACACTTCTGCGCCTCTACCCCGATACGTTTACAGGCCCGGGAGCGTTCGCACGCTGTCCGTGGTCTTGCATTTGGGCCCAAAGGGGTTCGCGTAAAATGAAGCGTAACAGGGCACAGCAGGCCGGCCTCCGGGGGCCATAGCTGCAGGCTATGGGGTGGCCCTTCACCACGCTTGCAAAGGTCCGCGCCTCCTGAATCTCCTCTCGCACCGCTGCTGCCACTGCGCGCCTCGAGAGTATGGTTGTGGAGGATGCCATGATTGTGGCAATCTTCCACTGCTCCTGCCACGGGGGGCACTCTGGGGTGTCTGCAGAGTGAGGGCCCCCGCAGTTGACACACCGGGTCTGTTTGCAGCTCTCTCCAGGGTGGGCCCGGCCGCATCTGATGCAGCTGCCTGGCCAGCTGCAGCTCTCCTTCACATGGCCGAACCGACCGCATTGCCGGCACTGCAGAGGGCGGGGTCTGGCTGGCCGCACTGGGAAACGGACCAAGAAGAGTGACACGTGCTCCTGCGGCACAGGGCCGGCGAAGCGGAGCGTCACGGTTCGCCCCTCCCTGGCAGCAGAGAGCACCGGAACGGCCGATTGGATCCCAGGCAGCAGGCTGTCCACCGCAGGCTCCCCGTCGACACCATGTAGGTACCCCGTGCTGGTCTTGTGGTCAGCGGGTTCCTTGGCAGATACGGGGATCCCCTTTAGCTCCCTGATGTTCAGGAGCTGCTCCAGGCACTCTCGCGTGGTAGCGTCAGCAGCCACAATGTTGCGTTTTTGGTTTACGCGAATCGCGGCCACGCCGGGCCTTGCAGAGAGCGCCTGTGCGAGGATGAGGCGTGGGGATCCACTGAAGGTACCTCCGGGGGCTGACGGCCGGAACAGAACTGTGCCCACAATGGCAGGGTCGACCGGGAGAGCCGCAGCAGCAGCAAGGTCCCTGGCACGGCGTCGGGCACTTCTGGTAATGACTACCTGGAAGCCCTCTGTGTCTGGGGGACTCCCCGCTGCACTGCTGTGCTTCCTTGTGGTGTCCACTGCAGTGGGGGCCTTGCTGAAAGGTTGGGGAAGGTTGGCAGCTGTGCCCTCCGATGTTGTTGTTGTTGTTGTTTCCCTGTAGAAATGGCTCGTACCCAAAGAAGGGGATTGGCCGATTTTAAGGTGAATTTGCCCTAAACTTTCAGCATTGTGTCATTCCTACAATTTTTTTTTGTAACTTAATTTTGATTTGAAATACCGATATCATGTTTGCAGAAAAAAAAATAAGAAAAATTTTGAGACAGCAATTTAGCGAGAAAATCGTTTAGTCGCAGTGATGTATTCTTGAACGGCGAATAAAACATCCCTGTGGCTGAAACCCAGTGTAGAGGCTCCAAATGAAAGAAGATCAGGCTGTGATAGTTGCAAGCCCAGTCTTTGAAGAGGTGGTGCTAGTATGCTTTGCCTGAATAAATCGAAACGGCGACAATGTAATAAAAAATGACTGATCGTTTCCTCTTGATTACAGTAAATGCACATAGGGGAATTCAATATGCCTGATCTATGCAAGTAAAAATTGAGGGAGGTAACGCGGCAACGAAATTTCGTGATGACAACTTCCATCATCCTTGATTTAGTCAGTTCACTGCGCCAGGCAGTGGCGTAACTAGGGGGGGGCAAGGGGGTACAAGTGCCCCGGGCGCCACTAGGGAGGGGGCGCCAAGCCGAGTCCTCGGGTTGGCGCCCCCTGGAAAGGTTGTCAATGTTTTTTTCCGTAAAACCGCCTGGAAGGGGGGAGGGGCGAGGTTGTAATGTACGACTGGAAGTGGGGATGGTGGTGAAGGAAAGGGTTGCCGCAATGGCTTTTGCATCGGGAAAAGGATCCTCTATTTTCATTTTGCTGCGCTACCTCCGTGCCTTCCCATGACCCTCGGCTAAGCTTTGTTTTGTGCTCCGCAGCACTGGGTTAGATGAGTTTCAGCGAACCCCACCAGCCTCCCAAACCACTTACTGAAAGCTTCCCTGAAACCAACCACGTACGTAAACAAAATAAAATAAAAAAGTTCGAATGCACCTTTTTTGAGTAAGAACAGAAAACTCCAACGAAATAGCCGATCGTCCAACGACTAATCGTCCACGCAGCGGCGGAAGGAAGGGCGAATATAATCCGTGACCTCGGCACCAAAGGCTAAACAAAGGCGTTTATTCGCAGAGTTCTCTGGAGGAAAGACGGAGAAAGCGTGACACGACGGCGACGTTTGTTGATTCCCTGCATCGCGGGCGCCAGCAAAGCAATAGAAGGGCGGGGGTCAACGTTTCCCACATGCCATCGACCGCCATGGGCAGGTTCATCCTTTGGCCCAAAGAACACGCACCTGCGAAAAAAGCGCAGAGCGTAGTGTACCCGACAGCATGTGCCGACTGCCCCGCTTCGTACGTTGGAGAAACCAAGAACTTCCCTGAAAGAATGCGGCCGCACAAGGATGACCTCCATCAATGGAACAGCGAACGGAGCGAAACGGCAGAACACTCCGACCAGTTTAACCCCCATACCAGACCCGAGGGCGCGGTGTCTAGCTGGTTGCTTTGTTTTGTACTCACCCTGCATTCCTTGGGATGCACAAATAGCGCGAAAGCTTAGGTACGAGAAACTTGGGCCTGGGAAGCGCCCGTGCCGTCAAGATTTTCGCAGTGTGGACTGGAAGAGAACAATGACGGGTAAGGGACTTCCGGAAGTTTGAATAAAAAAAGAAAAATACTATACAAAAACGCGGGCGTAGCTCATCGAAATCAGAACTGGTGGCCCTTGGCCTCCGAAATGGCCCGCCGCGCGCCAGTAGGCAATCGCGGAAGCCTACATTAGCGCTTTTAATGGGGGGGGGGCTGTAGTAATAATTATTATTAATAATAATATTATTATTATTAATAATAATAATATTATTATTAATAGGAGCTGTAGTAATAATTATTATTAATAATAATATTATTATTAATAATAATAATAATAATAATATTATTATTATTATTATTAATAATAATAATAATAATAACAAACATTATCACGGGCATAATGAGGGGCGCGGAAATATATTTGCCCTGGGCGCCGTCCTATCTAGTTACGCCACTGGCGCCAGGGAAATAACAAGTGTTTGTACTCTGGAGAAGCCGTCAGTGCAGGGTCAGATAAATTTTGCCTGATTTTAAGTGTGCGAAATCGCGCCACCGTAATGTATACTGTATGGGGGAAAATAGGAATAATTGGTGTCGAAAGGGATGCCTTCGCAAGAGAATCAGCTATTTCGTTTAACAACAAACCTTTGTGCCCTGGTGTCCAGATTAAATGAATACTTCGGAGATGACAGGGGATCAACGATTTAAAAAGTTTCACTATAGGTGAGTGACCAGATGCGGACAAAGAAGAGCACACTGATAATGAATCAGTTATGACTGCTACAACTGGAATGGAAATATTTACCTTTCGCAAAGCTAACATTATTGCCATGAATTCAGCCAGAAAGACAGGAAGAAAGTCCGGTAAGCGAAGTGAAAATGACCAATCAAGTACGGGGCAATATATTCCAACGCCTGATTTTTCATGTGATTGAGATGCGTCCGTTGCTATAATGACATTTGTTGGCATAGTACTTAAATGGTCCTGCAATAAACCATTTAAAATGCCTGTAGGTAATAGCTTTGCGTGAGTTGGGAAGATATCATGGTAAACAATTTCTGGAGAATTTTGTTGCTCAGTTAAAGGAATCAGATCACGAACGTGTACATTTAGGGGCTCAAGTAACGATTGAACAAATACTATTTGTGGTTTGGCAAATATGGGCCAATGCACGGAGAAGAATAGGTCAGGATTGGAAATAAAAATAATTTGTTCAAGGTTAAACGGTGCTTCATATAGTCGTAAAAAGGTCTGCACAGTAAGAATGTTAAAGCGACATAATAAGGTTGGTATTCGTGCTTCAAGGTATAACACTGCATTTGAAGTATACTTTGGAAGTCCTAAGCAGAGCCGTAAAGCCTCTCTTTCCAACAGAACGAGCGGCCGAAGTTTGTAGGCTGGCGCACCAGAAAAAAGAATGCAGCCAAACTCCAACACAGGTCGGACATACATTTTATATACAATCAAAAGTGCCTTTCTTCTCATACCTGATCTGCAATTGCTCAACCTCCGCAATACCCCCATCGCACGTACTGCTTTTGTCGCGATGTATTCAATGTGAGGGCGCCAATTTAGATGCTCATTATACATAACTCCAAGATATTTCAATGATTGTACTTGTGGGATATCTTGAAGCTTGTAATTAATAGATATGTGCACGGGATCTTTGATTGGAAAAACGAGAATAGCACATTTACTGGTATTGAGGTTCAACTTCAATCCATCCAACCAATGTTCTATTTTATTAAGATATGTTTGCAAGATAGTGTAGAGACAGTGGAAGTCATGTGACATAGCAAAGAAAGCAATGTCATCGGCATAAACATAGGTTTTCACTTCTGGATGAACGGGGATGGTACTAAGCAATATGTTGAATAAAACCGGGGAAAGTACTGACCCCTGAGGTACACCTCGGGTTTGCTTGTGCTTACAGGAAGAGAAACCGCCTTGATAACAATAGAATTCTCTTCTACTTAAAAATTCCGTCACCCATGCTACTATATAAGGTGGAAGTCCATGACTCCATAACTGATTAGTCAAGATAGAATACTCTACACTATCATATGCTTTACATATGTCTAACGTTACTAAAGCCGCAAAGTGCTTTTTGTGACGGGCAATATGAATACGACTTTCCAGATCTACATGTGCATGCCATATGGAATATCCAGATCTAAAGCCAATTTGGGAAGAACTCAACAGTTGTTTCTCGTTAATAAACCTAATTATACGACCATGAAGTACCCTTTCAATAAGTTTTACTACATTAGATGTTAAGGCTATCGGTCGTATGTTGTCTAAATTATAGCCTGCCCCCTGTTTCTTAAGAAATGGTATAATTTTCGCAATCTTCCATTCGGAAGGGATCCATGCTCTTCTAAGGGAATAATTGACGAGACCTAACAGATCATTCGGATATTCCCTGTGAAGTATTTTTAGCATTGTATTTGTTATTCCATCGGGGCCTGGTGCTGCATTTGGCAATCTTTCCATAGCCTGATTTAATTCGGAAGTCGATATTTCTGTGTAGTCATAGATGGTTGTTGTGTAAGCCGAATTAGGAAGATGCGTTGAGAACCTGTTTTCTAATTCTTTAGCCAACTGATTCAAAGATTCCTGTAGTTCCTGTGAGGTGTAAACTACTGAGTCAACGTTTTCTGGTATAGGGGTCTTCTTCCTACCACGAAGGAAGTTGAATAAAGCACGTTTGTTATTTGATTTAGACAGGTACTCGAAATGTTCTTGGTCATATTGCTCTTTCGCTCGCGATACAGTGCGTTTAAATGTTGCCGCAATGAACTGATAATCCTTCCAATTTTTTGGACTCTGATTACATATAAGTCTTTTCCATGCGGCTTTTCTTCTTCTATAATCTCGTGTGCACTCATCATTCCACCATCTACTAGGTTGGGCACTTTTGGATGACGACGAAGCAATTACAAATTCTGAAGTGTTCTTGGAGATTTTTAAAGCAGAACAGAGATTTCTGCCGAGGTCTTCATTTTGACCACTGGACACTGCCCTGATGTTGGAACGCAAGCAGTCTTTAAATTTTTTGTAATTGATCAATGTTTTCTTTGTCCTTTCAATAGATTTCACAGCACATGAGATTTCAAAGTATACAGGAAGATGGTCACTGTTTGAAGAGAAATCAATTGTTTTCCAAGACTTTATTGAAACACTTGGGCTGCAAAACGTGAGATCTAATACCGATCGTGTCCGTCCGCGAATAAAAGTAGGCTGTCTATCATTTAGGCAGGTAAGATTTTTATTAATCATCCAATCCCACAGAAGAGTACCAGAATGGTCTGTTCGAAATCCCCATGAAACATGATGTGAGTTGAAATCACCAGTCAGAAGGAAATCATTCTTGCAATTAGCTAAGGCAGTATGCAGTAGCCGGGGGTCGTTTCTTGGTTGGCTTCTTCTTCCCCTTCTTTCTGCGGTTGGTATGTGTGGCCCCTGCTGACGATGTGAGCAGAAAGTCTTTCGCCGTATAAGGGGCTTCCTTTCGGGTGTTGCCCCCTGCAGCGGTACGAGTGAGAACCTCTTCAACCACCTCCATGGCAGCTGAAGCGTCGGAGGGTGGGTTTTCGGGAGATTCGGTGGTCCCTTCTGTTGCAGGCGGTAGGTCGTCCGTTGAGGCGGTAGTGGGGTGTTGGCAAGTGCCTGCACCATCCGGGTTCGCTGGGTCCGGGCCGCCTGTTGTGGCAGGTGATGTCAAGTCCACTGTGGTGGACGCCCCTTCGTAATCCAAGATGGTTCTGCACTCGCTCCCGGACATCTCTGAGCCCTGAGAAGCGTGTGATTGCTCATCGGAGGGGGTAGTGGCCGTTTGCTTTCGAGGTGCGTGGTCGTCCTCGTCCCCACTCTCTTCCCGCAGCCTCTTCCGTGAGTTTAACAAGTCCATTGACTCGTCGTCCTCATCGGAGCTGAGAGGTAGGGGAACGCCAGCAGGCCCCTGTGTCTGCCCAGGAGCTTCGCTCTGCATGGGGCTTTGTGGTTGCTTCTCTGCAGTTCCGATGGCAATGATGGCAGGTGCAGCCCCGCTGGCGCAGTGGGAAGCCGGCATGGGGGCCAGTGTGGGCGCAACAGGGTTGGCCTGCAGCCACTTTTCCACTATGGCTTGTATATTGTTCGTCGCGATCTTTTCAAAGAAAAGATGGCGGTGTGCCTGTACCTTGTTGGTTGGGAGGCTCTCCGATCTTCGGTGAAAAAAGCGGCGCCTTGTGGGCTCTTCAGGAGTTCGGGCAGCAACTAAAGCGCTGTCTGCCGATGGGGGGGATGCCACGATGGGCGAGCGGGCGTCGGGGGCGGTGTTGCGCCTAGGCGAATGCATGGTCACACTCGCGCACGAGTTCCCAGGGATGCGCGACACCGCTCAGGAAAACACTTCACAATTAGTGCAAAAGAGAGAGCAAAAAAATTGCCCGCAGCTTCCCTCGGGGGAACACTGAGGAGGATGCGGACCATATAATTGGTTAACGGGGTGTTAAAGTGCGACTTACTTGGGTCGATGGCTAAATTGGTTAACGTGGTTGTGAAATGGGGTGTTAAATTGCGACTTACTTGGGTCGATGGCTAAATTGGTTAACGTGGTTGTAGGAGGGGGTGTTAAATGAGTGAACACGTACACACGTATGCGAAAGGGCGGCGCTGGTCGAAGGGACGTCGATCATTGTGTTTGTGGATTCGTTGGAATTCATTTCACCGAGACCTTGGACGTCGACGCGCCGTACAAACCAACCGACGAGCGGCAACTGAGCGAGCGAGCGCCGACCTTGAGTATATATACAGCACGACGGCGCATGCACTGTCAGCTGTTGAATGTTCTCGAAGCGCGACGCCACATGCGCGTCCACTGGAGAATCAGGAGAATTGTAGATGTCGAACGCGGTGTGTAGAGGAGGAAGGGTGCACAGATGGTGGAGGAGTGAAGCGCGCGCGGTGTGTAGAGGAGGAAGGGATGCACAGATGGTGGAAGAGTGGGCGACGGCGCGACGGCGCATGCGCGCGCGTCAGCTGTCGAATGTTCGAGAAGCGGTGCGGACGGCGCGGACGGCGTGGACGGCGCACTACAAGGCGCGAGTATAAGATGCTCCGCATCTAAAAGAAAAACGGCTGCATTAAGGAGAACTGGTAAGCGTCACTGTCAATGTCCGTAGTATTGTGAAAAAAAAAAAAAACGCACGCTGCACTATTGTACAGGAGAAGTTGCCTAATAGCGTGGTCACGTGTAATAGGCACTAGCTGTTCGTGAGAGCTCAAGCGCCCGTGCACCGCACACACAGGGGCGGCGAAAGCGCGTCAAAGCTACGCGCTATGAGCCGTGGCCCTACACCACGACACACGCCGGTCGGCCGCGTACAACACGCGAAGTGAAAGGGAATTAATTCACTAACCGGCAGTGTGATGTGTGGGGGGTTCCGGGCAATCCATGGCAGGCTATTCCACAGCAGTTCCGACCGCAGATCAGAGTAGATGTCCGTCACAGTCGCAGGAGCGCGAACGCATTGCTGCGGAGGAGCCGTACTCCTGACGAGCGCGGCCCGCGAGCGACCGCACTCAGCGGGAGTTGGGGAGCGACTGACTTGAAGGAGAGGCAGCGAAAAAGCGCAGAGCGCACAGACACGACCGTCTCCTCTGGCTGTCCCAACTGGTCTCCTAAAAATGAAGACACCAGGAAGGCGCCGTTAAAAACAAACCGCCAGCTTTCCCTCGCCAGATCGAGTCGAGATCACGTGATCTAACCCCGCGCGTCACAGCGATTGCAGCGCTCTCGCCCACCACTGGAGGCGCGAGAGAGAGAGAGAGAAACAACATTTTCTGTGCATCCGGCGTGCGGGAAGTCCGCGCAGGGCGCGGGTATTCCCTATCTAAAAACTATAGCTAATAGTCCTATAGTCCCAGGCTCTAGATCTTGAGGACGTTGTGCTCTGGCTAGGCATTGGATACTCGGGCTCCTCCGCTCCCGTTGTCCGGGGCGTCGGTTCCCTTTCTCGTCTGCTTTGCCAGGGCCTCCTCAAGCCGCTGGATGGCCCTTCGTTGTGTGTTTAAGTCATGGGAGCGTATCCATGCTCCCACCTCATCGGGATACGTGGCGTCCTGGCACTGCCCATTCCCATTGTTCACACCACTGTTACACCCGCCCCACATGATGTGGCGGAGGGTGGCTAGTTCACGTTCGCACGCGCTACACTTAGCGTCCACAAACATGTCGGGGCATACGTGCCGGGCCAATGCTGGCGTTAGCACACATTCCGTTTGCAGTTGTCGGAGCTTCACTGCTTCCGCACGTGACAGTTCACGATGCGGGGGCGGAAAGGCTCTCCTGGCCTCTCTGTAGGCCGCCAGGATTCCTCCGTAGTCGGTGAGGGGATCGAGGTCTTCTCGTTCTTCACCGCTGGTTTCAGGGAGACGGGCTGCCGCGGTCCGGCACGTGATGAGATCACGGGCCACAGCGTCCGCCTCCTCGTTGCGGTTCTCGATGTCGGGAGCCAGGTGTCGTCCCATGTGGGCTGGGAACCATTTGAGGGCGATGGTTGGTCCTGCAGCGGCGCCGCGAGCAGCCCGCGAGGCCGCGATGGACGTCACTAGCCACTCCGTGCCCCGCCAGACCATGCCTCGGGCAAAATTCCTAATTGCCTGCTTTGAGTCGCTTAGCACCGTGCGCGTGCCCGGCCTACCTGTGGCCAGGGCTATCGCCGCCTCCTCTGCCTGGCCGGCTGTTCGGGCGCGCACGGTGCTTGCTGTTAGTAGTTTACCGGTAGTGGCGCTGACCACCACTGCTGCGAAGGCGTTGCGTCTTCCCGAATATCTTGCGGCGTCCACGTAGACTGCGCCCTCGTCTCTCTGATGTTGACGGGCCAGCGCCACTGCTCTCGCCGCTCGCCTGCCCGCGTCCCTTTCTGGGTCCATGTTCTTTGGCAGCGGGTAGACAATGATTTTCCTCGCTGCCTCATCGCTCAGGGGGACTTGCTTTTCTAGCTCCCCGTCCGGTCCTGCACCCGGGCGTTCTCCAGGAGGTAATAATCCTACCCGATCGAGTAATCCTCTGCCCGCGGCTGTGTCGCTCAGGCGGCTCAGCTGCGAAGCTCTCTGGGCCTCGCTGATCTCCGAGAGCGTGTTGTGTGTTCCCAGAGACAGCAAGGCCGTTGTCTTTGTGCCTGGTAGGAGCCCAAGAGCCCCCGCGTAAGCCTTCCGGATGGCAGCGTCGATCTTGGCTCGTTCCGCGCCGGTCCAGCGGTGAAAGGCCCCCGCATATGCCGCGTGGCTTATAACGAAAGCCTGCAGCAGATGCAGGAGCCCCCTCTCTTTCATGCCCCGGTAGCGGGACGACATTCGCTTGACCAGGCGCGCTGCGATGCCCATCTTGGTTGTGATGTTCTTGACCGCCGTGGCGTTGGTTTGGGTGCCGTCCACGAACATCCCCAGGACTCGAAGCCCCGGGACGTGCGGGATCTGCATACCGTCACTGGTGCGCACGATGATGTTCTCGGCCGCCTCTCGACTTGCCTTCTTTCTGTGCCTCCCAGGTGGTGGCAGGATGAGTAGCTGTGATTTTTGTGGCGAACACCGCAAGCCCGTGCCCAAGAGTGCGGACTCCACGGCGTCCACCGCCGCCTGCAGACCCGCCTCGATGTCTCCGTCGCTTCCACCCATGGCCCAGATGGTTACGTCGTCGGCGTAGAGGCAATGTCGTATCCCCGGGCCCAGCGCCTCCAGACGCCTGGCCACCTCGATCATGACAATGTTAAACAGGAACGGGGAGATGACCGAGCCTTGTGGGGTCCCGACACTGCCCAGCTCTCGTTCTTCGAGCTTCGTTCCTCCCACCTCCAGCCTGGCCGTGCGGCGAGAAAGGAAGGCTCTGATGTAGTTGTACGATCTTGCGCCCAGCCCCAGGCGGGACACCTGAGCCAGGACCGACGAGTGTCTAACGTTGTCGAAGGCGCTCTGCAGGTCCAGGCCCAAGATCGCTCGGTTGTCATTCTTTGGAGTCCCGCCCGGTGGGTCAAGGACTTCTCGTTGGATCAGGAGCATGGCGTCTTGCGTTCCCAATTTGGCCCGGAAGCCAAGCATTGAGTCCGGGTAGACATGGTGCGCTTCCATGTAATGGTTCCACCGGGTGTTAAGAACGTGCTCCAGTACCTTTCCCACGCAGGACGTGAGCGAGATGGGACGCAGGCCCTCTATACCCGGTGGCTTGTTTGGTTTTGGCAGCAGGATCGTCTTTGCTGTCTTCCAGGCCTTGGGCAGCTTGCCGTTACGCCAGCATTCGTTGTAGTAGCGTGTCAGTGATGTGATGGCTGAGTCACTCAGGTTGCGTAGAGCTTTGTTAGTAACTCTGTCGGGTCCGGCGGCCGAACGACAGTTCAGGTCCTGGGCCGCCTGCCTCACTTCCCATTCCTCTAGATCTCGGTCGAGGTGGAGGTTCGGCTGGCCGGCGTAGTCTGGGTGATCTTCGTGACTGGTGATGGGGAGGTAGCGCTCGTTGAGTCGCTTGAACATCTCCTCTTCGCCCAGTTGACGAGCGGTGGTGTGTAGGATTCGGGCCATGCGTGTACGTTGGTATTCGCAGCTCTTGGTCTCATCCATCAGTTGCCTGAGGAGTTTCCAAGTGCCGCCACGGTGAAGCTGTCCATCAGCCTGGCTGCAGAGTGCAAACCACTGCTGTGAGCAGAGCTGCCTGCTGTGTCGCTCGATCTCTCGGCCGAGTTCTGCGATCTTCTTTCGTAGCTTTCTGTTGTGACGTTGCCACCGCCAACGCTTTTGGAGCGAGCGCCTGGCTTCGAGGAGGTGGGCTAGTCTCGGGTCCATGGTTTCGATTTCCTCGGGTGCATCGATCTCTTCTGTGGCCCCTTCTGTTGCCGCCAGCAGCTTCGCTGACCACTCGTCAATATTGTCGACTTCGCCGAGTTCTGTGTTACGGAACTTGCTCCAGTCGACGAGTTGCGAGGCCCACCACTGGTGAATACGGCGACGCCGACGGCGAAATCCAACTGAGGGCGTGCATATAATTAATATCGCAATAAAATAATGAATGGAATCCTTCCCGCACACACACTGAGAGAGAGAGAGAGAAATGTTATTTGCGAATGACGCGTAGCATTCCAAATGGTCGGGCCCTTATTCCGGGGCTCCGCTGGCCCTAGCCATCATCTTTACCCTTTGGACCAGCCAGCGCTGATCAGCAACGGCCGAGCTGGACAGTAGTGCCTCCCATTGTTCCTCTGTGTGATTTATGTAATCCTTCACAAATTTTTATGGCCTTGATCCATATTGAATATATGGAGTGATTCGGCCACTTTTGCCGCAGTGCATCTGTGTCATGAAAAAAAAATAAAGGCTACGACCCTTAAAATTATTTATGTATGCCTTCTCTAGTATAAAGACACACAAAACACTGACGTGTTCTTATAGTGCCTCAGATATGCGCAATAATTGGTTTTTAATCGACAATCGCACAAGTATGAACGCTGAAACGTGAGGTGGGTGCTGCGAATGGGGTGGCCGTTTAAGGTATAGTTTGGTGCCGTTTGGGGTATCGTTCACGTGGACAAACAAACAAATGTACAGGTCCCCAAGAAAGACTATACTCTTTAAAAGGTGCAATATACCTCTAACGGGGTGCGTCACAGCGTGACGTCACCGATGCACGTGCAAGGCGGTGGTTGGCAAAACACTCCCGCCGGTGGCTGAGTAGGGCAGTCGCTCGGTGCTTGGGGCAATTGTTTTTTTTTTTTTTTTTTGAGGCTTAATCTTCATCTAACAGTGGTAAAATTAGCGGTGGTATGTGTCAGAGAACATCTAGGTGTGTAGTAAAGTGCGTGATGAAATATTCGCCACGCTGGCTGGCTGTTCATTTTGGAGAAGTGAACACACGTGGCCGCCTATGCGAGGAACAGCGGCATCGTCTTCGAAAATGTGCAGTGTTGACTGTGGCGTGCAGTGTGCGTTGAAAGGTATCGACAATATTGGTTTACCTTTAT
Organism: Rhipicephalus microplus; assembly: GCF_043290135.1. Classification (NCBI taxonomy): domain Eukaryota; kingdom Metazoa; phylum Arthropoda; class Arachnida; order Ixodida; family Ixodidae; genus Rhipicephalus; species Rhipicephalus microplus. Next base: position 76,963,003 of record NC_134708.1, read on the forward strand.
GGACGGTTAAACTGAGAATATTGTGCGTGGTGTGTGCAGTGTGAATAACGCGGTGCGTCCTGTTTGCGAGAACACTGGTATTCGTTGTGGGCCGGTTGCAGTAACTGGGTGTCGATGGAACTTTATGATCTGACATTTTAGTCGAGGTAAAAATGCATTTGAAGTAATCATCTGCGAGTGGGCACATCTTAGCGTAGGCACGGTGTGCGGAAAAATAAAAGTGCATGATCTCCGGGTGATATACACGACTATGCATGAGCTATAAGCATGTTGTAGCCTTGCCGAATCTGCATATATGCTTCACCACGGCTATAACTCGTAATATTGAATACCTGATACGTGTTAATATAATCAGCGGAGATTTTCGCTTCTTATATACTTTGTACTTTTACGGCGCGATCCTTATGAAGTGACAATGCGCATTAGAAGTTTGTGTACCAAGTTTAAAGGAGCAAAACACGTTATAGGTGTCAAATACAGCAAGGTAACTGTGCTAGATAATATGATATATTATTAAGCTGTTGGGTTTTACATCACATGATTTTACAGGGGGTTATTGAGAAACGAAGCGGCAGAATTGCACTTTAATTTTCACTACAAAGGATTTGTTAACCTCAGTCTAACGCACGGCTAGAAGTGTTTCTTTTTTTTTTCTTTCAACTCTGATTAGACTTTTGCGCAATGAGTTAGAATCTTATCCGTGAGGTTGCGCACAGCATGCAGCTCAAAACGATGCTGTCGCCAATGCTCCACCTCGTTTAAAACTGCGTTGCACATGCCACGATGGATATTGAAAAAGTTTACATTTATGCCATGCAAATATTACTTAAAGTTCCAGTTACTGTGTACATTGAAAAAGTTCGCTTTCGAAAAATCAGATTTTTTTATGGCTGCCATCTACGTCGTGAACTTACTCACCGTGCTGGGCAGCCTGCGGGGCCTTCAGACTCCAACCTAATGGTCTTTAGGGATGTTCTCCTCACTTTCAATGTGGTGACCAAAAATTGTCAGCTGGACAGAAGGATTTTCCTCCTTCCTCATATGCAACTTTGTAGGGCCCAGGCATCTACCCTCCGCCTGCTTCAAACCAGGTCGTACCCTAGTCTTCGTTCCCACAGCCAGTTTATTGAAAGCATTAATCCAACATGCCCAGATTGTGGCACCGTATCTACGTTAGACCACATGCTCTGGTAGTGCCCCTCATCACGCGATTCTCGGCACATAACCCAAGAGGCATGGAGCTCTGTCCTCAGGAGCTCAGAACTTGCACATCAACTCTGGGCTGTCCAGAGGGCCCACGATGGTGAGGCTCGGCCAACCCGTTCCGACGTGGGAGCGGCCCGCTGCTCTACCTCCTTGAGGTAGTGTTCCTCAGGACCTCAATTGAGTTCTCTGTCGGCCCTCTACGTGGGTGAAGCCCACTGCATGCTAGTCGCGTTTCTCCCTCCATCCATTCATCTACGACGAGCAAATTTCCACACTATGTGCAGTGACCTTTTCATGAACCCATTCTTTCAAATTCTGTGACTTTAAAACATAGCAATGTAGAAATTTCTGTCGAAGGAATGCAGACACGCAGCTCTGCTATGCAGAAAAATGTCGCCGGTGAAACTTTCTTGCCAACCAGCATCTGCTCCGAGAGAGGCTATGGTGGGCGGGGTGCCCGCAGTGACGTCACACTGTTTACAAACAGGGAGAGGTCGTACTTGTTATCGTCGCGTAAAGTAGCACATTTTGTTGTTTAATTAGATATGTTTGCACACGTCGGGTTATTACGAGTACTTGTACGGTCGCCTATGTCTGAAAACATTTCTGAAATAGCAGCCCCTCTCCATTCTCAGTGTGCTTGCTCGTATCACATCAGTGTGCTGCTGTGAAAACGACTGAGGCAACGTTACAAGTAACGTCGGATTGAAGTGCGTCCGTGCACGATAGATCAAAGTCAGAAAAATTTAGAACAACCGCTGCCATTTTTTATCATGACATGCATTCCTTTCACTGCTTCCGTTCACAATGAAATGTTTATATGATATCAATAATCGCTTGTGTCGGCGATTATTGCTATTTGCGAACGTTGCAATTTGCGAGAGAAGCTCTCGTCTCGGAACACAGTGCCTATTCCGTAAACCAGATTAGAGAATAAACACTTACCATGACCTTACTATAATTCGTTCGTGAGCGAATGCCGCCGTTAAGGGCAGTGGGCTGTTTGCACCAGAGGTTTGGGCCCCAACCTCAGGCTAGAGTTTAAGGGAGCGGAGTTGCGCATAAGTCCGCCATTATGTTCCACGGCTCTTCCACGCGCGCCCCTTTTTAAATGCATTTCTTAGCGAACCTTGGCGACTTTGAGCGTATCTATCTATCTATCTATCTATCTATCTATCTATCTATCTATCTATCTATCTATCTATCTATCTATCTATCTATCTATCTATCTATCTATCTATCTATCTATCTATCTATCTATCTATCTATCTATCTAGCCGCCTACGACTTCTAGCTCTCCTGGCCGTTTCGATAATGGTATCGATACCATACTTCGCATGGCATAACATGACTGTATGAAGAACATATATGGCTAGTCATAACATGAAAATCATGACATTTGTCATTAATGTCATGATTTGCTTTTCATGGTCCTGCAGCTCTGGCAATGGTGTCGTTCACATGGCGTGTTGCAAAACTGGTATGGTAAGCCATGATTGCATTGCGAACACAAGCGACAAACCTTAACATGAAAATCATGACATGCGTGTCATGTAACAGCGTTATAACTACACGCCAAGCTCATGGTGCGCTTGCGGCCATTTCGCTGGCGTCACATATACCAAATGTGGTATTACAGTACGTGAATGGATGACGAAGGTATGTGACTGGTGCAGGCATGATAATCATGAGATGCGTGCCATGTAACAACATGACTACATGCCAAGCTCATGATGCGCTGGCAGCCGTTTCGCTAGCGTCACATATAGGGAATTTGTTATTACAGTACGTGAATGGATGACGAATGTATGATACTGGTGCACACATGATAATCATGAGATGCGTGCCATGTAACAACATGACTACATGCCAAGCTCATGATGCGCTGGCAGCCGTTTCGCTAGCGTCACATATACCGAATTCGGTATTACAGTACGAGAATGGATGACGAATGTACGATACTGGTGCACACATGATAAACATGAGATGCGTGTCATTTAACAACATGACTACATGCTACGCTCATGATGCGTTCGCGGCCATTTCGCTAGCTTCACTTATACCAAATTTGGTATTACAGGACGTGAATGGATGACGGAGGTATGATACTCGTGCAAACATGACAAACATGAGATGCGTGTCATGTAACAGGCAGCATGACTACATGCTATGCTCATGATGCGCTCGCGGCCGTTTCTTAGCTTCACTTGTATCAGACTTAGTTTTACGCGACGCGCACGGACGACATAGGTAAATGACACATCCAAACATGATAATCACGATATGCATGTCATGTAACATGACAACATACCACACTTATGACGCGCTCGCGGCCGTTTCGCTAGCTTCACATGTGCCTAATTTGGTATTACGTGACCCCAATGGAGGACGAAGGTATGTGACTGATGCAAACATGATAAGCATGAGATGCGTGTCATGTGAGAACGTCACTACATGCCACAGTAAAGGCACCAAGACATTTCGACGTGATGTGGTGCACGTGCTCGCCGGCGTTCATTTCGTCGTGTCAGGCCAGCGTTGCCACGCCAGGCGCCCGTCCTGCGATATACTCGCAAGCACCCGCCGTGCTGCGTTGCTTTGACGCATGCACATTTCAGCGCGTGCGGCATCTTTCCGTCACGAAAAGAGGGAGACGCAGTGTTGCCTGGGTAACGCATCGGCGCGAAATGCAGCATATCGTATTTCGTGCCGGTTGCCGTCAAACCGCGTCGATGGACGCCTGTCGCGCCTGGCGTCAGACAATAGAGTGCTCGCGTTTCGCTAACGCAGCGTCGCTGTGCCCTTATTGGGCCCTTCATGATGCGCTCGCGGCCGTTTCGCTAGCTCCACATATACCAAAATCGGTGTTACGTGACGTAAATGGATGATGAAATATATGACTGGTGCTAACATTATAATCCTGACACGTGTGCCATGTAAGAACATGACAACATGCGACGCTCATAGCGTGCTCGCGGCCGTTTCGCTAGCTCCACATATACTAAATTTCGTATCACGTGACGTGAATAGATGACGACGGTAAACGACACATCCAGACATGATAATCATGACACGGAAGTCACGTATTGCATAGCTTACCTCCACCTCGTAACGTTGTGCTGATTTCAAAGTGACATATCAACATTTCTAACTTGGGCTTCGCATATCATCGATTCCCACTGCACGTGGGATCTGCCAATTTTTTTACCTTCCAGCCCGCTCGTTCGCTCTGTTCGACAGCGCGTGCACCAGAATGCCAAAAGAAGCGCAAGGTCGACGCGGAAACACCGAGCGATGATATCGGGACGAAAATGACGTAATTCGTACTGGCAGTCCTTGGTGCGCGCCGCCTTCTGCGCCTCGTTCCAGACACTCCGCTCTGTCGAAGACGTGCATATCTCATCATTTTTTTTTCAAAAACCAACCCTTTGTGATAAGGCAGTTCGCGCGCTGTCTGCTGGAGTGACACCTTGCGCTTTTTTCTAGCGTTTCGGTGCATACGCTGTTGAAAGGAGTGAATGGGCAGGCTGGTAGGTAACAAATTGGCAGATACCACGTACAGTGGGATCGATGATATGCGAAGCACGAATGAGAAATGTTGATATGTCACTTTAAAATCAGCACAACGTTACGAGGTGGAGGTAAATGATGCCGTACATGATTTCCGTGTCATATTTATCATGTTTGGATGTGTTGTTTACCTTCGTCATCTATTCACGTCAGGTGATCCGAAATTTAGTATATGCGGCGCTAGCTAAACGGCCGCGAGCACGCTATGAGCGTGGCATGTTGTCATGTTCTTATATGACACGCGTGTCTGGGATATCATGTTTGCCCCAGTCAAATATTTTGCCATTCATTGACGTCACGTAACACCAATTTTGGCATATGTGCAGCTAGCAAAACGGCCGCGAGCGCATCATTAAGGGTCCAATATACTCTAATGTAGCGTTGACGCGTGCGCACGCTGGGCACAGCGACGCTACGTTAGCCAAATGCGAGCACTCTATAGTCTGACGCCAGGCGCGACCAGCGTCCGTCGGCGCGGCCCGACGGCAACCGCCGCGAAATGCGACATGCTGCATTTCGCGCCGAGGCGTTACCCTAACAACACTACGTCTCCCTTTTTTCGCGACAGAGGGACGCCGGATGCACTGAAACGCGCATGCGACCATTATCGAAACGGGCAGGAGAGCTAAAAGTCGTAGGCGGCTAGATAGATAGATACGCTTAAAGTCGCCTAAGTTCACTAAGAAATGCTTCGCATGTAAAAAAGGGCGCGCGTGCGCAATGCGCGCTTTTGAGCTTCGCAGAAGACTCAGCGGTGATCTTTGACTTGCGCTCCCGCGGTCCGCAAAATTTTTACAGCCACTGTACGTACAAGGTAAAACCCCCAATGGCAGTCGCGATGAGGCTGAAATCTGTGCGGGCAGAGAACGCGTGGGCGCCGCGCCATCGTGCACGTAAGGTTGGCTTCGCCGTGTGAATTTGAACATTTGACGTCACTTGGCGCCACGTGACAGCGCTCGCCGAATAGCGGCGCGAGCGGTGGAAGGAAAATGTATGTGCAACGCGCAACTCTACCTCGGGCATAGAGGAATGAAAAACTAAGGAGATGCCCTATCCTTTCCCAATGCGTTGCGAGAAGTATGCCGGAAGTGACGACAAACCAGTATGGGGCAAACAAACCAGTATGGAGCAAACAAACCAGTATGGGGGCAAACAAAACGGCAGACGGTCCGCGGCGTGCTCTCAGCGCTGTTTCGCTTCTATAGTCCGGGCGTTAACTTCACGCGTATTGTATGGTTTGCGTGCAGTAAAACGTTGCGCGCACACCTTTCCCAGACTGTTCGTGTGTGGCAGGCCCGAATGCGGCGTGCTGAAATACTGCGTAGAATGTTTTTGTGCAACGACACAGAAAGGACCGGTACGTGTCTTGATGAAAATCATCCAGCCCCTGCATCATCGTATTCGAACTCACCAGGCAGTCACGCGTTCTACTCGCCGCAAGGCCTCTCTCTCTCTTTCTCTTAGCCAGATTTCCTGATCTACGGGCCAAGTGGTACTTATTTTCTCGTATATAGTGTTAGTGTGGCAATGCACGATTTTGAGAGCTTGCTTCGGAGCTATTCTGTGAAAATCCAGCCTAGTACTTGACGTACTTCACGTCAGTAAGAAGGCACAGCTGTATTGTATACTTGATCGTGCACGTTACTTGATCGTGCACGTTTGTATGCGCACTGTATTTCCAGTGCGCATACAAATAACACGCAGCGAGCGCACACCATACAATGCACACACACTTAGTCCGGTAACAAGAAAAGTTATTGTCCTTCCGTATGAATGACACAACTTCTAAAAACGCGACACGATGCCTACAACACTAAAAACGAAAGTTCGCGTGTGTTGACACAATGAGTAAGAACCAACGGAGCGTACATCTTAGAACTCCGCGTGCAAATGCCACCAACAGTGAAGCGAACATGCGCGATAAGTGATACCAGGTACATCCAGCGGTGCACACGATTCGCACCGAGTATACACTACAGCTGGGAATCGCACAGCTTTTCTAAACAGAAAAAAAAACACGCAAAAGAAGCAGTACTCGTGGATTGACTCGCTACCGGCAGAGAACACCACTTCCAAGGCCGCTGCGGCAGCTTCTCGCCGGAAATCGCGAATCTGCTTCTCCGCTAGGAGGTAGGGCGGGTGTTTGCGATGCAGGAGGTGTTTAGGATACAGGAGGTCAAGCTAGAGATAACAGATGAATACAAATATCTGGGCGTAGGGATAAGCAATGGGACCGAGTTCCTAAGAGAACACGAAATATACGTGACGATTAAAGGTAACAGAAACGCAGCAGTGATGAAAAATAGGGCACTGTGGAATTACAGTAGGTATGATGTTGTGAGAGGGATATGAAAAGGGGTCATGGTTCCTGGTGTAACATTTGGCAATGCGGTCTTGTGCATGAGATCAGAAGTTCAAGCAAGATTAGAAATTAAGCAACGTGGAATAGGTAGGCTTGCTTAAGGAGCTCACGGGAATACACCAAATCAGGGAGTATAAGGTGATATGGGATGGACATCATTTGAGGGCAGGGAAGCTAGCAGCAATATAAAATTTGAGAAGCAATTGATATAAATGGGGGAGAAACGTTGGGCTAGGAAGGTTTTAAGCTACTGGTACATGAAGAATGTCGATCCAAATGAAGGAAGCGAACCAGAAAATTGACGGGTAAATACTTAAAAAACAGCAGGAGGCCAAACCAAAAAGAACTATCGGTTAAGAAGAAGGTGAAACAAGCTGAGACCGATATTGGAAAAATTGGCATGATTAAGAAGTCCGCACTAGCGATCTATCGAACGTTTAAGCAGGAAATTGCCGAGGAAAGGATCTATGATAATACTCGGGGTTGTTCTCTACTGTTTGAGGCCAGGACAGGAGTATTGCGAACCAAGACATATCGGGCGAAATACGAAGGGGTAGACACGGTATGCAGTGCATGCGGAGAGAGGAGGAAACTGCCGAACACTTGATATTGTTCTGATGGCGCAGATTTTTTCAAAGCACTGGGGTTTAGGGACCGGGAGGGCAAAATAGACTTTAAGCGGGTAGAATTATCTAGAAGGAGGTTATCTGATTGGTGGCTAAAGTCAAGGCACGAGTGAAAATTAAGCCATTCACTGCAAAGTACCAGTCCAATAGTTCACTATTTAAAGGAAAAAAAAAGATCAATCTAGTTGTTAGTTCACTAAATATTACGGCTAGGTGGCATTAGCCGCCGCCCGATCTAAAGGGTACAGCCACATCAATCCAACCATACGGTGGCTTCACGATGTCACACAGGTCCCGTTAATTAGGGAGGCGATCGCCGGGCTAATTCCAAGGGCCGAAGTATCAGCCCACCGAACCGCACCACGAAAGCGTGGACAATTTAGAAGTGGTCCTTTTTGGCGCGCCAGCGGACGCCGGTGTGGCCCAAAGAACAAGTCAGAGCCGAGAGTTGATAAACAAACAAAATTATATTCTCAATAATGGCAGATCGAAAACAAGACACAAAAATGCACACTCCACAATAGTTGCATACAATATGTCACCAATCAAACCAATCAAACAACGTACTACACAGTACAATCAGCCACACTTGAAACAACGGACACAGACAACAATACGCACTACAATGCAGTCGCATGCATTGAACAACCAAGACACTTTAAGACTAAAGAGATAGAAAACCTATTCAGTCCAAAGTTCCTGGAACCAAAGTCTAGATGATACTCTTCCGAGAATCACTCACTCAAAGTCCAGCGTTGTAAACGTTCCGCAGCCCTCGAAGTTTCTCTTCCAGGAAACCTCACGTCTTCAGTAGGCCACTCTCCAAGCTTCAAACTTCTTCGCCGGAAACACGTCGGCTTCCCACACGCAGCTGTTGCCACGCGTCTTCGCTCGATAGCGGTAAACACACGCTCTTGCCTGTAGCTCGAGCCTTCACCCCTCAGGTGGAAATCCTCTTCATCTCCTGCTTTGTCGCTACGGACAAAACCTTCGCCGACTACACGGCGGGATCCCTTCGCGCTCTGGCACTAACTTCCGTCTTCTCCTGATCTCTTGTCTCGGCCGTTCGATTAAATACCTTCCGCACGACATTCCAGAAAGTTCTCGTCATTTCGTCGGCGCGATACACAGCGAAGGCTGGGGAGAGGCGCGAGACTGTACGAATGCCCTCCGCGATGGATGACTCAACCCGGCGTGACCACGCCTCTTTCGTTCTAGAAAAATCCAGTGCTTGCTCGGCCGCCTTGTGGGGTGAGGAGGTTCGTCGGCGAAGCCACGCTTCCGAGGGGAGAGCGCGCGCCCGGGGAGCCTTGGATGTTTGTTTTCTTTTTTTTCTTTCGACCTCCCGGCCTCTCTTCCGCGCGTTATCGCAAGAATTTGGCGGCGTGCTCATTTTTAGCGCTCGTTCTGTGACACACGAATATGACGTCATGACCTCTCCTATACTTTTCTTTCCTCCATGGGCCATAGAGTTTCCTAATATACACTAGAGGGAACTCTGGCGCTGGTGTCTATGGGAGCTGCAACGCACGGCGCTTCAGCGAGAATGGGAACGATGGGTAGTACTAGTACACACATTTGTCTAATTTTCGTACTTCTGGCCTGCTTCTAGCTCCGTGTGTGTTAGTGTGGCTTGGAGCTGTTTTTTCATAAAAAAAATGAATGAGCAAATGTTCACCGTTCGCACTTCAGAACCTTACTCTTTTAAGCTTACCATTTTGAATCGGGTCACAAAGTTTAAAAGGGTTCGTTCTTTCCTTCAAAACAAAACCGTAACCAGCAATAAACAAAGCCACAAGTATGATTCGCCGCACGCAAGTACGAAGACCAGGCAAATGTGTGTACTACTCAACATTCCCATGGTCGCTGAACGATCGCAGCGCCAGAGTCCTCTCTAGTTAATTTTAGGAAACTGTATGTCATAGGCATGTCCTCCTAGATATCTCTTGCCTGCCGGATTATCGGCGGTCACAATAAAAACGGCCGTCGTCGAAACTATGGTGGTGGCGCCACCTGAATAAGGATGTCTTCAAATAAGTTTTTACGTTTTTGTAGCCTAAATTCAACAAAAAGAACGTAAAAAATTTTAAAAAAGACGTAAGCGTAATTATAATTAACCCTATGTAAGTGCCGCTCTTATTCAGCAGGCAACTTCTTCATTACAAGGCATAGCCTCTGAAATTTGTAGCAAACGCTAAAAATGTCGATTTTAAAGGCCAAGTAGAAAGATCCTTATTCCTACGTAGGCAGCGCCGCCATAGACGACGGGTGTTTCGCGCTTATTCGACAGGCAAGGGAAATTTCGGAGGCTATGCCATAGGCCCATAGAGTTTCCTAATGTACACTAGAGGGAACTCTGGCACTGGTGTCTACGGGAGCTGCAAAACACGGCTAGGGTGGCTAGAAGGTTACCATAGCTTGTCCGCCACGGCTCAGCACGAGACCTGGGGAGGCACACATTCGGCCGCCAGCCGCGGCCGCTCACTGCTAGACCAGATCCACTGCGCAACACGTAACCATAGCAACGCCGCCATTGTGCCTAGTAAATATGGCCGTCATGATGTCATTTCCGCCACATTTTTTACGCCCTGCGCCGGCTGGACATGCCCTCTCCTTACCTTTTTCTTTCCTCCGTGGTGGGGATGATGAGTAGTACACACAGTTGTCTAATCTTCGTACTCTTGGCCTGCTTCTGGCTCCGTGTGTGTGTTCGTGTGGCTTGAAGCTGTTTTCTCACGAAACAAAAATCAGCAAATGTTCAACAGTTGCGCTTCACTACCTTATTTTTTAGAGCTTACCTTCTTATATCGGGTCACGAAGTTCAAAAGGGTTCGTTCTTTTCTTTAAAACAAAACCGCAACCAGCAATAAACAAAGCTGCAAGTACAATTCGCCGTCTGCAAGTACGAAGACTAGGCAAATGTGTGTACCTCGTACATAGCCTCCTAGATTTTCTTTGTCGAATCAGCGCGAAACGCCGGCCATCTATGGCGGCGCTGCCTACGTTGAGATAAGGGTCTTTGTACGTGGCCTTTGAGATGGGCATTTTTGGCGTTTGTTACAAATTTTAGAGGATGCCTGGTATTGAAAAAGTTGTCGGCTGAATGACGGCGTCACTTACGTGGGGTTATTTATAATTACGTTTACGCTTTTAAAAACTTTTGACGGTATTTTTGTTACGTATAAGCTCCAAAAACGTACAAATTTATTTAACACACTCTACTTAGGTGACACCACCACCATAGTTTCGACGACGGCCGCTTTCCAAGTGACCACCGATAATCTGGTTGGCAAGGAAAATCTAGGAGGCTATTGTACTACCCACGGAGGAAGGAAAGGTGGTACTACCAACGCCTCCTAGATCTCTCGTGCCTGCCAGATTATCGGCGGTCACTTGAAAAGCAAAGGAACTACGGTGGTGGCGCTACTCAAGTAGGAATGTCTTCAGATAAATTTTTACGTTTTTGAAGCTTTTATACAAAAAAAAATTAAAATAAAAAAGTTTCAAAAAGGTGTAAACGTAATTATAATTAACTCTATGTAAGTGATGCCGTCATTCAACAAACAACTTTTTAATACAAAGCATTCTCTGAAAGTAGTAAGAAACGCTAATATTGCCAATCTCAAAAACCAAGTACAAAGACCTTATTCCTACGTAGCCAGCGCCGCCATAAATGACCGTCGTTTCGCGCTCATCCGGCAGGCACAAGAAATCTAGGAGGGGAGGCGTTGGTACTACCCATCATTCTCATGGTCGCTGTTGAACCAAGGAGGTTATAACCTCCTTGTGTTGAACGATCGCAGCGCCAGAATTCCCTCTAGTTAGTTTTAGGAAACTCTATTCATAACTCCAGCATGAGCCAGCCTCAGGCTACAACGTGTGCTACAACGTGATTTCCCCGCAAAATAAGGAATCAGTTTATTTTGTGGTCTAGTCAACAGATAAAAGCGGGAGTGTTCACATGTTTTGTGGCGGGAGCTTATTCTGAAGTTCGGTCAAACTGGTAGGTGTGCTTTGGTGTTCTGTGGTCCGGTCCGCAGAATATGCACGGCAATCTTTATTTTTCACAGAGAGCGCGTAAAAAATAGAGGTGCCAGACAGTACCTTTGGTGCCGTACCTTCTCTTCGCGGACTTAGCTACAGCAGCGATTTCCATAGGAAGATGCTGAGCGACAGCGGTTTCGCCGGAGGCCGACGAAGTGGATGCTTAACCATCGAGGGAGATCTTGGTGAGTTCGCGGTACGTCGGGTGCTTCCATGCAAAGCGACGAAATTCATGTCACCACTGAACAAATGCTTAAAACAAAATTCCATGTCTGCTGGGTACTGTGACATCCTCGGTGCTATCAGCGCGAGTACAGTACTGGCGGTGCACCTGCGTAGAGACTGTGAAGTAATTTAGCGCACATTGTTTCGAGATGGGACAAGACGAAGGAGACGTACACTGGCGCCAGCTGCGCTAAATCTGCGCTAAGCCACTTCACATATGTCGTACCAACAAGGCCACCAGTCTGCCCTTGCAGATTTTGATGTGAGTGCATGTCAGTAGTTTTAAGGATTCGCATAGGTGCGTGCTCAATGGTGGGGAGGGGGACATGGCTGTGGCCGCTTCCCTAGTCACCTAAGACGGGGGAGGGGGGTGTAGATACTGCCACACACATTGAATAATAGGGGAAGGGGGTTAAAGTGAGTCTCATACATTGACCTAATTAGGAGGGAGACACTGCGGCGTACATCCTTCTCCCCTCCTGAAGGGGAAACATGCACACGCCTATGATGATTGGAATGCCGAGTCCTCAGATTGTCACCACCAGAAAAGCAGTCGATGAGGGTGGTGATGTGGGCTAGTTGGTGTGGTAGCATGATTGTATATGGCTGCACAGACAAAGGGCACGGAAAAGAAAAGGCACATTCAAGACAACACAGCGCTAACTTTCAACAGCAGTTTATTACTCGCAAATCCCACTAGTATATCTACTCCACAACGTCGTACGTCACATGGGCATAGCTCTCACAACCATAAATTGTAACCTATGCGCAGGCATCAACATAAGACAACACTGTATTACCTGCATCGTGCATTTTTTGAAAATTTCTTTTTCGTTCCTAGTGCATAGCAACAAAACCTTTACCGCAAATACATTCAGTCGAGTTCCTTATTTGTTAACATCACTGATGGATTGCTCACACAAGCGTCGCCAAGCGCTGAAATTCTGCCTGCCTTCATTATCAACCGCGACATCTCGCACCTACTTCTACTCATGATAACCGTTTCCTTAAGTTTAGGTGTGCGCTTACATCTATGGCAATGAAGGAAGAGAAGCCATCAGGAACAATACTACTTACCTTGTTATTGTGCTCATGCAAGCATCCATTATGCATCTACCGATCTGTCTGATATAGCACTTTCCACTATTAAGGGGAATCAGGTAGGCAACAAGCGTGATGCATTCAACAAATTGGTTTCTGTGATTTTTTTGACATATCTTCACTTTCATCTTGTCTGGTCTTGTGCTTCTGTATAGGCTCACCAATTTATTGGGTGCTGAAAAAACTACGTTTTTCCTCAGCACCCAAGACGGATAGGGTGAGCTCAAGAAGGAAAAACTTAGCTGTCATCTTATACATACATAAGTTGTCTCACTGGATAAAGATCATGGAAAAATGTGGCACAAACATAGTTTTGATTGTAATGTCTCATCTATAGTTTTGAGCTCCTGTTCATGCTGGATACGGTGTTTTAATCACATTTTAAACAATGCAACATTTTAGCACTGAAGTTTTTAATTCATCCAATGCCTAGTAGCTATCCAAAACACCACTCATGTTTTTTTTTCTTTGGGTTGCTGTGCTTTCAGCTTTGATGAAATGTTTAATATACATCACTGTGGGGTAAGTATGGTCGCTTCATCCGCATTGCATGCTTGGTAAAAACCACTGATTTTTTTTTTGTTTACCACAAAGAAAAAATTTCCATAAAAAGTGATGCATGACCCTAGACATCTGTTAAAAAACTAAATTTTGATGCTTCAAAAGCTGCTCCAAAACTCCCTTGTTACAGCTTCAAAGTTACTCCCAAACCCCATTATTCCTACTCCCAGAACTGCTCCAAAAGACTGGAGACTGCTTCTACCCTTGTCATGATGTCACATAACATATTACTGAATTCCATCACGTGTCGTCAGTTGGTCAAAGGTAGGCCAACCCTGGAGGCGCTATTAAACCACGTGAGGTGTAAAATGCTTCGAATGTTTCCAATCTCAGGGGCTGTACTTAAAACCACATTGGATGCAGCAAGTATTTGGAGGGGGGAGGGGGGAGGGTTAACCTATTTGACAAAAAAAAGTAAGAAGATGGTTTTCACCTTCGTGGTCTTGGTCAAATGTGTGTGAACTGTATGAGTTTTTTAATAAACAACCAGTTTGCACCATTTAATCTGTTTATCAAACAGCCAGTTTGTGCTGTTTAATCTGCTTAGACTGACGTTGGCAGTTTCCCCAATTCAGGAGTATGCAGGCTGCTGTTTAAGACTGGCTTATTAGTCTTCGTCAGTCCTCATTGCCGAAAAAAGAATGAGGAGCTTGAGATTGTTTGCTCTAAAGTCTTGCCATGGCAACCTAATTAAGGTGAAATGTTGCTGAAAATTGCTTGCAGTGGCTAATACAGGAATGGCACAAAAGAGATGTCTTTGTGGTCAAGTGGCCAATATGGATGCTGCAAGCCAGATGCCAGGCTGGAAAGTGCGCCGGGAGGTGTCCATACAGTGCAACTTGCTTCCTCCGCCTGCCCCTCCACTGATATGTACGTATCATATAACATATAATGCATACCATATTGCTATGTAATGTGTGTGTTGGGCTTGTGCAGTGTGCAAAGAATGATGCAATATATTGCAACACGAGACAAAGTAGCATATTGTGCTAATGATTCCAATGTGTGCAGTTAGAGTGCTTATGTAGGAAGTGTCAGTTCAGAGAGCCATCCTACAGTATGTCTTTGTTAACCTTCACAAACTCCATAGTAATTAAGCCTACGAGAGAGAGGTCGTTGCACAACTTTAACTTTGCAGTCCAAAACAACTATTTTGCCAGTTTCTGGTGCTAGAAAAAAAAACAAAAACTGTGCAAGAAAAGCCCTGGCAATGTATTTGTCCTGTTTCATATCATACCCAACTTCTTATTGATATCAATGATACAAAAGCTATTTGCATCTGTGGGGGGTCTCATTGAAGCTGGTGCTTCATCTACCAGCGCTTCTCGCTCCACATCCTTCCTTAGCAACATATCTTGACAAGCTGCCGATTGCTGTGGCAACAATATAGCTTTAACAAAGAAAAGACGTATGTGACACAGCCAGACAAGAAGTGGTTTTTTCTCAATTTTCATGGGTATGCATTCCGACATTTATTTTATTGCTTTGAGGAGCAGGCCGCTATTTTTCTTTGCTAATCAACCAGCAGTGATGCCAGGAAACGTCATAGCCTTGCTTTCATGCTTGTTCCCCATGACGACTTGGCCACCTTTCATAAGGGTGCCTTAAAGGGTTCGTGAAAAGGCTGCTCCTAAAACGACTATGCAGAATCACTGGCATCCACACGCACCTACTAGGTGACGTCAGTGTAAGTATAGTAGACCTGCACGGACGCTTCGCCTATATAAGAATGCCACACTTCACGGTACTTGCGAGTGTGCGCGATTGGGACACCCATCGGTATAGGTGTCTTTGCCATTCGCAATCCCCACTAACTTGAACTTTGCAGCTGACGTCATATTAAGCTGCATTTTTGTGCGCCGCAGACCACTTATGGCAAAGAAGCCGATGAGCGTCCCTTGCGCGGGCACGTTGATGTCATGGAGTTTCACGTTCCTCGATATGCAAAGCATCTATGCAGGTCTACTAAGGCTGATGTGATAGCGTGTGTAGCTGACGATCGTGCCACACTGTCATTGTAAAATGAGCTTGTCATAACTCCCTTTAAATCTGTCCAAGGCTAGTTTATGAAATGTACTGTGATCTTTTCTCATCCTTAATTCCTTTCCGCTTCCTATGAAAGGGTGCCTTAGGATGTTAAGTTCATGTTGTCTTGTGAATACAGACCTGAATGATTCATTACATCGTAACTCGCACGGGGGGGGGGGGGGGGGGGATAAAAGAAGCACGTCCATTTGTCACTGGGAACATTGTATCAGTCAAGAGTCCTCAGATCTTCAGAAGGTTTAAGCTGGAAAGTGTGCTGTGACATTGTGCGAGAAAAATGAAACATTGACTAAATTAAGTTTATTCTTCAGGATGTGGCACTTAATATACAGGAAAGATTCGCATGCTTCACGGTGAGAGAAAGCACAAAATTTAACCCCGAACACCTCCAGATAAAGGTTGACGGTTTACAGCCGTGTTTTGTGTTTTGTTTTTGGGCAGGGAATGGCAATAGACCACCCCAGGTTCAAGCCATTATCTACTGAGTGTTTGGCTACAGTTATATAGGACTATGATTACTTCTAAAATGTGGTGCTCAGATTTACCGGTTTCATTTTATTTCTGCTACAAATACTAGTATTTTATTTATATAACTCATTTCACGGTACATTGTGACAACCAGCCGTCTTTTTAATTGTTTGCTGATGCTCTAATTTACACTGATGCTTGTCTGTGAAATATATTTTATAATAAATAATATTTACGAGACGCTTCGTTGATGCTTTGAACTCCAATTGGTGTATGGCACATTTTGTATACGTTTCTTAAACACCAATAGCTGCTCCAAGCTAACATTTTTTCACTCCAAAAACACTTATGGCGGCTCTCAACCACTACTGTTCCTGCTCCATAGTATGCTCCAAAAAGTGAAAAGTCACTTGCGTCACTGTGCTGTTATTCTGTTCCCTGTGTTTCTGCACTGCAAATGCTGTGTCATGAACACGAAATCACACACACACACAAAAAACATGTTGAGAATCAACAGACAAGGAAGCCAAGGGTATTATAGGAGGCATTTTCTTGTAATTATGATGTAAGTGTCAAGATAGTGAAGAGGGCAAAAAGATAGCTTGCTGCTAGCAGGGACTGACCCTGCTGCCTTTGAATAACAAGCCCGATGCTCTACCAGTCAAGCTTCTGTGGGAATTATCCCCGGGGTCGAGGTGTATACTTATGAACCACAAAGTGGACGGAGGATGATCGTCGCTGTAGCCCGATTGGTGCAGCATTGGACAAGTTACTTAAAGGTCACGAGTTTGGTCCCTGCCAGTGGCAAGTTATTCTTTCATCCATTTTATTTCCTTCAGATTTGTATCGTAGTTACTACAAAATAACATCTTCCATACTTCCCTTGGCTTTTTCGTCTCTTAGTTCTCTTTAGTATTATGTCTAGCAAAGAAAAACAAGCCTTTAATATGGCCCTTTTTTCCTTTCAAGAAAAATTTGTGTGTTATACTTTGCATACATAGACCAGAACATTACATATTAGGTATCAGCCTCAGTGGTTTTGAATTAGCTAGTGTATATATTTTTATTAGCATTGTTTATCATGCATAATTGAATAGAACATTGCAAATTATACTTTTGCAGCTTGTAACCCTGGAAGTGCAACGCTATCGAGGACATCGAATCTGAACGACTCGCATCATTTTCTGTCGAGGGAGGCAGTGGACCAGCATAGTGGAATGAGTGAAACTTTCAAGAAAGTGAGCAGCAGCAGTGGGGCAACTGACAGTGCTGAGGAAGTGAGCAACAATAGTAGATCAACGGACAGAACTGAGATAGTGGGCAGCTATAGAGGAGCAACCGACAGTGTCGTGAAAGACAGCAACTCTAGTGGAGCAACGGACAGTGCCGAGAAAGTGAGCTACTATAGTGGGGCAACTAACAGGGTCGAAAAAGTGAGCAACCATAGTGAAGCAACTGACAATGTAGAGAAAGTGAACAGCAATAGTGGAGCAGTAAACTGTGCCAAGAAAGCAAGCAATGTCATTCAGCCTACAGCAAAAGGAAAGTGGCGATTTTGCCAGCTGTGTCCTTTCAAAACGAAATTGGAGTACGCATTCAAGACCCACGTGTTGGCTCACATAGGCAATGAATCCACCGAGTGCCCTATCTGTTTAGCGAAATTCACGAAGACACACGACATCTTTTGCCACATGCAACAAGTGCATTTAGTTGGAGAACTGTACAGGTGTGACCTGTGCCCATGTAAAACACTCTACAAGAACGTCATGGAAAAGCACAAGCGAGTTCATGCAACAAACAAGGTATATACATGTGACGTGTGCCCGTATGTCAGTGTTCATCGTTCTCGGATGAACAAGCACAAGCTCACACACACGGGTGCGAAGCCATTCATATGTGAAATGTGCCCTTTTGCCTGTGCCACACGGAGAACGCTGAGTAAACACATGCTAAGGATGCACCCTGAATCGTAGATTTCTCCAGGCACTTGCGTGTTTTACACTTGAGCTTTAAAGAAATCAGCATCGTGTGGCTCGATTCTACGAAAAACGGATCCTTTTGTTAGTACTGTGTACTGTACCTAGAATCTGATAAATTTGGAGAGCCTTTCAACAGATTAGTCCCTGAATTCAACTGTCTGGTTTGGACTGGTACACAAGCGATTTCGAAAGCTACCAAGCCAATAGTCTATCGAATCAACAGAACACCTTGCAACTCCATCGAAACCCAAGTGGCTATCGAGCAATGGAATCAAGAACAGTGGAAATGTGCTCTCTTGTTCACAGCCTCCTCAATTCAAGATTGAAAAACTGATTGAGTGCCCTGAAATTATGTTATGCGAATTTGACACATCCATAGACATTTCGTCATGGTTCGCACCTGAAATGGGTAGTTCGTAATAAAGTATTTTGGCCACTTAATATTTTTGAAGTTCGCATACTCTTGACAAAGACTACGAGCCTGTATGGTTGGGATTCTGTGGCAGCCACATCGATCGATGCAAATGCTGTCGCTGTTTAGCTAATAAGCAAAAGCTACGCATGCATGACAGCCACAACATATGGCTGCTCTACTACTAGTAAATCTGAAGAAGCACATCGCACGGGCACTTAGCGATACCCGTTTGTAGAGTTGCCTTTGCTCCGTCTGCCAATGTGCGATGCAAGTATGTTTGATGCCAATGTTTGAGGCAAGTATGTACAGTTTTCCCAGCAAGGGTAGAATCTTGTTAAAGAGAGTCACAAACTTTGTGTGTATTGTGTACTACTTTTCGCTGCACTTCATGGAATGCCTACTCATTACGATAGTTGAGATACACGTCGGCTGTAACGAGTTGCATCTGGTTGTTTGCTTCTGCAGATGTAGCGATGCAGTGCCAGCAAAGCACAAAGGTAGAGGCATTCAATGAGGTAAAGACACCCTCTCTTGCACGCCACCGAAGTGCGCCACCGCGTGTTTTATTGCGATAACACTTATACGGACACTCTTGGCTGGATTTCACCGCCAGCGGGGGTGTCGACGTCTGTGTCGATGTCATTCACCCTATATGTATATGCATTTATATATATGAAAACCCAACAAAGAAAAAAATCCCAGAAAAAGACTCCGGCGCGCGAAATTGAACGTGGGACTTCCGCGTCGTGAACTGAGCCACCCAGAGGTGCCTCCTTCAACATTCAAACGGCAAGCTATTTATATCTATCATTTACCGCTGTTGGCGAGCATCTCGGGGGTGGGGAACTTTCCGTTCTTCAGCATTATCAGCAGGATAGCGCAGTGAGCATGCGACCGCTCTCATCTCTCACACGTACTTTTGCCCGCGTAAAGAATAAGAGGGTGTCTTACAGTGGGGAGAATCGTACATCCTGGTTAGCCTTTGAGTTTCGTCGGAACGATTCTACTGTAGTCACTGGGCGCACAAAGGCCACTGTAATCGCACAGTCGCCGTTTGCGAAAAGGGCACGCTTTTCAGACACAGCGAAGTAACAACTGAGACGCTTATTTGTGTTAATCTGTACCTGTGAGTACGTTTTGTGCGTCCTTTGTGCATGAGAAACGTGGGGCACGTTTCGATCTGCTTGCCATTCTGCGCGTGACCTTCCAATTTGTTGCTATCGCGTTCATTGCTTCATCTTTGCGGCAAAGCTGTGACTTTTTTCAAATGGTTCCAGCAACTTTGAGGTAGTCATTGTGATTACTTTTTGGTTATTTCTATGAATTATATTATTTCAGACCTTGTTCATTAATTGTAACCGTGTTTTGAGCATCAGTAGCCTTGTCTGTAGTGAGCACTTTTCTGTGAGCGGGATTACGGCATATGAGATGCATATATTCTTGACAAGGCGAGCTTACGAAGTGCTCAGCATTCAAAATAATTTTTGAGCGGATTTTCAACTTTTGGTAACATGACCTCAAGGTAGCCCAGTGTTGCACAGTTATTGCGAGTAGCACTTGAAATACTGAGTGCCTGTTCAAAACTAATGCGTAGCAGTGTCACAACTCTGTCGAGTAGATATAAGTATATCAATGGCTGTCGAATGGATGGCCTTTCAAGAGTGCTCATGTGATGCATTTATAATCCGTTTGTCTCTTTACCGAGTTCTGTGTTGATACATCAAAAGCCAGCTCTACTCTATTATTTGATTTTTTTGGTAGAACTTTAGACCGCATATGCATCGTGTGAATGTGTGTTTGAACATTGACTTGAGTGCCCATGGCTGTGCAAAATCGTCTTTTCTTTTTTTGCAAATATCCACAACCAAATGTCTGTTGGCTGTTCACTACTGTAGAATACAAGAAAAGTGGCAGAAATTTGAGCGAATTTCAATTGAAGGTAAAATGCATTTTTAACAATGTTGTTGATTTTATGTGCTGTGGTGCATAATTTCGACAAACTGCATACTACGAGAAAATCATGTAAAAAATTCAGGTGTTGAGAAGTGTGAAGATTAGTTGCCCGCATACATTTCAATGCAGCACTGATCCGACAGTTCTGGATGATGGTATACTCATTTCAACATCGTATAGCATGCCTAAAAACAAAATACAAGCTAGTTAGTGCTAACTGTACCTTGTTATTTCGCTGTTTCTACTTTCAGTGTGTGTACAGTTAAACCTGGATATAACGAAAATGATAAATTCCAGGAAAAATTAGTTATGAAAAGGTTTTCGTTATAACCAGGCTCGGTTAGGAAATTCGAAAAATAAACGCGCAAATTAAACAAAAGGGGGACTGAAGGCAGAGCTAACCCCAGACACCCATTTTACAGCACAAAAACTGCGTTATTATTGTGATAGCAATAATATGGACCCTCTCGGCAGGTTCTTGCTGCCGCTGCCATGTCACGCAACGAGTCCAAATTCACAACATGCCCCCGCGCATTGTAACTTTCACAAGTGGGTAAAAGTGCGTGAGCGCTGCTGAAGCGGAGATCACACGAGTCGGCACATCCCTATCGCCTGGAAAGTGCATAACATCTCCCACATGATAGAACTGCCATTGAATGCTCAAACAGAAAGTAAACCACCTGTCTTTTACGAGCATGAAAAACCGTGGGGGGGGGGGGGGCACCGCTCAAGTAGCAATAATAAACTTGGATTTTAAGGGCCGTCGCGATCGCTCGCGCTTGCTATCTCGGCGAGTATCGGTGCGGTTTCAACGCGAAGGGGCTGGGTGAAAAGAGCAAGCGCAATCGTTTCGGTCAAAGTCGAAGGTGCGCGATTCTCCCCACCGAAGGACAAGCGCGCGCGCACAAGCGTCTAACCCCCCTCTCCCCCTTCCTCATTCGCGGGGCGAAGTACGCGTGGGAGATAAGCGCCCGTCGGCACATCGTGACGAGCTGAGCGCGGGCGGTTTTTAAAATGCGACATTTCTTGGCGAACTTCCGTGACTTTGAGCGTATCTATCTATCTATCTATCTATCTATCTATCTATCTATCTATCTATCTATCTATCTATCTATCTATCTATCTATCTATCTATCTATCTATCTATCTATCTGTCTATTTATCTATATCTCTATCTATCTATCTATCTATCTATCTATCTATCTATCTATCTATCTATCTATCTATCTATCTATCTATCTATCTATCTATCTATCTATCTATCTATCTATCTATCTATCTATCTATCTATCTATCTATATATCTATCTAGCCGGCTACGGCATTTAGCTCTCCTGGCCGTTTCGATAATGGTATCGATACTAAACTTGCCATGGCATGACATGACTGTATTAAAACATAAAGACTAGACATAACATGAAAATCATGGCACTTATGAATGTCATGGTTTACATTTCATGGTCCTGCAGCTCTTGCGGTGGTTTCGTTCACATGGCATGTTGAAAAACTGGTATCGTATGGAATGATTGCATGGCGAGCACAAGCGACAGACCTTAACATGAAAATTATTACATGCGTGTCATGTAACAACATGCCATGCTCATGATGCGATGATGCGGCCGCTTCACCAGTGTCACATATACCAAATTTGGTATTACAGTACGTGAATGGATGACAAAGGTATGTGACTGATGCAAATATGACAATCATGAGCTGCGTGTCATGTAACAACATGACTAAAAGCCACGCTCATGATACGCTTGGGGCCGTTACGCTAGCCTCACTTATACCAAAATTCGTATTATGGGACGTAGCCCCGCCGCGATGGTCTAGTGGCTAAGGTACTCGGCTGCTGACCCGCAGGACGCGGGCTCGAATCCCGGCTGCGGCGGCTGCATTTCCGATGGAGGCGGAAATGTTGTAGGCCCGTGTGCTCAGATTTGGGTGCACGTTAAAGAACCCCAGGTGGTCGAAATTTCCGGAGCCCTCCACTACGGCGTCTCTCATAATCATATGGTGGTTTCGGGACGTTAGACCCCAAATATCAATCAATGGTATTATGGGACGTGAATGGATGACGAAGGTATGATACTGGTGCAAGGATGATAAACATGAGATGCGTGTCATGTAACAACATGACAACATGCTGCGCTCATGATGCACTCGCGGCTGTTACCCTAGGATCACATGTACCAAACTCGGTATTACGTTACGCGAACGGACGACATAGGTAAATGACACATCCAAACATATAATCACGACATGCGTGTCATGTAACAACATGAGTACGTTCCACACTGATGATGCGCTCGCGGCCGTTTTGCTAGCTTCACATATGCCAAATTTGGCATTACGTGACGCCAATTGATGACGAAGGTATGTGACTGATGCAAACATGATAATCATGAGATGCGTGTCATGTGAGAACATGACTACATGCCACAGTAAAGGCGTGACGCGGTGCGCGTGCTCACCAGCGTTCGTTTCGTCGCGTCACGCTGGCGTTGCCGCGCCTGGCGCCGGTCCTGCAGTATACTCGCAGGCGCGCGCCGCGCTGCGTTGCTTTGACGCATGCGTGTTCCAGCGCACCCGGCGTCCCTCCGTCATAAAAACAGAGAGACGCAGTGTTATCTGGATAACGCGTCGGCGCGAAATGCAGCATGTCACATTTCATGCCAGTTGCCGTCGTGCCGCGCCGACGGATGCTGGTCACGCCTCGCGTCAGACTATAGAGTCCTTGCATTTTGCAATGTAGCGTGCGCGTGCGCCAACGCTACATTGGAGTATATTGGGCCCTTCAAGATGCGCTCGCGGCCGTTTTGCTAGCTTCTCATATGCCAAATTTGTTGTTACGTGACGTCACTGGATGACGAAAGATATGACTGGTGCAAACATGATAATCCTGACATGCGTGTCATGTAAGAACGTCACAACATACCACGCTCATAGCGTGCTCGCGGCCGTTTCGCTAGCTCCACATATATAAGTTTGGTATCACGTTACGCAAATAGATGACGAAAGTAAACGACACATCCAAACATGATAATCATGACATGGAAGCCATGTACGACATCATTTACCTCCACCTCGTAACTTCGCTAATGTTAAATTGACATACCGAGCTTTCTCATTCGTGCTTCGCATGTCATCGATTTCCACTGTACGTGGGACCTGCCAATTCTTTCATGACGATGGTATTTCTTGAAGACCTTCAATAGAAAAATTTTGGTCTGTCTGTGCGTCTGTACATTTGTCTGTTTATTCGCCCTAAGGATACCTCAAACGGCACCAAACCGCCAACCCCATCCGGAGCGCCCACCAATGTAGCTCAAGGTTTAGCGTTCACAGCTGTGCGATTGTCAATTAAAAAGCAATATATTGTGCATATCTGAGGCGCCACAACAATGCTTCGATGTTTTGTATGTCTGCCTTTATACTAGAAGAGGCACACACAAGTAACTTTAAGGAATATAGCGTTTATCTCGCTGCGCTGACAGTGCAATGCGATGCTCAGAACGGTGTTTCCAACGCTTCGCTACGACTTCACGGTGGTGGCATCTGCCCGTCGCTCTGCGTTCTACACCTTATCACCTCCGAGACTGGCGCGCATCTTTCTCCGCGGGCTGCACGCCTTCGTTTTCGAAGATAACTGTCAGATGGCGCTTGTGTCTAACGTGCCTCGATGCGCTCGTTCGCCTCCGCGACACGCTCGAGGCACTCTAACACAGCGCCTCCAGAATACCATTCACCCATTTTCTTGTTCAGAACAATAAATAAACGTTTTGTTCACTCTCTCCAGGCGCAAGACTGTCGTCTTTCGACGACATTTGTGGTGTAACATCAGATTTGGAACAATTTTTTTGTTTCTTGACTTTCCATATATATATGCACGTATACTATACGGTGAATGAAGGCAGCGGCGGCAAAGACCCTGCTGGAACTACCCATATGCATAATTGCTGGAGAGGCGCTGTGGTCGCTGTTGAGAGCGGACGCACCTCATTTCATCTCCGCAGTTTTCGAGAGAATCCGCAGAAGTTTCAGTGCCTTCATCAAAGTTTGGCTACCATCGACTCTCGAGCGACCACGTCGACTCGGGGACACCAAGTTTCAAGGTGAGCGTGCATTTTTTTTGGACATTTACGGCCATATTTACATCGGCAACGCGTGTGAAGCGTTCTAGGCCTACTGGCGTTCCGACCGAGTTAGGCCGCGTCCACTGCTTGCGGACGCTATGCGGTGGGCCCCACAGAAAAGATCCAATCATGGAGGTGGACGAAACAGCGTCCGACGGCACTCCGGGTGGGCACGACGATATAGATAATGCCACAAACCTGCATGAAGCTGAGGCGGATGCCGACGGCTCGATTGAAGTTACGCGACCAAAGAAACACCGCGAAGCTCGCCGCGACGACGAATCATCCCTGCAGCGCGAGACCGAAATTCGCGGCCGCAAAAGAGCTCATTGTGAAGAAAATCCTAAGTATGAGTAAAATGCCGGGGCTGCCGAAAGAAGACATCAAGGTGATCATGAGGCCACGGAATGGCCTGAACTCCGCATGGCGGCTGGGGTGGCATTGGGCGAAACGATCAGAAGAACAGCCGGCTTAAATGCGGACGAAACAATCACGATTTGCCCCAACTACACTTAAAACATCCTGGTTGCCAGCACGCCCGACGAGAAGACGGCAGGCAAGTTAGCAAGGATCCGCTCAATTAGAGTGAGGGACAAGGAACACGAGGTCAGTGTGTATGTCTCTGCGCCAGAAGAAGTAATCACGGGCATAATAAGGGACGTTCCGCTCAGTTATACGCAAGATCAGCTCTCCGGGCACTTATCACTACGAGGAACCCCAATCTCGCCTACGCGAAGAGACACGGAAACACCGTTACAGTAATTCTCCTCTACAAAGGAAACAGAGTCCCGACGTGGATGTACTTTACCAGCATAATGATAAGAGTCGCACTCTATCGGAAGCAACTCGATTTCTGTCGAGATTGCGGAAGACTCGGTCAAAGAGCCGATGTGTGCCCGAGACCGGAAGTCTCTCCGATTTGCGGCACGAAAAACCCAATTACCGCGCACAAGTGCTCGCCAAGGTGCAAAATCTGCGGGGAAGACCACCCTAAAGCCGATCGCACATGTAAAGCAATGCACAAGGTTCCGTACGTGGTCAAGGCGAGGAGATGGCTCGCGAAAAGCAGGGATGACCGGGAGTATGGGAAAAAGGGCGCACTGACTCCTGAAGATGGCGCGGGGGACCAGTACCCGGCCCTCTCGCAGCGTGACTCATCGGAACGTCACCCAAGGAGAGGTCGTTTGAGATAAAGGTCCGGCTCCCGACAAGACAACACAACAGAGCCCTTGACACCCACTCCTCCTCACCGGTGGTAAAAAAGAGGTCTCGCAGTAGAAGCAAAAGCCGAAGCCGTAGCCGTACTGCATGAAACTCAAGTAGTGAGCCCAGTTTCTCGTCAGGCAACGGGCAGCCTCCACCTGGCGGAAATCCGAAGGGATAATGCAAGGTCACTTGGTCGCACCTGGCAGCTCAAGAAAGCAGGAGTCCGGAAGGGAGCTCAATCCCCGAAGACCTAGGGAATACCTTGAACTCGCCAATAGGGATGCGATTAGAGAAGTTAGACAAAGGGAACAGGGAACTAAGGGACGAACTGAGCAGGGCGAGACAACAAAACTAGAAATCGGCGAAGAAGATCGACGAGTTGCAAAAAACGCTAAACGAAATCCTCAAGCGCATGACGCGGCACGTCGGAGGAGCCCCCACCCAGCGTGTGCCCATGCACACCAGGGCGGCGGCGGAAGAGGAGATTGACATGGTCGACGTAGACGGATTGACAGTTGGGTCCAAACGCAAAAATCGGAGTGGCGCGCAAGCGGATGACACACAGAACACGTAAGAATCGAAGATACCGAGATCAAATGCCAAGAAAGTAGACGTGCTCGAGCAAATGATCGATAAGTTGACGGATAAGACTGAACGCATGTTTGAAATGCTTCTCACGAGGCTAAACGAGTCCGACGCCAAACGGAATGCGCAACACGCAACCGTAAAAACTCAACTTCTGGCTATGAACCTGTGAATAGAAAAACTAGAACGAAGAAAGGAGCAACTGCAGCCTTCAGAAAGAGCGAGTCGATGCCCCGCCTCCCGTCACTCGCATTCCGACAATCGTCAACAGAAGCAATAAAGTCAATGTCACCCGCCCTGGAGCGAAAGGGATGCACGGTCAGTCGAGCTCCTCCAACACCCTCGCATGACCATGGCTACGCCTCGCGGGCACAGCGGCAGACTCATCGTCTGGCAATGGAACTGCAGAGGCTTCAAAAAGGAAAAAAGCTGCGTTGATGCAGTACATGAAAACGCTTTCTAAAAAGGAGCTTCCAGATGTGATTGCCTTACAAGAGTCTTATGATCACGCCAAGCTTCCGGGGTGCGTCACGCACTGTCAGTTTTCCGAGAGCACGGGGCGGAGCATCACGATGTGCATCCTTGTAAGAAGGGTAATAGTGTTTGTTGAACACGAGCTGGACGTGGCGAGTGACGTCGAAAACGCTCTAATAGTAATCATACCAAGCAAGGGCATAACAGCTAAGTTGTTCGTTCTCAACGTTTACAGCACCCCCTCGAAGAAAGGTCTCACTCACAACTTTGACTGCCTCTTCCGCGAAGCGATGGCGAAAGCTGCCTCCAAACCTTTGTTGATTTGCGGAGACTTTAACGCCCTGCACACGCACTGGGGATACGGCAGTGCCTCGCCTAAGGGTAGGAGGCTGGCCGAACTAGTGGACAACCTCGGCCTCACCTTGCTAAACGAGCCAATGTCGCACACCAGAATCGGGCAGGATCTGTGCCGCGACACGACCCCTGACCTCTCGATGTGCGTTAACACGGACGTGGTGAGCTGGAAAAGTACGTTTGAATACCTAGGAAGCGATCATCGAATCCTCAGCTTGGTCGTTGGCAGGAAGAAGAACAAAGCGTAATTCGCAAAGTCAGGATCGTCGATTGGGACAAATTTCGCAAAAACAGACAATGAGAAGGAAGACCCCATCAAAAATATTGGGTCATGGTGCAAGAAAATCCTATCAGACGTGGAGAAGGCCACTAAAGAAATCGAATGGGCGTACTGGTGGGAAGAGGAAGGCCCGGGTGACGGGAGAACTGAAGCCCCAGACCCAACCAGAGTGGACAGCCATCTGGCGCACCTCCTCCTGGCCAAAAAATTGATGCAGCACAGAGTAAGCAAACAGAAGTTTAATAAAAAGCTACGAAAAAAAATCGCCGAAGTCAACCCCGAAATCGAGACTCGCTGTTCCCGCTTATGCGAGCAGGAATCGGAAGAGCTTTGCAATACCATGGACGGAAATATGAGCGCGGCACGCACCTGGAAGATCCTGAAGCACCTGCTAGACCCCACCAGTACCAGGACGACAGTTCAGACAGAGATGGCCAAGTTGCGGCACAAATACAAGGGCGATCTGGAGGCCCTCATGGATGAGATCGTGCGGACGCACCTCACTCGCACCGAAGGCCTAGATAACGCCGAGTATACTGGCGCACCTAACGAAGAGCTCGACGCGGACTTCTCTGTGCAAGAAATCAGGGTGGTTCTTCAGCCAGTCAAAATGAAGTCAGCACCCGGCCCGGACAAAATAACCAACAAGATCCTCAGAAACCTAGACGACAACGCCATAGTGAACCTATGCGAGTATGTCAACGAGTGCCGGAGGACAGGTCGGGTTCCGCGCAAATGGGAAATCGCGGACGTGGTGCTTATACCCAAACCGGGCAAGCAACCAGTAGTCAAGAATATGAGGCCGATCTCTCTGACGTCGTGCGTCGGCAAGGTGATAGAGAACGCCTACCTCAATAGGGTGGTGACGCTCCTCGAAAGGCGAAACGCGTTTGGCACCCACATTATCGGGTTCCGGAAAGGACTCTCCACCACAGTACTCAATGCTGCAGATTAGAGAACAAGTCGTTGATGCACCGAGCACGCACCTTCGCGCCATACTCGGAATCGATCTCAAAAGTGCTTTCGACACTGTGAGGCACACGGCCATACTGGAGATCAGTCAGCTAAACCTAGGGGAGAGATTCCACCGATATGTCGGCAGCTTCCTCGACGGACGAGAAGCGCGAATCAAGATCGACGGGTTACCACCAAAAACGGTCGAGATGGGAGGTGCCGGAACACCGCAAGGCTCCGTGCTCTCCCCAATGCTGTTCAACCTCGTTATGACTGGCCTTCCGGAGCGGCTGAACGCGATCAAAGGCATCAACCATACAATCTACGCGGACGACATTACGATATGGACGACAGAGAGCATGAGTTCTGGGAGCGTGCAAGATAGGCTGCAGCGAGCAGTAAGGGAAGTTGAGAAGCACCTCGAAGGCACGGGGCTCGTATGCGCTCCAAACAAGTAGGAGATCCTGCTCCAGAGACCTCGTAAACCAGGACGTCCCCCGAGGGACGTGGCCGACATCCGTAAGACGGGTGTGTGTGTCACGACAAAAGAAGGAGTCCGCATACCCACGGTTTCCAAGATACGGGTCCTTGGCCTCTGGCTGGAAGAAAACGGTGCCAATTCTGAGCTGGTCAGCTGGCTGAAGAAGAAAGTGGCAGCCGCCACGAACCTGATACGAAGAATCACGAATAAGAGAAAAGGAATGAAAGAGCACAATAAAGTGAGACTAATACAGGCGTATGCCTTCAGCCACATCACGTACGTTGCTGCTTAAGTCAATTGAAGTACAAGGCAAAGCACAAAGCTGGACACTATCATCCGCAGGGCTTACAAAACTGCACTAGGTGTACCTAACTACACTGCCGACTGCAGGCTCTTTGAGCTGGGCGTGCACATCACGATCGCCGAAATCATCGAGGCTCAGAGGATTGCGCATCTCGAAAGACTGTCGGGCACCAAGACCAGAAGAACCATCCTCGACTCCCTCGATATTCGTTACCACGGGATGCGGGGACTGAAGGACGCCCTATTGCCAGTGGTCAAGAATGCTCTACTCACAGAGAATATGCCCAGAAACATGCGCCCAGTGCACGATGCCGAAAGGCGCAGATGCAGAGCGGAGACGATCATCAAAGAGCACGGCAGCCGAGAGGGTGTTCTTTTTACCCCCGGCCCGACCGAGGACAACAGCAGAACGAACGAGAGCAACAACAACGCCAATCGACACTTGCCGTCTCCAAGGCGGTGGTCGACACGAGGGAACGAACTCTGGTGTCGGGATCTGCGAGGCTTCCATCGTCTGAGGCGGCAGAAGAAATGGCCATAGCCCTCGCAATAATCCATAGGGGGAACGAGGACACTCTTATCGTGAGTGACGCCAAGACGGCGGTCCAAAACTTTACAAAGAGATGGGTCTCTGTCAAGGCGGCGCACACGCTAAACGCCATAGCCGAAGATTTCAAGTCTGGTGCGATTGCTGCCAAGTCTCTCAAGTGGTTCCCCGCGCACGTAGGAGAGCTTGACAGCGAAGAGCGAGCGACACGGACACAGACACGGTTACTGCGGAAACTATTCGGTAAAGCTCCCTCAATGTGCAGCGCGGCCCCACATATGTGACGCAAACTAAAAGCGTGGCACTGTCAACGCACAAAAGTAGTTTTTTATTATTTTGGTTTGGAGGCGGGGGGGGGGGGCACACTCGCGCATGTGACCGCGGCGGCGAGAAATGGGGCAACGCCGACTCTTGGGGTGCAAGCCCGCCTGCCCGCCTCACGCGGACGCGTGCCCACCGCTACCGCTTTGGCGACGGCGGAGCAGCGGCGGAAGATGCATGCTCGTACCGAAATGCGGAGCAAAATTTCAAGACGGCCGCAGTTGCTTTGTTACATATAGAGGTCGCAAATACACGTGCTCCTATGGAGCGACGGTGGGGAATAGAACTTTGTTACATCCAGGAATTCACTATACGGAGGTTCGTTATAAGCAGGTTTAACTGTAATACCGGCATGATATTGGTGTACATGCTTGATTTGAGGCTAAATTGTCTTTGTAAACTGCAACGAAAACTGTCCGAGATAATACTCTGACCATTTTCATTATGGAAACTTTGGTAGGGATCTGTCTGGAACTATATTGGCAAGAGAGGCAAAAGAGATTGTACTTGGTTTCCTTTTTTTTTTCACGATATAAATCACAATGATAGAAGTCTCGTTAAAATTTAAAGGTCTCATTGCCTCTAATGTTTCATTTCGGGGTAGTTTCATGAATTGCTTGATTATTCAACCTCACTCAGCGAAACGCGTAATTTTTAAACTGTCCGTAATGTGAAGTTCTTGTGGTGCGTTTTCCGCATGATATATCTGTGTTGACTTGTAAAGCATACCTTGGACGAAGCAGTCAAACATGCGCACTGGTAGCCAACCGAATTCATTTGCAGTGTCAATTATAGCTATTTGCAACTCCAGAAAAAGCTCCGTGTGATGGAAACACTGTTCGAGAAAACCAAAGATGGCTACGCTGAACAAGGTCAACGCTGCACTTTTGCTTGGCTCTGTGCTGAGGTTCCGTGATTGTGGCGTCGGTTCGCGTTGCTTCGTCGAAGGTGGAATGGTGCTGGCCGCGGACCGCCTTATTCTCATAGACATAAAAGATTTCACCGGCAAAACAGCGGAAATGATTGCGCTGTTCGTGCAAACATCCAGCCTCTTCGGTGAACTGCATCAGATCACCAGTTGAACAGGTTCTTCAAGTTGATGAACCTGTCGAGTGAGCTAAAGGTTGAAGAAGGCAACTGCCTCGCATGTGTAGGGGGCCTCTCCGAAAGGTGGAAGCACTTATTCGCGGCGTTGCTACACTGCTACAGGCAAGGTAACTACGCTGCGACTTGTGCAGCCTATTGCATGCATCCCATTGAGTTTCGTTGTCCCGTCAAAAGCTTAACACCCATGCCGTTCACTTGAATACGGAACAGATCTGTGCCTGGTTCAGTGTATCTTGAGATAAGGGAAATCGTAGGTTTGATTGTAATAGGAGCACTCTATTTTTTTTTTCGTCCGCCGATCTATTTGATTAACGGTTTTTAACGAACAAGGTCGTGGGCTGTCGAGCACTGGCTTGTTTGTGTTCGCAGTAGTTGATATTCAAAGCAGATACATGAACGCACACTACGCACGCTACGAATGCACGGACAGGTATACATATACGCACGAATATGCATACGCGCACGTGCTACCTTCACGCACTTTTCTGTGCGTGAAGGTAGCGAAATAAAAAATGTTTGGGGGGAATATTACCGCAGCTTAATTTGAGAATGAGTAACACTACGACTTGCACAGAAAACGAGCATGTGTGAAAAATAGACTCACACACGTAGTGCAACAAAATTCCTAAAGTGCTCGCTTATATAATGAAAACTATACTCCGCACTTTGAGAAGCCTGAATAATAATAATAATGCACACACGCTAAATAATGGTGTACTCACTAACAAGAATTAAGTCGTCGCTTGCACATTGATTAGGACGAAATACCGTAGTGTCCGTCACCTTCTTCCCAATAAGTAAGTTTCCGATTGGTATCTCTCTGATTCACAATCGGCATGCCGCCTGTGAATCAGAGAGCACCACCACTGATTCTCCCCTGCTTTCTGTGCTATAGATACGGCTATGGCCGCTGCCTCTGCCGATCGCGTGAAACGTGTTTTTACCGACG
Source organism: Rhipicephalus microplus (assembly GCF_043290135.1). Classification (NCBI taxonomy): domain Eukaryota; kingdom Metazoa; phylum Arthropoda; class Arachnida; order Ixodida; family Ixodidae; genus Rhipicephalus; species Rhipicephalus microplus. Next base: position 76,995,255 of record NC_134708.1, read on the forward strand.
CCGTTGTGGTGTGATTTGGTGCTACGATTGCCACTACAGGTGTCCCTCCACTTGCTTTACGGACGTCTGTAAAGATGGCTTCAGGGCTATGTTTAAATGATTTGCGTAAGGAGTCTGCTCGTCTTCCTCCTTCCTGCGTGATACGTCGGATGCATATTTCTGGGGATAGGCGCCACCGTTAAGTGTGAGTGTTCTTCTGCATTATTAGCACAGTGGCTTAGTCATAAAATAGCGGGCGCAATGAGAATCCTATTTTTTTCAAGAATTCTTCTCCCGTGAGCACTTGAATTCAGTCTTTCCTTTTGAGATAAGAGCACCGCATTCGCATACTCCTCAAAGGTATTGTATATGCCCAACTTTTCTACTCCTTCGGTTTTGGCATTTTCCGGAATACCCGATTCTGCTTTGAAGGATTTTCTTATGATAGTGTTGATTTGTTTTGTCTCCTGGTTTATCATTGTTCTGGTACTACAGCGCGTACGTAACTCTGCTGATAATAGATGCATGAACAAGTGCAAAAGTTTTTCTCTCTTCTAGCCCCGCTTTGCTATTTGCTATCGACTGGATCATCCAGTTCACATTTTATGTGGTTCCCCACAGCCTTTGCTGTGTGTGTGTCGTTCCCGAATTTACTTGTATCCACATTCCTAGAACGCGTATGCCGTCTGCCTCCCTGATTGCTCTCCCATCCAGCAGTACTTCTATCAGTATTTAGTCCTTTTCCTTGCGTATCTTGCCCTAATTCTAATCATTTCAGTCTTTTCCGGCAAGCATTGCGTCGCTGCTGCGGTGACGAAAGCTTGTGTTTTATTTACGGCCTCCTGGAGGGCGTTTTTATTGTCTGCATAAGACCCACCTTTTGTCCATAAAGTGATATAATCTGCATAAAGAGCTGCTCCTATACATTTTCTATTTTCCAGCACGCATGCTAACTTTCTCAGGCCGATATTAAATAGCATAGGGGATAGCATGGCTCCCTAGGGGGAGGGGGTGCTGCTATTTGTGTAGTTGAAGGTTTCAGATGTAACCGAGCCCAGCAATATGGTAGCTTTCCTGTTTGTTAGAAATGAAAGGACATAATCATATAAGATTATATAAGATACATAACAACCTTGAAAAAGAGCAGCACTTCGTGATAGGTAATAGTGCACTTCATAAAGTTGTAAAAGACTATGTCTGCTTAGGGCAGGTAATAACCGCGGAGCCAAACCACGAGATTGAAGTAACTAAAAGAATAAGAATGGGGTGGAGCACATTTGGCAAGCACTCTCAAATTATCACAGGTAGATTGCCACTATACCTCAAGAGGAAGGTATATAGCAGCTGTATCTTGCCAGTACTTAGCTACGGAGCAGAAGCTTGGAGACTTACAAAGAGGGTTCAGCTTAAGTTGAGGACGACGCAGCGAGCAATGGAAAGAAAAATGGTAGGTGTGTGAAGAAGAAAGAGCATCGTTGGCAAGCAACATCACCACCGCTTGGGTACTGGGTGCTGGGCTTCGCTCGCTCGGCTCGTGCTGATCATCGCCGGCATCTGCTTGACCGTTGCTCTTGCACGATCGTGTTTCATCGTAGGACCACCGCCGCAACAGTCGCCAATAAACCCTTTTTCAATTGGTGGAGGGTGCTGACATTCCCCGTCGCCTGAACCAGGGTGCTGCCATTCGCCGTCGCCTGAACCTGGAGCTGCGCAACCGAACGCTACCTCCCATCATGGCTACCAACAACGCGCAACCTGGCTCTTCCACTCCGTCCCCCAGCAACCCCGGCGTTCTTCGTTTGCGAGAGCCCAGGGTTTTTAGCGGAGCTGATGAGACCGACGTGGAAGACTGGTTCGCTAACTACGAACTGGTGAGCGCAAACAACAAGTGGGATGACGCGGACAAATTGACTAACGTCATGTTTTACCTAACTGACGTAGCCGAAATGTGGTACAACAACCACAAAAACGACATTACGACGTGGTCCATCTTTAAAACGTTGTTTGCTGACGTTTTTGGTCGACCCGCAGTCCGCAAATCCAGAGCCGAACAATGCTTGCGGACTCGCGCACAAAAGCCAACGGAATCTTTCACCAGCTACATCGAAGACATTATTGGTCTTTGCAACCGTGTGAACACTACCATGCCCGAGTCGGAGAAGATCCAACACATCCTCAAAGGGATAAATGACGGTGCATATCAGCTGCTCCTGGCCCGTAATCCTGCCACCGTTGCGGAACTTGTCACTTTGTGTCAAAGTTTCGACGAGTTGAGCAAGCAGCGCGCCCTGACTCGGCCATTTTCCTCACATGCCGACTCGCTCTCCAGTCTCACTTCTGTTCCCGACCACTCAACAACCCTGCAAGAGATTAAAGACTTCGTGCGTGAAGAAGTAGCTCGGCAACTGTCGTTGATTCCCTTCACGCAGCAGCCGCCGTCCTCTCGCCTGCCCTCACCACTCCGTGACGTTATTGCCGAAGAGGTAGCTCAGGCTGTTCCCGTCGCTACCCACCAGCAGCCTGTGGCCATGCCTATTGCCCATGCGCCGGCTATGCAGCCCGTGGCCGCGCCTCTTACGTATGCCCAGGTGGTACGTAGCAGACCCCGCCAGCAGCATTTGCCACCCATGTCTTCAGTCGCTCCCCACTCCGCCCCTTTTTCGACACCTTGGGCCGCACCACGAGTCAGCAATTCCTGGCGCACTCCTGACAATCGACCGATCTGCTACGCCTGCGGTACTCCAGGACACGTGGCACGATATTGTCGCCGTAGCTTCCAACCACTCCACGACGCTACTCGGCAGTTGCCGTATGACCCACAGCCCATGCACGCCGGTTCCGACGCTAGTGGGGTTGGTCTAGGCGCCGTCCTCGCCCAACGCAAGCCGGGCTACTCCGAATACGTCGTCGCTTATGCGAGTCGCACACTTACTAAAGCTGAGGACAATTACAGCGTCACTGAAAAAGGGTGCTTGGCGCTAGTGTGGGCGCTTCGCAAGTTCCGCCCTTATTTGTACGGTCGCCCATTCGACCTGGTAACGGACCACCATGCACTTTGTTGGCTCGCCACATTGAAAGACCCTTCTGGCCGCCTAGCTCGGTGATTCCAGGAGTACGACAAATCCAGGAGTACGACATTCGTGTCACCTATCGCAGCGGACGCAAGCATTCTGTCGCCGACGCCCTGTCGCGTTCGCCTTTACCTCCCGACTCGGCCTGCTGAACCACTGGTACCAACTCCATCGCATCTCTCGACCTCGACTCCTTTACCAGTGAACAACACAAGGACCCGTGGATCGCTTCCCTTTTTAACTGTCTCTCTGGATCGTCAACCACTGCGGTACCACGATCTCTCCGACGTCAATCTGCTCATTTCGCCATTCGTGATCGGCTGCTACACCGACGCAACTACGCCCCCGAAGGTCGTAAGTGGCTCTTGGTTGTCCCGCGCAGCTTGCGATCACAAATCTGCGCCTCCCTTCACGACGATCCCCAATGTGGTCATGCCGGAGTTTTCAAAACTTACGAACGCATTCGCCATCGCTTCAACTGGCGCGGAATGTATAATTTCGTTCGAAAATTCGTTATGGGCTGTCCTGACTGTCAACGCCGCAAATCACCGCCTTTCCACTCGTCCGGTGCACTTCAACCGCTTCCGTGTCCTGCCAAACCTTTCGATCGGATCGGAATTGATCTCTATGGCCCTCTACCGAGAACATCAGATGAAAATCGGTGGATCATAGTCGCTGTGGACCATTTAACACGCTACGCTGAGACCACCGCCCTTCCAAGTGCCACTGCGCGGGACATAGCATCCTTCATCCTTCATCGCTTCATACAACGACATGGTGCACCTCAAAAACTACTAAGCGACCGAGGTCGAGCCTTCCTATCAGAAGTCGTCACGTCTCTGCTTTCTGAATGCCATGTTGTTCATCGCAAGACCACGGCATACCACCCGCAGACTAATGGGCTCACGGAAAGATTTAACCGCACCCTTGGCGATATGCTCGCCATGTATGTGACATCCGATCATACCAACTGAAATCGCATTCTTCCATTCATCACGTTCGCATATAACACCGCGGCACAGTCTACCACTGGATGTTAACCTTTCTTTCTTCTTTATGGACGCGAACCATCCCACACCATCGATACTCTCCTTCCATACCGTCCTGACGCATCCGAGTGCCCATCTGTGTCCGAAGCTGCCCGAAATGCGGAAGAGTGCCGTGAACTCGCACGCACCTTTACGTCACAAGAACAACAGCGCCAGAAAGAAAACAACGCCGACTCTTCACAAAGCCCCAGCTATTCCCCGGGATCACTTGTATGACTGGCTGTTCCTTACCAAACCCCCGGCATTTCCCCAAAACTCGTTCCAAAGTACGAGGGCCCATACCGCGTTTTGGAGCAAACCTCGCCGGTGAATTTTCTCATTGAGCCACTTTCCCCATCTGACGACATGCGCCGGCGTGGACGTGACATCGTCCACGTCGCCCACCTTAAGCCATATTATAGCCCTCTGCCTCCAGACTCTTAGGTCGCCAGGATGGCTCTTTTTCGGCGGGGGCAAATTGTGAAGAAGAAAGAGCATCGTTGGCAAGCCACATCGCCACCGCTTGGGTACTGGGTGCTGGGCTTCGCTCGCTCGGCTCGTGCCGATCATCGCCGGCATCTGCTTGACCGTTGCTCTTGCACGATCGTGTTTCATCGTAGGACCACCGTCGCAACAGTCGCCAATAAACCCTTTTTCAGGTGTAACCTTTAGAGACATGAAGAGAGCAGAGTGGATTAGGGAACAAACGGGGGTTAAGGATATCATAGCTGAAATCATGAAGAGGAAATGGACATGGGCCGGCCATGTAGCGCGTAGACAGGATAACCGCTGGTCGTTAAGGGTAACTGACTGGATTCCCACAGAAGGCAAGCGGATTAGGGAGAGACAGAAGGTTAGGTGGGCAGATGAGATTAAGAAGTTTGCGGGTATAAATTGGCAGCAGCAAGCACAGGACAGGGTTAATTGGCGGAACATGCGAGAGGCCTTTGTCCTGCAGTGGACGTAGTCAGGCTGATGATGATGATGAATCACATAAGGTAAGAGCACCGCAGTTGATTGATTCGAAACATTGCATTATCACTTTGTGAGACATTGTGTCGAATGCTTTCCTGATATCCAGCGCTAAAACAAATTCGTTGCTCGATCCGCTGTTCGAGTTCAATACGTCATTTTGCAACATGAGGAAATCATCCTGGGCTGCTACATGCGGCCGGAAACCGAACATATTCACCGGTAGCAGAACCCCTCTCTCTCTACATAGTCTGTTAATTTAGTTAGTATTGTTTCTTTAAAAAGGTTACCCAAGCATGAGGTAAGGGCAATTTTTTCGAGGTTCTTAATACCTTTTGGCTTCCCTAGTTTTGGTATTATAATTCTCTGTGAGTCCTTCCAGTCTACTGGAAGGTCGCCTCTGTCTACCCATACCTTTTAATCAAAGAAATACATGATTTGTCGTAGGGCCACGTCACTGGAATTTCTAAGCATGGCTTTTTTTATTTTGTCTCGCCCTGGAGTGGTATTTTTTTTATTACTGGGCTGCAGCATAAAACTCTTCCAATGTAATGGGTGCATTTAACTCCGGTTGATCTTTCCCTGCATATTTGTCATGCATCACTTCGCATGTGTCCTGTCCGACACAAACACACACACACACACACACACACACACACACACACACACACACACACACACACACACACACACACACACACACACACACACACACACACACACACACACACACACACACACATATATATATATATATATATATATATATATATATATATATATATATATATATATATATATATATATATATATATACGTAGATTATAAAGAGTCTGGCTTTGGTTGCCGTAGAATTAAGGAAAAATAAGTATACGCCTCTAAAAAACTGTTTATTGGTGACGTTTTGACCGGAGATCGATCTTCATCAGACAAAATTTAGTAGGCTCCGACGCGTTTTTGTGCCATCGTCCAGCCGAGAGAGAGAGAGAAAAATAAAAATATACATATACCAGTGGCCCAACTACCCATCATGCACCGATAAGCAGCTGAACGGCCACGTGTGCGTACTACGCATAGCACGAGCATTTAAAAAAAAGAAAAAAAGAAAAAGAAGAAAAAGAAAAAAACGCACCTGGGCCAGTGGCAATACCACCCATTATAAACTGATAAGTAGTCAAACAACCACGTTTGCGTACTATTATAGGCAGGTGCATTTTGTAAAACAAAAAAAAAACGAGTGATAAACAACATAGAATTTTTTGGTCCAGGTGGCTAAATTAAGCAAACTCCAGTGATAAAAAGTTTGACTCCTCAGGTTGACCTCTCATGAGCTTTCCCGGTAGCTTGTAAAGAATACCAAAGTACATTCCTTTCTATCATTGTCGCTGTCGCATTCCACCTGTTCTCGCCCTCCATAGTTGCTCTTGAAGCCTGGTGAGGAGGGCTACGTCAGAACGATGTGATATATTAAAAAAAGAAAAAAAAAGGCAGAAAAAGGGAAAAAAAAGGAGAGAAGAACAGCAAACAAGGGCTACGCGTGTCCAAGCTCCACACGTGCAGGACAGGCACATGCCACGTAGCTACGATCTCCGGTCTGTGGCTCAAGAATATAAAATATATACTGGAGGTTGTTTTTCAAGTTTTTACCTCGTAGCTACGATCTCCGGTCTGTGGCTCAAGAATATAAAATATATACTGGAGGTTGTTTTTCAAGTTTTTACCTCGGGGCTTGGATGTGTCAATTTACTTCGTTTAGTGGTCCACCTTTCTCGGAATGCGCGTGCCCACACCGTACGCCCGAACACGTGCTCCGGGCGAAATCAGAAAAGAAAAATGATAATTAAGGAAACCAAAAAAGAGAGAAGAAGAAGAAAAAAAGAAAAAAAGGTGTAGAAAAAAGAAAACTGAAACGTGTGGTTAGGATAAATATTATCCTGAATCTTCCAGAGTGCGAATTGAAGAAAGTATGCCTGGAGTGTTATTTAGACCAGCTTTAAATGTATTAAATTTATAAATCATGTATGATTCGCGCTGTTCACGTTCCCTTGTGCTAGAGAAACCACTTTGTAAGAGTGTGACCTTTATGGAATCAAATGGGTGGTTTCCGCAGTTAATATGCTGAGACAGAGGCAGATCTGGAAGTGAATGAACATGTGAACGGTGGTTATTGAAGCGGATGTCAGTCTGTCCTATGTATTGAATACCGCATCTTCCGTACTCGAGAACGTATATTATTAGATTGAAGCTGTCACAGTTAAGGTTTGAATTAATGAAGTACTTGAAATAAGATTGTGTGCTTTCAACAATGTTGGTTACCGGGAAAGCTCATGAGAGGTGTACCTGAGGAGTCAAACTTTCTATCACTGGAATTCGCTTAATTTAGCCACCTGGACCAAGAAACTTGCCATGATTGTATGTTATTTACCACTCGTTTTTTTTTACAAAATGCACCTGCCATTAATACTACGCAAACGTGGTCGTTTGACTATTTATCAGTGTATAATGGGTGGTATTGCCACTGGCCCAGGTGCGTTTTTTTTCTTTTTCGTTTTTTTCTTTTTCTTTTTTTAATGCACGTGCTATGCGTAGTACGCACACGTGGCCGTTCAGCTGCTTATCGGTGCATGATGGGTAGTTGGGCCACTGGTATATGTATATTTTTCTTTTTTTCTCTCTCTCGGCTGGACGATGGCATAAAAACGCGTCGGAGCCTACTAAATTTTGTCTGATGAAGATCGGTCTCCGATCGAAACGTCACCAATAAACAGTTTTTTAGAGGCGTATACTTTTTTTAAAATATATATATATATATATATATATATATATATATATATATATATATATATATATATATATATATATATATATATATATATATATATATATATATATATATTGTCGCAACATGCAAAAAACAGGACACAAGGCTTCCTTTCGAGGTTAACAGGAAGGCTCTATTCACATACAAAAACAAAGCGCAAGAGCAGACGCGCAACGTTGTCTTCCTCGAAAAACACCAGAGACTGCCGCTCGTGATGCTGGCTTCTTCGTCCTTTTGTGTTTACGGCTAATAACCGTGACATTAGCCTCCCTCTCAAGAAGGCATCGTCCCGATGCTTCATCATCATGGCGGAAGGGTTTGTAGTCACTGGCAGACCACGGGTTCATTCGGACAAATAATGTTTCATCCGAACCACGTGCACAACTTCTGGTGCATGTCTTTGATGTCTTGAACAATGTGGACTGTCGGGAATCACCTCATAGTTAACATCACTGAGATGACGGAGGACTTTATACGGCCCAAAGTACCGTCTCAAGAGTTTCTCCGAGAGGCCACGACGGTGAACTGGAGTCCAGATCCAAACTTTCTGTCCTGGTTCATAGGAGACAGGTCGGCGACGAAGATTATAGCGCCTTTGTGTCATACTCCTGGTGATGACGAATACGTACGCGGGCAAGTTGGCGGGTTTCTTCAGCAAGCTGAGTTATGTAGTTCTCACTTGTGTCAACGCCATCACTTTCATGCGGCAACATAGCGTCGAGCATGGTTGTCACGTCACGGCCATAGAGAAGACGGAATGGTGTCATGCGTGTTGTCTCTTGCTGTGCCGTATTGTAAGCGAAAGTGACGTAAGGCAGTATCTCGTCCCAGTTTTTATGTTCCACATCGACGTACATGCAAAGCATTTCCGCAAGTGTTTTGTTCAGCCGTTCTGTCAGACCATTTGTTTGTGGATGGTATGCCGTTGTGCGCCGGTGAGATGTTCCACTTAGATTTAAAACTGTGCGTAATAGCTCGGCCGTGAATGCTTTTCCTCTGTCAGTTATTACTACAGACGGAGCGCCATGCCTCAGGACTATATTCTCAATGAAAAACTGGGCTGCAGCTTCACTTGCCGTGCCCCGCTCCAAAGCCTTGGTTTCAGCGTAGCGAGGAAGATAGTCTGTGGCTACAATTATCCATTCGCGACCAGCAGCCGAAGTTGGAAATGGTGTTAGAAGATCCATTCCGACTTGAGCGAATAGAGTTTCTGGTACATCAATTGGATGAAGGAGCCCTGCTGGTTTGACGGCTGGCACTTTTTTACGTTGGCACTCGAGACAAGTCCGAACGTGCTGTCGAACGGTTGCCGTCAGTTTCTGCCAGTAATACTTCTGTCTAACTCGGCATAGCGTTCGTGTGTGGCCCAAATGACCGGATGTTGGTTCGTCATAGCACGCCTCTATAGTACTTGTTTCTTGAGTGGTGTTGGGACGACAAGCAAGTAGGTGTTGCCGCTCGGAGAAAAGTTCACCTTATAAAGGACCTCGTTGCGCAAACAAAACGATGCTACCTCTCTTGCGAAGAGCTTTGACATAGCAGATGTGCGTCCCTCTAAGAAATCAATAAGGGGTTGCAACCCAAGATCGTCGCGTTGCTGCTGTGCGATTGTAGACGTGTTGACTACACCGACAAACGCCGCATCGTCATCATCTTCAGCATTTGCGTCTTCTAATGGGGCGCGAGAAAAGCAATCGGCGTCTGTATGTCGCTTTCCGGATTTACAAACTATAGTCATATCGAATTCTCGAAGCTTGAGGCTCCAGCGCGCCAATCGTCCTGATGGGTCCTTTATGTTCGTCAACCAACAAAGCGAGTGGTGATCACTGATGGCCTTAAACGGGCGGCCGTACAAATATGGACGAAACTTCATGACCGCCCACACCACCACAAGACACGCTTTTTCAGTGGTAGAGAGAGAGTGAGAGTAAAACTTTATTGAAGGGGAAAGGGAGAGGGGCGTTTTAGAGCCTTTATGGTTGGGGCCCTACGTCCAGGGCTCCACTGGCCTTAGCCGCCCGCCGGACTTGATCCAGTAGTGCGAGCTGCACTCCTGGGTCCGAGCTAGCGAGGTGTGCCTCCCACTGCTCCATACTAGGTGTTAAAGGTTCGCCGAGAAAATTGGTTATGTCGCTTGGTTTACGATCGCACCCCCACGATATGTGGTAGAGAGTCGGTCTTCCGCCGCACCACGGACATACAGCCGGGTAAAGAGTTGGATGTATCGCGTGTAACTTCAGTAGGTGCGGAAATACATCCGTTTGAATTTTTCTAAGGTCAGTGGCCTCTTCCCCATTAAGGGATCTGTGAGGTGTTCCACATTTTTGACGCGTGAAGCGCTGGTGAGCTAGAATCTCCCTAGGTAAAATTGGCATGGTCAATGAAAGAGATGGATTCTCCGCTCGGTTACAAAACGCACGAGCTAGAGCGTCCGCCCTTTCATTGCCTTCGAGACCTGCGTGTCCCGGGCACCAGATCAAGCGATGGTGGTGAGTGAGTTTGGATCCTAGCAGCCTCAGCCCCATTGCTGGAAGGCGGCCCCTTAAAAAGAGCCGGCAGGCTTCCTGGGAGTCGGATAAAATAACTGATGGCTCCCCTCTACGCTCCTGAAACCTTAATGCTCCCCTCTACGCTCCTGAAACCTTAAGTGGTAGAGTAATTCTCTTCTGTACAGAAGAGAGTCCGACTTGCATAAGCAATTACTCGTTCGGCGCCATCTTGTCACTGAACAAGCACAGCACCTAAGCCGACATTGCTGGCGTCGGTGTGAACCGCTGTGGGAGCGTCATCGTCGAAGTGACCGAGAACTGGCGGGCTTTGAAAACGTTTTTGCAGCTCGTTGAACGCTTCCTGCTGCTCTTCACCCCACACAAACGTGACGTCTTCTCGGGTGAGTTGTGTCAGATGTGATACAATACGTGAAAAATTCTCAATGAAGCGTCGGTAATAGGCGAACAGGCATAAAAATCGCCGCACTGCCTTCTTGTCTGATGGCGTAGGAAAACTTGCAACAGCGACTATTTTGTCTGGGTCAGGCCGTACACTTTCACTGCTGACAAGGTGTCCCAATAAAAGGAGCTCTTCGAAGCCAAAGTGACATTTTTCTGGCTTGAGTGATAGTCCGGCCGATCGTATCGCTTGAAATACCGTGTGTAGTCGCTTCAAGTGCTCGTCAAATGTCGCTGAAACTACAATTACATCGTCCAAATATGCCAGGCACGTTTGCCACTTTAGGCCTGACAGGACTGTGTCCATGAGCCGCAGAAACGTTGCCGGTGCTGAGCACAAGCTGAACAGGAGAACTTTAAACTCATAAAGACCATCGGGTGTCACGAATGCTGTTTTTTCTCGATCTCTTTCGTCAACTTCTATTTGCCAATATCCGCTGCGTAAACCCATCGAACAGAAATACCGGGCATGGCGTAGTCGATCGAGAGAATCGTCTATACGAGGCAGCGGGTAAACGTCCTTTTCCGTAACCTGATTGAGCTTGCGGTAATCAACGCAAAAACGTAAAGTGCCATCTTTTTTCATTACCAATACTACCGGTGATGCCCAAGGACTTTTTGACGGCTGAATAACGTCATCCGGAAGCATCTTTCGCACCTGATTTTCTATGGCTTCACGTTCCCGCGGAGCTACTCGGTATGGGTTCTGCCATATGGGTCTGGCCATTTCATCCGTAATTACGCGATGTTTCGTTTTAGCGACTCGCTCATACTGGGCTAACCAGTCCTCGACGTCTTCATGCGCCTCTCCATGGAATGTCTCCGGAATCTGAGGCTGCTCAAAAGTCAGCTGGGAAGCACCTGCAGTTGCCATTTCTTCAGGCGGAATGCTTTGCTGGGAATGTTCCAGGGGAATCACCTCAGGACTAAGGCCTCGCTGTCGGCGAATGTAGCGGTGGACAGGCGTATCCACTGAAGGAACGGGTTACGGTGTCAGACTTGAAGTGCCGGACCGCGGAGGAGTGCCGAGCATCAGTCGTAGAAGCCCAGCACCTCCACCAGTGTCGCAACGTGCAAAGAACAGGACACAAGGCTTCCTTTCGACGCTAACAGCAAGGCTCTATTCACATACAAAAACAAAGCGCAAGAGCAGACGCGCAACGTCGTCTTCCTCGAAAAACACCAGAGACTGCCGCTCGTGATGCTGGCTTCTTCGTCATTTTGTGTTTACGGCTCATAACCGTGACAATATATATATATATATATATATATATATATATATATATATATATATATATATATATATATATATATATATATATATATATAGAGAGAGAGAGAGAGAGAGAGAGAGAGTAATGTAACGGGGAAGGCAACCTTTATTAGGCCCAGAAGACGATGAAGCGACCACGCCCAAGGCACAGAACTCAGACAAGCCAAGTCCCCACAGCAGATGAAGATGACGACCACTCATGATGATGAATATGTGTAAAGATAGTAGATGTGTTTAATGAATGCCTACACTAACTCCCCCCCCCCCCCCCCGCACGTGAAAGCGGTCATCCTGACCGCAGTTCCTGGCCGCAGTTTAAAGCGAAGATGAACGCCGTATGAAAGATTTCATGCGGGATACGTGGACTATTTGTGCGGCCCTGTAGCGCTGGTTCGTCGGAAGAAATACGGGTGCCACGCGATAATTCACAGGAGACGTTTGCTCCAAGACAGTATAGGGGCCAATAAAACGTAATTGAAACTTCTCGCGCAGTCCGGGAGTGCGAATGGGTGTAAGAAGGAGGACTTCGTCGCCAGGGCTGAAAGACACGGCACGATGAGAGGCATCATATTCAAGCTTGCGATACTGTTGCTTGGATTCAGTGTTGACGCAAGCCAGCTGGCGGCAATGAAGTAGACGAGACACGTCTTCTTCATTTGAAGATGAACATGGTTTGACAGGCGCAGAGAAGAACGAAACATCGAGGAAAGAAGAGGGGAATCGACCATGGACGAGGTAGAACGGCGAGTAACCGGTTGTGCGCTGTACAGAGGTATTATACGCAAAAGTGACAAATGGTAAAATGGTGTCGCAGTTTCTGTAATCGCGTTCGATATACATCGCTATCATATCTGACAGTGTACGATGAAAGCGCTCAGTCAGGCCATTCGTCTGAGGATGGTAAGTGGAGCGTGTTTTGTGTGTAGTGCCGGATGCCTTGAGTACTTTTTCGACGAGTTCTGAAAGAAATACTCTTACACGGTCGCTCAGAATTACACGAGGAGCTCCGTGTCGAAGGATTGTTGCTCGAAGGATGAAGTCGGCCATTTCCGAAGCTGATGCAGAAGGCACGGGAGCTGTTTCGACGTAGCGGGTCAGGTGGTCGACAGCTGTAACTATCCATCGATTGCCCGTGACAGTCATAGGAAGCGGACCATACAGGTCAATGCCAACTACCTCGAATGGTTGCAGGGGACACGATAGAGGCTGTAATTGTCCACTTCGAGTTGATGTAGGTAGCTTGCGATGCTGACAAAGTGCGCATGAGGCAACGTACTTCGTGACACATGTGGACAAGCCCGGCCAGTAGTAGTGACATCTTATGCGGTCATACGTTTTCTGGAAGCCCATGTGTCCACCAGACATATCGTCGTGATATGTCTTGAGGACTTGAGCCCGTAGAGAGCGAGGTAGAACGGGCACACAGCGTTGACCATCAGGGTGGTAGATATGACGGTACAGGACGTGGTTGTTGAGCTTGAATTGCGTCAGCTATCGGCGAAGACGGGCATTAGGGGGCCAGCAAGTCCCGTCAAGACGGTCCATGATGCGGCGACTGTAAGGGTCAGCACGTTGGTGTGATAAGAACAAACCACACTCGCTTGGAGAAGTTGGGTCCACAGTAGCTAATGACGAAACATGTAGGGAAGAGACGGCCGAAAGCTTCTCGAATGTGGCAGTGGCGGGTTTGTTAAGTGGCTCCGAAGAAAGCGGGCAACGCGAAAGTGCGTCGGCGTCTTGATGCTTGTTTCCCGACTTGTATGTGATCGTGAAGTCGTATTCTTGTAAGCGAAGAATCCAGCGACCAAGGCGGCCGGACAAGTTCTTGATTGTCGAGAGCCAGCACAAGGCGTGATGGTCCGCAACCACAGTAAAGGGGTGGCCGTGGAGATAAGGTCGAAACTTTTGTATCGACCATACGACCGCTAGGCCTCCTGTTTGGTGATGGTATAATACTTTTCGGCAGGGGTCAGTGCACGGCTCGCGTAAGCGACGACTTTCTCACGTGAAGATTTGTCTCGCTGGAGAAGAATTCCACCAATGCCTCGACCACTAGCGTCTGTATGCAGGAGCGTAGGCGCGGTTTCGTCGAAATGGCAGAGGACTGGTTTGGCTGTGAGTGCACGCTTCAGTTGGGCAAACGCCGCTTCACATTCAGGAAACCACACAAAGGCGACGCCTGATCCGAGCAACTTGTGCAATGGTGAAGCTGTTGAGGCAAAGTCTCGAATGAATCGGCAGAAATAAGAAGCGAGGCCGAGGAAACTGCGCAAATCTTTGGCTTTTTCAGGACGCGGAAAGTGTTCAGCAGCGGAAATCTTGTCAGGATCGGGACGAATACCGCCCTTGCTTACGATGTGGCCTAACACTTTAATCGTCTTGCTTGCAAAACGGCACTTGGTGTTTAGCTGAAGGCCTGCGTTTGCAAGGCACGTAAGAACTTCGTCCAGTCGTTGCAAGTGCTAAGGGAAGGTTGAAGAGAAAATAACGATATCGTCTAAATAGCACAAGCGAGTCTTCCACTTTAAGCCTCGTAAAACTGTGTCGATCATCCGCTCGAATGTTGCTGGAGCATTGCAAAAGCCGAATGGCATGACGTTAAATTCCTACAGCCCACCTGGTGTTGAAAACGCTGTCTTTTCTTTGTCATCCTCGTGCATGGGTATTTGCCAGAAACCTGAACGCAGGTATAGGCTTGAGAAGTACTCAGCACCTTGCAGTGAATCCAAAGCATCGTCTGTGCGCGGCATGGGGTAAACACCCTTGTGGGTAATCTTATTAAGTGCTTTGAAGTCCACGCAAAATCGTACGTAGGCATCTTTTTTCCTTACTAAAACAACAGGGGATGACCAAGGACTCGCGGAGGGACGTATAATGTTCCGTTGCAGCATATCGGCTACATTTTGTTCAATGATCTCGCGCTCGGACGAAGAGGCGCGATATGGTCGACGGCGTACGATGGAAGTGCCATCAGTCTGGATACGATGCCTAATAATGGACGTCTGTCCCAGAGATGAGGAATGGGCATCAAACAATCTCCTATGCTTTTGTGGCAAGGCAAGCAACTCATCTGTCTGTGAAGAGGTCAGTTCTGGACTAATAGTCACAGCAAGAACGGAAACGCTTGATGAACGTCCAGTAGAAGGAAGGTCAGAACACGCTAGGATAAGCGGGACAACAGAGACAGGTTGAGATTCAGAAACGCAAGCCATTGTGGTGCCTTTAGGAATGAGAATTTTCTCAGAAGTCTGGTTTGTAGCGTAGAGAAGTCCGTAGCCGTTGTGGAATCGCGCTAGACCTGAAGCAAGGGCTATACCTCTTGCGAGACAGCGTGTAGATGGTTGGAGAAACACGTCACCAGAGTCGATCACATTAGAAGTGATGGCAACTATCCGCTCTTGACCAGGTGGTAGCTCGGTATCTTCAGCAGCGAGCAAGCGAACAGGCTTGTCATCCGCATACAGACCATAGTCAGTTTTCATTATATGAACAACATTTTCTCGACAGCAGATGGAAGCGTTCGCTGTAGACAGAAAATCCCAGCCTAATATAAGCTGGGGGGGCACACGAACTCAGCACAGCAAATTGCACAAAATGAAGAAGACCTGCTATGAAAACACGAGCGGTGCACATAGCGGCAGGTCTAATGACATCCCATTGAGCAGCGTGCAGTGTAGGTCCATCATAAGGGGTGGTGACTTTTCGCAGACGTGAGCACAAAGAACGATGAATCACAGACAAACAAGCACCAGTGTCTACTAAAGCGTCCACGTACACACCTTCTATTAAAACACATATCGTATTATATGGACGCACTGGAGATTGATTGATTGATTTGTGGGGTTTAACGTCCCAAAACCACCATTTGAGTATGAGAGACGCCGTAGTGGAGGGCTCCGGAAATTTTGACCACCTGGGGTTCTTTAACGTGCACCCAAATCTGAGTACACGGGCCTCCAACATTTCCGCCTCCATCGGAAATGCAGCCGCCGCAGCCGGGAATCGAACCCGCGACCTGCGGGTCAGCAGCCGAGTACCTTAGCCACTAGACCACCGCGGCGGGGCAACACTGGAGAAACTTCTGTCTTTTCGTTCGATGCAGCTTTTCCTCCAAAAGCTGCAGAGGTTAGTTTTCCGGGCGTTGGTGAGTAAACTGCGAGACAGGTCGCAATGGAGACGTGGAGCGGCGGAGGGGTGAGGGTGAGCGGCGTCTAGTAGAGCGGTAAGAACTGGTTGGCTCAGATGTCGCAGTTGGAGACGGTGAGTGACGTAGCGGCAGATCATAAGGACGACGTTGGAAAGCGTACCAGCTTCTCCCACATCCCGCCCGTAGGTGTCGAATCCACGACGCTCGTCCTGCTGACGCTTCCGACAGACGCGTGCAATGTGGTCCCGATAGCCGCAGTAATAAAAGATCGGACGAGGCGCCCGCAACGGTGGGTGAAAGGGCTCACTAGGCGCACTCGGTGTCAACGAAGCCAGCGGGACAGGCGTCGAGTGTGCGGGCATCGGTTGTACCACGGGTGGCGAGCCAGCGAGGACTTGTGCGTACGTTGGCTGGAGTCGAGGTACTGGAGAGTCTACATACGGTGGCCCGGTCATGAACGCCAACTCCTGTTTGATAACGTCGCGCAAAACAGTGTTGGAGGAGGGAGGTGGACTCGGTGTCATTGAGAGGCCAAAAGATTGCAGCTCTTCCCGTATAATCGCCCGAATCATGACACGCAATGAGGCATCAGTCGTGGTGGTGTTTTCGGCGCTGTCCGGCGGTAACCGTTGGGATTCAAGTTCCTCTAGGCGTTGGCACGGGGCAAGAACGTCAGCGACTGTAGTTGGGTTTTGAATGACCAAGGCATTGAACGCGACCATGCTGATCCCTTTCAATAGATGACGAACTCTCTCTGATTCAGACATAAACGTGCTGAAACGGTAACAGAGAGCAAGCACATACTCTATATACGATGTGTAGGACTCACCGCATTGTTGCTTGCGAGCATCCAGTGTCTTTTTCGCGAGAGTTGAATGAACCACCGGGGTGCCGAAAATTTGGCGAAGCTGTTGCTTGAAACGTGTGCAGTCCGTAATGTCCGTTTCATGATTGAAAAACCATGTTTTCGCTACACCTGTCAGATAAAAAGAAACACGGCGAAGCTTGGTAGGATCATCCCAGTTGTTAGTGGAACTCGCTCGATTGAACTGGTCCAACCAATCCTCCACATCTTCACCTCGAAGTCCGGCGAACGTGGGCGGCTTACGCTGGCGCGCGGTGATTATCCACGATAGATAGGCCGCGGTAGCCGGGGCCGTGGAGGTAGACGCAGAAGCGCCGGTTGGCTCGTCCTGAGGCATGTTACCGGACACCTGGCACAAACGACGACCTGAGCGGAGCTCCAGGAGACAGATCAGGCTGGAAGAGGACGAAAGATCGTAAAGCACACTCTACCACTTGTGATGTAACGGTTAAGACAACCTTTATTAGGCCCAGAAGGCACGATGAAGCGACCACGCCCAAGGCACAGAACTCAGACAAGCCAAGTCCCCACAGCAGATGAAGATGACGACCACTCATGATGATGAATATGTGTAAAGATAGTAGATGTGCTTAATGAATGCCTACCATGTATATATATATATATATATATATATATATATATATATATATATATATATATATATATATATATATATATATATATATATATATATATGTGTGTGTGTAATTGCGATTCAAATACAAAACAGGCACTCCTATCCACTGTGGTCCACCTGACATACCACCGCTCCTAAACCGAATTCGCTTTAATCACACTGACTAGTGAAAGGTTTTACAAAATCCGGTGCCCTCAAGACTAGTTTCTTACTCAACCCCGCCGCGGTGGTCTAGTGGCTAAAGTATTAAGGTGCCCTCAAGACAGCGGTCGGCTGCTGACCCGCAGGTGGCGGGATTGAATCCCGGCTTCGGCGGCTGCATTTTCGATGGAGGCGAAAATGTTGCAGGCCCATGTGCTCAGATTTGGGTGCGCGTTAAAGAACTCCAGGTGGCCGAAATTTTCGGAGCCCTCCACTATGGTCTCTCATATGAATGAGGTGGTTTCGGGACGTCAAACCTCACATACCACCACTTATAACATGACAGCTCCATAAGCATCGATACCAGCAACAAGAAACGCAAAATATTATGCTCACTCTGGTAGTTTGTTGTCGTCAATATCAATATTTGCTTCGTATAAGCACTCTATTAGTGAAAAAATCTGACTATATGTAGCAGGTATGTGTAAAAATAATTATATAATTTCTTAGGAATTTCACGCTAGCACTCCTTACACTTATTACGTCACGCTTAACGCTTATGTAGAACTTTTTATTTAAATGTGAGAACTTCAGGCATGGCTGTACACATTTCATGCTTCCTGCGATTTCTGTCTTTGCTGCTGTCATTTGGAATGAATCTTTCTATTCGCGATGCCACATGGGAAAACTTGGGCGAGACTTTGACCACTTTTTGTTTCGCATTTCCTTCACACCGTGGCAGAAACAACACGCACTATACGCCGACGATATTACAATTTGGATCAACACCGGCTCCCCAGCACAAATCAAAAAGCGCCTAAAAAGGCTGCCCTTCTGGTGAAGCCCTATGCTGTTTCGTGTGGCCTAGAGTGCTCTCCAGCTAAACCAGCTATTCTCTCGGTATCAGACTTATCTCCACCCCAGGTATTGCTTCCGTCTGGTCCCGTTCCATCAGTCGATAAAATTCGAGTTCTTGGGCTCCACATCACTTCATCTTTGGATCCTAAGGACACAATAGCAAGCCTCCGACGCACCAGTGAACAGGTGAGCTGTATGATACGGTGGGTATCTACAAAGCGCGGCGGCCTTCGTAGGACCCAGTCCATGTGGTTGGACCATGCGTCTGTGACCAGACAGGTCCTGTACGTCTCACCTTACCTTCGACTGCATCGTCACCACGAGCACCAGCTGGACGTCCTCCTTCGTTCAGTATATAAACGTGCACTCGACCTTCCCACTGCCACCTCAAACAGCCGATTCGCGGCACTGGGGATATACAACTCCTTTGCGGACCTGCGGGAAGCTCATCGTGTTAGCCAAATTAATTGTCTGTCGCAGACGCCCTCAGGGCGACGTCTACTACACTGGCTCGGCCTCAATGCGATCTCCGACCAAAACACTCCAACGCCCATACCGGAACTTAGGCAGCAAAAACTATGGGTGGAACCACTACCCCGCAACATGAACCCCGAGATCAATCCGGGCCGCAGACTAGCATGTTCCGCGGCCCTTCAGGCGCGACACTCCGACCGCCTTGGCGTTTCCTACGTAGACGTCTCGGAAAACACGTTGATGGCCTATTCTTTAGGGCCAACACTGCGACGCAAGCTGAGGAGGTTGCCATTGCTTCGGCCGCCTCGCATCCCACTTCACACATCATCCTGACGGACTCGCCCTCAGCATGCTCCCATTACCTTCAGAGTTCCATGGTCCCGCTGGCAGCTAACCTACTTCAGGCAGCCTCTTGGCAGTTTAACTCTCACACCATTCGTATAGTATGGACCCCAGGCCACTCGGGCCTGCCCGGCAACGAGCAGGCGAACGTCACTGCCCGCGCTTCTCTCATCTGGGCCGTTGCCCCTCCATGTCCCGAGTCGAAATCTGGCAATACGAATATGACGCACTTTCGTGAAATTCTTGCCTATTACTGGGCTTCGCACCGCCTGTACCTGGACCCCGCAAGTGGTTTCGAGAAAGCGGACGAGCGAATATATACGTTGCCTCCAGACGAACACCTATCTCAGTCCGGCGGTCACCAGGCATTATTTGCCGGAAATCAGTGGCGCCTGCTCAAACTGCCATGGCCGACACCTACCACGTCGTCGCTTCGTGCCCTACTAAACCCCTTCTTTTTTACCCCCTTTCCCCACCCCAACTAGAGAAGCTTGGGAGGAGTACCTGCTCGGCTGCTTGACTTCGGATGCTCAACGTTCCTTGGTGAAGCGCGCTAGAGGAGCGTCCAACTCCATTGGCATGCCGGAATAGGGTATTGCCACTAAATCATGCAGTATGCCGCAACTCCCTGGTACATTTTCTGTAATAAGATGATTCTACCGCCACCATCACGAAGTCACACAGTTGGGTCATGTCAAAATGGCGGTAGCCGGCAGTAGGCGGGGTTAAGATTGCCTCGATGTCTTCAGCCGCGACCCGCCTCTTTGTAAAGGGTGGATGCTACTGCTACAGTGTACTAGTAAACTGCACCACTGCGTTGTGTGCGACAGCATCCGCTATTATCACGCCAACTCTGAGGAAACTAGGGCGCATTGCCGGCGCTCGTGTGAGCTGTTTGCAGGTGGTACGAATGTTTTGCGTTAACTCACGAGTTGCATCAATACCAGCAACCCCGTAAAAAAGCCCCGGAATTTTCTAGCAGCTTTGGGTGAAGCGATCATTGTGCATGACAATAAAAAAACATCCAGTAATACGGTGATAATGCGAGTGAAAAGAAGTATGAACGTGAGATAAGCATTTCATTTCGATGTGAACATTTTGCGTGCTATGCATGCCGGCCGAACGCACGGAACTGTTTATGCACAACGGGATCCGTTGGCCCAGTGCTGTACATACATGCAGATGGTCTAATAGTGCAGTGAAAAAACAAAATACGCCATGCTTGAAGCCATCATGTGCTGTTTTTTACCTCCCTGTGACCACGTGTTTGCATAAAAGTTTATAGTTACCTTAAAACGAAAACGGCATCGTTTGAGTTCAGCTGATCTTGCTCTGCATTGCTTGGGTCTTGGTGTACAGCCATAAGTCATCAAAGATCAAATCACCGTAACGCTTGGCATTTCCATTCTTCAGGAAGATTTGCGCGGAGAAGCTGTGTGGTTTCAATTGCCATTATATGGCAATGATAATAAAACTTTTTGGCAGGCATGTCGACAGTAAGCACAATTCAATTAATAAATTGCCAATTAATACCTACGTGCTTGTTGGTAGATTTTGATCCAATTGAAGTGTTTGTTATCGACTTTCATTTAACTATCGCGCGTATTTAGCGAAACTCCCGAGACAAAAGGTTATGATCTAGCAAAATAACAACGCAATAAATTTCAACACACAGAATAGCGATATATCTCTTCGGCTGTACTTTACAAGCGAAAAAAAAATGGCAACATGAAAACAGGATACGCATTACAAATATGAACCAAAATGACCGAGTTGTGCCTGATACACTAACAGATGATTTCCAATACTTACTACAAGCTCACTCCTGTATATGTCCTGCTTGCATGTCTGTTGGCTCCCTTTGCCGCGGCTTGTCGCAAGTGCACACACAGCTTCATCCTTGAGTAGTTTCAAATTATCGGTTTTTCCACAGCTTCTTTGTGTTGATGATGGTATCTTTGCAACTTCATCTGCGGAACCTTGTTTAACTATACTGTCACAAGTTTTAGGGGTGATTTCATCGAAAATATGCTTTCAGTCCAGCCGGTGATGCCATTGAAATGCGCAAGACTTAAGCACAAGCATGAGTACATCGCTTGAGTAATTGATTTTGCTCGCTTTCAGGACTTATTGTCTGAAGGATTTCAAGTCTGCATGTTCTCTGCAGCTTGAATGCAACAATGCACGCTCGCATTTGCCACACTGGCCGATAGATTGAAAAATTTTTTCATGAGAAATTTACCGCTGCAGAATTAAGTTCCACAGATCTCGACTGATGTAATTTCTTCAATGAAAGGGATTTCCGAGTCGTCGATAGCTTAAATCTCCGCTCACTTTTCTCATGCCTGTTGACAAGTCGACCAGCTACTTCGCATCAAAAAAACGCCGTAGTTAGACCCACATCAATTTCCTGCCGAATACCAGCACGCTGTCCCTATAAAGATAGCATAATAGAGTAACTCTTATTACAAGGAGCTCGTCGACGCCACCTGCGGTATTTCAGCACATTAGACTACTTTACTTCCAGTGATTGATATATCGCCCGAACCGTAAGATTGCTCCTGGACATCATGACGGAAACGCAGCTGCACAATGTTGTGCTTTGTGTATTGATGCCACAAGGCTAACCCACGCGGAAACAAAAGGAATGAAGAAATCCCGCCTGTCTTCCTCGGTTTTCTATATTCTGGATTCCATTTAAGATGCGCGAAAAAAAAAGCGTGCTCTTGACTTTTCCCCCTTTTTTACATTCTGTCCAGAAAACTTGTTACGTAAATACCCGTACTCTTGATTGATATGGGGGTTTAACGTTCCAAAACCACCATATGATTATGAGAGACGCCGTAGTGGAGGACTCCGGAAATTTCGACCACCTGGGGTTCTTTAACGTGCACTCAAATTTGAGCACACGGGCCTACAACATTTCCGCCTCCATCGGAAATGCAGCCGCCGCAGCCGGCATTCTATTCCGCAACCTGCGGGTCAGCAGCCGAGTACCTTAGCCACTAGACCACTGCGGTGGGGCTAAATACCCGTACTCCAAGACGAAGGAATTCAGCCGTTTCAGTGTGTCACACCTGTCCCGTTATTAGGGAGGCGATCGCCGGGCTAGTTCCAAGAGCCGAAGTATCGGCCCCCCCGAACCGCACCACGAAAGCGTGGACAATTTAGAAGTGGTCCTTATTGGTGCGCCAGCGGACGCCGGCTGTGGCCCAAAGAACAAGTCAGAGTCGAGAGTTGATAAACAAAACAAATATTATATTCTCAAAATTGGCAGATCGAAAACAATACACAAGAATGCACACTCCACAATAGTTACATACAATACGTCACCAATCAGACAACGTACTACACAGTACAATCAGCCACACTCAAAACAACTGACACAGACAACAATACGCACTACAATGCAGTCGCATGCATTGAACAACCAAGACACCTAAGGACTAAAGAGATAGAAAACCTATTCAGTCCAAAGTCCTTGGAACAAAAGTCTGAATGATACTCTTCCGAGAATCACTCACTCAAAGTCCAGCGTTGTTGTCGTTCCGTAGTTCTCCAAGTTTCTCTTCCAGGAAACCTCGCGTCCTCAAATGGCCACTCTCCAAGCCTCAAACTTCTTCGCCGGAAATCCGTCGGCTTTACACACGCAGCTGTTGCCCGCGTCTTCGCTCGATAGCGGTAAACCCACGCTCTTGCCTGTAGCTCGAGCCGTCCCTACGGACCAAAAACTTCGCCGACTACACGGCGGACTCTCTACGCACTCTGGCGCTCACTTCCGTCTCCTCCTGTTCTGTCACTACGGGCAGAACCTTCGCCGACTACACGGCGGAATTCCTACGCGCTCCGGCGCTAACGTTCCGTCTTCTCCTGATTTCTCGTCTCGGCTGCTCGGTTAAATACCTTGCGCGCGACTTTCCAGATCTTTCTCGTCATTTCGTGGGCGCGATACGCAACGAAAGCTGGGAAGAGGGCGAGACAGTTGGAATGCCCTCTCCGGCCGGTGAGTCAACTCGGTATGGCCCCGCCCCCTTCGTTCTGGAAAAATCGCGGGCTTGCTGGGCCGCCGAAGTGGGGTGAGGAGGATCGTCTGCGAAGCCGTGCTTCTGCGGGGAGAGCGCGCGCCCGGGAGCCCTGGATGTTTGCT
Source organism: Rhipicephalus microplus (assembly GCF_043290135.1). Taxonomy (NCBI): domain Eukaryota; kingdom Metazoa; phylum Arthropoda; class Arachnida; order Ixodida; family Ixodidae; genus Rhipicephalus; species Rhipicephalus microplus. The sequence goes on from NC_134708.1 coordinate 77,018,958, forward strand.
TTCTTTTTTTTTTTTATTACCTCGCGGCGTTTCTGCCGCCCGTTGTCGCAAGGATTTGGCGGCGCGCTCTTTTTTTAGCGCTCGTTCTGTGACACTGCCCCCCACTTTAAGAATATTATCTCATAATATTCAAAACCACACAAACGAGCGCGAACAGTCACCACACATTCTCACAGACTGTAACACAATCCGTCGCTCGTGACACGTCACATTCACAATATATCACGCAATACAATTGTACATTGTAATTCAATTAAACAACACGTGAAAACACAACCACAAGCACATGAGGACAACACTCCACCACACATTCCCAATAATACAAATGTACAAAGTTCTCTCAGTACAACAAAGGTACAATACTATACATCCCATCACAGCACAACACTTCGACACTTGTGACACAGGATAACACAACATTAACACAACATATGGCACTCAACACTGCCAAACACATTCTGCTTTGACCTCAGCACTTATCCTGCGTACTTCGAGCAGCGCTTGCGCCCCTTTTTGCGGTGCTCGCTCGATCTCTTCTTGTGTTTCCACGTTCCTTTTCGGCGAGCCCTTTCCAACGACGATATCTGAGGCGTCGTCTCAGCCATCGTTGTCTCTTCCGACACCGTTAACGCGTCATTACATTCGACGGGTCCTGTCTGTTTATTTACCCGCTTGATAATGCCTCTACATTTTGCCCGGCTGGCCAACTCCGTCTCCTTTACACTGTCGGTCGGTTGAGGTCGTGCCGACGTAAGTCCGGTTGCTCGGCCCGTGAACTTATTCGACACGATCGTCTTCTCCTTCGCTGTCTCTTGCGCCGCGGCTTCGCCTCGGGCTCTAGTGAGATCCGCCACGGGATGCTCCTCCACTGTATCTCGCGGCCGTTGTGTTGGCGAGGACTCTATCTTCGGGTCTTCTCCCAAACATTCTGGATCACTTGGCCCTCGCGCCCTGTCGATGTTTCCGATGACAAGGTCATACAGGGGGGTCGTCATGCATAACGCAGTAACCTTCCCGCTGAAGTACGGGGTTTCAACCTCAATTTCTGCTTCGGGAAGCATCCGGACCGTACGGTCAATAAGGCAAACCGGTTTCGTTCTGCCTGTCAACTCTCTTTCCCGTACCAAATTTCTCCTCACGATAACAGTGGAGCTGCCGGTATCTCGTAACACCGTAATCTTTTTGTCCGCAACTTTTCCAGGCAGCGCTGGCATTCCTTTCGTAACACCGGTTGGCTGTTTTGACATTACAGCACCAACAATAGGAATTTTCTCCCCATTTTTCAATTCTACGAATCCGTCGGTGACGGCATTATTATCGGATTTCGGTGCTGCTTGAACACAGGATACCTGGTGAGTTTGACTCACTCCGTTCCGACAAGCATCTGCTTTGTGCCCAGTCTGACCACACTTAAAACATTTCACTACCGTAGGGCTCGTAAAGATCGTTCGACAGTTTTTCGCGCGATGACCCACTCGGTTACACAGAAAACATCGCTGCATGCTCTCTGGTGCACGCTTCTTTTCTTCAGGAGCCAATTTCTTCGAATCATCGGGACAATCCTTCTTGACCTTGGCCAAATTAGTGCCACCTTGTGCTTCCAAGAATTGATCAGCTAATTCAAGCATGTCTTCAAGTGACTTAGCTCTCCTCTCTTTCAAGTACAGCGACAGGCTTGGGTGGCAACTAGTAAGAAATTGTTCTCTAATTAGGAGCTCTCTAAGCTCATCGTACTCCTGCGCTGTCCCTGAAAGTTCAATCCATCTGTCGAAATAATGGCAAAGTCGGGCGGCATACTGCGTAGCCGTCTCCCCATCAGCTGGCTTTCCTGTCCGAAATCTGCCCCGGAATCCTTCCACAGTGAATCTAAATCGCTTCAACAAAGCAGCCTTCACCTTTGCGTAGTTGGCTGCATCGGTCGGCGTCAGCCTACCGTACACACTGAGCGCTTCACCACTCAAGCAGGTACTTAAAGCAGTTGCCCATTGCTGTTCCGGCCAATTCTGGCTCTTCGCAATCGTCTCAAATCGATGGAGGTACGCGTCTAGGTCGTCCTTCCTTTCATCAAACGCTACGAGCAGCTTGCTTGGGTTCAAGCGGAAGCCGTGATCCTCTCGTTCGCTGCTTTCAACTCTAGCTTGGACCGGAGTTTCACTTCGCTGTTGCAAACGGAGCCGCTCGAGTTCTATCTCGTGCTGTCGCTGCCGTTCCCTTTCCTCTCTTTCTTCTTTCGCCCTCTCAGCTGCCAGTCTTTCTTTCTCCAGCTCCAACTTCAATTGCAGCTCTCTTTCTTCTTTCAGCTGTCGCTCTTTTGCTTCTCTTTCTTCTCTCGCCCTTTCAGCGGCCAGCCTTTCTCTCTCCAACTCAGCTGCCTTTTCTTCCTTGGCCCTCTCTGCCGCCAACCTCTCTCGTTCCAACTCAGCTGCTTTTTCTTCCCTGGCCCTTTCCGCTGCCTCTTTCTCCTTTTGGCTTACCCACTTCCGTAGTTCGGCACCAGAAAGACCCAGCTTCTCACCAAGAGCAACTAACTTTTCGAGATCCATCGTGTCTCGCAAATAAAACCTTGCCGCGTGCAAAAAGTATCTGCCTCACTCAGTCTATCGGAACACTCCACTGCACTCGTCAACGAGAACACTGAACAACACACAAAATCGTTCCGATAGCACTATCAACACTCGAGGCTCTTTCTCACTACTTTGGACACACTGTGCACCAAAAAGTCCTGTCGCGGACGCCAGATTAATTGTCACACCTGTCCCGTTATTAGGGAGGCGATCGCCGGGCTAGTTCCAAGAGCCGAAGTATCGGCCCCCCCGAACCGCACCACGAAAGCGTGGACAATTTAGAAGTGGTCCTTATTGGTGCGCCAGCGGACGCCGGCTGTGGCCCAAAGAACAAGTCAGAGTCGAGAGTTGATAAACAAAACAAATATTATATTCTCAAAATTGGCAGATCGAAAACAATACACAAGAATGCACACTCCACAATAGTTACATACAATACGTCACCAATCAGACAACGTACTACACAGTACAATCAGCCACACTCAAAACAACTGACACAGACAACAATACGCACTACAATGCAGTCGCATGCATTGAACAACCAAGACACCTAAGGACTAAAGAGATAGAAAACCTATTCAGTCCAAAGTCCTTGGAACAAAAGTCTGAATGATACTCTTCCGAGAATCACTCACTCAAAGTCCAGCGTTGTTGTCGTTCCGTAGTTCTCCAAGTTTCTCTTCCAGGAAACCTCGCGTCCTCAAATGGCCACTCTCCAAGCCTCAAACTTCTTCGCCGGAAATCCGTCGGCTTTACACACGCAGCTGTTGCCCGCGTCTTCGCTCGATAGCGGTAAACCCACGCTCTTGCCTGTAGCTCGAGCCGTCCCTACGGACCAAAAACTTCGCCGACTACACGGCGGACTCTCTACGCACTCTGGCGCTCACTTCCGTCTCCTCCTGTTCTGTCACTACGGGCAGAACCTTCGCCGACTACACGGCGGAATTCCTACGCGCTCCGGCGCTAACGTTCCGTCTTCTCCTGATTTCTCGTCTCGGCTGCTCGGTTAAATACCTTGCGCGCGACTTTCCAGATCTTTCTCGTCATTTCGTGGGCGCGATACGCAACGAAAGCTGGGAAGAGGGCGAGACAGTTGGAATGCCCTCTCCGGCCGGTGAGTCAACTCGGTATGGCCCCGCCCCCTTCGTTCTGGAAAAATCGCGGGCTTGCTGGGCCGCCGAAGTGGGGTGAGGAGGATCGTCTGCGAAGCCGTGCTTCTGCGGGGAGAGCGCGCGCCCGGGAGCCCTGGATGTTTGCTTTCTTTTTTTTTTTTATTACCTCGCGGCGTTTCTGCCGCCCGTTGTCGCAAGGATTTGGCGGCGCGCTCTTTTTTTAGCGCTCGTTCTGTGACACAGTGCGTCAGAATACTTTTATTATATGTCTTTCGTAATGACGCAGACGTGTCCATGATAAAAGAGGCAACGTTTTTTGTATTGTCAGACACATACATGATAATGTTTTTTTTTTGTCCTTTTACCATGCGTATGGGTTAGGAATGACGACAGTAAACGTGAATGGTATACATTACATCAAGATAGAAGACTAAGCGACTTTGATTGATATGTGGGGTTTAACGTCCCAAAACCACTATATATGATTATGGAAGACGTCGTAGTGGAGGGCTCCGGAAATTGACTAAGCGACACTTTCACTCTTTGCGACACCAGTTAAAGAATACTGTATAGAAGTACGAACCTTTTACCGCTCGAACATTTTCGAAATGCATGTCGATATGAATAAGAACGAGTGGACACAAAAATGTCGCGTACGGATCTCGGATTATGCGACACGTACAGTTCAAGACACATCAGTGTTCACGTGGCATCGTTGCTATCTGTCGTAATCAAAAGTGAAAATAATGAGTCAGGAATGATATGTGAAAGGAAACATTCGATGAGCTTACCATCGGCTCGCAGGAATGTTAAAGTGACCAGGAAGGCTGTATATATAAGGAAGGCTGTATAAAGTGACCAAAAGTGACCAGGAAAGCTGTATTAAAGTGACCAGGAAGGCTGAAACTGCATGACGGAGCGAAATGTTTCCTCATTAATCCGTGCCAATAAAGCACGTCGTCAATATACTAAATATATCACAACGCTAAAATCTCCTTAGAGCCCGCCCGAGTACTGATAGCGGGGCTTTACAAGCCCGATAAAAGTCGACGTGGAGCACAACACGCATGGAGAGTGCGCGGTCTCCTTGTACAGGCGAGGCTCGTAGCGATGAACGAAGCTTCGGCGAATCCAGGACATGCGTTCTAACTGTCCGCTCATCATGTTCCTGAAGTGGACGTGCAGCACCTGCAGCGCGGGCAACGTCCTCGTCAGCGCGGTTGCCGAATGTTCTACCACGTCGAAAGAAAGCGCGACGTTTGAGACGAGGCACAAGTAGCGCAAACGGGGCACGCTTGCCAGTTCGCGCAGCAGGACGCCGTCGTCCAGGCGCAAGCGGTCGTCCTGGAGCAGAAGGGAATTCAAACGGCTATTGCCCGTCAGCAGTACGCCCAGTGTAAAGCTACTGCATAGTCCGAACTCACTTCCACGCAGCCGCAACTCGGCTACGTCGCAGGCGCTGACGAAGGCGAACCAGTTCAGTTGAGAAATGCACATAAATGTGAGCCTTCGGAGTCTAATCACCTTCTCGGGGGTGCGGCACTCATTCGGGCGCAGGGAGAAATTGCCGTCACGGCAAGGGCCGCACTCGCCCTTGCTGATTCCAACGTAGTTCATTCGCACGTCAAGCTCTTCGAGCCTGCCGCACGCTTTCGCGAGCGATGTCAGACAGAAGCGGCCTCCCATGAAGAAGCAGGGACTCGCCGAAAGGGCCCGGAGTCGGCCAAGACACCCGGGAAGACAAGGAAAGAACGAGTCTTCGGGAAAGTGGAACGCGTTCAGGTTCAACTCGGTGATGTGGCCACAAGCGTAAAGCAAGTTGGTGATGGCGTCGCACATTATATGCGACCCGCGTACATCCCGCCCTTGTACGACCGTCGAGACGAGCGTCAGGGCCTTCACCTTCGCCCACGTGTGCGAAGTTGCGGCGAAGTTTAGCTTGCGCGCTGCCGCGATGTCGGCAACGAGAACGATTTGCTCCTGGCTGCCGGGCCCTGTCCGCACAAGATCGTCGAGCCAGATGCAGCTGCTGAAGCCGCCCTTGTAGTCTATGGAAACGTTGCCGCACACCAGTGCGTTTGATTCAAGGCGCAGCACGCCCCGCGGCACATTCTCGGAGCGTCTGCACATCGACGTCACGTCTTCGTCGGTCGTGAACACGAACGTACTCAGGTTCGCCGACAAGAGCGGGAAGGCGAGGGTCGAGCATTGCTTCACCGAGGTCCGGCATGCGTCGAGCATGACGTGCACGTGGAGGCGCCTCATTTTAGAGCTTCGGCGTAACACGAGTTCCAGGAACTGAAAGCTGGGTCGCTCGGTGCTCTCCACTTCAACGTACATGTCTTGCAGTCGCTCGCTGAGTACGAAGGAGAAGCGACCCACTCTGGCGGCTTCGAAGTAACGCCTGAGCCGATAGTCGCAGTGCAGCGTCCATTCCAGCCTTTGCAGAAGAGGAAGGGACTTGGTCGAGAAGAGCGCCTTAACATCGAGTGGGCAGCGGACGCAGCTTAGTTCGGTCAGGTTCGCGCACATCAAGACGCACTCGAGCAGCTCGGAAGGCCGCGCCATCATGCAGCTGTTCAGACACAGCCTCCTCACGTGCACCCATCGACCAAGGGCGAGCAGCCATTCCAAGGAAGCCGCGTCGCCTTGGGGGTCACAACGGACGGTCCTCAGGAGGAGCTCGTTGTCGACAGCCAGTTCTTTGAAGTTTGGTCCGATGTCGCCCACGTTCAGGCGCGACTCTGCGTCGAGGTACTCGACGACACGCAGCCATATCTCGCGAGGAAGGTGGCCGTAGTCGTGGTCCTTGGACACCGCCCGCGTCGGCAGTGCGCCGCTAGGTTGCTGCAGCGGCCGACATCTGCAGCTTTTCATGACTAGATCGCTACGCTCTCTCGGCGCGAAGGTTTGTGACGGCCGAAACCGGTTGCACGAAGCCCGTATTTATCTCCTTTGTCTATCACGTGAAACAGTTCTTACTACAGATAACGGCGCGCCTAACAGCTCTCTGGTCAAACATTTACACTGACGATTTTACGATTTCAGCAGTCCACAGAGCCATGCGCACTTCTACAGAGAGCGCATTAACCATACCGCCAACTGGCCCTGAGCGTAAAATAAGTACCAGTTGTATAAGTACAATAAGACAAGACCTACTGCACACTGTCGAAGAACCGAGCGGCCTACTTTTATATCTATAGAATGCCTTGATGGAAAGTCGACTTGGATTCGCAATATTAGGTTTACAGCACAGACAAAACTAGAGAAAACGATAGTGACAGGTAGAAGCGTGGTTAGTTAAAAAAAGTTGTACTATCCTTGCGTCATATATACAATTGAGAAGAACCCAATGGGAAAGAAGGAAAAAGTACAGTATATTAATGCAGAAGTTAGTGCAGAAAAAAAGATGTTCACCATGAATATGTGGGATGAGTTATGAGAATGACTCATGGACGATTTACATATTGCATCGAATGAAGAAATTAAATCAGCGCATGAGTATGTCAAGCATCTTCTAAAAACCGAAAAAGCCCCCCCCCCCCCCAAATCGCTGAGAGAGTATTCTGTGGCAATAAGCAGGAGAGAGTTTGCACAGTCTAGCAATGAAAATTCAGATGTCATAAGGCGGTGATCTTTGACTGTGACGGCTTTCTGCTCTCCAATAGTAAAGTACCAAGTACTCTATATCGTTAAACACGTTTTCTAAACACACGGTCATCAACCATTTTTTTGTAAATAAGATTAATGTCTTTCGATGTACCATGAACATGGGCAAATAGATCCCACTATACTGGGGTGCTTGTAATGCGGGCTGGGCGGGTTGATAAAAGAGCACTGACATAAATTCTATGCATGTCGCGTTTTTTTTTGCGTTTACGCGTAGTTATCGATCTCCTAATACCGATTCAGTACTAATATTGCAACACAGGGACGAATTAATGCAGGTCATCTCGATTAGTAGGATCCGTATGAACTCCAATTCAATACGGGTGCAAAGCCCGCCAACTTGTAGCGCTGCCAAGCGGTCACCTCCTGTGGCAACGCTCCACCTGATCACGTTGCCACATAAAATGGTGACGCGATTTTTTTAGACATGTCCTTGCCGCCCCCATTGTCGTCATCCCGCCACCAGCGTCCACAAGCGACTGAGAAATTCGGAGTCGCGGTGATTCGCAGCGTGGCGAATCATTTTGGCGTGGTGAATCATTTTGGCAGTGATTCTGAAATCGAGACTGGAGGGAGAAGTGCGCAGCTGAAGACGCACGCGTAAGCCAGTGGCGGATCCAGAGGGAGTCGGTAAGGGCGATCACCCCCCCCCCCCAAAGCCTGTGTCAGCCTCCCTCCCCCCTTTCTTCAGTGCTTGCCATCCACCTCCTTTCACCGATCAGAAAACATGAGTGAGACCACTGTGCTCACATGTTAATTATGCTATGACGGGGTTTTCGTGCTATTCCCCCCTCCCTAGAATGATTCACTGGATCCACCCCCCCGGCTTAGGCCACGCTGGCTGGTAAGAAATCATCAACGCTGCGTGCGTGTTACTTGTTCGCGATGACCGTAGCTTCAAATAATCACATTCGCGCTCGCGACTCCATGACATATCACCCAAAGTAGCACAACGAAAACGTAGGATTCACAAACGTGCTGCACGAACCCAACAAAACAAAACAAGTGAAGCCATGGCCAGGCGTCGCCGCCAGACGGTACCACATGCAGGCACTGCTATGACAACACTAAAATTGTCGACATCAGTGCTCGCTCATCGTCACTCAGGGCCTCAAGCCCGGCCTAGGAGCTCGTTGAACACGTCAAATGTCAAAGTACTGCCGGTTGTCGCACGGCCGTGAACGCGTCTTTGCACCTTTGGACGCTTTTTGCGCTCGAAATAGAATAACTTCGACGCAATGGACGCCATAATATCCATTTTCGCTAAGAAAATTGCACCCCAAGCAATCAAATGAATGCCACATCTCGAGTTGAAAATTCGGAATCGCTGCTCCTTTAAAGGGCCCCTCGCCTTCAGTGCCATTCCTAGCCCCGCCACTGTGGTCTAGTGGCTAAGGTACTCGGCTGCTGACCCGCAGGTCGCGGGATCAAATCCCGGCTGTGGCGGCTGCATTTCCGATGGAGGCGTAAATGTTGTAGGCCCGTGTACTCAGATTTGGGTGCACGTTAAAGAACCCCAGGTGGTCAAAATTTCCGGAGCCCTCCACTATGGCGTCTCTCATAATCAAATAGTGGTTTTAAGACGTTAAACCCCACAAATCAATCAATCAATCAGTGCCATTCCCATAAACAAGCGCTATCGCCTCCTTACCACTAATTTGCTTATAAAGAACGTGAAATTCCAGCGTTAAGCCTTGAGCCAATCAGGATGTCGCGCTTTTTTTTTACTGCACGCTGCTATCTTCGTTTGCGTAGTCGTAAACGGAGACAACTAAGGGAAATTGGTTTATCGAGCACGATAGTCGTGCGAGGCAAGTTAGTAGAGCCATAGAGGTTCTCAAAATTAACTAGAGGGCGCTCTGGCGCTGCGATCGTTCAGCGACCATGGGAATGATGGGTAGTACACACATTTGCCTAGTCTTCGTACTTGCGGGCGGCGAATCGTACTTGCGGCTTCGTTTATTGCTGTGTTTCGATTTTGTTTTGAAAGAAAGATTCAACCCCTTTGAACTTCGTGACCCAATTTGGAAAGGTAATTTGAAAAAAAAAAATAGGGTGGTGAAGAGCAATCGCTGAACATTTGCTGATTTTTGTTTCGTGAGAAAACAGCTCCAAGCCACACGAACACACACAGAGCCAAAAGCAGGCCAGAAGTACGAAGTTTAGACAAATGTGTGTACTACCCATCATTCCCAGGCTCACTGAAGCGCCGTGCGTTGCAGCTCCCATAGACACTAGCGCCAAAGTTCCCTCTAGTGTATATTAAGAAACTCTATGGGTAGAACGGGCATACGACTGCCAGGCGAAGCAAAGTGAGAGGCAATTCAAGAGCGATATATCTCGCGTATTGATCAGTCGAGAGCTCACTTCATCCCGACGTCACATGAACAAACTTCTGAGTCGTCAATTCTGCCGGGAAGACGGCAAACGCCAGGAGAGAATAAAGTGCTAGTTCGTTCTACGCTCACGTGCGATTTGAAGGTTACCGCGCGAGTGTTGAATGAGAGCTAGAAAAGCGCCCCGTCTTATAATGCTTTTTTCGAGGAGGTTGTGGCATCACGCAAGCTTCACCCACTCTTTTTGCTGTCTTAAGCTGAGATCGCTTCCTTTTGATGAAGCTGTTTAAACGAAGGAGAGTTAATCATCAGCTTTTGTTAATCACCCGCAATGTGTTATCATTTGCGATGTCAAGAGCCCATGAAAAATACACTGATCCCGGTGAATGGAACGCTAAAAATTATAAAGAGAGAGGGTTGAATGTTGTAGCTCGGAACAGCCAACGAGGGAAAGAAGAAAGCGAAAGTTTGATGTTCACTTGGTTTCCGAAACATGCCGCTGGGCCTATGAGACATTCGGCAGGTCGACGCTTGCGCGATAACTTTCATATCGCGCGACTGTACTTTCAGATCTTTCATAGGACCCCTCTTAGGGCACGCTGAACCACCTCTGAAAGTACGAAGAACAAGCGCGAAAAGAACTCACTTTTCGCCGCCAGACTGTGTATATAGTTAGGTCGCGGAAGAAAGCCGAGTGTAGCTTGTACTGATGGCGCATGGCTACAAAGGCACAGCGGAGCTGGTCGGTTCATGGCCTGGTCCTGACTCAACGAATTCATGGCAATACGAAGTGATGCCAAGTTCCAATGTATAGTCCAGCACAGCCACCTCTCGCCGTTTCGGCCATGCTACGTCGTGGACTACGCTAACTACGCTAAAGGTGTGGAGTCCAGTAGTCTCGCTTGGCAGCGTGCCGTGATTCTCGGTAAGCAGCGTCCTCATAGACATGCATTGCGGACTTTCTTCGGTCTCCCCATGTCTGCGTCGGGAGACGCCGCCGCCACGCACCGGTCTTATATCTTACTTAAGATGCATGAGCGCGGCCAGCATGGGCTGTTACATGATGTTTTTTCTCACTTTCGCATATACCACGACGTGAATTAACGAACAACGAATGCACCAAGCCAAATATTTTCGTGCGTCCACCGTAGCCCCATTCGTTTGGTTGTTGAAGTTACGAAATGGCAAGGCTACGGCCCAATATGGCGGCAGAGATACTCATTTTTAAAATGGAACGAAGAAGCACACGTGCATTCGGCCATGACGCCACGTCTGGCGTGACCGTGCGGTTCCGCGCAGTGTCAAGGCAGGCGGACTGGAGGTGGTGAAGTGTGTGGAACAGAGTTGTTCGTAACGAGTTGCAAGCTATTGAATGCTCTGAATCAATTACATTTTCTCTTAATTGTGTAATATAATTTATTAGTTTTGAAACTAACGTTTCGGGTGCTTTAATTACATTTTATAGTAATTCACAACCGCGATCATTCACTTTTTTTCCAAAGTGAATTAACTAGGCTCCTGCAGGAGTTCTCGTCCCGAATAATATGGGACCTACCAATTTGTGTAAGAACCTCCCGCCCGACAGGAGGGGGGAGGGGGGGGGGGTCGTACAGAGCCGCAGAGCCTGTTTTTAACTTCTTTTTTGGCCTTACCTGTCACGCTTAACCTGAGCGCAGTGTTGCCACGACTGCCGGTTTATCAGTACATGTGTTGATTTTCAAAATTTTCTGCACATTGAGTGATAAGGTGTCCGAATCTGCTGACTTTCTGTATTTTCTACAAAAACGATCGCAAAAGGTGCTATTTTTCAGCGTTGGGTTTGAATTGACGGGCTGCCACGTGATGACGATGAAAAGGAAAGCCATAAGCTTACTCGAAAGACGCCGCAAAATAATTTCTGGGAATGCGTGAGCGAGTAAATTTTCCAAACGAACAGCTTGGACACCAGAACAGCAGAAAAAAGAACTTTCTGTTTTTTTTTGTCAGCACGTGTTCCTGCCCTTGTAATTTGTCGTTTTTCCCGTTTGCTCCGAGCGCCGCACAGCTTGATTCAAGACGCGATGATCACGCAGTGCGCTACCTTCGCTGGATTGTGTAGAGGTGAACAAGCACTCAACAGGCTCAGAGCGCTAAACAAGCCTGCTAGCCAGTGTATTGCGTGTGTGAAGCACTCTTGCAGAAAAGCCACTCGCGGACTTTCGGATTCGCATTGACATTTGGCAAGAAATTTACTGCAGATGTGTGAGCAAATGAAGTTTTGCAAACAAGCAGCCTTACACCACTGCTAAAATACTAGAACAAATTATATATTTTCACAGTGAAAGCTGTTATGAGATTAAAACACGGGTGACGCATGACGCCGTATTTGTCCGCCGCATGAAAGTCAATGAGAAAACATTGCAGCACGACGGGCACATTGTTTACGTGGTATATACTACAGGACATAGCACACAAAGACATAAGGTGAAGAATCGGGAATGGATATATTATAATGTAATAAATCTTGGCGTTCAACGCGTTAAAACCACTACATGATTAAGATAGACACCACCGTGGAGGGCTCCAGAATATTTGACCACCTGGGGCTCTGTGCATTAAGTCGAAGCATCGGTGACGTAAAACATTCTTGTGGGTGCAGATCCAGAGAGTAGGTATAGATGTGCAGAACCAACTTGTCCTCGCTTTAATTTTTATTGTGTACTTCCAAAATCTGTTAGATCCTCCCATTGCTCACCATGCACTTAATTACCATGAGAGAATTCCCCTCACAAAAATCCAGTGCGCGCTCCTATACTTGCAAATAAACTCCCAACCTGCCCATCTTCTTCAGAAGGTTGCTCATTGTTTCTGCTTTCACACCTGAAACACTGAAGTTTCAACGTGCTTAATGCCATTAGGAACCTTTGTACACTTAATCAGTCTTGCATCGTAATCTGGGAGTCGTCATTTTTACTACTTAATAGAGTCTATGGTACCCTATGGTAGTAATACCAGTGCCGAATTCGCGATGTAGAAACTAAGCGCAAATACTAAAACTTAAAATCCACTGATATTCTCAGGAAAAAAAAAACCTGCTATAATATTTTTATTTGTCACGGCAACATTGCCTCAGCGCCAGAAACAGCAAAGTGCGGCGCTTTATAGGAACCACGGACACTATAAGCCGCCGAAGCATTGCGCAACTACGAGCTGGTGCGCTAGGTGTTCCTACGTTACAATACCACCCTTCTCTTCAGCGCACGTATCGAGACAGTGTTCAGTGTAAACAGAGCTCTTGACGAGGGAACGTTGAAGAATCAGCAACGAGAACTTCGAAAAACAGCTCTTGCACAGTTAGCTATATGTGTAACACTATACATACAAAAGCCACAGTAAGCTTATCAGCCTTCACTTAAGCCTACAACCTTCTCTCTACTTTGCAAGCCACAGTGGTTGGTTGTAGTCTGAGAAAAGGCGTGGTTATTGTGTTACGATGATAAAATTTTGAAGGTAAGAAACGTAAAAGTAATCTATTACATTTCTGCAATTTTTGAGTTACCTTTCTGGGTTTGTAGTTGACCACTGTAATCAACTACACATTTTCAATGAGGTCATTGCAATTGGTTACTTAATTTCTGTAACAGGTACAAGTCTGGTATGGAAAGGCGAAGCAGGCACGCAACTTTGCAACTGGTTGCTAGGCAACGCGGGATGACGTCATCGCGGCTCGGAGTTTTTATTTAAAATTGTTTGCGTAAGAAATATTGCAGCCAGCTTAAACAGTGGCGCTGTTAAAATGGGTTTGTGCTTGGATGCGCCGGAATAGTACAGGGAGAGAGCGCAACAAGAGGTGGGCAATTGGCTGTGATAGTGCTGACGTCATCATTGCTCGCTATCGCACCAAGCAAGTGCATAGCAGTTTCTATCCGACAGCGTTTTGTAGTCTGCGAACCACTCTATGAACAAAGCGCCACCCTGCTGTGTTCATCCTCGTGGTGAACGAAGTAGATTGAAGAAACGAAAATATGCGAAACTGATCGTAATCATGAATAAGAAGTTTATTTTGCTTGGCGTCAGTGTGTGCGTATTGTATGATGTACTTAGAAGTGCATTTCGTTGTTCGACAGAACTGTTCAGATGAGATAGTGTCGGTGGCGAGGCTCCAGTACAAAGCAAGCGATAGCAGTAGTCAGAACATAGACGTCTGGAAAAAAAAGAAGAAAAAAAGAAAGCAGATATGACGGTTGCTCTTGCACAAAACTAGCGGTGCTCTTGCTCCTCTACCCATTCATGTGCTGTGATAGTGATATACGTTTCATATCTTCGCTTTCGTGTCAAGTCAACTTATTTATGCTGCAACTAACTGGATAGTTTCACACAAGTAGGCTTTAAGCACCATAATTACGAAGTCACCCCGCACCCCGCAATTGATTGATTGGCATGGGGGGTTTAACGTCCCAAAACCACCATATGATTGTGAGAGACGCCGTAGTGGAGGGCTCCGGAAATTTTGACCACCTGGGGTTCTTTAACGTGCACCCAAATCTGAGCACACGGGCCTACAACATTTCCGCCTCCATCGGAAATGCAGCCGCCGCAGCCGGGATTTGATCCTGCGACCTGCGGGTCAGCAGCCGAGTACCTTAGCCACTAGACTACCGCAGGGGGCACCCCGCAATTGCATGTAACTTATGAGGGACATTTGATATTATCACGGATACCGACAATATTACTCAGTTGTTTGAGTGCAGGCTGACTCCTCCACCTGATCGCTGTGACACAGCTTGCGCGCACGCCTGATTTAAAACACATTCACATTTACTTAAGACGAATAAAATTTATTTAGCTAGGACGCACGTGTGTTCGTTTATCGAACCCGGGACTAACGCCTTTAGAGAAAGGTGTTGGTCCCGGGTTCAATCCCCGTATCAGGACGAATTTTTGGGCAACTAAGAAGCTTTTTTTTTCTTTCTGATAAATGCGTACGGATTTACTTGTGGCGTCGGGCCACAAAGAGGTTGTCTATTTTTCCTTTTTGAACTCTTCCTCGGGTTAAGAACTCATTTGTATTAGAGGAGAAAATGGTTTAGGCCTGTGTACTTAGCTTCAGGTGCGTGTTAGAGAGCCCCATGCTGTCAGAATTTTCTGAGCCCTTTTCTAGTGTGTCACACATAATCGTATCACGTCTTCGAGACGTCAAACCCCCACAGTTCTTATGCTCGACGCCTGATTTTGTAAAGGTCGAAAGTCATATTTCGGCCCCGCCGCGGTGATCTAGTGGCTAAAGCACTCGCAGTACCCGCAGGTCGTGGGATTGAATCCCGGCTGCGGCGGCTGCATTTTCGATGGAGGCGAAAACGCTGTAAGCCCGTGTGCTCAGGTTTGGGTGCTCGTTAAAGAACTCCAGGTGGTCGAAATTTCCAGAGCCCTCCACTACGGCGTCTCTCATAATCATATGGTGGTTTTTGGACGTTAAACTCAACATATCAATCAATCAGTTCCTATTTTGGCGTCGAAAACTAATCGCGAAGTGCGCAACAACACTTTTTTCACTGGATGGTTCAAGCGATGTTTGATTTGCGGATAGATTGTCAGACGAACTTACAAATAACGAGTTATCACGTGTTGATCACGTTAACGCAATTTTAGTCTGCATTACAAGCGTCGCCTGAAGATCAGTACCTCGCTTGAGTATCACCTTTTAGACCGCTCTAAAACGGGTATATTATATTGTGCTAGTGACGTATTGTACACAAGAAAAGGGTTCCGCTTAGTGAATCTGCAATTTACAGCCCAGCGATGACTTTGGGTGGCAAGATGGTAAGCATTCATTTCTGGGACGAGATACGAAAGATGAGGTGAGACAAAGAAGCGCCGACTAGCAACTAACAAAGCAGTCTTCTCTCTCTTGTCTTGCTTTTTTGTGCGTTTGTTATCTCCGTATATAATACGAAATAAACTGCTTCTTCTTTCTTTGTGTATTGTTCTGATTGCACAGTTTGACTAAACTCTAGAAAAAAACAAGATGACAAGTTCTCCCATGTACCTTTAATAGTCCATATTACGGTTTCCCCGTGATCAAGCTACTCTCTACGTGAGAGTCGCATAGGTGGCACTCTCTTTAGAGAGTCACAATGACGCTCCCAAAGGCAGTCCGTGTGACTCTCTCTCTAAGGAGAGATTTTATGCATGTGATAGTCACATGTGTTACACTCTTTTGAGGAAAGGAGTGTAAAAAAATTAAGGGCTCGTTTTCCTTTGTTAGGAACCATACTGATTATTTATTTATTTATTTATTCACGTACCCTAAAGCCCCGAGGTCATGACATAGGGGGGGGGGGGGGGGAATAGTAGTATACATACGCAGAATCAACACAAGCACTATAGTAATAAAATGTTTGAAAAACTGAATATCATCGTGCAAAAATAAAGAACAGTGAAATATAGTTACAAAAAGTACATGGAAAGTAATAATATGGACAAACTGCTCCAAAAAGAAAAGAACAGCGAGGCTGAACATTTGTTTCCCACACAGTGGTAAAGTGACCGAACTATACAATGGGCTAGAGTAATCATGATGAGCACATGTAGTACATCTGAGGCAGTTATATTCGGTTGCTCAAGCATGAAGATAAAGTTTTAATTTTCCGGCGAAATCGTCGCGACTTTCTGTACAAACAATATCCTTAAGCAGTTTATTCCATTGATTAATCGCAAAAACCAGTGGCGAATATAAGAACGGGTTGTAGTTTGAATTCATGATCAAGGCGAGAGAACATTCGATGGGCAGGTTTAATAAGTGCCGGCAATGGTGAATCATAATGATCTGTTAGTTATCATTAATTTTATTTTAAATAGTCACATTGACTCTGCTAAAGGCAGCCCGCGTGACTGTCTTAGGGGAGATTTTACACATGCGAGACTCGTATGCCTGGCACTCTCTTTAAAGAGCCACATTTACTTTCTCTATTTAGTACCCTCTTCTAAAGAGAGTCCATGTGACTCTCTAAGGAGAGTCAGTGTGCTTTAAGGGATAGCGGACAATCTATACACCTCACTCTGCTAGTCATCAAGTGCGCGCTATGGCAACCTGAAGAACTTACGACAACCACACGTTTCAGCAGGACGTTGCTGGAGAAGACCGGCATGCTGTCGCTGTTGGCGTTGCCCAGGACGCTAACGACGTTCATCACGACCACTTTATCGTAATCTGTCGCAAAAATGAACGTATCGAGCGTTCGCCGTATAGTGATCTTCACTGTAGAGTAAGGGTTCAAAGGCCTTCCAAGAGACTCGGTCGCTGTTAATGAGATCACCCGGATCCTGCAAGTGAGGCAAGAGCGGAGTAAGTATCGGCAACAAAGGCCACCTCTATAAAGGATGGCACTCCCGTAGACGTGATGGTTATGTTGTCTGAGGCTAAGGGTTTCCCTGCAGTTCACCGGAGGGAACTCTGGCACTAACGTCTAAGGGAGCTGACAAATCTGCATTTTTATAGTGCAGCTCTATGTGAGCATAAAAAAAAGAAGCCACTGGAGAAGGGAAATACAGACGACAGGATGATCGGTAAACTTCCTACTTTTGTTTATTACATGCCCCTACAGCACATTATGTTTCAAACATTCCTTTTTTCCACGCACCATAAGTGATTGGAATGCCTTACCATCTGATACATTGTTCCTCAGTTGTTCAACCAGCTCTTAGAATAAATTTGTAATGGTGCCTTTATCCTATGATTGGTTTTTCCATATCTAGTTGTGTAATAATCTGAGCTACGCTACTGTGTATCATTATTGCTGCCTTGCTTCGCTGTTCTTGGTCATTACTTTCTTATGTGCCATATGTCTGAAATATGTATACTGATTAGTCTTCTCATGTTCTCTGATGTCTTCTTCGATTGTTCATTGCTTATTTCTTCTTGCTCTTAATTTGTATTTTCCCCCCTCTTTTTTATCTTGTTTGTAATTGGTTTTTCATCCTTCGTATACCAACAAACCACCCCTACTTGGACCGCCGAAGGCCTGCAGTATTGCATATATATATATATATATATATATATATATATCCAACATCGGGCTCACCATTGTCTTGCAGCTGTATCCGTGAACCAAGCGACAAGCGCTCAGCCACTGACACCTGCACTAACACTGGACAGCCGGCCAAGAATGTTCGCTTACTTTGCCCTGCAAAACAAGCAGCCATAGCGCGATGGCATGATTTCATCAGGGCATTCTTAAATCACAACCTAGCAATCCCGTTTCATCAGCTTTGGGAGGAAGAAGGAAAATAGAGGGAAAAGAAAGGCAAGGAGGTTAACCAGCCTATAGGCAGCCGGTTTGCTACCCTGCGTATGGGGGAGGAATGGGGGAGATGAAAGAGAGCAGAGAGGGAAGATAGAAACAGCACATTTGGCAGCACATGCGCGCACACTCAGTCATAGTCCAGTCTTGTCCTTCGCGGTGTGTGACATTGCTGTTACAGTCGCTTGTTCAAGTCGGTGTCGCGTAGGAATTTCAACAGAGCTTTCGTCGCCTTCTGTTGCAGTGTCTTCTCTCGGGCACTTGACAGAATAGTGTCCACAGACATTTGGCTGTTGTCGATGCGCGCAAAAGCAGACGCCAGTGACTGTCTCTGGATTTCATACAATGGACAGTCACACAGGATGTGGTGTAGCGTCTCTTCGCAATGACAGGCATCGCAGAGAGCGTTGTCGGCCATTCCTATGACAAAGGAGTAAGATTTTGTAAATGCCACTCCTAGCCATACGCGATGAAGTAGGGTGGCTTCTCTTCGGTCGAGTCCAGTGGGCATGCGGAGATCCATCAAATAGGACAGGTGGTGTTGACGATTCGTATCGATGCTTGGTGGGCACCATAGTGAAAACGTGATTTCACGCGCAAGTCGTCGAAGATTACTGGCAGCATCAGTCCTCGAAAGTGGTATGGCTTCTTTTCGTGTTCCTTCAAGGGCTGCCCGCGCGGTAGTATCGGCATGTTTGTTTCCTATGATGCCGCAATGACTTGGCAGCCATCGAAGCGTCACATGATGCCCTTTTTCGAGTAAAGTGTGGAGAAGGCATCGAATTTCGAAAACAAGCTGTTCGTACGGGCCGCGACGCAGTGCTGAGAGCACAGATTGTAGGGCAGCCCTTGAGTCGCTGAAAATCGACCATTGTTGCGGTGGTTCCCGATTGACCACACAAAGTGCAGCGCGCAAAGCAGCTAGTTCCGCTGCTGTAGATGCCGTGGAGTGGTCAGTCCTAAAGCTGATGGTAACACCTCTTGCTGGGATAACTACTGCCCCTGACGAACACTTGTGGTTCGTGGAACCATCGGTGTATACATGTATGCTGTCTGAATATTTCTCGTGCAAAAGAAGAAGAGACAGTTGTTTCAGCACGGGTGACGAAAACTCAGATTTCCTCCGGATCCCTGGTACACTAAGATGCACTGTGGGTCGAATAAGACACCAAGGTGGTATGGATGGTTTAGATGCATGAGTGAAGCCCGAGGGAAGTTTATCGTTGTATTTCATGATAATTTTGGAGAACGATGCTTGGCGCCTCTCTGAAGGCAACAGTGCAAGGTGATGGCCGGGGGCACGTGCGAAGTGTCGGATGTGCGTTCTCAAGACTTCTACAACAATGTGAGTTTGTATCGGATAGTCACCAGCAATTGCAATTGTTGCTTCTGTTCATCAGCTTTGAATGCGCCGAATGGTAGTGCAGGAGAAGCTTCCTCTACGTGGTTCATCGCACGAGAAGGTGTGTTCTAATGAACAGGACAGACGATGGAAGGTCAAGAAAGCGGAATGTGCCTCCTTGCGATAATTCAAGCATGACGTCAAGTGGTACTAGACACTCCCTAATGATTGGCATAATTTCTAAAACCTGACGTTCAACGTTCCACTCAATGAAAAACGAGAAATCGTCAGTATAACGAAAAGCTTTGCATACTGTCTTCTGAGCGAGCTTATCGGACAAAATAAGATCAAGTCAGTCGATAAAAAAAGCTAAGTATGGTTGCAATGTGCGCTTGTATAGATACCCCAGTTTTCTGTGGATAAGCGGCACCATTCCGTTTATTTAAAGTCGACACGAGATACAAATGTAAAAGCTACGAAAATTGTTGCCTGATGTGAACGAGTCATTCTGTAATCTGATGGCACCATATTCATCAATGGAATGTTTCAGTAATAGGCAGGTCTTTGTATAGAATCGAGTAAAACTGATCCCTGATCCACTTTGCCGCGCAAAACGTAGTACCGCAAACGTTCAACTGTTATACTCCACCGCCATAAGTGGCCACCGCAGTCTGGTGGTCACTTATTCAAATCTGGTCAAGAAATTCACAATGATCTATTGTTTAGTCCAAAACAAACGGCAAAACACACCAATAAGCACAGCCACAAGTGCGTTTGAAGTCCCAAGCACGAAGAGTGTGCGAATCCGTGTACATATACTCGTAATTTCCATCCACAGTGGCTGAACCATCTCGGCGCCAGAGTTCTCTTTAGTTTTTATTTATTTATTTTGTACCGGAGCATACTGGCGCCAGCTCTGTGCCAGCGTGAAAGAAGACGTTGACGTCCGTGCGTGGCTCGTGCTTGCCGGGTTCTTGCCTGTACCAGCGTGTTGCGGCTAACGCTTCTTGAATAATAACCTGTGTTTTCACGTGACCTCGCTCGTTGCGATTTATTTGCCTACATCGCCGTAAGGCATTATGTCGGGTACACGTGAGTATAACATCACAACATAGTTGCAATCGATACAACAGGTACAATAAAAACAACAATACACAAGATGGTTTTAAAAGAAAAGCAATGGTGGATTACACAAATTATAAACAACGTCACAGTCATACATTCTAAACACCCAAACGCTTCGAAAAACAAAGCATAGCTCTGTAGTTTTATCAAGTAAGCAGTTAGTTGTTTGCTTCACTGCAAGTTTGCAAACAGACGCGAATATCGTCTACTCGAAGACCATGGCTATCACTCTGTTACGACACCAACGAGATGAACAGAACAAGCTAGTGAGAAGCAAGGCAAAGCCAGTGCCTCGCGGTGCCTCTCTCTCCCTCTCTCTCTCTGTCTCTCTCTCGCGCGTGCGTGTGTGTGTGTGTGACATGTGACCACGCTGCAGCAATAAAGCATGTAAGTTGAGGATTTGGTTGACTGCATGTAAGCTTGTGACTCCTCCAGATAGCTGATATTTGCGAAGAACAGATTGCGTAGTAAATAAATGCATTCGGACGCTTCGAAGACACGCTAATGCGAGAAGTGACGAGAAGCAAGTGAAGAGAAAAAAGTGGCAGCTTTGCCGCAAAGGCGAAGCAATGAACGCGATAGTAACGAATTTGAAGGTCACGCGCAGAATGGAAATCAGATCGAAGCGCGCCCCGCGTTTCTCAGGCACAAACGACGCACGAAACGTACTCACCGGTACAGATGCACGCAAATAAGCGCCTCAGTTGTTACTTCGCTGTGTCTGAAAAGCGCGCGCTTTTCGCAAATGGAGACTACAATGATGGCAGTGAATTTTGCGCGCTCGGTAACTACAACAGAATCGTTCCTGGTAAAGCCCGAGGCCAGCCAAGATGTACGATCTTCCCCACCGCGAGATAAGGGCACGCGAGTGAGCGTCCACTCCCTCCTCTCCGTGGGGCAAAGTACACGTAGGCGATGAGAGCGTGCGCCTACGCGTCGTGACGACATGGCGACGCGTGCTCATTGCGCCATCTTGCTGGTAATGCTGAAAACATGATAGTTCCGCCCGAGATGCCCATGAGCAGCGGTAAGTGGTAGATATCAATAGCGAATGGCGAAGGAAGTGCTCCTCGGTGGCTCAGTGGTTAACGCCTCGCACTGACGATTGAGAACACCCAAGTTGAATTCCGCGCGCTGGTCTCTTTCTTGCATTTTCAAATATATAGATACGCATACATATACGGTGAGTGACGCCGACGTCGACGCCGAGCCAGCGGCAAATTCTATTCGAGAGTGTCCATATAATTGCTATTTCAATAAGAGAGGAAACGCGAAGCTCTTGCTTCGCGTGTCCCCTATTTTTTATGCATGTGCTATGCATTACCCCGTTGTTATGGATCCATGGCTTTGCTTACATGAGTTCACCTGTATAACGCTATACATGTCTATGCTATGCTTTACCGTCTTCCTTCCTCCTATCCGCCCTCCTCATCCTGACATCACTATTCCTCACCCTCACTTACCCTTTCCACTCCCTTGCTGTTACCGCTGTTACGGAGTCGCAGCCTGGTGGCCACTGGCTGAAGCGCGCCTAGTGTGGATTGTTCCCTGTGTCGTCTGCTAACCACACAGCGCTAGAATGTGCGCGTACGTCATGCTCGTCCTCAAACGGTGGTTTGTCCAGCTTTGTTAGCGCAAGATTATCTGCCTGTACGTTTGCCTAGCACGATCTAGAGACACATCTGACCTTGCTCGGCTGTATGTGCACTGCAATAAGATCAGTTGGGGCAACTGGCGAGAGTGATGTGTTTTATAGTCTCACTCTCTATTAGTCAGGACCATGTCGGCATAGTTGCCGCCCTCCAGTTGAAGCACATCGTAAAATTGCATTTGGCGTCGCTGAAAACATGGGGAGTAATTAATATTGTGTGAATACAGGCTCTTGGCAACTAAGTGGCAAACGAAGTTTTGCATTGTTGTCAGGTGTCAAACTGTGGCGCTCTTATTTATCGGGTGCTCTTTAATTGTGCTTGAGATAAAATTTTATTGTATGGCCGGTCTGTCCTACTATGGCGAAATATTTTTGCCCAGTGAATTCTGACACTTCGATACAAAAGTCTCCCTTAAAAAAATCACAGCATATCTACGGAGCACATGATGATGAGTGGCGCGAAGTGTCCGTCCGTGTTTCTGTCCATCCGCTTGTGCGTCCATCTGTCTGTCCGTCCTTGCTTCCGTCCGTTCGTTTCGCTTCCATCCGTCCGTGCGTCCATCAGTCCATCCGCCTGTCTGTCTATCCATCAATCCATCTGTCTGTCTGTCTGTCTGTCTGTCTGTCTGTCTGTCTGTCTGTCTGTCTGTCTGTCTGTCTGTCTGTCTGTCTGTCTGTCTGTCTGTCTGTCTGTCTGTCTGTCTGTCTGTCTGTCTGTCTACTATAAGGAGTTTCGCCCCTAATAAAGAGAGCGCGATAACCAAATGGGAACCTTACTCATCGGTGCCGCTGTACACTGCTTGGCAAGAGACGAACGCTCCAACGCTCAATTTCACCCAGGTCCCCCTCAGCCACTTTTCAATTGGAAACTGGAGAACAAAATTAGAAAAAAGTTAAGCAATTAGAAGACTCGCATATCGCGTACTCTGTACACATTGGGTTCATACAGCTTGTTTGGCGTCGTCGCAGTAGTTAGATGAACCCCTTTCATTAAATATCATTTACTGTTTTTGCAAAGACTTATAACTTTTTATTACCCAAACCAAGGACTAATTATGGCTAGTTCACCGCAAAAGTTTTGTCTGCATCTTTGTGGAACTCTCTACCTCTGGATATCAAGAATAAATATCCTTCTTAATGTAAAGAAAAACCCCTTCGTTTGCACTTATCAAACTCCTGGTAGTTTATACTATTTCGAGTGTAACTATTATTGTATTTTAGTGCATGCTATCTGGTAGTGATCTGTACATTCTGTATAACTTAGACTTATTTTTTCGTACTTATCTGTTCATTTTGTATAATTTGCATTTTCTATCTGTACGAATGTACTATAAGGTTATATTTCTGATGTATGATTCAATAGGAGGTCACTCTCCCAGTCTCGCCACTTTGAGACCCTAATCCGTACCTGTATTTATCATATGCATTGTATCAATTGCAGTTCCGTAAATCAATTTTCAAACTGTATAGTGAATTGATGATTTTGATTACCTCTCTGCCTTTCTTTTCTCTCGTTGCTCTCTCTCTTTTTGATAAAGCCCACTAAGCTGAAGCTTCGGAGGTCTTCCAGATCGCTGAAATTCCGATTTCAAGGTTGTGAGTGAGGTGCATAATTGTACACTTGCGCATCGCTACAGATATCTGCACGCTTTTACGTCAGAGTTTTTGGCCGTCCTTTGTCTAGGACGCGGAATCGTTTTGGTATAGTACCGAGCTGTGCAATTGCGTTCGTAGTTAAGCATGGAAAAGCTACAAAACAATGAGTCAGGAATGTTCTTTGTCCTTTTGCGGCGTTTTTGCCCAGTTAGGCATTGTTATGGGACGTAGTTTTACGACCGATCCGATTGGCTTCTTGGCGTGAAGGGCTACAGAGGAGGAGGCTTTGTAGTTGAGCTGTATTCAAACGACGAACCAAATCGTGATTCGAGCCCTATGATTGCGTGCTACATCACCATAACTGAGCCGTTTCCGCGTTCCCGCTTTGGGCCGCGCAGACTGATTCGTAAAACGACGGAGGCCCAAACCACAGTTGGTATCCTCGGGAAGCAATGCCGATATTCTCGCTTGTAGCATGAATTCACCCCTGGCGTGTGAATGCTGGCAGCAGCGAGATCCGAATCATGTCACGTGATCGATTCGTTCGTGATCACGTCCATCATTTGAATACAACTCTACTTTGCACAATGGAACTTGATCTCTCCACTTTATTGGCACATTGCTAACTAAAGCCCGAAAATGTGTAGCAATAAATTTACTCATTTAGCTTTTTAATAATAAATGACAGCTGCTATTAGTCAGACTTTTCAGAGAACAATTGCAATTGTTTACTTTTTTTGTACCTTGTAAGAGATTCCCGGACGATTATATAGGCGTGCGCAGGGTTCAGGGGGAATGGGGAGGTTCATCGGAGCGTTCCCCCTCACCGTTCAGTCAATGCGTGGGGCAAGCCTTGCACCCCCTCATCATAGGTGACTAACCGTGCCGGCACAGGCAGAGAAAATGACATTTACCTCCTAATGCCTTCAGATTGAACGTCATTCGTGCGGTGCCACGCGGATGAATGAAATGACATTCGCCCAAATGCCATATGTAACCTAACGCCATCGGCACAACTCATTAAACTGATTAATGCGTACTTGACGGCACAGCTGGTGAAGTAATTATATACAATGACATTTGATTCTACTGAAAGGAAACTTTTAGCGTCTTTTATTTACACTAATCACTTTTAACAAGTGCTTAAAAACTTTTCTTCAGCTGGTAGACGCTGTAAAATAAATGCGACAGGTGCCATTTTCTTTTTACGCTGCGGGTCTGACTAGCTTTGGCTTAAGTTGCTACATGGTTGGTTGCAACGTCATGAAATAAAGTAACGAACGAAATCTAACGGCAGTGTAATATGTTTATTTTACATTTAACTCTTATCAGAGGTATTATGTATATTTCTATTTATTTTACATTTATTTTTTTATTACTACTCCACAATTGCTTACTACAGAAGATGGTGTGATCGACATCATCCGAGTCAAATGTCATTCATTTTGGAAGTGTAGCAACTCCATCCCTAAAAATGTCATTCGAGAACTAAATGCCTTCACAAGCGAATGTCATTTCCTGTGCCCGTGGGGGGGGGGGGGCGCTAGCCCCTCCCCCTCTTGGCTCTTCGTGCGCGCGCATATGTAGTTGATCATGTTATCGACGCCATTATAACCAAAGTGGGTAGCAAGTTTATGTCAAGAAAATACTTTCCCATTCGAAAGAAAACTCACAGAGTGATTGGGGATCTTCACATTGCCTCGGTCGATCAAGTGACATGACAGTATCATAAAATTGTGGGTGGACATGTATGTGTTGATCATGAAATCTGCGAGGAGAAGAAAATGCGGTTAAGAACTCAACAAATTCATTGCGCTTTCAGCAGAAAATTTCTGTTGTCAAATACCACGTTGTGACGCGAAGTTTTTGTACCTGAAAATGTTATTTACTATGCATTCATGCCCACCGACATTTGCGTTTCGAAAAAAAAAAAAAATGCTTCAGTACACGACATAGTATCAGGCTCGAAGCGCAGGCTATATTCAAGGGCCGTCCAAATTATCGCTTCAATTACTTAGTATACCTTTGTGAGTAAAAAAGTGCCAATTTGGAGTCCAAGATTCACCAATGAATTGCCGAAAGATAGCACCGCACATTTACGAAAAAAGTTCCCGAGTGTCCATGCACATCAACTCAAGCTCAATGAAACGGCTCATGATCGAGCGCGAGAACTCACCCGTCTCGACGATCAATCAGCCACCGAAGAGCTGGTACCAATCGTACAGTATAATGACCCTTTACTCGCCTTCCATGAAATCACCTCTCACTACAGGAACGACATAACCCAATACCCCTTACCCCACATAAAGCTCAAAAGCGCCCAAGAAGTAGCATTTCACATGTTGCAAACGAGATCGTCCATGTTGAGACCGACTCAGCCGTTACAATTCGGTCTTAAATCCACAGTGCCCAGACTGCTTCACTTTCTCACATGCTCTGGCAAAAAAGGAGGAGGATGAAGGAAGGAGGATGGACAGGGAGGTTAGCCAGTACTCATACCGGCTACTCTGTGCTTGGGAAGGGGGAATAAAATATGACAGAAAAGAGACGTTAAAGGAAACAAAGAAAGAAGGTCAACAGTACGATCGACGACGCTGTTTAAAGTTTGTCTCCAAGACTACTTGCCCGCAAGAAGCGCAACAATGCTCTCAACGCTCTGGCGATGTCCCGCGTTACCCCAGGGACATCTCACCCGTGAGGCCGACTGGGAAGAGGTCTTCGGGAGCTCCGAGCACCACTAAAGGCATTCCAGAAAGCCCAAGAAGAGCGCCACCCGTTCCCGCCCCGACTCGTGCGTCGTCTACGTAGCGGATGTTATAAAGTGTCCCTTGTGGAACCCCTGGTTGATTTAACTCCCCAGGACCTCTTAATAAAGCTAACTGACTGATAGCTGTTTATACACGTGGTCTTAAGAAATCGTGACATGGCATATAATAAACGTGGTTACACGCAAAATATATTTGGTTTTTACTCAAACTCCGCTACGCTCTCACCAGCATCACTAACTTAGTCACCAAATTCTTCTCAGCACGACTTACTTAAACCCGGTACCATAATCGCTTTCGTGGAAGCTCGCGCTGCATACAGGTAAAGGTTGAATAAAAAATATACTTGTAATTTGCAGATACGAGATATTAAGAGACGCTCTTTCTAATTTGCAACATTTCTTTTTATCATCTTTTATTCCCCTCACCCCTTTCCCCAGCACAGGGTAGCCAGCCGGTCTAAGAACTGGCCAACCTCCCTGTCCT
Source organism: Rhipicephalus microplus (assembly GCF_043290135.1). Classification (NCBI taxonomy): domain Eukaryota; kingdom Metazoa; phylum Arthropoda; class Arachnida; order Ixodida; family Ixodidae; genus Rhipicephalus; species Rhipicephalus microplus. The sequence goes on from NC_134708.1 coordinate 77,045,883, forward strand.
TCCGCTTAAAATTTTCCTCCTCCTCCTCTTGCTAATTATAACCCATTCACTATATCGTATATTCGAGGAGATTGGAAACATTAAAGGGATAACTGACACAAAAATTTTCAGCGATCGTTTCGTTTAGTCGTATGAAAGGTCATGTCCCCAAGAGCCTCAAGAATGTACTGGTAAGAGCAAGTACGTCCTCAAAAATTATTTGCAGCGTCGTTTCAAAAGCTTGTTTCGGCTTCTACTGTACCCTGGCGTCACAACATGGTATGAACTTCTCATTAAGTGCTTGCGGCAAGATATCGTGACGTCTCCATGGTCGCTCCGTTCCGTGGCTCCGTTGGTGACGCGCGAGCCACGGCAAATAAACTGTGAAGAAACAGAAGATGGCCTTCGGCTTCGAGTCTTCTCGTGTGAAAGCATATGGGACATTGCGATAATTGCCACGTGCCTTAGATGCACGCCTGTTTGTATTGATTTCAGATGCGAATCAGCTTTTTGAGCTCAATCCGGGGTGTGGCGTGACCGCCAATACTGCGCATGCGCGTCCACTCCCCTTCTCTCGCCTCGGAACGCCGATGCAGGGAGTGTCTGCTAACTTACGCTCGCTCCCCCTCTCACTCCTTTGGGCATTCCTCTCCGCGGCGCTTACACCCCCATTGCTCATATGCCCGTCTCTTCCCCCCCCCCTTTATCCTATTCCAGGCTTAATTTTGCACGAAAATAAGCACAACTTTGACTCCCGCAAACACTCGTAGAATCACTCACTCATCCACCCACCCGAGAAACACATATATACGACACTGAGCGCTCACTTTGAGCGCTGAGTGTCGTGTGTGTTTCTCGGGTGGATGAGTGAGTGATTGTATGAGTGTTTGCGGGAGTCAAAGTGGCGCTTATTTTCTTGCAAAATGACGAATGAAGCTGTTAGTCTAAGCTCCTCTCTCTTGCCTCGCAACGCCGACGCTGCAGCGTCTGCTAGCGAGTTTCTTGATTAAAAAAAAACACGACCACAGCTAGCTCGCTGCACCACCGTTCACTGGCCACCAACAGTATAGAGGCACTGGACATTGACCTCTAAGTTAGTGCCGGTGGGACATTTCTTCTGTGCATTGTTGAACAATAAAAATTCACTACGTGCGCGTTCACTAAAAGCGGACTGCAGATCTCTGTGACCAATCGGAGTTTTCTGTCTCTCATTGCCCATTAACAGTGATAGGCATGTTCCGCTAGGAAGCACTGGTCCATCACTGCGTCGTTTGCGCCTCCCCATGCATCTCTCGAACGTCAACGTCACCGCCAGTGTAAGAGTTAGCGCCCGCTGCTTCGCATCTACACATGGTTCCCTTGAGCAAAAGGTGGTGTAATTTTTGTATTAGGCTCTATTTGGTGTCACTTATATGCATGCGTGGGCAATGTGATACTCTTTCGTGCTAGACTGAATGGCGGGCGTGCACTTGAGGACGAAAGGGAAATAACGGAAGTTGAACAAAACGTCTTTTGCTTTGGTTGCCCCATTTGTAACATAATATTCCGGTGCATTTTTGCCCGCCTGCCTTTAACCACATATACTGTCAATGCTGTCACTGCTGTTACAGTTTTGCAAAGCACAGTTATTGCATAAATACAGCAGCAACCGTTACTTACTCTTGTAGGAGATACCTATTGAGTCAATGTTAGTATCGTAGAAGTAGTTCTGAAAAAAAATAACATTGTTACAGGTATTAGAGAGACGTATGTCGTGATTCTTATGAAAGAACAAGCAATGTTTTTTCACTTGTCGCGAACGCGAAATGTTTGCCTGTTTTAAGATTGTAATGTAAAGTTTGGCTTCATTAAAGTTATTCCAATCAATCAATCAATCAATTAGTCAATCAAACACCCTGAAGCCATTGCCACGACTTCAAGGCAGTAGTCAATTACTTTGAACGCGAGGCATGAGAATGAATTTACTATACGACGGGTGAACAGTGCGCTTTTTCTTTAAATTCGGCATAATTTTTTTCTGACACCATGGAATCTGAAATCTACATAGCAAAAAACCACTTTGAAGAACGCCAGGCTTGCGCGGAACACACAGCATGGCCGCAGAGTAAGCCGGAGGAGCGGCCTTTCTAGACGGGATCTTGGAACGGTGGTGTACTCAGGTGTGAGGGAGCATACGACGGGTTGTTGAGGTTCCTGTGTACCCGGGTTCACGAAACTACGAGCGCCCGCCACGCCGTAGCCATCTTCATTTCGCCAAGCGAAAACACTCACTATGCGATAATGCAGGGGTCGGCATGCATCTGCGGCTCGCGGGTTGCATGCACCCTGCAGGCCAGTATTATACAAACTCCTGCGCGATTTCAATGCAACCTCTTCCAATAACTAACCGATGAACAACTCCCGATTAAGCAATGAACACCACCACCACACTCCTCGTCTGTCGGCGAGCAACATTGATGAAGTTTAAGATGCTGCCTAAGAAGAGTGTTCGGTACCACAAGTCGCATTGCAAGTTTTTGTTTTTTTTATTGATGTCGAAGCCCCTTAGCTCCGCACCCCACCGTCGCCATCGCTGCTGTCGAAGCTCCCCGCCGCATCACCGCACGCACGCCTCTCCCACCTTTCTCCCTCTCTCTGCGCTGCGCGCGCCACACACTCAGAGAAAGAGAGAGAGAGAGAGAAACAAATTTATTGATGGCATAGCAATGTCGGTAAACTTAATTTGCCAGTGGTTCGAAGGATGGTGGCATCGGCCATACCATGCTAGCCATCGGCCATACCATTCTGAGTGCGCCGGTTCTCGGCCACACACTCACTTGCTCAGTCGTTCACGTCCCTTGCGCAGCAGACGCTCTCTCCACCCGCCCCCAATCCTACCGGCCTCATGAAAGCACAGCAGCGAGGTCAGGTACAGAGCACTATACGTCCCATTTCTAAGGGGCTTCGCTCATCAGTTGTATTCGTACACGGAACTGCTCATTTTTGCTTCTAATCTATGTTGATAGATTGCATCCTTGGGACAAGTGTGCTAAAAATAAAGATTATTTCTATTCTAGTTTTGTATATAGTCAGTATTGGCAGATCCCTGTCATGTCGGTTACATGGTATTCGGTCCTCTGTTTAAAAAAAAAAAAAAGCCAGACCTGCGTGGATAGCACAGCACAGTCACAGCGAAAGCTAGAAAAGCGGCCTTTCAGGGCCTTTTCAAAACACTCATTGGATAACTACTGCAAGCGCACTTGCTTAATACCCACTAGGGCATTAATAATAAACTTTTGGGTAGTAGGCGGGCATTCGCTATGCTATTTTTTGTCATTCTTCTGAGAAGATTGGTATCCGCTAAAAACTTGCAAGGAATTTGGTGCCAATTGCTCATGCAGTGGCTGACGACGATGAGAAATTATGGCTGAAGTGGGTATGCGCCACAGTTAATAGGGGGAACGAGAACAAGCTTTTGTAATGGGTTGGTGCATAGGACGGCCCGCTCGTGTAGCTATTCGCATTGTGCGACGACTGGTTATTCTTTCGCTGTTTTAAAGCGCTTTATAAGTCGTATTACCCTGATTGCTTTCCCGACCTCAAGCCTGCCTAAGGCAAGTTTGCCAACTATTTATTTAATTTATTTAAATACCCTAAAGGCCTCGAGAGGCATTACATAGGGGGGGATACGGTTAAAAACAAGGTATACATCAATTCATATAAAAGGAACACACACAGCGATCAGACATAACTAGGTAAAAGGTACATTTTACGACAAGGATGTAACGCATGGCCCATTTCACATCTCCAGTACATTTCAATTCCAGGAATCTGCATGGCACTAGTTCTTCATCGTTTCACTAATACACGAGATATAACAACAGGGTAAGATATAGCAGCAGTAGACATATTACATATCAAGAAATGTACGCAGCACTGATTGGAATGCAGACGGATCATTTATCATCGCAATCTCGCTGGGAAGCTCGTTCCACTCGGTTACAGATAACACAAAAGGGGAATTTTGGTACTTTTTGGTCCTTGCAAATATGGACGACACTTTACGAGCATGGTCAGTGCGATTGGACACATAATAGGCAGGGAAAATATGAGCACATGAAAAAGGTGTAATACCATGATACAGAGAGTGAAAAAAGGTCAAGCGGAAGAATTTACGACGAGTGTTAAGTTCTGGAAGATTAAGAATCTGTTTTAATGCTGAGACACTTTGGTATGGCGAGTACGAGTGCAAAATGAAGCGGGCAGCCTTGTTTTGAATGGATTCAATACAGTCGGACAGTATAGCTGTGTGAGGGTTCCAAATAATTGAAGCATAATCGAGGGTTGCACGGATGAGGGAAGTGTAAGCGCGAAGTCTAGTTTCGTGGTTTGCGAGATGTAAACGGCGCTTAAGGAAGCCAAGTTTCTTTAGTGCCTTGTTTGTTACGTGTTCAATATGCATGGCCCAGTTTAAATCAGGAGTAAATGTCACGCCAAGATACTTGAAAGAAAAGGTTCGTTTAATATCCAAACTGCATAACATGTATCGATTTAATGGAGTATTTGGATTCGAAGAAAATGACATGACCTTTGTTTTATCTGTATTAATTTCCATTTTCCTCGTGTGGCACCATTTAGCCAGGGTATTTAGATCGCTTTGCAAAATAGCTACGTCATCAGTGCATGTGATCTGTCTATAAATTATACAGTCATCGGCAAACAGTCGAATTGTTGAAGTTATATTGTTCGCAATGTCATTAATATTCATCAGGAATAACAAAGGCCCTAAAACTGATCCCTGAGGTACTCCTGACTTAACGACACAGGAACTGGAGAGATTATTATTTATATTCACTTTTTGAGAGCGACCAGATAGAAATTCCTGAATCCAGCGGGTAGTTTTTATGTCTAACTTTAGGCAGTTTATTTTTTGGAGGAGCCGTATGTGGGGAACACGGTCGAAGGCTTTAGAAAAGTCGATAAATACAGCATCTGTGTAAACCAATTTGTGCAAAGAATCATGTAAATCCGTAGATAATTCAAATAACTGTGTCTGGCAAGACCGCTTGTACCTGAACCCATGTTGATTTTCGAATAACACTTTATTAGTATTAAGATGTCTCATTATGTGGGAGTATATTATATGTTCGAGGAGTTTACAACAAACTGATGTGAGTGAAATCGGGCGGTAGTTTTTTGGACTTGAGGGATCACCAGATTTATAAATGGGTATAACGTGACCAGATTTCCAATCGTCAGGGACGCACCCAGAATCAAGCGATTGCTGAAAAATTAAGGACAATAAAAACGATGATACGTGACTGGTTAATTTTAGTAGTTTTGAGCTGATGCCGTCAGGTCCAGGGCTGGACCGAAGCGGAAGTCTAGCAATTGCACGTGATACACCTACTTCCGTTACGATAATGGGCTCGCTTGGGCAAGTAATTGGAGTAGGAGTGACAGAACAGGACTCGTCAAGAGGTGGTTCTTTTGCAAAAACTTCGCTAAAGACATTGTTTAGAACCTCGGCACATTCAGAGGTGGGTACAATCGACCCATTTGCGTCTTTTAATGTTATTATAGTGTCCGTATCCTTAGGGTTAAGAACTCGCCAAAACTTTTTCGGATCAGATTTTAACAGATTCGGCAGCGTATCATTGAAATAATAATCCTTAGCTTCTTTAATAGCTTTTTCTGACTCCCGAGCTAGTTCTTTATACCTATTCCAAGTGTGGTGACTGTTAATTTGCGAAGCCTTTTTGTAAGCTCTTTTCTTTTTGTTTAGGCAACTTTTAACCTTCTTTGAAAACCAGGGAGCACTTGTTTGTGATGTGAAGGAAACCACAGGAATGCACGTATTTTCAATTTTTTTAAGGAAGTCCCGATATATTATCCAGTTTTCATTTGTTGTATGATTGCTAAATTCGTTCAGAAAAGAACACAACTCTGTTAACATGCAATTAATTTTTTCAATATCTGCTTTTTTGTAATTTAGTATGCGTTTAGGCTTTATTTTCTTGTTAAGGAGAGGCAGAGGGTGGGAACAGTGTACTACTCTGTGGTCACTAATTTCATCAAGGACTTGGACTACAACGTTTGTTGGATTGTTTGTAAAAATTAAGTCGAGGATGTGATGGCCGCGCGTCGGTGCAGTTACCATTTGAGTTAGGTGAAATAGTTTTAAGGTACGAAGGAAGCGAGATATTTCAAGTCCGACAGACATTGATAGCGATGATGGTGTGACCCAGTTAATGGAGGGGTAATTGAAATCACCGCCAAGCAGCAAGACACACTGAGGAAATTTGTTAAAAATTAATTCTAGTACATGGGTTAGGCGATCAACAAAATCTGGTTTGCTGTCAGGCGGCCGATAGTAGACCCCGATAACACAAGTGCAGCCATCAAATTGGGTTTTTACGCAGAGTAGCTCGAGAGTGGTATCAATAGTAACAAGGGAGGGTTGATAAGAGTTTCTTACAGCTATTAAGACGCCACCGCCCCGAGACAAAGTTCTATCTTTACGGAAGACCGTGAAATAATCTGGAAGTGATAGTTCACAATTGCGTATGTCTTCACGGAGCCATGTTTCAGTGCCTAGAATTATATCAGCGGAGCATGCGTGACCTACTGAAAGCAACAAGTCAACTTTATTTATAATGCTACGGAAGTTAGCGAGAAGAATAGATAGGTTTTGAACTTTTGTTTTTCTAGGCTTGAATCGGACAGCTTGTCAATCCGTGATGGGAATTTTCGGAGGGTCTGCCTGAACTACTCTTGCGGAAACCGCGTCATAGTGGTATATGTGTCCTCTGAGCTTCAGTTTGTTATGCCGTATGCTGTAGCGTTCATCCTTCTCTTTGTTCTGTTTAGCGAAATCGCGGAGCATTTTCCTTGCGAACTGTATTTTAGGGGAGAAATCTTCCTCGAGCCAGACTTTAGGTTCAGTGTTTTTGAGTTTATGCGCATTTCGAAGAAGGGAATCCTTCGTCTTTAAATTCAAGAACTTTATTATCAGTGGGCGCGTAAAACCAGGACGAGGCTGCCCAATTCGATGCGCCCGTTCAATGTCACCGGGTTGCAAGTTTATTTTTAGTTTCGAGGAACAGAAATCCCTGACTAATTTTTCGCTAGCCTCATAGTCCTCTTTCTCCTCTTCCACTAAACCTTTAATTAGCAAGTTATTTCTTCGTGAACGATTATTTAAGTCATCGACAACACCTTCAAGGTCACCATTAGTCCGCGACAAAGTCATTTTAAATTCCTCAAGTGTGTCATTCACTGCTTTGACGCCCGTGCCTATTTCAGGTACTATAGGTAGTTTTTGTTCAACTGCGCAAACTCGGGACCTAATGTCAGCAACATCCCGTTGAATTTCGTTTAAGGTTGCTGTAATGGCGTCAAAGTTTTTTTTTGTTAGTTTCAATGCATTCTTTCAGTAGAGCATACACATCATCTACTCTGGGGCCTGGATTGGCTTCAATATCTCCAGCACAGAGCAAAAGCAACGTTAGGCAGATTAAAAGTGCTAGAGAGGGTTTGGGGCACAAGACACACAGAAGGCGGGACTCTGCATAAGGGCGTTGAGCATCCGCTATCTTTTTTCTGCAGCAGTTTCTAAAGCTTCCGATACGAACCCTGTAGGTTGCAATGTCAACCCCCATGACACAAGAGACCAGGAGTGTAAGGCAAAATACAACAGTGGGGAATCAGCAGCCACAGAAAAGGGTAAAAAAAATAAAACAAAAACAACTAGGGTTCTAGTGCGTACCTATAACAAAGCAGGAAGGTGGTTGATTTCTGCGCTGCGTGGCCGCATATCCCGGAGGGTCAGGGGCGAGCAGTCCTTTTATGCTGAGCGGTGGCGCTGTGACAGCACTTAGCTGTCGCAGCGCCACTAGTCACAAGCACCAGCGTAGCTCAGTGGTAGAGTACGGGGTTGGCACCCAGCGGGCCCGGGTTCGAGCCCCACTTTGTACTTGGTGCTGTTCTTTTTCGCGCGATGCGGTTACGGACACCGGCGGCGGCGGCGGCGGACAAGTGCAAGTGACCCGAGTTGTGATCTCATTACATCTTTCGCTGTAAGACGTTTCGGACCCGTGCATTAATGATTTAGGGCCGTGCGTATATTCGAGCTGTGAATTTGACTAGAATAATACCTAATGGAATGATTCGATTCGAAATTCCGATAGCTCTTAATGGAAGGTTCGAATTATTCAACAGGGCGAATATCTGAAACGCGGCAGAGGCCGAAGATGCAGCTTAGTTCGGGTTGGTTGGCTATACATTCGGGTGGGATGGCTCGGAATAGAGGCACCTATACCAGCATTCAAGCTCTAGATAGTCGTCACGGCTCATCGCATAAGACATGATTTCCCCAAGCGTAGCCACCCGCTGCTTAGTTTATGAAGTTATACGAAAATCAAGTCATCCATGCTTCCGACGAAATCGTTCAACATATTCAGCCCAGTTTCCCCCCGGGCGCGAGAAAACAGAATATATATATATATATATATATATATATATATATATATATATATATATATATATATATATATATATATATATATATATATATATATATATATATATATATATATATATTGTAGCGAAGCCTCCAAACTCTGAAATGGATCGAACTCTTGAGTACCTCCTAGTGGGGCTACCCAAAAAGGACGCCGCTCGCGCTGAGATCCCGTGCTTGGCTGTTACTGTCGCCATTGTATATTCTCGCTCGTTGCCGGCTAATAAACGCCTTGACAATTTGGTGGAGAGTGCTGCGATCCCCGTCTATGCCTTTGGAGCTACGATCACGTACCCTGCCATCTACTGTGTACCACGACGCTTCTCAGCAAACGCCTCCTCCAATGCCACCCCCTTGTCCCGGTGTCCCCAGAATCCGCGATCCACCCATCTTCACTGGCGCTGATGGCACTGACGTGGAGGACTGGCTCGCCATTTACGACCGCGTAAGCGTCCCCAACAAATGGGACGAGGACGGCAAGCTGACCAACTTGGTATTCTACCTTACGGGTGTTGCCAGTTTGTGGTACAACAACCACGCGTCCGATTTTGCCACCTGGTCCGATTTTAAGACCGCAATCATCAACGTCTTCGGCCGCCCTGCTGTTCGCAAGCTGCAAGCCAAGCAGCGCTTACGTGAACGTGCTCAGGAGGCTGGTGAGTCATTCACCAGCTATATTGAAGACGTCCTGGACCTATGCAACAAATCTAATCTCACCATCTCTGAGTCTGACAAGATCCGAAACATCATGAAATGCATTGACGATGATGCCTTCACGATGCTGCTCGCCAAAAACCCCGGCACAGTGGCTGAGGTCATCACACTGTGCCAGAGCTACGAGGAGCTCCGCCGGCAGCGTTCGATGACCCGACGCTCCCCACCACGAGCGGCAACGCTTGCTGGCTTGGAGGCCAGTTGTGACCAAGTGGCGTTGATGGCAGACCTAAAGTCCTTCATCTTGAGGAAATCGCGCGTCAGTTCTCGCTCCTGCCCTTTGCCCACCAACCGACTGTTCAACAATCGCCTACTACCCTTCTCCCTCCCATCCGTCGAGCGATTGAACAGGAAATAGCGGAGGTAGTGCCTGCGTACCACCCCCACAGCCTCCGGCTCCTGCGCCACTGAGTTACGCGCAAGTGGTCGCCAGGCCGCCCCAAGTCGTTCCAGCACCCGCCCCTCTGACTTACGCTGAAGCTTCCGCTCGACCTCCGTCCTTTGCAGCGGGTGTGCCCGCTACGTATGTTGACGTAACCCCTCAGCCTCAGCTTCAGTCCACTATGCAGCCACCGTTCCGTCCATCGGCCCTTGCGACATGGGTGAGACCTACCCCGGTGAACAGATGGCGCACACCCGACAACCGGCCCATCTGCTTTGCCTGCGGTTACGCCGGTCTCGTGGCCCGTTATTGTCATCGCGTACAGCCGGCTCCAATTTCTTCACCTGTTGCTGGCCAACTCAGCCGTCCTTATGGTGAAGAACCACCGTCTATGCCACCTCGATCTCGCCCAAGTCCATCTCGAAGATCACCGTCTGCACGACGTCGTTCCCTGTCCCCCATGCGGCCAAGTGCGGCTGCTCATGAGCGGGAAAAGCAGTCGTCGCAGTCCCCGAGGCAAGGACTGCGAGGCTATCACAATGTGAAAGCCCTAAGAGCAGCCCCTCGAATGTCATTGACGTGCTTGTGGACGGTGTTTGTGCATCGGCTCTTATCGACACTGGAGCTGCCGTATCAGTTATGGACGAAAAACTCTGCCGCTTACTTCAAAAAGTGACGACGCCACTTTCTGGGTTATCCCTCCGTACTGCAAGTTTGCACCGTATTCATCCTACAGCAGGGTGCACAGCTCACGTTGTCATCCAGGACGTTCTGTATGTCGCCCAGTTCATCATCATTCAGGCATGCTCTCATGACGTCATCCTGGGATGGGACTTTCTCTCCCGCCATGACGCCGTCATCCATTGTGCCGCCGCCGAAATTGAGCTCTCACCCTTCTCGCATTTGATGCCAGAAGACAGTCCCTCGACACTGAGCAAGATTCGAGCGAAAGACGATACAACAGTGCCTCAAAACTCGACGACGGCTGTGTCTGTCTACTGCACCGGTCTCTCCGACACCACTGCACTTGTTTCGCCATCTGACCGCGCTTGCAGCAGGAAAGGGTTGCTAGTACCTTTCGCGACCGTGCAGGTCAACCAGGGCAACGCTGCTATTTTTGTAACCAACCCGTCCCCGTACGCTGTTACCTTGCTTCGAGGGGAATGTCTCGGCAGAGTGGAACCAGTCGACGACGCACAAGTCCTGGACGTACCCGATGACAAGCGCGGTCCCAGGTCGTGTACCATCAATGCTGTTTCCACTTCTGATCCGTCATCTGCTGATGTATTTGGCCCCTCCATCGCTGACAACCTTACGGCCGTACAGCGTTCCCAACTTCTGGACCTGTTGCAAGAATATCGTTCTTCTTTCGATGTCGGGCGAAGTTCTCTCGGTCGCACGTCCGTTGTTACGCATCGCATCGACACTGGTGCCCATCCACCTTTACGGCAACGTCCATATCGCGTGTCGCCTGCTGAACGTCGAGTAATTAATGATCAGGTTGACGATATGCTCCGACGCGACGTTATTCGGCCCTCGGACAGTCCATGGGCGTCTCCTGTTGTTCTTGTTGCGAAGAAAGACGGTTCTGTGCGGTTCTGTGTGGACTACAGACGGCTCAATAAGATCACTCGCAAGGATGTTTGTCCACTGCCACGCATCGATGACGCGATTGACAGCCTTCATAGAGCTGATTTTTTTTCTTCTCTCGATCTGCGCTCGGGGTACTGGCAAGTACCCATGGCTGACGACGCTCGACCAAAGACCACCTTCGTCACGCCAGACGGCTTGTACGAGTTTAACGTCATGCCGTTTGGTCTATGTAATGCACCTGCGACCTTTGAGCGCATGATGGACACCGTTCTGCGCAACTTGAAACGGTACACGTGCTTGTGTTACCTCGACGATGTCATTGTCTTTGCTCCGGATTTCTCCACGCATCTCTAACGTCTGAAAGAAGTTTTCGCACGTGTGAGCAATGCAGGCTTGCAACTAAATCTGAAAAAGTGCCGCTTTGCAGCACGGCAACTCACTATACTGGGTACGTCGTGTCCAAAGACGGCATTCTTCCTGATCCTGCCAAGCTTCAGGCCGTGGCCGAATTCCCTAAACCTGCATCTGTCAAAGAACTGCGTAGTTTCGTGGGCCTGTGTTCATACTTCAGACGCTTCATGCGAAACTTTGCCACGATCATATCACCGCTGACGAAGCTCCTTGGAAGTAACGGGCCCCTCAATTCGTGGTCATCCGAGTGCGACGACGCGTTCGCGAAGCTCCGCCATTTGTTGACGTCGCCTCCCATTCTACGCCACTACGACCCTATAGCCCCAACGGAGGTGCACACGGACGCCAGTGGTGTAGGCCTCGGCGCTGTCCTGGCGCTGCGAAAGCCCGGATTCCCTGAATATGTCGTAGCATATGCAAGCCGTACGCTCACGAGAGCCGACTCAAACTACACCGCCACGGAGAAAGAGTGCCTGGCGATCGTCTGGGCTCTTACAAAGTTTCGACCTTATTTGTATGGTCGCCCATTCGATGTCGTCACCGACCATCATGCACTATGCTGGCTTTCATCATTGAAGGATCCCTCAGGCCGTCTCGCCCGTTGGGCTCTTCGCTTACAAGACTACGACATCCGTGTGCTGTACCGCAACGGACGCCAGCATGCTGACGCTGATGCCCTCTCACGCTCCCCTCTACCTCAAGACCTGCTCAGTAACCTCAACTGCTGTATCTGCCATCGATGTTAACATCCTCGCTACCGAACAGTGAAAGGATAATTGGATCGCCCCGACATCGACTTGCTCTCCGATCCGTCCGCTACACCATCCACACGTGCCTTGCGTCGTCGAGCTCACCATTTCGTCATCCGTGACGGCCTCCTACACCGACGCAATTACAACTCCGATGGCCGGCAGCGGTTACTCGTCATACCCCGCAGTCTGCGGTTGGAGATATGTGAATCTTTCCATTCTGATCCGAAATGTGCGCACTCTGGGGTATTCAAAACTTACCACCGCATTCGACAACGCTACTTCTGGCGCGGGATGTACCGCTATGTGCAGCAGTTTGTTCGCTCTTGCCTCACTTGCCAACGCCGTAAACCGTCAGCCCACATGTCGCACGCCGGTCTGCAACCGTTATCTTGCTCTGACCATCCCTTTGGGCGCGTAGGTATCAATTTGTATGGACCATTTCCTTTGACGTCGGCTGGTAACCGCTGGGCCATCGTTGCCGTTGACCATTTAACGCGATACGCCGAAACCGCCGCTCTCCCTGCGGCTACTGCGCACGATGTTGCGTCCTTCCTGCTACATCGATTCATACTGCGCCACGGACCACCCCAAGAGCTTCTCAGCGATGGAGGCCGTGTCTTCTTGTCGGAAGTCGTCGAAGTCATTCTGACGGAGTGCCATTCTGTCCACCACAAAACTACTGCTTACCACCCACAGACGAATGGCCTCACCGAACGCTTTAACCGCACCCTCGGCGACATGCTTTCTATGTACGTCGCTACCAACCACACTAATTGGAATAATATACTGCCCTTCGTCACCTACGCCTACAACACTGCCCCTCAGAGCACGACTGGTTTTTCACCTTTCTACTTGCTGTACGGAAGGAACCCGTCACACACCATGGACACGATACTCCCGTACACGCCGGATCCATCCGAGTGTACACCTATTTCTGAGACAGCCAGGCTTGCTGAAGAGTGTTGCGAGCTTGCCAAGAGCAAGATCGGCAGAAGAGTATTCGTGATGGCTCCACCACTTCTGAGCCCACGTTCCTTTCTGGTGCGCTTGTATGGCTCTCGATCCCGACCTCTGTAGTTGGCCTCTCTTCCAAACTACGTCCCAAATACGAAGGCCCCTACCGTGTCATCGAGCGCACCTCACCCGTCAACTATCTGATCAAACCCGTTGAACAATCTTCGGACATGTGCCGCCGTGGGCGAGACATCGTCAACGTGGAGCGCCTGAAGGTTTATTAAGACCCGCTCATAGTAACAAGCTGTTAGGTCGCCAGGCGGCTCCCTCTTCGACCCCGGGGTAATTGTAGTGAAGCCTCCGAACTCTGAAATGGGTCGAACTCTTGAGTACCTCCTAGTGGGGCTACCCAACAAGGACGCCGCTCGCGCTGAGAGCCCGTGCTTGGCTGTGACTGTCGCCATTGTCTCATCTCGCTCGTTTCCGGCTAATAAACGCCTTAACAATATATATATATATATATATATATATATATATATATATATATATATATATATATATATATATATATATATATATATATATATATATATATATTGATTGTAGTGGGGAATTCGCAAGGCGCTGACTAGTGGGACCATCTCTTTCGGAGTGCGAAGCGCGAGTGTGTGCACGAGCTGTAGATGCTGGACGGCTCGAGCATTTCTGTTCCTACCGGCTGCCTGCCTACTACCTGGCGTCGCTATTAAACTCCCTTGCAAAGTGGTGGAAGTGTGCTGGGTACGCAAACCTGGAACTTCGAAGCCGGAAGCTGCCCACTGCATCAGCAATGCCTGATCAGACGACCGAGCAAGGCACCCCCCTGCAGAGCACGGCCCAATCTCAACTGGTCATCGTACCTACCACCTTGCGCCAACGGGATCCCCCCTTCTTCAGCGGCACCGAGGACCAAGATGTGGAAGACTGGTTGCAGCTGTTTGAAAAGGTGAGCGCCGCCAACAAGTGGGACGACCCCTCGAAATTGGAGTACGTCCCATTTTATCTCAAAGACGTCGACAGCCTGTGGTTCACAAACCACCGTACGGAATTTACCACTTGGGCCGCGTTCAAGACCACTCTTGCAGCTGTGTTCGATCGCCCCGCAGTGCGCAAACTGCGTGCTGAACAGCGCCTACGCGGACGAGCGCAAAGGCAGGGCGAAAACTTCACTAGCTACATTGAAGATGTTATCGATTTATGCCGGCGCTTTAACCCTGAGATGACCGAGCAAGAAAAGATCAGGCATATCTTGAAAGGAATAGACGATGAGGCCTTTCAAATGTTGCTGGCAAAGGTCCCAAGTACCGTATCCGAATTTGTAACCTTGTGCCAGAACTTGGAAGAGATTCGCAAGCAACGTGCATTAGTTCGGAGGTCAACGACAGCAGACGACTCTCTCGCTTCCCTGGCCGTCAGTGGTGACAGCACCCTGCTGGAGCAGATAAAAGTATATGTACGTGAAGAGGTCGCACGACAGCTTTCGTGTCTCTCGTATCTGCCGACCACCGAAGCACCAACGAACCGTCTAACGCCGACAATAAGACAGGCTATTCAGGAGCAGGTCTCCGAGGCGTTGCCATTACCTACGCCTGCCTCTCCATCAACACCTGTTGCCGCGCCACTGACTTATGCGGCCGTCACGACAATGCCTCCGCCTCGTCTGCCATTGTATACGCCACAACCTGTGCGACCTTCTACCGCGCCGTTTCCAGCTACACAGCAGCATGCTGGAAATCCTTGGCCCACTGCTGACAACCGGCCGATATGCTACTTTTGCGGGATTCCAGGTCACGTTGCGCCTCTATGTCGTCGGCGCTTCGCAGCTAATACACCAAGATACCCTGACTACTCGTTTCGGCCTTCATGCCACGCGCCTCACGTGCCACCTGAAGTTCACGAACGCGATGCGCAAGCTGCTTCCGGCACCCGAACCTCCGCTTCTCGACGTTCTACTTCCCGCTCACCTTCCCCTTCACCAAGTCGTCGTTCCGTGTCGCCTATGCGTCGACGACCTACCTCCATTGAGACGGAAGACTAACTGCCGCAGCTCCGGAGGCACGAGCTGCGTCATCGTCTAATTGTTTAAGTCCTCGCCTGTCTCCCGCCAATCTTATCGATGTAATCGTCGAAGGTGTACGAACACTTGCACTCATCGATACCGGTGCCGCGATATCTGTGATTAGCCAAAGACTCTGCCGCTCTCTTCGTAAAGTGACGATGCTTTCTCCCGTAGTTTCTTTGAGCACTGCGAGCGCCCAACAAATTGAGCCCGTCGCGCCTTGTACGGCAAAAGTGGTTATTCGAGACGTGTTGTACATCATTGAATTTCACGTGTTGGCTTCATGTTCCCACGATGTCGTCCTAGGATGGGATTTCCTATCACGTCATCACGCCGTCGTGGACTGCGCTCGGGCCGAAGTGGAGCTGTTACCGTTTCGTGATGCGCCTTCTGTTGATGCGGCCGTATCTAGTGTGGCTAACCTTGTCGTCGTGACGGACATAGACCTTCCTCCTTTCAGCGCCCAATTTGTCCCTTCCTGCTGCACTTCACTTTCTGACGCTACCGTCCTATTCACGCCATCTCACATCTTTGGTAGCCGCCATCACACATCGCTGCCATTCGCCGTTCTTGCGCTTTGTAAAGACACTACCGGAATATTTATTTCCAATCCGAACTCGTGCCCCCTCAGTTTGCGCCGCAACGAGACGCTCGGCCATATTCAGCTTATCGATGAAGGTACTATCGTGCCTGCCGATTTCTTCGACACCAAGCCGAATATGGAACTGAACGCGTTGGTTCCTCACTTTGCCCCGAACAGTGTGTCCTCCGATGCATTTCATCGTTCTATTGACTGCCATCTAGCCCCGGCTTAACGAGAGCAGCTTTTTACCCTGTTACACGAATTCAGGCGTTCGTTCGACTTTCCCCAAGCGGTTCTAGGAAGAACGAACGCAATTGTGCACACAATTGACACAGGAAAGAGTACTCCTTTGCGCCAGCGCCCCTATCGTGTGTCTCCGGCAGAGCGTCGCGTGTAGACGACATGCTACAGCGTGGAGTCATCAAGCCTTCTTGTAGTCCTTGGTCTTCACCAATTGTACTCGTCAGAAAAAAGGATGGTTCGATACGGTTCTGCGTAGACTACAGGCGCCTAAACAACATTACGAGGAAAGATGTTTACCCTCTTCCCCGCATAGACGACGCTCTCGATTGTCTCCAAGGTGCAGAATTCTTTTCCTCGCTTGACCTTCGCTCAGGCTATTGGCAGGTCCCAATGGCTGAGTCTGATCGTCCAAAAACGGCGTTCGTCACACCAGATGGACTCTATGAATTCACCGTAATGCCATTCGGACTCTGCAATGCGCCCGCCACATTCGAGCGAATGATGGACAGCATTTTACGCGGTCTCAAATGGAACATCTGCTTGTGCTATCTTGATGAAGTTGTGGTCTTTTCACCCGATTTCACTTCGCATCTCACTCGTCTGCGTAAGATTCTACAGTGCCTTACAAACGCCAGGCTTCAGCTTAACCTGAAGAAGTGTCACTTCGGGGCTAAACAACTCACCATACTTGGTCATGTCTCGAAAGCCGGCATTCTTCCCGACCCTGACAAGCCTCGTGCTGTTGCCGAATTTCCTAAGCCGACTACTGTTAAAGAACTACGGAGCTTTGTGGGCCTGTGCTCCTATTTTCGTCGTTTTGTCCGGAACTTTGCCTCCATCATCGCTCCACTCACCAAACTCCTTGCTGGCCCTGCAGATCTTTCGAATTGGACAGAAGCCTGTGACGAATCCTTCACAACACTGCGCCAACTACTTACCTCACCACCCGTACTGCGTCATTACGACCCTACTGGCCGACCGAAGTACACACAGATGCAAGTGGCGTCGGCCTTGGTGCAGTACTCGCGCAACGCAAACCAGGTTTTACGGAGTATGTGGTCGCCTATGCCAGCCGCGCCCTCACTAAGGCAGAAGCCAACTATTCTGTTACTGAAAAAGAGTGCCTGGCGATTGTGTGGGCGTTAAACAAGTTTCGCCCCTATTTGTACGGCCAAACTTTTGAAGTGGTAACAGACCATCACTCACTCTGTTGGTTGGCTTCACTGAAAGATCCTTCTGGTCGCCTCGGACGTTGGGCACTACGCCTCCAGGAATTCGACATACGCGTCGTCTACCGATCGGGGCGAAAGCACTCTGACGCAGATGCGCTTTCACGATCCCCTGTGAAATCTGATGAATCGGAAATATCAGCCCTTGTCCTTCCCCCCTGCTCCGTCAGCGTCACAGACATGCCATCCGAACAGCGGAAAGACCCTTGGATTGTCTCGCTCTTGAATATGCTTTCTGACACATCAACTTCCGGTTACCCTCGTGCTCTTCGCCGCCAAGCAACGCATTTCGCCATACGAGATGGCCTGTTATACCGTCGCAACTATCAAGTGGTGGGTCGTAAATGGCTGCTAGTCATACCCAGCCATATGCGCTCTGATATCTGCGAATATTTTCATGCTGAGCCTCAACACGCACACACCGGTGCGCTGAAGACGTTTGAACGGATCCGCCAACGTTACTACTGGCGGGGTATGTACACGTTTGTACGCAAACACATTCGCTCATGTTCCCTGTGTCAGCAGCGCAAGACATTCCCTCATTCACCCGGTCAACTGCAGCCTTTACCATGTCCTGCACGCCCATTTGACCGTGTTGGGATTGACCTATACGGCCCGCTACCGTGCTCTGTTGGTGGTAATCGATGGGTGATTGTGGCTGCCGACCATCTGACAAGGTACGCCGAAACGGCAGCGCTACCTTCGGCTGGTGCTCGTGACGTTGCAACCTTCATCTTGCATCGGTTTGTTCTTCGTCATGGTGCACCACGGGAGCTCCTGAGTGACAGGGGCCGTGTATTCTTGTCCGAAGTTCTGCAGCAGCTCTTACATTCATGCCGCACGGTACACCGCACATCAACAGCCTACCACCCTCAGACGAACGGCCTAATGGAACGTTTCAATAGAACTCTCGGAGACATGCTCGCTATGTATATTGATTCGGACCATTCCAATTGGGACGTTGTCCTTCCTTTCGTGACGTATGCCTACAATACGGCGATTCAATCAACAACGGGCTTTTCTCCATTTTTTCTTTTATATGGTCGTGACCCATGCAGCACAGTCGACACAATTCTGCCATACAATCCTGATGCCTCCGAGTTCAGCCCAGTTTCTGAAATGGCAGAACATGCCGAAGAGTGTCGTCAGCTTGCACGGTCCTTCACAGCCGATAATCAAGCCCTCCAAAAAGATCGCCACGACCGTGATCTTGTTCAGGACACATTCCCCGTCGGTTCTCTCGTGTGGCTCCGACTGCCTTTCCACTCTCCTGGACTGACTCCCAAATTTGCACCGAAGTATACGGGCCCTTACCGCGTCATACAGCACCCTTCTTCTGTGACCTATGTGATTGAACCACTCAAGCCATCCACGGACAAGCGCCGCCTTGGTCGTGAGACGGTCCACGTCAGTCGCCTCAAGCCCTGCTACGACCCTCCTGTTCTCTCCTCACCTTGAGTCGCCAGGATGGCTCGTCTTGGTCGCCGGGGTATTGTAGTGGGGAATTCGCAAGGCACTGACTAGTGGGACCATCTCACCATCTCTCTCGGAGTGCGAAGCGCGAGTGTGTGCAAGAGCTGTAGACGCTCGACGGCTCGAGCATTTCTGTTCCTACCGGCTGCCTGCCTACTACCTGGCGTCGCTATTAAACTCCCTTGCAATATATATATATATATATATATATATATATATATATATATATATATATATATATATATATTATAAAGAAGAAGAGGTACTCCGGCGCCGAGGCAGCAGCATCGAGTGTGCAGCAGCGGCTCGAGCTCGGAAATCGCGGCTGGTGCATCGCCTTCCAAGCCTTCCAAGCATCAACCTTTCTGCTTAATAAATCTCCTTTATAATTGGTGGAGGTGCTAGGTACCGTCCCTTACACCTTCCCGCTACCATCCTGGAACTCCGTTCTCGACGGCTACCTTCTGCTATGCCGGACGCCGATCAGCAGACGCTTCCATCTCTTCCGGCCACCTGTCCAGGCAGTGTTCCTCAGCGGGAGCCTCCAATCTTCAGTGGAACAGATGACAATTAACGACGTTGAAGAGTGGCTATCGACTTTCGAACGGGTGAGCGCTTTTAACAGATGGACGGACGCAGACAAGTTGACACGCGTTTAGTTCTATCTCGCGGGTGTAGCCAGCCTTTGGCTTAGAAACCACCAGGCAGGCGTCCGAACGTGGCCGCAATCTAAAACGTCGATTGTAGCAGTCTTAGATCGACCTGCCGTCCGAAAACTTCGTGCCGAGGAACGTTTACGCACACGCGCACAAGAAACGGGTGAAACCTTCACAAGTTACATAGAGGACGTCGTCGATTTGTGCAGACGCGTGAACGCCGAAATGACGGAAGCTGAAAAATGTAAGCACATCCTCAAAGGAATTGACGACGACGCTTTTCAAATGCTCTTGGCGAAAAGCCCGATCACTGTTAACGACGTAATTAGCCTCTGCCAAAGCTACGATGAATTGCGGAAGCAGCGAGCTCTGACAAGACGTCCTCGAGCGCACGATTTGGCATTGCTGTCTAGTGTCATCAGTGGTCATTACCACGCGTCACTAATAGCCGAAATAAAAGCATTTGTCCGCGAAGAAGTTGCACGACAGCTTTCCTTGGTGCCTTTCACACCAGAAGCTACCACAACTTTACCATCGTCTCTACGTGACGTCATTCAAGGAGAGGTCGCCGAGGTCTTACCAGCTGCTCGCGAGCCTAATCTTGTGGCTGCTCCTCTCACCTACGCCGCGGCTGCAGCCATGCCAACTCGCAAGGCGCCTGCGTCTCCGTTCCAGCCTCGCGCGAGCTATCCCCCAGCTCCAGTTCACTGGACCAGCACTAACACCGCCAACCCGTGGCGCACCCTCGATAATCGCCCGATATGTTACGCTTGTCGATACCCCGGACACGTCGCAAGGTATTGCCGCCGCCGGACGCATATCACTAATGAAAACCGCCGTGAGCCTTTCTTCCCTCTTGACTCCAACGCGCGATACGGTTCCTCCACTCCAATGCCAGCCCGCTACCAGGACGACCACCGCCCTCGGCCGGGACGTCTTCGCTCGCCCTCTCCACGCCGCCGCTCGCCTTCTCCTATGCGTCGACGGCCCGCACCTAACGAGGAAGAAAACTAGACGACGCAGTTCCTGAGGCAAGAACTGCGCAAGTTTCGGTTTGCCCAAGTCCTCATTTGTCACCTACCAATGTTATTGATGTGTTCGTCGAAAATATCCCTACTGTCGCTCTTGTAGATACCGGTGCAGCTGTTTCGGTTATAGATGCTGGATTTTGTCGCTCAATTCGTAAGGTTACGACGCCTTTCTCCGGATTATCGCTTCGCACAGCCAGTTCAACCGACCGCAGTATGTACAGCCCGCGTGACAATTCAGGACGTTCTGTATACGATAGAGTTCGTGGTTCTTTCATCATGCTCCCATAATATTATTTTGGGATGGGACTTTTTGTCGCGTCATAACGCCGTAATCGACTGTGCTAGGGCTGAGGTCGAATTTTGCTCACTGGATGACCAAGCGTCCGTCGACACCCAGTTTGCCGCTAAACTTGTCGTTAGCGATGACACCTACATCCCTCCATGCTCTTTTGCGTTCGTGCCAGTTTCATGCGGCGCCATATCCGACGGGACGGTCTTCTTCACACCATCTCCAATATTCGTCGCCCGAAGAGCTCTCCCCCTGCCTTTTGCTGCTCTCGATCTTGTAGAAGAGTCAACCACAATGCCAATTTATAATCATGACTCGTCGTCTTTATCCCTACTTTGTCGCGAGTGCCTTGGCCACGTCGAGACAATCAGTTCTTCTAGAAATATATCCGTCCCCGATGAGGTGCCTTCTACCTCCGTCTGTGAACTGGCTGTCGTCTCAGCGCCTGACTCAACGTCGGCAAACATATTTCAACCATTCATCGCTTCAGAATTGACATCTTCGCAGCGTTCACAACTCCTCATCATTCTTGAGAGCTACCGCCACTCTTTCGACGTTGAACAAACATCTCTTGGCCGTGCCTTAGCAGTAGAACACGACATTGACACTGGGTCCCACTCACCGCTGCGACAACGACCATATCGCGTGTCCGCTACAGAACGCCGCGTCATTGCTGACCAAGTAGACGACATGCTTCGCAGAGGCGTCATTCGACCTTCACAGAGCCCATGGGCGTCTCCGGTGGTTCTCGTCAAAAAGAAAGACGGTTCTATTCGTTTCTGTGTCGATTTCCGGTGATTGAACAAGATCACGCTGAAGGATGTCTATCCACTACCGCGCATTGACGATGCTTTGGACAGTTTGCAGGGTGCCGAGTTCTTTTCCTCGTTAGACTTGTGGTCAGGCTACTGGCAGGTGCCTATGGCGGAGGCTGATCGCCCCAAAACCGCTTTTGTCACGCCAGACGGCTTATATGAATTTACCGTCATGCCCTTCGGACTTTGCAATGCACCTGCAACGTTCGAACGAATGATGGACAACATCCTGCGTGGACTAAAATGGAAGATATGCTTGTGTTACCTCGATGATATCGTGGTCTTCGCCCCTAACTTTGACACACACTTACGTCGCCTTCAGCACGTCCTTACTTGCTTAACTAACGCCGGTTTGCAATTAAACCTCAAAGAATGTCGATTTGCCATGCGTCAACTGAACATTTTGGGCCACGTTGTTTCCAAGGAAGGCATCCTCCCGGATCCCGAGAAATTGCGAGCTGTTACGGCGTTTCCTAAACCTGCCACAATCAAAGAACTTCGAAGTTTCATCGGCTTGTGTTCGTATTTCCGGCGATTCGTCCGAAACTTCGCGTCTATTATATCACCTCTCATGCAACTTCTCAGCAGCTGTAAAGACCTCTTATCGTGGTCCCCTGCCTGCGACGAGGCTTTCACCACCCTGCGACGGCTTCTTACGACGCCACCCATTCTACGCCATTTCGATCCTGAAGCTCCAACTGAAATCCACACCGACGCCAGTGGTGTAGGCCTGGGTGCTGTGCTCGCACAGCGTAAACCGGAACATCAGGAATACGTCATGGCATACGCTAGTCGCACACTTACCAAGGCTAAGAGCAACTACAGCGTCACAGAAAAGGAGTGCTTGGCCATTGTGTTGGCCCTTCGAAAGTTTCGCCCATATCTATATGGTCGTTATTTTGACGTCGTGACCAACCACCACGCGCTGAGCTGGCTTTCGACGTTAAAGGCCCATCTGGCCACCTCGCTTGCTGGGCGTTGAAAATTCAAGATTACGACATACGCGTGGTTTATCGGTCAGGACAGAAGCATGCTGACGCCGACGCCCTTTCCCGTTCCCCCCTGTCCCAGAATGCCACAGCTGACTCCGCTTGCGATTCCACATTGTCATCGCTTGACTTTGACACCATTGCTATCGAACAACGCAATGACCCGTGGACTGCGTCTCCCCTCAATCACCTCTCCGACACTTCTGAACTCCCAAAGACGCGAACGCTTCGGCGCCAAGTTCCACACTTCTCGATACGTGACACGCTTCTCTATCGACGTAACTACGCACCAGAGGGACGCAAGTGGCTGCTCGTCGTTCCACGAAACCTGAGGTCACAGATTTGTTCCTCTTTTCACGCTGACCCACAATGTGGCCACGCAGGAGTCTTCAAGACCTACGAAAGGCTTCGACATCGCTACTACTGGCGTGGCATGTATACCTTCGTCCGAAACTTCGTCCGCTCTTGTGCCGAATGTCCGTGCCGAAAATCTCATCACACGCCTCCGCCGGTGAACTGCAGCCTTTACCATGCCCTTCCCGACCCTTCGAACGGGTTGGAATAGATATTTATGGGCCACTTCCATTGACTCCGACTGGCAACAGGTGGATAATAGTTGCTATCGACCACCTAACGCGCTATGCTGAGACCGCTGCTCTTAAAACGGCTACAGCACAGGAGGTTGCCACTTTCCTACTGCGTCATTTTGTGTTGCGTCATGGAGGCCCTCAAGAACTCCTCAGTGACCGCGGCCGTGCCTTCTTGTCCGAGGTCATTGAAAAATTGCTCGCTGAGTGTGCTATTGTACATCGCACATGTACCGCTTACCACCCACAAACCAATGGGGCTACCGAGCGCTTTAATCGTACTCTCGGTGACATGCTATCTATGTATGTGACGCCTGACCACTCTAACGGGGACTTAGTTTTCCCATTCATTACATACGCCTATAATACGGCAACGCAAGCGACAACAGGCTTCTCCCCTTTTTACCTCCTCTACGGCCGTCACCCCTCCCACACCACTGACACCATTTTGCCCTATCGACCAGACGCGTCCGAGTGCCTACCGATCTTGGGCGCCGCCAGACACGCAGAAGAATGCCGCCAGTTACTCGTCGCTTTACCTGCGATGACCAAAACAGGCAAAAAGCAATTCATGATGCCCAGACCTCAACTCCCGTTTTTCTTCCGGGTTCTCTTGTATGGCTGTCAGTGCCGCATCGCACACCTGGGCTCTCTTCCAAACTTCTGCCAAAGTACGATGGGCCATATGGTATTGTCGAACAAACTTCGCCAGTAAACTACCTCATTGAGCCTCTTACGCCACCATCAGACTTGCGACGTCACAACCGCGAGGTCGTACACGTCCAGAGGCTCAAGCAATACCACGGTTCAACGCCGCCTGCCCAGGACTAAGTCGCCAGGATGGCTCCTTTTTTCTCCATGGGGCCATTGTAAAGAAGAGGAAGTACTCCGGCGCAGAGGCAGCAGCATCGAGTGTGCAGCAGCGGCTCGAGCTCGGAAATTGTGGCTGGTGCATCGCCTTCCAAGCCTTCCAAGCATCAACTTTTCTGCCTAATAAATCTCCTTTATAATATATATATATATATATATATATATATATATATATATATATATATATAAATATATATATATATATATATATATATATATATATATATATATATATATTGAAATAACTTGAAGATAGCACATAAGAAAAGGATCGTATTTACTAACGTTTCGGCCGTGGCACGGCCTTCGTCAGAGAGCCGTGCCACGGCCTCTGACGAAGGCCGTGGCCGTGACGAAGGCCGTATATATGTATATATATACATATATATATATATATATATATGTATATATATATATATATATATATATATATATATATATATATATATATATATATATATATATATATATATATATATATATATATATATATATATATATATATATATATATATATATATATATATATATATATATATATATAGGCGAGAGATAAATCCAATGGTTCCGGTAGGAAATGCAGTCGAAAAAAGGAAGACGACAAACGTACGAAACGCAGTTTTTACTAACGTTTCGGCAGGTGGGCCTGCCTTCGTCGGAGTAAATCATTATATATATATTTACTCCGACGAAGGCAGGCCCACCTGCCGAAACGTTAGTAAAAACTGCGTTTCGTACGTTTGTCGTCTTCCTTTTTTCGACTGTATATATATATATATATATATATATATATATATATATATATATATATATATATATATATATATATATATATTGTAGTGAAGAAGAGGAGCTTCAGCGGCATTTCTTCGCGCATCAGGGGCATCGCCATCAGCATAAGCTCGTGTTTGCTGCGCTTGGCCGGACGCTGCTGACTGCTTCACTTTCTGCGTTCTGCGCTGCAAATAAACCCCGTTACAAGTGGTGGATTCTGCTGGGTTTCGATCACCCCGGAGCTTCGGAATCGCATTTTACCATCCATTATGCCTACCGACGCAAGCGACGCTCCAACTCCTCCACCGGCACCGCGTACTGTTTTCTGCGCCGGTTCTCTGCGTCTGCGAGATCCCCCTGTTTTCTCAGGTACAGAAGACAAGTACGTTGACGACTGGATTTCAATGTACGAGCGAGTGAGTACTCATAACAAATGGGATGACGCCGCCAAGTTGGCCTACGTCTCCTTCTACCTGTCGGACGTGACCAAGCTGTGGTTTATAAACCACGAAGCGGAACTCCCTACATGGTCGGTCTTCAAAACAAGCCTCACACAAGTTTTCGGGCGGCCTGAGGTACGCGAACGCCGTGCCGAACAACGCGTACATACTTGGTCCCAGCAGCTTAGTGAGAATTTCACAAGCTATATTGAGGACGTTCTGGACCTTTGCAAGCGAGTCAACGAGTCGATGTCTGAAGAGCTTAAGATCAAGCGCATCATGAAGGGCATTGAGGACGACGCTTCCAAATGTTGCTTTCTAAGAGTCCTCGCACTGTCCTAGAACTGACCGAGGTATGCCAGAGTTTTGACGAGTTGCGCAGGCAACGTCTTTCCAACCGACGTCCCTCGGTGCTCGATGACTCTTCGTCTAGCCTTTCCACCCTTGGCATAGGAGAAGACATGTCCCTCTTCTCTCCAAGATCCAAGAGTTCATCCGCGCTGAGGTCGCTCGTCAGCTCTCTTTGATGTCCTGCGTACCCGATCAACCACGCAGATTAACATCTACACTCCGCGACTTCATTCAAGACCAGGTCGCACAAGTTCTTCCTCCCGCTCGTAAACCGCCCCCAGTCGCCGCTTCTCTCACGTACGCCGAGGCCGTTGCTCGACTTCGACAGCCTGCGTTCCAGCCAGCGCCTATGTATTCGCCGCCACCCTTTTCGCCGCCGACCTATTCAACGCCGACCTATTCACCGCCGCCTATGCCGATACCACCTCGGCCGCAGTTTTCTGCCCCCCAGCCGCAAGTCGGAGTCTACTCCGACCAATGGCGGACCTACAACAACCCTCCCATATGTTTTGCTTGTGGTGGTGTTGGCCACGTGGCACGTTATTGTCGTCGTCGCCAGGCTGCTCAGAACATTCGACGAATGCCCTCTTTCGACCCTCAGTTTTCTTCTACGCCTTCAAGCCCTCCTTCCTCTTCCTTTCCTTCTGATCATCCACACGGCCCGACCCACCGCTCCCCATCTCCACGTCGACGTTCGCTTTCCCCTATGCGTCGCCGTTCCGGACCCACCAACCAGGAAAACTAACGGCCGCAGTTCCCGAGGCACGAACTGCGTCCCCGTCGCCATGCACAAGTCCTCGCCCCTGTCCAGCTAACGTCATTGAAGTGTCAGTCGATGGTATCGTCGTCATGGCCCTGGTCGACACCGGAGCCGCTCTATCCATCCTTTCCATCAACCTGTGCCGCAAACTCGGCAAAGTTCGGACGCCATTATCCGGCCTCTCTCTTAGAACGGCTAACGCACAAAGTGTAACACCTCTCGCAGCCTGTACCACACGAGTCGTCATCGAAGGGATTGTGTATATCGCCGAATTCGTAGTGCTGCCCTCGTGTTCCCATGACATGATACTCGGCTGGGACTTCCTTGAGAATAATAATGCCGTCATTAACTGCTGTCGCGCTGAACTTGAGCTATCTGCACTTCCTGATGTTGACGCTGTCGAATCCTCCCTGCCGTGTTATAATCTGTTTGTTTCCGACGACACCACCGTACCACCGCGCTCTTCTCTGCTGGTGACTGTGTCGTGTGACGCTATTTCCGACGGTGATGTTTTATTTACGCCCTCTACCCTGTTCATTCAACGCAAATGTTCTCCGCTGGCCATTGCTCTCCTTACTCTTCACCATGGCGTCACGAAGACGCTCGTGTACAATATGCTAGAAGGGCCTTTACCTTTATTCTTTGGTAAATGTCTTGGTCACGTGCATCCGATCGACGCCCGTCATATTTTTGACGCTCCATCTAGTTTACTTTCTACGGACATCAGCGCACTCATTTCTGACTCTGTTGTTGACCAGTCACTCCTTGACGCTTTCCACCGCTCCATTGATGTCGCAACGTCTTCTTCAGAACGAAGCCAGTTAGTGAACCTGCTGCAAAAGTTTCGTACTTCTTTTGACAGCCACGTTTGTGGCCTCAGTCGCACATCGAACATATCTCACAGATTGACTTAGGAAGCCATGCGCCTCTACGGCAGCGCCCCTACCGAGTCTCAGCGTCGGAGTGCCGTGTTATTGACGACCAGGTTGCTGACATGCTCCAGCGGGGTATTGTACAGCCTTCTAACAGTCCCTGGGCGTCACCGGTCGTTCTTGTTAAGAAGAAGGACGGCTCCATTCGGTTCTGTGTGGACTATCGACGTTTAAACAAGATCACCTGCAAGGACGTTTACCCGTTACCGCGAAGAGACGACGCCCTTGACTGTTTGCAGGCAGCAGAATACTTCTCTTCGCTGGATTTACGGTCTGGATACTGGCAAGTTCCTATGGAAGCATCTGACCGACCGAAAACAGCATTTGTCACACCTGATGGGTTATACGAGTTTACCGTTATGCCTTTCGGCCTTTGTAACGCTCCAGCCACTTTTGAAAGATTGATGGACACTATTTTACGAGGCCTCAAGTGGAACACATGTTTATGCTACCTCGATGACGTAGTTGTCTTTTCCACCGATTTCTACACCCATTTAAATCGTCTCGAGCATGTCCTCACATGTCTCACCGACGCCGGCCTTCAACTCAACCTCAAGAAGTGTCGTTTTGGTGCCCGGCAGCTCACCATTCTTGGCCACGTCGTATCGCGGGACGGCATACTTCCCGACCCCGCCAAGCTTCGAGCAGTCGCCGATTTTTCGTAGCCAAAGAACTTGAAGGAACTTAGAAGTTTTGTTGGCTTGTCATCATATTGCCGACGCTTTATTAGAAATTTTGCTTCCGTATGTGCGCCACTTACGGACCTTCTTAGCGGCGACAAAGACCTTTCCACCTGGTCACCAGCATGCGACGATGCATTCATCAAATTACGCCACCTGCTGACTTCACCACCCATCCTCCGCCACTACGATCCTGCCGCTCCCACAAAGGCTCATACTGATGCCAGCGGTGTTGTACTTGGCGCTGTGCTCGCGCAACGAAAGGCAGGGTATGATGAATATGTCGTTGTCTACGCAAGCCGAATTTTGACAAAAGCCGAGGCTAACTACTCCGTGACCGAGAAACAGTGTTTAGCTATTATTTGGGCGCTTGGAAAATTTCGCCCCTACCTGTATGGTCACGCATTCGACGTCGTCACTGACCACCACGCCCTTTGTTGGCTATCCACACTTAAAGACCCTTCCGGACGACTTGCTCGCTGGGCGCTCAAACTTCAGGAATACGACATCCGCGTTATTTACAGATCTGGTCGTAAGCACACGGACGCCGACGCCCTTTCTCGCTCACCCATCGGATGAAGGTGTTTGCCTCTCTTCCCTCGAGCCTGCACTTGCGTCATCCGCCTTGCGCAACATGACGGTGGAACAATGAAAGGATCCCTGGATCAGTGGCCTCATAAGCATTCTTTCTGATCCTCTCACTCCTTCGCCGTCTCGCGCTCTCCGCCGCCAGGCTAGCAACTTTTGCCTAAGGGATGATCTTCTTTATCGACGCAACCACCTTTCTGACGGTCGCAAGTGTCTCCTGCGATACCCCGCCATCTTCGAGCTGCTATCTGCGAAGCTTTTCACGCGGACCTACAGTGTGCCCACGCAGGCCTCTTCAAGACATACGCTAGGCTTCGACTCAGATTTTATTGGCGTGGCATGTATAACTACGTGCGGAAATTCATTCGCTCGTGTGCTCAGTGCCAACGACAAAAGTTACCTCCCGGGCAAGTCTACCCATCACAACCTCTTCCTTGTCCTAGTCGAGCTTTTGATCGCGTCGGCATTGACATTTACGGACCACTACCATCAACTCTAGCTGGTAATCGCTGGATTATTGTTGCGATAGACCATCTGACACGCTATGCCGAAACAGCCGCGCTGCCGACTGCCACAGCCCGTGACGTTGGAACGTTTCTGTTGCAACGTTTCATTCTTCGTCATGGTGCCCCTCGCGAACTCTTGAGTGACAGAGGCCGTGCCTTCCTTTCTGACGCCTTGAAGGCATTACTCAACGAATGCCGAAGCGTGCACCACACAAGTACAGCGTGTGGGAAAACCACGCTTCGGAGTTTAAAGGCACCAAATGAAGGAGACGCAAACGCCAGCATCCATGGTAAAAAAGCGTGTTCTATTTTGGCTGGTCTCTTCCTCTTCCTCGTCGTTCTCCGTCTCTAGGTGCGCGCGCTATTCGCGCGGGAGGTTCAAACAATTTCCAACATCCTCCGCGCCCGAAAGTTCAATCGCCCAGCTCCAACGGGCATAAAAGTTGTACTGGCCTCGTAACTTCCGTACCTCCTGCCAAGACAATCTTGCATGCTCTAACGTGATTATCACTTGATAAGTACACGTCAGTAACTCTACCAACTTTCCAAAAAGTTATGGGCACCTTGTCTTCCTTAATGACGACTACATCGTTAACCTTAAGCTGGTTGCAAGGCTGTACTCGCCTAATGTGTGCACTCCTCAAGCACAAGAGGTAGTCTTTATACCAACGCTTCCAAAAATCAGCCACTATTTGCTGCCTGTACTTCCAATGCTTTAAAGTATCGGAGCGAGTTCCCGACGTTTCAGCAGTATTAGCACTAGGCAGTGTAGTAGACTTCCTACCGGTTAGAAAGTGCGAAGGTGTAAGTACAGCTGGATCGGTAGCGTCAGCGGAGAGGTACGTTAATGGCCTAGAATTCACTACATTTTCTACTTCGGCAAGAATGGTCACAAGCTGCTCGAAATCAAAGCAACCTTTCCCTAGAATTTTCCGTAGGCAGCTTTTAACAGTGCGAATCATCCTCTCCCAAAATCCACCCCACCAAGGACTACGTTCTGCAATGAATTTCCAGGTAATGTGGTTAGTAGAGCAAAAGTCCTGTACTTGGAAGTCTCTCAAAGCTCTGTACATCACTTTTAAGTCGCGACTGGCAGCATGAAAAGCTAGAGCATTGTCGGAATAAATAACACTAGGCAAGCCGCGTCGCGACACAAACCGACGGAAAGCCATTAAAAATGACCCCGCCGTCATATCGGAGCACAACTCCAAATGGATCGCCCGAACGACGGCACACGTAAAAATAACGATATAGGCCTTCACGGGACTGGTTCCTTTCACAAAAACGGGACCAGCAAAGTCAACACCCACAACTTGAAAAGGGTGTGATCTCTTAACCCTGTCGGTCGGCAGTGGTGCGGTAGGGGCTGTTGCAGGTTGGAGCTTGAATCTAGCACACACTTTGCACCTAGAGAGCACTTTTTTCACACACTGGCGGCCCTTAATCACCCAAAAACACTCGCGTAGCTCTGAAAGGGTATCGTTTACACCACTGTGCAGCAGGCGCCGGTGCGTGCGGTCGATGATGAGGTATGTGCAGCGGTGGTCAGCTGGTAGTAGAATCGGGCACCTCACGTATTCTGATGTTTTTACGTTGTCAAGCCGGGTCTTGATTCTTAAAATCCCATCATTGTCCAGGAATGGATGCAGATTACGAATTCGGGATGCCTTAGCTAATGGTTGGTTTTTTAACAATGAGGCGAGTTCTATACTAAAGGCTTCCGCTTGTGCATTCTTCATCCATGTAAACTCGCCTTCTTTTATCTCAGGGGCAGTGAGTGGGCCCATCAGACGACGACTGGTGTGCACTCGACAATTGTGAATAAATCTTCGAATCCAAGCTGTGATTCTAACAACTCGTATCCAGCTGCTGTACTTGTCGAGCTCGAAAAGTGGCTCTGCTTGCGAGCATTGACAAGCCAAAACTGTTGTGTCTTCGTCGTTTGATCTACATAGTTCATCCGTTGACTCATGAGGACCAGCTTCACTTGCCGGCCACGTTTCTTGGGTACCAGATAGCCAGTCAGGCCCATGCCACCATAAATCGCTTGTACAAAGGTGATGCGCTGATATCCCTCTTGTAACTAAATCGGCTGGGTTTGTCTTTCCAGAGCAATGTCTCCAGCGACTCGGGTCTGTGAGCCCTTGGATCTCAATTACCCTGTTACAAACGAAGGGCTTCCACTTGGTGGCTGTAGACTTGATCCAACTCAAGCAAACTTGGGAGTCGGTCCAGCAGAAGTATTCTATATTTGTGTGTGGCAAAGTATCCACAAGTAGCTTAAGAAGTCGAGCTCCAAGAACCGCAGCGACGAGTTCCAGGCGTGGTAAAGTGAGACCCTTGATTGGAGCGACCCGAGACTTAGCGAGCAGCTGCTGGAGTCGAACCGCTCCGGTACTGTCTTCCACTCGTATGTATGCCACTACTCCGTAGGCACACGGGCTAGCGTCCGTGAATATATGCAGCTGGTGAGTGCTTTTATCAGGGCTGCTGTTGTCTAGTTGATACCTCTTGGTTCTAAAGTCTTTGAGGTCTTGAAGTTCGACAGTCCACTTGTCCCACTCGATCTTCAATGTCTCGGGGAGAACGCTTTCCCAGTCGAGTCCTTGCATCCATATCTTCTGAAAAAGTATTTTAACTCGAATGGTGAACGGTGCTAGCAGTCCCAAGGGGTCGAAAATTCGTGATGAAGCCTGAAGCACAGTTCGCTTGGTACAAAGTCCCGCTTTTAAGACTTTCGTCACAGAGTCAATTTTCACCGAAATGGTGTCGTCGGTGTAGTTCCAGGATAGCCCAAGAACCTTAGATTGTGTGACCTGCTCAGCTGCCGTCTCTCCTGCTTGCTTGAGCTTCTCTCTTAACAGGTCGCAGTTTGTTGACCACTTCTGCATTTTCATTCCGGCCAGCTCCATTATGGCCTTCGTCTCTTCGTAGAGTTGTAGCGCTTCTTTTGTCGTTGAAGCTCCGAAAACTAGGTCATCGACGTAGAAGCTTGCCTTCAGTTTTGCGGCCGTTACTTGGTAAATTTGTTCAACGTGATCGAAATGGTATTTCAACGTTGCAGATAATAGGAAAGGGCTTGCGGAGGTGCCGAATGGAACTCTGGTCATTCGCATTTCTTGTATTTTTGGCAGTGGTCTGCCTGACATTGGTAGCCCTTCAAACCACAAGAAACGAAGAGCATCTCTGTCTTCTTCTCGAATGCTGATTTGTAGAAACGCCTTCTGCACGTCTGCTGTAATTCCGATGGCGAAAAGGCGAAACCGGATCAAAACCTTGAAAAGGTCAGCATTCAGATTAGGACCTTTTTCGAGTTGTTCGTTGAGAGAACAAGCTCCTGATGCATGCGATGATGCGTCGAAGACTACGCGAAGTCTCGTCGTCGTAGATGTTTCGCGGATTACCTCTCGATGCGGCATGTAGTATAGGTGCTGTGTACAATAAGGGGCATCTTCAACTTTTTCAGCATGACCGTCCACCTCATACTGCCTGATAGCCTTATCGTAGGCTCTCATGGCTTCGTCGTTTGGTGACAGCCGCTTGACGAGTCCATGGAGCCTCGAAAGGGCTACCTTGCGATTGTCGGCCATGTCGACGAGAGGTGATTTCCATGGCAACGCAACTTCATAGCGTCCTTTCCGAAGCCTGGTAGTGTTGTTGAATTCTTCCAAAATATCTGCGTTGCACTGAGACGTCGGCGTGTCGGCAATTCCGATAGCATCGAGGTCCCAAAATCTTTGTAATGGGAAGGCGATCTGGTCGTCTTCGTGGGAACCTGTTCGAAGAACACATACTTGGGTGCTTGCTTTGTTACTCGTGCTTCCACCACCAGATAAGGGGCCTTGGAGAGTCCAGCCCATCTTTGTGTTAATGGCGAGTAAGGCAGGGTTTTCTTCATCCCACCTCACTTCACTCGTGTTGGGCATCAACTTCCAAAGCTGGTCCGATCCAATGAGGACACTCACACCTGGCTCACAATCTACACTCGGGTAAACGACTGCGTCAGCCAGATGTTTCCCCTCCGCTGCGATGGCTTGAAGAAGACGACTCTGCCTTGGTGCTTCAATCATCTCCTCGCAAATAAAGGGCACCACTATGGCCTCAATGTCAATGGTTAGGTCGTCGTGCTGACTGCGGAGCGTGATCTTGACCATTTTGAATCGTCGGGTTGGGTCGCTCGCTCTACCAAACGCACTGATGGCGAGTTCGGTCTCGGCAACAGCAGGTAGACTTAGCTTGGAAGCGACGCTCTCAGTGACGAACGTTCGCTGGCTTCCGTTGTCGAGAACACCGCGTATATAGCAACAATGAGATGAAGTCGTTACCCAAGCTCGAAAAGTCTGGAGAAGAACATCATTGATGAGTCGGGGAACTGAAGCTCTCTGAGTGGAAACTTGCACCGTAGCATTCGGTTTCTTCTGAGCATTAGTCACTGATGGTGTTTCAGAACTACTAGCATTGCACATCGAGGAGGCGTGTCTGCGCTTGCATGCTTGGCAGTGCACTCTCCGCCGGCAATTGCGGACCAGATGTCCTTTTGACGTGCACCGGAAGCATCGACCGTCTGTTACAAGTTTGTTGCGCTTCTCGGCCAGAGTCATGTCACTCGTGCAGTCCTCTGTCTTGTGATCGGTAGCAGCGCAGAAAAAACAGGACGAGGGGGAAGATAGTGTCTTGTTTTGAAGAACGGATGCTGTAGGAGTCGCGGACTGCTTCTTGAATGATCTATTTAATACAGGTACGCTGTTGTTCGATGTCGTTGGCAAATTGTTCACTAAAGAACTCTTTTCTCGACATTCAACTTCGATGCGGAGAAATTTCATCAGCTGCTCAAGTTCCTGATCAGATGAAGCCTGGCTCGTTTCCGTCGTGTTCTCCATACTTTCTTTTTTGAAGTATTCTACGACAATGTCAGCTGGTATGACTTTGAGCAGAACTTCATTCAGCATAGCCGCGTAGGATGACTCCGTGATTCCAAGACTACGCAGTCCCCTCCTGTTTAGTTGAACTGTGTCGAAAAGCTTGCGCAGAGCAGTGACATCACTCGCTAATTTCACTGGTTTGAGCGTGCGCAAATTTCCTAAGTACTTCTGCTCAATGACTTTCTTGTTTCCAAACCGACGTTTCAAAATTTCCAGCGCGTCATCGTAACAAGAATCTGTCACCTGAATACCGGCGACGGCCTGAGCTGCAGGTCCATCTAGAAGTGAGGCCAAGTAGTGAAACCGGTCTGTGTTGGACAGCCTTGGGTTCTCGTGCACGGAGTGCAGGAACATATCCCAAAAGGGTTGCCACTTGATCACGTTTCCATCGAAACGAAGAAGCTCCAGCTTGGGAAGTCGTGCGCCGAACTCACGTTGTGGAAGTCGTTCATGCTCGCTCGGTGCACCCTCACAGGTCCTTGCGCCCATGGCTGGAGTTGTAGACGACGCCGGCGTAGCAGAAGTCTTCAGAACTTCAATGTGGTGCTCGAGCAACGCCAGAGTACTGTTAGCGGCGTCATCGTATTGCATGACCACCTCATAGTCGTCTGCCGCCAGGTCGTCAGTGATCAGGGTTTCAACCTCGTTGTTCAAGGCTTTGAGTTCCACGTTGCTGGCGCGTAGGCGGCCGTGCAGCATTCGAAGTCCAGAAAGCTCGAACTCATTGGACTGGAGCACCTGGTTGACCTCGTTGATGATTCTCGTGTTCATCGATCGCCGCGAGGCCCGCTTGCTCTTCGCTCGCTCCATGTCGGTCTAGCTCGCAGCGCAGCTCACCCACACCAGGAATGAAAGGCTCGGGTCGTTGTAGGCTTGATTCCCGGGTCGTCGGCACCAAAATCGATGTGGGAAAACCACGCTTCGGAGTTTAAAGGCACCAAATGAAGGAGACGCAAACGCCAGCATCCATGGTAAAAAAGCGTGTTCTATTTTGGCTGGTCTCTTCCTCTTCCTCGTCGTTCTCCGTCTCTAGGTGCGCGCGCTATTCGCGCGGGAGGTTCAAACAATTTCCAACACAGCGTACCACCCTCAAACGAATGGCATGACGGAGCGCTTCAACCGTACTCTTGGCAGTATGCTGTCGATGTACGTCGCCTCTGATAATTCGAATTGGGACCAAGTTCTCCCGTTCGTCACCTACGCGTATAATACTGCCGTACAAGCTACTACTGGGTTTTCGCCATACTTTCTTCTGTACGAACGAGAACCTTCAAATACAGTAGACACTATTCTTCCATATAAACCTTATGAGTCCGAAAGTACAACACTGTCCGAAGCTGCCCGATATGCCGAAGAATGCCGCCAGCTTGCCCGCTCTTTTTCTACCGAGGACCAGTGGCAGCAGCAATCCCGCCAGACTGGGGACCGTTCGGCTCCAAACTTTCCACCTGGTTCATTGGTATGGATTCGGGCACCTGCTACCGCGCCTGGCCGCTCCGCAAAACTTCTTCCCAAATACATCGGCCCATACCGCGTTGTAGAGCAAGCGTCACTCGTCAACTATATCGTGGAGCCCATCATCCCATCCACAGACCTACGCTACCGCGGCCGCGACACTGTCCACGTCTCTCGTCTCAAGCCATATTACGACCCAATAGTCATTTCTTCTCCCTAATCCGCCAGGATGGCATCTTTTTGTGCGGAGGGCGATAGTAGTGAAGAGGAGCTTCAGCGGCATTTCTCGGCGCATCAGGGGCATCGCCATCGCCATCAGCATAAGCTCGTGCTTGCAGCGCTTGGCCGGACGCTGCTGACTGCTACGCTTTCTGCGTTCTGCGCTGCAAATAAACTCCGTTACAATATATATATATATATATATATATATATATATATATATATATATATAATTAAGAGCTGCATATGTTTACATGGCTTCTTGCCTGATATGCTACTCCAGGTGCTGGGTAATGGTAGGGCTGGATACACGAATAAACGCATGACACATAGAGCCACACAGAAGTATTCTTCACTATTTACGATGTTTCATTCAGGTGTGGTACGCAAAAAGACGAAATAAGGACTGGGAGATTAGCGAGCTTTCAGATGGGCTGGCTACACTGTGTTGAGGATTGGGGATAAAAGAATATGAAAAGGATATGCTAAAAAAAGAAATATTAAATGGAGAAAAGTGAAGGCAGCTTCGAGTAGTGGTGCCAAGCCTGCACAAAGCGTGAAACTGGGCAGCATTCTTTGGTTGTTCGTTTTTCCTTCAATCTATGCCGCGAGCGCATTTTGGCCAAGAACCTTTTTTCTTTCTCTTAGGACTTCTCTTTCTTTCGTCTTCTTCTTTTGTTTTTCAGTTTTTGTGTATTTATTTGTTTTATCTAACCATATGTTTTTTCTCTATTTTATAGGCGGTTTCACCTTCTTTACGCCAAGCTACGACAGCATACGACTGCCCGGGCCAGTAAAGTGCTCCACTTTTTAAAATAGAGCAACATTGCTAAAAAAAGTCACAGCTTTGCCGCAAAGGTGAAGAAACGAACGCTATCGCAACAGATTGGAAGGTCACGCGTAGAATGGCAAACAGATCAATACGTGCTTCACGTTTCTCACGCACAAATAACGCACGAAACCTACTCAAAGATACAAATCAACGAGAATAAGCTTCTCAGTTGTTACTTCGCTGTGTCTGAAAAGCACGGTCTTTTCGCAAGCGGATATTGTGCAACGATTGCAGTGACCTTTGAGTGCCCGGTAACTACCACAGGATGGTTCCGGAGAAATCCCTAGGTCAACCAAGACGTATTATTCTCCCGACCACGAAATGAGGGCGCGCGAGTGAGCGTCCGCCCCCTCCTATCCGCCGGGCAAAGTACGCGTGAGAGATGAGAGAGCACGCCGCCTCTTCGTGACGATGTGGCGACGCGCGCTCATTGCGCCGTTTTGCTGGTAATGCTGAAAACGCGATAGTGTCCCCCCCCCCCCCCCCTGTGATGCGCGTCACCAGCGGTATGTGGTAGATATAAATTGCTTTTCGTTTGTGCTTCGAGGGAGGTGCTTCTCTGTAGCTCAGTGGTGAACGTCTCGCACTCACGTCTGAAAGGTCCCAAGTTAGATTCCGCGCGCCAGAGTTTCTTTATGTATTTTTTTTCTTTCTTGCGTTTTCATATGTACGGGTACGTTTACATTTACGGTGAGTGACGGCGACGCCCGCGTCGACGCCGACGACGGCGGCAAAATCCAGCTGAGAGTGTCCATACAATTGCTATCGCAATCTCTACTACCAGCTGTCCGCAAGAAACAGGACAATGCTGCCACATCCTCGGGAGTCTGCTATTGTGACGCAGCAACGCAAATCCAAACGATGATATCCCGATTCTCATTGTGGTTACAGCAAGGCGGGTCAAGCCACTCCTTTTAGGTGGGGGGGGGGGTCGCCTAAAGTAACGCTAAAGAAAAGGGGGTACGTGTTCATTACGTTTTGCTTTTTACTGAAACAAGAACTCTATCACAGCATAAATAATGTTAATGTCTGCTGAAAGGGATCCCTCTCATTTGTCCTAATTTGGGATAGCAGGTGGACGGCAAGCACGGAATAAGGGGGTTGGGGTGCTGACAGGCTCTGGACGGGAGGGGGGCGATCGATCCTACCACCGCACCCCCTGGTTACGCCACTGGGTTACTAGCACCGATGTGTGGTGGAAGAACATTCCAAACACTATAGGAACACTGTCTTCGGTAAGTGTGTCTGCTTCTGTTGAATTGTTCATTACTTGGCTCAGTTCATGCTACGAGACGGAGACAAGCGAGCTGATGTTAAAGCGACACTAAAGAGCAAAACAATTTTTCAAGTAATATAAAGTAAAATTTCGCTATCCCGAAAGCACTGCTCTTGCCACGACATGGCGCTCGGTAAACGTGAAAACGCGCCAAAAGAAAATGCGGGTGGAGACACCACCTTGAGGTTCGCGTACCAAACACCGTGACGTCATCAATTTCGAAGCCGTCTCTACGTACCTTCTGCTGGGTCCTACGTAGCTGCTGAGTCCTACGTAGACATTCTTATATATGACACCAGAAAGCATCCGTGGGATTGGGTACGAAGCCGAATAACGACAAAGAATTTAAATGGACTTATATGTTCACATTTGGACAATAAAGTACCACGTGTCTCGCGATTGGACTTCGAAGGCAGACCCATTTAGGCAGGTGGAAAAACAGCGCGAAAATCCTCCGCTTATAACACCACTCCGTTACCGCGTCCGTCTATAGGTGTACCGGTTTGTGCGTTGTCGACACGCGATATTTACAACTTCCAAGTATTTGCCCAGACACTCACCTGAAAATGTTCTCCGTTGTTGTATAAACATCTGAGCGAAATGCCGAAGGCATCTGCAGCATTCACTTTCCTGCTACGGTAAACGTTTCGATCAACCGATTGCCCCGCGTTGTTCAGTGTCCTGATGGTGTCGTTGTCAATCTCAATTGCGGCGAACCGATTTGGCGCAGCAGTACACTGCAGCCCGAACCTGAAATATGGGAATAAGAAAAAAAATGAAGTTTCGCTGATTTCATTCATTCTGGGGGTCATCGTCAGACAAAGTGGCCTACACTGAGTTTTTTAAAGGGACACTAGAGAAACAATGACTCGAAGAAGCATTAGGGACGCAACCCAAATAGACTAAAACAAGAAAGGCGACAGGATAGGGCGTCAATCGCCCTATCAATGACATCCTATTCCGGAGCTTTTCTAATTTTCGTCTATGTGGATTGCGTCCTTGATATTACTTCAGAATGAACCAACTAGCCCAACAACACGTTCCAGTAAACGGTGACTTGGTTTCTGATTAAAGAAATGCGTGCTGGGATCTCGGGCTAATACGATCATATGATCGTTTTTTTCCGCTCCTACATTACCTTGCTGCTTATTTATTTGTTCAAGTTCAACATAGTTGCCTTATTCCACAACCTGCTTCGTAAGAACATCCCACTTCTATTCATGCCACATTATTTTTTGCACAATAATACCGTGACAAGATTTGCAGCCAATAATATTTTTACTCATAGTTCGTAGTGATTGCTGCAAAAAACATTTGCGTTGACTACAATTTCACTCTGTAATTATTTGCATGCAGCAAAACTCGCGTTTCCATTGCCATGTTCAAAAATCACCTTAAGCATCACTACTGGCATTCATGTGTCTAAGCTCTTGTGAAATCGTTTTTGTTTACTTGTACCTATGTTGTTTTTCTTGCTGTGCTTTTTTCATGTTCCACTGATGTGGTAGTAAACGTTTCATCATATGTGGTTTGATCTTGCCAAACGTTCCCTTCACTGGCTTTGTTATTTAATACCTTCTATATTTGTAGAATCAACCGAGGGTCCCGCTACAGTGTTCAGGGGCGATGCTCCTTCGGGTGTGGGTCGTACCTTCGGTAGTAGCCACTTCTAGTTAGTTTTAAGAATTGCTCACTGGATGGCTTTGTGTGTATATGTCTTTAAAAATCATATCACTAGATGACGTCAGTGATTTTCGTTTAGTTGACTATGAAAGGGGTTAGGCGGCGCTGTTATTATAAAATATTCACAGCATATCCACGGAATGATTGATGATGAGTGGGTGAAGCGTCCATCCGTCCGTCTGTCTGTCCGTCTGTTCATCCGTCTGTCCATCGTGAATGGGAGACAAGAAGACGTGCTTCCGCAAAGAAATGGGTGCCAGTAGGCGTCCACCTCAGAGTAAAAGGACGTGATTGGCAGTGAGTGCAGCTCGCTGACCTGGAAACTGACACATGCTGACAGGCGGTCTTCTTCCGAGGCCACTCTTGGTCGCAGCACGACTTGTGTTGAGTGCACTACAAATATGCAGCCTGGTGAGCTCGCAAGTAGTCGAGCAGGACAATAAATGTGGAAGGGAAAGCGTGGAGTGTTTGTTCAACGTACAGCTCCACCTTGGCGAAGGTTGGAGCTGCAGTGGTATCCTGGCGACCGGGTCCCATGGCAGTGCATCTACGGTAGACAACTGCTTCCCAGGCACATATTTGGCAGTGAGTTGGTGCTGCAGGAGGTAGACGTGTAAGCGCTGGATCTGGGGTAGCATGAGGTCGAGGACCGCGGTTCCAAGAGGCTTGACCAATGGCTTAAGGCCGGTCTCCAGGGTGAAACGAAAGCCCTACAGAAATTCGTCGAACCAGTTAATGGCCCATGTGCAGCCAGTGTCTTTTTTTCGACCTGTCTGCACTCTCGTTCTGTTTCAGTCACTACGCGAGGCATATACAACTGGTCGGCCATCCCTTGATGGCTAGTCTTGGAGGAACACTAAACCCAGTTCGAAGAAACTGGCATTTGCAGAGACTATCTTCAGCAGTGCAGGAGTGTACCTTCTGAAGAAAATGTCCGAGAACATGTTTCCCTCATGAGAGTGGTGGCTGTCACCAATTAAAGCTATGCCAGCTAAGGAAAGTAGAGTTAAGTCACCGTGATTGGTCATCTTCCATCAATAGAGGTCCAAAACAAGAGGCAAGAAGGGGAGGATGAAGGCTTGCGATGAGAAATTCACAAACAGGTCGTGGGTGCCGCAGCCGATGTTTCGACAAGTGGGCTTGCCTTTTTCTAGGCCGCAATATATTTCTTCCTCGAATCACAAGCAAAGAAGAGGAGATGGCAGCTGTGAAAGTAAGCGAAGGGGTGGGGACAATGAGGAGCCGTTGCGGCGAATCGGGTGAGTCAGCAGAAAGAATGTATTCCCATTTGGAATGGCAGTGTTGACAAAACAGTATCCTGATACGGCGATGAAAGCTAGCACGAACAGAAAGAAAATGCACG
The DNA here is from genome assembly GCF_043290135.1 of Rhipicephalus microplus. Taxonomy (NCBI): domain Eukaryota; kingdom Metazoa; phylum Arthropoda; class Arachnida; order Ixodida; family Ixodidae; genus Rhipicephalus; species Rhipicephalus microplus. The sequence continues at coordinate 77,086,812 of NC_134708.1, forward strand.
ATAGATTTATTTACTTACTTCCCTAAAATGTCCTTGAGTCTCATACCCAATACAATTACTTCGAGGCCTGAGAATCCTAACACATTACTGAGCTGATACAGGTGAACGAAACGTCCCATCTGCAAATATGTAAAAAAAGAACGCTCATGAAGAAGCAGACACTCAGTTCCCGTGGTGGCATATAAGAAGTATGTTTCGTTATTGAATACGAAGACCTTGGTTAGAGTGACTACAATAAGTACAACAAAACGAAGAGGTTATAGTTGTGAGTTTGAGCCGTTACACGTTTTCTAAGATTGCTTCAGTCGCAAAAGGCTTTTTATTTGGTGAAGCCATTCAGATGCAATATTTTGCTGCACCCTTTGTTTTCCGCGAATGAACGTGAGACGCCTATGAACGTAATCTTGGGTCTAAAGTGTACACATACAAGACTAAACGTGCAGTTAATATTACATGTGAGCAAGAACGCGTGTTGAGTTGTTTCTATAAATACTGCAAGCAAACTAGAATATATGCTGGATTATTTCAGTGGACACTGCAGCCAGTAACTATTTCCTAAATGCGATGAACTCGCAGAAGATTTTAGCATCAACTTTCTGAAGATAACGCGAAAGGTGGAACATTAAAAAAGGGGAACTTCGAACACTGTCTCAGAAGCAAAGTTATGAAAAAATAGTTATAATTTGATCGCGGGCAAGTTCCACACTCTGATATGATGAAATTGTTCCACCGCCTTTTTATTTAAATTATTTGATGCCGTTGTTAACTACCGAAACAAAGGGTGACAGTAGTTACATCAACCGAAATCCTAATGAAGCTTATCAAATATTTATTGCAATATTTTAAGCGGTGGTTTGCGACAGTTCCTCATGAGATCGCCGGCGAATATCAAAGAAGTTGCACAGTAAACCGAAATCGACAGGGCTCAAAATTTTTCGGGAATGCTTCAATACCAAAAGTGATGGTATCGCAGTAATCTATAGATTGAGTTGGAAAAAAAGTGCAAGATCGCACTCGTTATGACATTCTACGTTTCTTGGAGCACTGTGTTAAAGTTTGTAGCCTGGTTCGTGAAGGAGCCAGAAGGGCATATGCAGTCCGTGTAAAACGCAACCGATGTCAGCCACGTTGATGTAGCGATTGCGAAGCTCGGCTGCTGAAAACCACAAGTAGCGTGTTCGATCACGGTTGCGGCGGTTGGAATTTATCGGAGGTATAGAATGCTAGAGGCCCGTGTATGGTCTAATGGCAGTGCACGTTATAGGACGCCAGGGGATCTATATTTCCAAAGTGCTCCATTACGGCGTCTCTCATATCTTGGTTCTCATTCGTAAAGCCTCATATATTATTGTCATTGAAACGTGGCTGATATAGCTTATGAATTTATCAGGAAATGTATTAAAGCAGAACGCTCCGAGCACCATGCTCCTCCTTGCCTGCATTTGGTTTAGGCAATCATCTTGGCGGAAATTCGGAGAAATTAATTACACAAATGGCCATTATTGTTATTGGTGCTATAGCCATATTTTTGTTCATAGCTACAGTAACATATAATCTTCCGAAATGATGAACCTTTCATTATATGTGAGTCGAGGTACAAAATTACTCGTTTAGTGATTCTGTCGCTTCTCGGGCTTTCTGGTATGCCAGAAGGGAGCCTTTGGGAACGAGGATTCACACCGAGTTCAACAAATCGGGAAGCCCCACCTCTGAGAGCCCGTTTTCCCGAATGAAGCACCGATTTCATATGGCAATGTAACAGATTCAGCCAGTTCCGCACCGTGAGAACCATCGTATAGCGGGCGTGTGAGGGTGCGAGTGTTCGTAATTTAAAAGCGAGATCACGTGCATCATCATTATCACCATTATCGTCGTTTAATTCGCTTTATTAATTACAGAGAACCCAGGGGCGCAGCCAGAAAGTGGCACACGAGGCCCAAGCAACACCCCCTTCCCGCCCAATGTTTTTTTCGCCGAGGTATACAGAGTGACAAATGACCTTTGAGGGGGTGCCCTACCTTAGAAGTGTGGCAGCTTGGGCTAGTTGGTATGGCATGACGATAGTTATAGCGCGAGAACAAAACGACGACACAGAGACAAGAAGGACACGAAAGACACGAGCGCTTTGTTAAATTATCATGCGCCGTCGCTGTCCTGGTTGTAGCACCCGTCCTCTTGTTCTTTTGCCGTCGTTCTGAGCTCGCGCAATAACAATTGTCATGACGTACCAACTAGCCCAAACCGCCACGCTCCTAGTAGGAGGTGTCGCAAGATCCTGTGGCAAGAGGAGGGAGTGAATAAATCAATAAAACAAAATCATAACGGTTATGGCAGATTATGATCACGATGACGGTGATATAAATGCCTGCTCTGGGCGTATTCTCGTTCTAAACGTACGTGCGAGATTGAAGGTAATGTGGTGTGTACTGACCGTGTAAATTATATGAAGGCCGTTGTATTTGAGGATGTCTTTCCGGAACTCCATATGCTGTTCGCTGAAGCGATCATTGGGCGAAAGAAGGGCCATGTCTTTGGGCAGTTGCCGTTCGGGTGACTGCCGCCGCCTAACAAATGAATCGAAGGTGGTACAGGGAAATTCGGTTTGGCGTGTCTGCGAGACCCAACGGCTGGCTGCAGAGTGAGAGATACGCAGGATTACGCCGTCGGCGTAATGCTTCACGTTGACGTCTCAATCGAAAGGGCTCGCAAAGCGAGTGATGCATGAGCAGCCTACGCTCTATATACACGAGTGGTTAGCGCGGCCGCGCTCGTTACGATAATATGACAGGGTAATAACGCACAGATCGACAATGACTGACGGGCAGCGGAGAGCTTAAATTCAAGGTTCTTTATCAGTACGCGACGATACAATTTGCTACTTCTTCATCATTAGTGGACCGGAGACGAGTAGCGAAGGGTGCCCGGTGCCCCAGCGGGTATAAAGTTGGTTTTGATAATCACTCTTTCTTCTTCTAATTCACCACATTTCGTTCGTGAAAAGCATCGTCATGCTCTCGTTCCGTTTGGGCCTTCGCTCTCTTTTCTGCCGCACTGCACGAAACGAATCAGTCGCATCTGTGAGTTCCGACTCCTCGGCAAGCTGCTCGTAGAGAACTGCGCCAGGGCTCAGAGTCGAAATTACGCCGATGTGGTATGGACTGCAGAAGCTAGAAATCAAAGTACTATACGTGCATTACTGAGCCTTCAGTTTTAAATGCGAAGCACTTCGAGCATCTATCTATCTATCTATCTATCTATCTATCTATCTATCTATCTATCTATCTATCTATCTATCTATCTATCTATCTATCTATCTATCTATCTATCTATCTATCTATCTATCTATCTATCTATCTATCTATCTATCTATCTATCTATCTATCTATCTATCTATCTATCTGTCTGTCTGTCTGTCTGTCTGTCTGTCTGTCTGTCTGTCTGTCTGTCTGTCTGTCTGTATGTCTGTCTGTCTATCTATCTATCTATCTATCTATCTATCTATCTATCTATCTATCTATCTATCTATCTATCTATCTATCTATCTATCTATCTATCTATCTATCTATCTATCTATCTATCTATCTATCTATCTATCTATCTATCTATCTATCTATCTATCTATCTATCTATCTATCTATCTATCTATCTGGCCGCGTACGTTAGGGTGCTCGCACGATCAGCTCCTTAACTTGGGGTAAATCGAAATTATTAGTACGGAAGGGAAAATGGTTTGACGACTGTGACTGAATAATGTCGCAATCCCATCACGTACGTCGTCAAACATTTTTTGCCAGTCGTATGTCACATACCTGCGAGCGGATATATGCCACATGCACGCGGGTATTTGCCACAGGCATGGCCTAGAATAGGCTTTTTCGACCATGAAGCTTTCAATGCTCTTTAACTTAGATATATTCCACAATCGATGCTCTTCTTGGCGCCTTTTGATATATTACGTTCGAACACAAGTTGTGAGTGGCTGTAAACCAGCAAGGGCATTTTTCTAAGGAATGACAACATACGATATAGTTATTAGGAACTTCCTTGAAAAGGCTGGCGAGTGGAGGAGAGGGAGTGCAAGGCACCCTAGCTCCTGCGAAATACCTACCTCTGATCAAGAGATATTAAAATGGTGAATGAACGACACTGCTTTGAAATACATGAGAGTAGGCGTGATGATAAACATGATTACAGGTAAGCCTGAAGATGACTATGTAAGGCCCAAAGGTGATAGTTTACACCCAGGAACAGCCAGAACAGACATCGGTAATTTTAACGCGTGAACGTTTAGAAAGTGTTTACATCTGCAACGTTGACCCGACAGAGGCAACAAATAAATGCCAGGGCCTCAGTGAGAATTGAACCCTAGTAAACTGCGTGGCCGTCAAGTATTCTACCACAGAGCCACGCCAGATCTCGAAGCTACTTCCCAAATACAACCTATTGTTCGTAAAACGACGATTGTGGTTGCAGTGCTGTCTATCGAACTTTATATACATTACATATATACACCTGTAATACAGCCGTCACGTCGCATTAACGTCAATTGTGGTAGGGCGCCATCAGCGGCCAGGGGTATACCATCCTCGCGAGCAGCAGTGCTTCATATCAGCTTACCGCCTCTGGTGTTGCTTATATCATTGTTGCTGTTGGCATTGTTATGAATCTGTAAGCAACTGTTTATGTGAATTATATGCGGCTTTTTAACGTATGTCTGTGCCTGCCTTTGTACACATCTTTAGCGCCACTTCGTAACGTTTAGGCCAATAAAAAAAACAGTCACCTTCTGTCGATTATTTCTTTATTGCGCAAAGGCGCGAGCCCGTGCATGCACACACAGAAAAGAAGACGAAGAACAACGAGAACATTCGCCTTTTACTTTTTGACATGTGCAAGATATTCTCGTATCAGAACTCGATTTCTAATTACTCCTTTTACAAAAATAGGCTTGACCTTAACGGAGGAAAATATTTTAAGCTTCGGTGCCTCAGGCTTGAGTTACTGCCACAGGGATGCCTTTGATGCCGTGTGTAATTTCATTATAAATACTCAACGAGTGCCATATTAACCTGTTATTTAAAATTGTTCATATCGTTAGGTTAAAACTTATGTTTTCAAAATTATTTTCGTCAGGTTATTACGGCAGCCTGGTATACAGACTCAAAAGCACGTTACTTGTAGTTGAATTGAATATTTTTCGTATGTTTGCCATTTCATTTCTGTATTTTTGGTTTTAAATTTCATAACTAACCTAAAATAACATTTACCAGTCTCTACGTTGCATTCTTGACCAATCTCCCAAAGTGGGTACGTGCGTATATAAGCAAAGCAAAGCGTTCGCCAGGAACACTATGGTAATAATTAGTCTGTGCCGCAAATATATTCTTTAACTCTCAACTGGTGTGGTTTATTCTACACCTTTCACGCGCATGCTTTGCAAAACATTGCTTCCTTAGGTACGTAGGATCTGCTGATTTTTTATTGTTATACGCCTAACCTATATCCCGCGTTGCTGCAACAATATCGACTTGTACGCTGGTTTTATGGACTGCTCCGCCTCTCGACGTGACAAGAGATAAAGGCACTGATTACCTGCGTTTTCAAAACAATGCGTTCGCTTACGGCATCATATTGGTTAACACGAGACCAACGTAATACGGCCACGTCTGCCCACACTGCAGTGTGGCAGACAATCTGGCACACCGTATACTGCAGTGTGAATGAAACATCCCAACGCTACAAATTGTAGCAAGATGCGGACCCAAACCTCCTCAGTGAAATGTGCAAGTCTGCCATCTCTAAAACGAATTAAGTCGACCAGCGTCGACTAAGCCCATTTATAAGACTAAGATCCTCCCCCATTCACTAACTATATATCTTCTATGAACGTTTTTTTTCTCTCTATCTGTCTGTCCACTTTCTAGATCGTCATGTGATTTTTTTTTTTAATTCTAGAACCACCGATGAAGGTCATCACACGAAACCGCACTTTATGGAACGTGAAGTATATTTTTATCGCATGTCCATCGCGTACGAAATGACGCGCAAAGCGGCAGTGACGGCAATTAGCGCCACCGGCGGCGCTAGCGCATAGGCGGCTTCCACGGGTGACTGGTTCACCTTCTCGTCATCGCCAAAGGGCGGGAACGGGGGGCCGTCGAACACCGCGCAGAGGCCCGTCGTCGGCTCGCACTTTGTCTCCTTCGGACACATGCTGCACGTGTCACCCTGCCGGTAGATCGGGCTCCCGCGCACGTTGCCCGCCGGTCCAAAGTTGCACACGTAGGAGTGATCGTAGTCGTGTCCGTTGGGCATCAACATGGTCGAGTAGCCGCAACCCACGTACCTGGTCGCGGCCCACCACATCTGCGAGACGTTGGTGGTCGACTCGTCCGCGTCGTAAGAGCGCACCGCCGCCAACTTCACGAGCTGGTACTCCGCGAACCACTCCCGGATCACGGTGTTCCAGTAGGACACGTACCGGTGAGTGGTGTTGCGCAAGACGGCGACGCTCTGACCCGTCTCTTTGAAACGCGTCGTGAAGCGGTTATACACTTCGTCGTGGAGGGGCCAGTTGGATGTGTTGATCAGGAAGGCCGAATGCAGGTAAGCCAGGGTGGCCAGTTCGTTGTCCCACTCCAACTTCAGCATGTTGGCGGCTGAGGGAAACGGCTTGCAGTTGCCGACTGCCACACTGCTGCGGTACGAGTTGAAGAGCTGCAAGAGGACGTCGTTGTAGAAGGACTGCCGCTGGTAGGTTGGAACCGCGGTGATGTTGTTTGCGTTCTTGCAGCCCGTGTGGTTTGGGCTTGCCTTATACTCCTTCAAGCAGTATATCTGTCCCTGAGCATGGGAGATAAGAGTGAACACAGCGCTCAGAACAAGCTCGGTTGGCACTCTGAAGGTCCGGCGAGGTGGAGGACTCGTGCGTGACATGGAATGAAGGTGCGTACTGCGACAAACAAATAAATAAATATAACAGTGACCACTGTTAATATACAGTGCACGTACAAGTGTCGCTTCGCGCGTCATGCCCCAAGTTGCTTACGCGTTACAAACCACAGAACAGCTATGAAAGCTATTTTCAATGTAGAAAAAGTCTCCAACCCTGCGTAAGATTACTCTGTATCGTAGCTCGAGCTTGAGTCGTGACTGCGCTGTATACAATCGAGGATGCGGACTTGATTATCAACCGGGTGTGCTGCATTTGCACGCATGAGGAATGTAAATACAGGCGTGTCACCATAGACATCCGCACAGTGGAGCAAGGTGGTGTCTCCCCGCCTCCCCCTTCCTTACCCACAGCCATCAAAGGGGGGGGGGGGCGCCAAGCCTGCCCCCATACCTTTAATCAGTCGAACCACCCGCCCCTGGCTATACAGTAAAGGGCTAAGCAGGCATTTGACGATGATGGCAGTGAAGGAGCGCTGCCGATGTATTCCAACTACTATAAGTACTTTCATCTTTCACCTCCATAAGCCTCGGGACCAGAAGGCCTTGGAAACACGCCATCGCTTCATTTTCCAATCCCAACGGCCATTTTATCGCGAAAAAAGTTTATTCCGTGCGCACATGCTAAATACACAAAAGTAAAGATGGGAGCCGACAGATGGAAACGCGGAGTGGGATAGTCTGAAAGGATAGGAGAAATTGCCCAGAAAAGCCGACTGACGCTTCCAGAGGAGTGCTTACGTACGCCGTTTCTCAAAGGTTTTTGAAAGCATTGTAGAAAGATTGGTTCTCCTATCGAAATGTCAGCCAGCCTATCTGAGGCCCTTTATCCTGTTCGTTCAATATGTTCCTACCTAAATACACAGTCACTCCGGCTTCTGTGTTCCCCTCTCCCCCGTCTCTCATTACTAACGAGAATGCCAGAAAGCTACGTCTCTGGATGGACTATATGGCGGTTAACAATATCGGTACGAACAGCAGCGCTGGGAGAAGAGGCTCGACCGAGCGAAATCCATACATTACTTGCCGGCCATCGCGCATCACGTTTAATTTAACTCACCTTAAGTGACCGAATTTCATCTACCACACATGAAACAAACATCATGCACATTACCTCATTTAGGAGAACTTTTGGGAGTCGAGTGCGCCTCGTAGGGCTTCCAGTTCAGCCACCCTCCAGAAGAACCATAGGCCGCGGAGGATCTTCTTCTTCTGCATTAGCTGATGCTGCCGCCACGAGCTACGATCGCGGTGTGTGGGAGATAGGGCTTACGCAATCCTCCCCCCCCCCCCCCCAGAAGGAAGGAAGAGCTCCGAAACTATGGCACACACCAACGCTGGGGGATAGGTCAAGAAGTGGGTATAGTTCTAACGAAATACTGTTACTTTGTTAGATCACTCCCAACCACTATCTCCAACGTTCACTTCCGGTCGTCCCTTAGCAGGATTGACATTCACGCGAACTGCGTGGTTATGCTGCCATAAAAAAGTTTGTCGCCTAAACAAAGCAAAAGAATACGCTCGCTCACTAAATTGACTCATTATTAATTCATATATTAATATAAGATTCCGCTGAAGCTTCTGCCATCCAGATGTGAAAATTTTCGTAATTGCGTTAAATCTTTTTTCGCGTAGAAAATTTTACATTGCGAATGTCCCCTGGCCGTAGACGATTGAGGACACAGACTCTTCGAATGATGTTATCCATACAAGCTGTGATGGTGCACCTATTTGCCAACAACATTGATTCCGTCACATAACATTCGGCCTTCCGTGTGAAACTCACGTGACTTATTTGTGGGATTCGTTGCAGGATTGAAAAAAAAAATTCTCACGTATTTTAGTTCGGGTGTTCTTTCCATTATGAGATGAGACGATACTTCTACTTTAGATTTGAAATTTTCGGGAGCAGGTCATCTTAATTCCTCTTGGTCTACTGTTTGATGTACCACAAAAGATCACATTTTGATGTTACTCGACGTTACATGACCGGTAACTTTTCCAATTTCTCAAGGACACACTTGCATGGATTCAGTGCCGGTCGCGGAGGCTGCATTTTCGACAGGAACGGAAATGCTAGAGGTTCATGTACTGAAATTTACGTTCATGGTAAAACACCTGGTGGACAACATTTCCAGAGCACTCCACTACTTGGCTTTGAGATGGGGAACCCCGACAATTATTATTATATGCTATTCTCAAAGAGCAATTTCCACCCTAATTTTCTTTTTATACTTACATGAAAATTAAAATAAAGGTGTTGTTATCAAACAAAAGGGGAACACGCATTTTTGTATACTTTAAGCGTTTTATTTCTGACCCGATTTTAGGAAGTTTCGTCAGTGTCGGTGTGGGCCAAGAGTGTATGGATGTACCTTTGCAAAAGCTTAATCGCCGAAAACGATGATGTCATTTCTTAGAAGCCAGTGTCACATTTGGGTAATCGGAAAGTTAAACCAGAATTGATGCTCCCGTTCTTTTATACAGGAAATTCCTGAGTACGGCTCGGCCGTTCAAGGCAGCGACGGATCGGAAGTTGTTGACCAGGTCTTCATTGCTGCTCTTGTCGCCGTGACGAACGTTTAGGTCACGGAAGGCTACTGTTTTAATACTAGAGAGGCGAGGCGAACTGCACTTGCATCGAGCCTTTTGCGGTAAGGTTTGGCTCTATATGATATTAATTCGAAGAGCTGCTAATGACCACAACCTGAAGACGTTACAAAGAGCCTCTAGGAAACAGCATTCCTGCATGTATGTCACGTTGCAAGCAGGGTGCATGTGTCACACAACGAAGGCAGAGCCTGGGACCATCTACCGTAGCGATCACAAGACGATACTGCACAAGTGTAAAGTATCGCGTGGAAGTGCGAGTGTGCACATGTAATCAATGACACGATCTCAAAGAAAGGCTACGCAACTTAACGAAATTTGTTTTCATTTCGTTTCAGTATCGGAGATTTACAATAGCTTGCCAAACTGGGCTATTTGGTTCAACTTACGGTAAAAGCAGTGCGAAAAGACGACGACATTGTTTCTTCTCCTCTTGTGCGTCTTTCAGCATCATGAAAAGATTTCAATCCTAAACAAACAGTGGGATCGCGTGTCTATTGCATAGGGCCGAATAGGATTTCTTTTTTTTTTGTGTGTAATCATGGGTCTTGGACTTTGATTCAGTTTGCATGACGGAGAGCAGTCTTGGTATTTGACTTTGAACTGTTCAGGCAGCAAGTATATAACATTGTGCTTCCATCCATCTGCCCCTGCATGCTTTGCAGTTTGGATTTCCCCGTGGGAAGTTACACTCCAATTTTTTTTCTTATGTAACGCTGTCCCTCCGTACACCCTGACTGCACATGCCCGCGTCTCGTGCCGGCCTAGGAAAGCACTCGCAAAGCTGTCGCTCCCCTGCCCTTTCTCGCCTCGCAAGGCCGACGCAGGCAGCGTCTGCTATATATTTACAAAACCGACTGCTCGCGCTGCACAACCCTTCGCTGGCTACCCCGTATCGCACGTTCACTGGATCGCGCGTTCAGAATTCAGCCAAGGGCGTTTTTACTTGACTTTCGCTTGATGAACGCCAGCGTCAACGGCGCCGCCAGTGTAAGCGTTAGCGTGCGCTGCTTTGCATATACAAATGGTTTCTTTAAGCGGGAGATGGTCCAACTTTTTTCTTTACTTTTGGGCCTACTTTCTCGTTGGTATGCCCCTCAAATGTCTAAGAAATGGTAAAATTAATGATTATTATTTATTTACACTCATTAAAACGACAGGAAATGCTGCTGCCGATGGTGCGAATACATCATAAAAGATTTGATTTAAATGCGGGGTTTAACGTCCCAAAACCACCATATAATTATGAGAGACGCCGTAGTGAATGGCTCTGGAAATTTCCACCACCTGGGGTTCTTTAACGTGCACCCAAATCAGAGCACACGGGCCTGCGGCATTTCCGCCTCCATCGGAAATGCAGCCGCCGCTGCCGGGATTCGAACTCGCGACCTGCGGGTCAGTAGCCGAGTACCTTAGCCACTAGACCACCGCGGCGGGGCATGCATCATAAAAGAATAAAGCTTGAAGACTCGGACAGCAAAGGGCAAGCCACAATACACATTTGTGTTGTTTTTTCAGCTGGTGACTCGAAGGTCCCAGCCATGGATGGCGGTCGCATTTCAATGGAGGCGAAACGCCAGAGTTCCGTGTGCTGTGCGAATTCAGCGCGCGTTGAAGGACACCAGATGGTCGAAATTTCCCGAGCACCCTTCGGCGGTGGTCTAGTGGCTAAGGTACTCGGTTGCCGACCCGCACGTCGCGGGATCGAATCCCCGCTGCAGCGGCTGCATTTTCGATGGAGGTGAAAATGTTGTAGGCCCATGTGCTCAGATTTGAATGCACGTTGGAGAACTTCAGGTGGTGAAAATTTCCGGAGTCCCCCACTGCGGCGTCTCTCATATTCATATCACCATTTAGGAATGCAAAACGTCAGATATCTTCATTGCGCTGTTCTTTACCCACCAACCATACCTTCTTTCACGAGTGATATTGAGTCATCTTCGCCGACATACCCGCGCTTCGATGATCCAGCAAGTGTCCCACAACGCGGTTCGGGTGATGATGATTATGACGAGCCTTCAGCTTTGCTGGCACTCGCCCACAAAGGGGGATCGGCCAAGAACCGGGCGGCAGGATCATTAAGTGAGTCAGCTATGAGTCAGGCATTCAAGTAGTCCCGTAGACGGAAATAATAATAACAATAGACTAACAAGGCAATCTTTTTTGTTGCCATTATGTAGGCACACACAGCAGAGCAAGCCTCCCTGTGGCTATAACCTAGTGTAATCCCTCCGAATGATAAAATTACTGCGACGTTTTTTTATAAAAAAACCTAGCTTCTCAATTGGTTCAACCAGGTATCTTTTCCTTTGATAAGAATATCGGTGACAGAATAAAAATAAAGATCTATTGATTCTAATTCATTGCAAAAGAGACATAACGGAGATGCTGCGAATCCAGCTTTATGTAGGTAATAATTCAGATGCGGAATGATGCAGGGTAATCAGGTGATTGTAATTTCTAACTGCCGAGACACACACCACTGTTTGTTCCAGCAATATCTTAGATGTACGAAGTCTCTGACTTTATCCAACGACCACCTCGGAGCACGGCGGTGTGGTGGGTGAGCCCCAGAATCGGAAGTAAGGCTTCGCCCTTTGGGGCATCAGTGCTCGCAGAGGCGGCATGAAAGTGAGGCCCACTGTCGTGCATGGCGTTTTTCCTCTCGCATATATCGCAGAGCTTTCACGATGCCTTTCAGCGTCGGGTCGTCTCGCGAACTGACCTGTCATAGAAACACCACACGCATTATAGGTGCAGGTATACACTGAAAAGGGAAAAAAACGAACAAACAAAGAATAATCACCGCCCAAGCTCTCCGTTACATATATCGTTAAACCGCAAGGCTGAAACGTACTACCCCGATGCTAATCGCGAGCCGGGATCGTATCGAAATATGTGGACATAGGAACTACGTGAGTTACGCAACTAAACAGGACAACCGACTGTCTTATCAAAGTGTATTCTATTGTATCGTTTGCAATTATCTGTAAACACGTTTAGGAGATGCCTGCTTCGAAATTTACGGTGGGGGACCTCAAATGGGGGGATATTTCAAAACACGGAAATGATTTTGGGTATATACCAATCCATGCTGCGACGGCCATCTTCTATAGAGGCGGACAAAACGTGATGAAAAGCTGACGCGAGACCAGAAACATTTCAAGGTAGAGTATATATGCTGCTAGCATTCCGTTTATTTATTTTATTTATTTATCTATTAATTTTTAGTGCATCGTATGCCGTCGTGAGGTAGGTGGTAGGAGGTAAAAATGCTAAAAATGGTAGGTGTAACCTTAAGAGACAAGAAGAGAGCAGAGTGGATTAGGGGACAAACGGGGGTTAAGGATATCATAGTTGAAATAAAGAAGAGGAAATGGACATGGGCCGGGCATGTAGCACGTAGACAGGATAACCACTGGTCATTAAGGGTAACTAACTGGATTCCCAGAGAAGGGAAGCGGGTTAGGGGGAGACAGAAGGTTAGGTGGACAGATGAGAATAAGAAGTTTGCGGGTATAAATTGGCAGCAGCAAGCACAGGACCGGGTTAACTGGCAGAACATGGGAGAGGCCTTTGTCCTGCAGTGGACGTAGTCAGGCTGATGATGATGATTATGATGATGCCGTCGTGATTAGTGGGGCTTGGCCGATTCTGCGGCACATACCCGATCCCTACAACAGTTTCGGTGCACTCACGCAATCACTTCATTTCTCACCACGTGGTCGCCTATAGGGTACTCGCGGATTAAACGCGACACCAAATGTTTCTCTGTCAATGCGTGGTATGCGCACTAGCTCAAGATGCCCAAGCAATGTCGCGACGAATCTGGTCTGTAAATATATTCACGGGGTCGTGACGTGGACAGAGGTTGCACACCCGACGTTCAAATGAAAACTTCATTTGGTCGCACTTGTGGCCAGGAAACCGAAGGTCAGATTACAGCAACACACGGGCACTAATAGAGGCGAACTGTGCGGAGGCCGGCGATCAACTGACCAGCGGCGAAGCGCGGCGGCTTTTATACACGAGCCGTCAAACATTCCAGCCTTATCAGTGGTCTTCGCGCCAGCTCTGGAGTAATCTCGAGTGTTCGCGCCTAGCGGGCATTTTTTTTTCATGATAAAGTACTTGCGCAATAAAAACAAAATAAAGCGAACAAAAGTACAATCAAATCGCCAAAGTAAGCGCTCAAGCGTTACTCATAAACACTAAATGGCTAACACAGCATGAGTTCCTCACATGAAGAGTTCTTCATATCGTGTTATACAAACAAAAAAGGGGTGAGGTTAAACAGTTCTCTAAGACGGAGTACCAGTCCGGTCTAAAGTCTAGCTCGTCGTAAATGTTTTTTAGGTGGATAGCCATTTGAATGAAGTGTGCGCTTGAAGAGGTGGTGGGCTCTTCATTGCGGTCTTGCATTCGTGTCTTCCACAAGCTGTGCATACCCATGAGGAAAAACATATCATATGGCACTTCATCAAGTGCTGCTGGCAGAAGATAACGTATTGTGTGAGAATTAATGACGAAACGTTTTTTCAGTGCTCGCTGGAGGACATCCCAAAACAGTATGGCACCTTTGCAGCTAACAAAGCAATGTTCAATCGTTTCCGGCACATCACATAGACAGCAGTTAACAGACGGAATGAAAATACCTTTTCTTTCTAACCATGTGTTTACCGCCAATATTTCAGAGTGGAGTTTATAGAAGAATGTTTTTGAATTCGGTGCAATGTACATTTTGCGCACTCGCTTCAACACATCGTGGCCTGGAAGATTGGAGTACAGTGAACGGTACAATGGAGGTGGGAAGAGTGTACTCAGTAGGTCCTTATACAGCCCCTTGCGCGATACTGTGTACAGGTATTCTACAGAAAAACGAGCTTCAAGGAACTGATTTGCGAGGTTAACTTCCTGCATGATTCCCAACAAGCATGGGCGTTCGGAAAAGTTGGATGAAACAATTAAATCTGGTAAGCAATCAACAAGTGTAACCTGCAAGAAGGAACGGATTACAGGATGGGAATTGTCTCAAAAAAAGAAGAATCGGGACACTATTTACCATAGATAAAGGTGTTTTAGTCCTAACCCACCCTCACTAACTGGCTTGAATATATTATCACGACGCATGGGCTCAAAAGTCGAAGACCATATGAAAGTAGCGAAAATCCGATGAAAGTGTTGTATATAAAATCTTGCGCAATGAATAAGTTGCAATACATAGTAAAGCTTTGTCGCTAAGAAAGTATTGCAAGCTTCAGCTCTCCCAAATACCGAAAGTCGATAGGGAACAAATGTCTGGGCCTGCCGTTCAAGCTTAGGGACGCGTTCCTTCCAGTAATGCGCACTGAATCTATATGCATGCAATGGTACACCGAGGTATGTTGGAGGAGTTCTTGTCCAATTAATCCCTGCAAAGTGGTTCGGTGTGCTACCCCACAAGCCAAACCACAGTCCTAAACTTTTAGAGGCATTTAAACGAGCTCCCGATACTACGCCAAACTTTTCAATAGTATATACCACATTTTCGACACTTGGTTTATCTGTGCAAAAGAATGCGACATCGTCTGCATAAGCCAATACCTTAACTTCACTGCCTAATATACTGAAACCACGAATGCAACTCGACTGTATTATGCTTAAGCACAGTGGTTCTAGATAAAGTGCAAATAAAAGAGGTGACATCGGGCATCCCTGTTTTACAGAAGAGCGAATAGAAACTGGCTTGGAGAGTTGACCATTAACTATCAGACGAGTTGAGCATTCATTATAGCATAGTTTAACGCCTTTAAGAACAACTTTGCCAACATTAGCTTGTTCGAGAAGAGAAAAAAGGAAGGAATGACGAACACGATCAAAAGCTTTTGCAAGGTCTACCTGTAGCATTGCAAGTTGTTTTTGAGAACCATGACAGTATTGAAGCACTGTTCGAGCGACATGTATATTGGTTTGTATGGATCGACCTCTGATCCCACATGTCTGATGAGACCCAATGAGGATCGACATAGCAAATTGCAACCTATTTGCTAATACTTTTGCAAAAATTTTGTAGTTCACGTTTGACAGCGATATTGGTCTATAGCCCTAGACGAAGCGAAGTTTTTCCTTGTCAGTTGTTTTCGGTATTAACACACTGTGGCTTTAGCAAAAAAGATTGTGGGAGTGTATCCATGTCATAACTCATCTGAAAAATATTCAGCAATATAGGAGCAAGTGTTTCCTTGTAAGCTTTGTAAAATTCGCCTGAGATGCCATCAAGGCCCGGTGTTTTCAATAAAGGCAAGTTGTCGATTGCTTGCTCGATTTCCTGTATAGTAATGGGCCCTTTAATGACTGCACAATCATTGTCCTTCAAGGGGTTCACAAGAGAAACAAAACTAGCCTTGATGTGAGCGTCAAGATCATCAGAGGGAGAGCTAAATGAACTGTTATAGTACGTTTCGAACGCCAAAGTAATGTCTCCGTTGTCTTTTATGAGCACATCGTTAAAGTACAAGTCTGCAATAACTTTAGAAATCGCATGGCGTTGCTCATCAAGTAAAGCTTGGCGCGTCGGTTGCTCAGAATTTAAAGTGCGCTGGTTCCGAGATCTAATACGTGCCCCTTGGTAGCGAGCAGCATCATGTCTCTGTAGTTGGCACTTAATATTCTCAATGTCTTTGATGTTCTTTCCCGGCATTTCGCATTCCATCTCATAAAGATTGCAAAGACTTTTAACAAGTATCTTTTCATCATTCTTTCGATAGAAAGACTTAACAGCCCCAATTTCTAAAGCTATAGCACGAACTTCTTGTTTAAAAAGCTCCCAAGCAGCGAAGATATGATAACCAATCGAAAAAGATTGCCTTAATGCCATCTGGACGCGATTCATGAATTCCTGATCACAGAGGAGCTTCGCATTCATTTTCCAAAGGGCCCACTGGGGATGGAATTGTTTGTGACGATTTTCACCAATTTGCGCTATGGCAATACAATGGTCTGAGAATGATACAGCTTCGGTGCTGCAGGACATTTTACGAGATAGGAGAGATGAGGACACGTAAATCCGGTCAAGGCGAGCATGAGAACTTCCTTGTACTCTTGTATATGCTGCTGCCAGATTCGAGACACCGATGTCAATTAGTCCTGCATTATCTACAATACCGGATAAAAGCTCACCACTCCTGTCTCTCTTTCCAGACGAATTATAACGATCAATAGCTTCACATACGCAGTTGAAATCTCCCATAAGTACCGTGCATCTGTCGACGTCAATTAAGTTACGCACTTTTTCAAACAACTCAAGTCGTTTCGGAACATCATCAAACGCATATAGATTGATAATTCTCCATGGCACTCCTTGCAACAAAAAATCACAGCATATATACCTGCCCTCTTCATCAACACTAGTGCAGAATGCTGAACAGGGTAGGCTCTTTCTCAGAAACAACCAACAGCCCGCAGATAAACCTTTAGCATGTGAGACGCACACATTAAACTGAGACATAAAAGGCCGCAGGGCCTTCTCGGTCTCTTCCTTGCTCTCGATCTTTGTCTCTTGAGTGGCGACAAAGTCGAGACGCTTCCGATTGAGAAGTCTACGGAGCTGCGCTTGTTTCTGCGAAGACCTAAGGCCGCGTACGTTCGAGGTGGCAAATATGAGTCGCTCAGACTGCGCCATGGTGACTACCTTCCAATTCTCTTATCGTCCCACTTGATCAGTCCCAAGAGTTGGCGCTAAGGCTTCCCGTGAACCCCCAGCAGGCCTCCTAGATCGGGATCGGCGACACTTCCCCTTTGGCATGGACTTTCGGCGACGGTGTGACTCCCTAGTCACTGACGCTGGGTCACTACCTTTGCTTGAATCTGAGCTGGACGATGCGCGACGTTTCAGTATTGCTGCATCCGTAGAGATCTGCATATTATCTTCCGACACTGCACCATGATGAAAAAGCTGCTGCGGAGCTGCAGCGCAAGCAGGTGATGAACTTTCTGCGGCATCCAGCCCAGAGTCTCTATCTTGTACTGGTGGTTCTTCGGCATCTTTATGGGTCAGCGCCACAGCACTCTTCATAGGAACTCCTACTTGTGCTAGGGGTTGTGCGGAGTCATTTTGGGTATGCTGCTTGCATGATTCACTTGGCTCTTTGCACGCAGAAGTTTCAACTGTGTCAACAGCGAGTGACTTTCTTTCCTCTTCTGGATTCCTTGTGGTAGAGACTGCAGCATATGACATTGACGGAGTGTCTCCCGTTGCGTCCAAAACCTCGGTGGCATCCATAATATGCTCTTGTAGGTTATCATCTGGCTGTTTTGTGTGCTGTCGCAGCTTGTTGGCGTATGTCATAACACAATCTTCGGCCGAATGACTGAAGTGTCGACAGTTGTCACAGCGAGGGGTCCTGCAGTTTCGACGGATGTGTCCAACCTTACTGCACCGAAGGCAAAGTGGTGGGCGGCCAGGTATTAGGACAAGGCTTTGCACTCCGCAGACAACAAGAATATGAGGAATATCCGCAATGCGAACTCCATCGGCAAGGGACAAAACAACATCCCTATTTAGCGTCCACATTTGTTCCATGTCCGCTACTTTCCAGCTTTCTAGTGATATTGTCTTGACTTTCCCAAAAGCTTGCAGTGCCTCGCACACATAGGCGTCCTCCAAGCGCTCAGGAAGCCACATAAGCTTCAACTTCATTTCCGTCGGCTCCGGGTCTATAACGAGGCATCGACGACTTTTGACGAAAAATTCGCCTCTTGTGACCAACTCTGTTTTCGTCAGCGTTGACTTGCATGTGACCATCCAAACATGAGACATTTGAAATTGACCTATGGAGCTTATTTCCTTCAAGTCAATGATGTCCCGAAAAGCATCTCTAAAATCTTGAACCCGGTAAGGGCGACCAGCTAAGTCCGCATGTAGAAAAACAGAGTCCACAACAAGCTTACCGGTGGGAAGGCGAGGAAGTACAACACAGTAGTCATTGCCACTGGCTGAAGACTGAGCAGCACCTCGGGCCATGGCCGATAAATCCTTCGAAGTGGAGAACATGAAAAACGCGTCCGCTCAGAACGTCGTCTTCGCCTAGCGGGCAATCTTAATAGAACGATGTACAATGATCGCGATCGTTCTCGAACAATAATGCGTAGTTTGGGCTGAGCATTCCTGAGCCAGGCTTTGTGGGCGAAAACCGAACGAAACAAACGTGAAAATAATAAAAAAAAAACGCGCGTGGCAATATATTGTTTGCTCTGATCTACGCATCTGGGTCTAACTTAAGCTGAACAACCTCAACTGAACACGGTACAAACGAAAGTATGAGCTACTTAGCCTGAATTGTCCCGTTTAATTCCTTAATTAATGAGCAGGTTCACTGCAAGAAAAAAAATTGTAAACTAGAGAAAATTCCGACATATACCACGCACTGTATGAATTGATGTTGTGCAAAGCGGTCAGCAAGAAGCTAGCGATGCCGCCTTATTTAAGTTTCACTTTCAGCCAAGTGTGTCTAGGCAAATTTTAACGTGATAGCGCTAAAGAGCTCATGTAGCAGAAAACCTGCCGCCGACGCCGGCCCCGTTGGTTGTGAGCGAAAAATCGTCTGTGCGTCTGTGACCGAAAAATGAAGTCACTGAGATAGCCACGGGAGGCCGCTACTTGTCCACGCGTGCGCGATCATACTGAGAAAGCCGCGCATGCTAAGAAAAAAAAAAAGTGCTCAAGGTCACGAGGCACGGTAGTTTCTTTGCCCTTTCACCCTTCCCTGCTCAGCTTCCAGCGTTTTCGTCGGGACGAGTGAAGAGATAATACAAACCTTTGTAACTCCACTTGCACTGGACGGATTCTTAAAATTTTTGCGGTGTTGAATTCGTGAGGCAATAAGCTCTTTCAGTAAATGCATTCCATGGTTACTCGAAAAAAAGTGTTTCAGGGCCCCTTCAACGCATTTTGTTCGAAAGGTGTCACAACGAAAACGAGCCCATTCGGCGATAATAGCGCGCGCTGGTCCAATCTACTGTGTGCGTGTTTGTGTGCGTGCGTGTGTATGTAAAAAAAACACGAATAAGTATGCACTAAGCGGTTGAAGGGTGAACTAGGGGTCAGATTTCGCTATCACATTCAACTATTAAAGGCGAAGCGTAAGGGTCCCCCAATTTTTGGGTCCTACAACGGCAGCCCTGATGTTCGAACACAGACGCCCGCTTCTTGAAGTAGCGATCATAGGTGTGCGTACGGTTGAGTAGGGGTAGGGGGCGCACAGGCAGGGGGGGGGGAGCAGTAACTCGGGAGAGCAAGGGCCCCATACATTGACATAATAGAGAGGAAAGCGCTGCGACGAACCTTCCTAGCCAGTTGGCTAGGAAGGGTTTTAGCGCTTGTTTCATCATGAACCTTCCTAGCATACACAATATTTAATAATCAAAGAAAGTCTTCTGCATGAACCACTCCGAACGATGGAATTAAATTATCGCTTCCGATGGTTTTCTTTTGGGCTACCGCACGATGTTCTAGCCACAGGAGAGTTTGCGAGGCCGACTTCTTATGCGAGATTAAACTGATTGAATGCTAAGATTATGGAAATCAAGCTTATTCTTCAACAAAATTGGGGTTTTTGTTTTATTTTTGATTTTTTGTGAATTAAGCTTACGAGTTCCTTAAAAGCTATTCATTTCTAAACAATCTGAAAGTATACAAAAATAAATTTATATAACAAGGTACTACGTGTTTCAGGGCCGATCCCCCATGGTGGGTTGCGACAGGTCAATAAGGATCAACCAACTTCCTTCTCTTTGTCATGTTTTATCCCGACCAGAGGGGTTTCCGTCGAACTCTTGATTTTACTATATTGTGTATAAATATGCATTTTCTTGTGTGTAATGACGTGTCGTGCATTTATTTAGAAGCACTGGTGTCTTTACTTTTTTTTTTGTTATGTAATATTTATTTGCTTATTTTTGACAGAAATATTTCGCTTCACAAAACGCAATTAGCAAGTATACTCTTGTCTACATATTGTTTGCTTATTTTATAAAAAAGAACTTTTCCTCGTTCGATCACGAGGTATTGTGAACTGTGAACTTGTCGAGTACGTATTTTCTTTGTGTATTCAAACCAAGTTTTTAATGCTTTCAACAATTTACAAGACATTTGTTGTTTATTAATCTTGCGAAACCAGTGCGAGGGCCATTTGTGAGGTGTTGCTAGGGCCATTTGTGAGGTGTTCTTACACCGTTAGTCTCTGTTCTTTCTGTCCTTCACCTGCACCCAGTTTTGTGCTCTCACCTCAGTATCCATACTGAAAACTGAAAATAAGTGAAGCTTGATTGTCTACACGTGAAACTCATTTCTAAACGATAGAACGAACGCAAAACACCCAAAAGCACACCTTTTAAACTGTGCTAAGAATTTATTAAAACCACTTGGCATTTTCTGACAGCACACCTTTGTGCTGAAGTGGAAGATATGCAGTCACCTGCTAGAAACTAAAGTACACAATATCACTGGATAAACGAGAGAACTCGTCTTAACAAACCACTAAAATGAGGCTGACGATGGGTGAACGATCGATCTCAATTGTCACAGGTGGTGCCGCTGTGCTCTGGCTGACGTAACTCAGGCAGCTCCTGCTCACTGCTTCGCTGCTTCGCCATGACTGACTCGAGTCTCAACATTACCGAGATTAAATGGGACATCCTCTGCACAAGAGAAGTTACATGGTTATAACAAGGCTGTGAATCAGAAACATATATATAGTAGGTGCCTGATTGGGAAGATGCAAACATGGGTTGGATAGTTGTACATATATTTCAAGGGGCAATGAGCAAGCAGGTGAGAGGGGCACAGACGACAATGACAAGTGCCGACTCTGTACTACACTCAAACCTCATTTTAACAAAGTTACATTTGACACGAAAATAAGCTCGTTATATCTGAAAATTCATTATAAAGCTTTATTCCTAGCAATATACTTATTGCCAGACTATTCTTTCATTTACTTCATTATAACCAACATTTCTTTATAACCGGGTTTCTTATATCAAGGTTTGAGTGCATTTTGTCCTAATAACATAGGCTTATATGCATGCACTCCTCGTCGAGTGATAAATCAACAACAACAGCAGAACGCCGCAGAAGAAGAAAGCTAATTATACATGTGCATTGACTAGCACACAGTGCACACATAAAAGACATATGATTTATTTTTTGGACAGACACAGTACAAGTGCTCTGTCGCAACTCCCACCTGGTCTCGCAATTTCACGAGACTCAATGATTGCATGTGTCGTCTGTACGCCACTTCTTGTACGTGTTCGTGTAAAACCCCAGGTTTGCCCAAAACACGCAGCACAATCACAGTGCGACCCGGTGAAGTGGCCTTTTAAGAGCCCGTTGTAAGGTCTCGTAGAGTGTCTACAGCAAGTACAGAGCATAGAATGCAGTCAGCATGTGCCTTGTCATGCGACCGTAAACTAGTGCACGCGGTCAACAATTTTTCTGTTAGTATGGAAATCTTGTTTGCTTCTTTCTGGTGAAAGATATATCTCTTTAGAAATGCACATAGAGGCCTATGTTAATGGTACGCATTGAACTGGCGTTGCCTTCACATGATGTAATTATCTCATGCTCCTCAGCGCGTCTTGAGCAACTTTTCTGCGTGCTCATGAAACGGTGCATGCAGTTTCCAGGTCGCCAAAATTTTGGAGCGACGTGGGTTTTTGACCTACAATTTATTTCAGAAATGACGTGCACTGCTACTCAGCACGGCCACACATGTGCGCAGTGACGTTTTTGGTGACTTGGCTTGGCTCGTGCATCGAGAGAGTAAAGACGAAGGGACAAGCCATCACAAAGGCGCAGTCTTGGGCGCAGGTACACACGGCACGGTACAAATATAGGGAAGCTTAATGAAGCTACATGGGCTCATTGTAATGGCTTGTTATTTTCGAAAATTGTTGTAAATCTCAGAATAAGCGTCGTTAAGCAAACTTACTGGAACTCGTGCGAAAGCGAAACAACAGCATGTACAAGTCGCTAGAAGGATTATTGGCATCGCAATCAAGTTTCAGCGTTGTTGGACAAAAAGGCACATTCGTGCTCGAAGCCTTTCACATGGAGAAATACTCTATTTACTCACATAATGAACGCACTTCTCGAAAAATCGCAGCAAAGTTGATGTGGGGCAAATTTCATAAAATTTTGTCGGGATGAGCAAGAAATGCAGTAATTAGTGCAAAAAGAAGAAGTTGTTAGGTCACTTAGCCTTTCACAATTGACATACATATACTAATACACATACATACACATTTAATATACTAATGAGTTCCATGCCGATCTGCCAGGACATCTATGTGTATGCCTATGTCAGGACATCTATGCTTATACCTTTCTTTTCTGCTGACAATGATATTTATGCTCTACAGCAAAAATTACAAATATATTTGAACATGCTGGATAGGTGGCTGCAGTCGATTTCAATGGCTTTTAATGTAAATAAGAGTGCTCTCATGGCATTTTTTATAGCCGGTTCGATTTCAGTCGCCATTGCATATAATCAGGAACCCGTTTGGCGAGTAGACTACTTTAAATATTTGTGTGTGTTGTACAATAAAAAACTTAACTGGAGTCCACATATAGAACACACAGAGACTAAGGCTCAACTGGCTTCAGGCTTACTGCGAAGATTGAGTAATCGCAAATTTGGCGTACGTAGAGACCATGTTAATGTCATGCAAAATGTATATGCACACAATATTTGAATTTGAATCTGTGTTGTTTTCAGGTGGACCTGCGTACGAAACAAAGCCGTTGGTTCACTTGGAGCGGGTGGAAGCTCGGCGCTTGTGTCTGGGCCTCCCTAGGTTTGCAGCAGTTAATGTTATTCATCAGTAAGCGCGTCTGCCTACATTGCTCTGTCGATTCCGTTTACTAACAGTACAAACATTCCTAAAACTTTACAGCTTGCCAGTGAGAAGAGCTGAATATGTTTTCATCAGCGATCCTGATTCGTTCTTTCTCGCTCATTGGCCAGCTTTTCATACACCACAGATAATCCATGTGCGAAAGAAACTTACAAGTGTAAATATTAACACTAGAGAGGTAATTGCATCTGATAACTCAAACCAGATTCTCATGATAGAATATGATGAGATCTTTCCTCCACAATCTAAATTTCAATATCACAAATTCTTGCAGAACAGCTTAACAGATTTCCTGATGCATACACAGACATGTAACATAATAGCTACGGATGCATCTGTGAACGAGGACAAGGAAAGGGCAGGCATAGGAATAGTCTCCCAATCACTTGGCTGGTCATTTGCCATGAAGCTACCCGACTTCACTCCGGTTTTTGAAGCGTAGCTCATGGCAGTAATCGCGGCGTTGCGAAAACTTCCGATGGATGAGAACAGGGCAGTAATAACTACCGATTTGCTCTCGGTATGTACAGCTCTTGACTTTATGATCTTTAGTTCTGTCTCAGCTGAAGTACCTGAAATTAGTATGGACCCCTGGTCACTGTGGGTTAACATTAAATGAAATGGCTGACGCCTTAGCCCGCTCATCGCTAGGTCTGCCAATAGTTCAGCTTCTTCCAGTGGTAGACTACTTCATGGCAATCAGGTATAGAAAATTAGCCATCCATACCGATAGGATGGAAGTACTAGTTACGAGGACGGAATATAATCACCTACAATATCCATGGAAGTCGCAGTGGAGCCACTCTCGACAATCAGAAGTCAGGATCACCAGATTTCAACGTCGTATACCCCCATTACACTTTTAATTGTACAGGGCTGGTCTGACGATATAACCCCTCTGCCAATTCTGCGAAGAACTGGAAAATACTGCACATTACTTTTTGTCATGTTCAAGATTTTCTCGTATTAGAACTCGACTTCTCATTATTTCTTTTTCAAAAATAGGCTTACCTTATCAAGAAAAACACGCCTCAGGCTTGAGATACTGCCACAGGGATGCCTTTGATGCTATGCATAATTTTATTATTACTACTCAACGAGTACCATTTTAATCAGGTATTTAAAATTCTTCATCAGTTCAATAAGGTGAAACGTATTTAGGTTTTCAAAATTGTTCCCATCAAGTTAATACAATACTTATAAATACATACCAGCTCAAAACTATAATATTTGTAGTTCAAATTGAATATATTATATACTATTTTATTTCTTTATTTTTAGTATTGAATCACCTCTCTCACCTAAAGTAATTTAAAAGTCTCAACGCTGCATTCTTGGCCAATCTCTCAAAGTGGGTACGTGCCAATTTTTGAAGGAAACAAACAAATAAACAAACAGACATAGGGTACACTGTTTCTAAACAGCTTCTTTGTTGCACTTCACTCATCTTCAGTGTTTGTTGATCTTCTGCAAGCTGTCCCCGCGCACGCCATAAAAGCGTTCTGCAGCTATCTTTTCTCGCAATCGTTTAATCATAACAGTGGTATCTGCTGTGATCTCGAGGGGCGCCCAGAAGCATGTGCTAGGATGCACTTTATCAACTGTCAACAACGACCGTGGCGACGTTGTTGGCGTTGTAGCAAGTAACCAACGTTGCAGCAAGGTGCGATTGAAGCATCAAAAACAAACTATCCTTAACAAGATTGATGGCAAAATACAGCCGCCACCTCGCTGTCCACATGAGGGGTTACTGTAGAAAAGGTAGCTTATGTCTGGCATTCCTTAAAGTACACGCGGATAACACGCACACAGAGAAAATCGGGACTGAAGCAAGAATTGGGGGTACAGTACTACCATGTTGCAGATTCACGGTTTTTTTTGGGCAACAAGCGATTTTTTTTTCTGGTTTTCCAAAAACCTGCGCCGCGATGGCGACGAAAGGGCCCTTTGTGGCCACCATGGCGACAGCAAATGCTGTCGTCGTCGCTCGAAAATGGTGTGCATGTGGTTGGGCCTTAAAGTTTCGTACTTGTAGGATGCGACCGCTGATTGGCACGGGCAGTTTCATGACCTTCGCTTGTTGTGTGCTTATCAGCTGCTATGTCTACACGCGCACTATTCGTGAGCCCCGCTGTGGCGCATAGATAATTAAAAAAAAACTAGGGACGTGTCGCGCACAGATTAAAAAACAAAAAAATGCGGTACGCGACAGTGGGCGAAAATGAGGAGATAGCGAGCTGAGGAGGCAGAGGGGGTTGGGATAACAATAAAAAAAAAGAAGAGATTCAACGGGCTAGAAGGCGCCACGAGTCGGTTAGCGAGACTGCACAGGACGAATGTAGGGGGCGCTTTTATTACGGGGGGGGGGGGGGGGGGAATAATCCAAATTTTGAGGACTGAAGTGGGGGTGCGTTTATTATGCAAGTAAATCGGTACTGCTTAAAAAATAACTGCGTGCTTTCGAAATTAACTACTGCACCTACGAATACTACAAGGGTAAGCTGTCTGTCCCATCGGTAAAAACTGGGTCGAACAAAATCAGTCGTTGGTCCCTTTAAAGTTACATAACAAGCACATTGCTGCGATACTTACCTCGCTGAGTTCATCTAACCGGGCGTTCATTACGCCAAGTACTTGGTCAAGCTTGGCTTCTAAGTTGGATTCAGTGGCAGGAGCCACTTGTTGGACATGGCCATTGGAGGCCTGCGTGTAAGAGAACATTAATCAGATGGTAAAAATAACGCTCTTCTACTATTCTGATTGCTTAACACATAACTTTGAAACATCACAGACAACAACGTTTTAGTAATTGAGGTATTGAAGCAAACGTACGACATCAAATAAGACTCCTGTAAGACATTCTAGTGTTAACGCGAGGACACCACACTGACATTTTAATACTGTCGCCACTGTGCAATCACTCATCATAAAAAGATCATTGCAATGCACAAGTAAGACAGCATAAAATGCTAGATATAGATTCCCACTTGAATTTTGAAAAAAAAAAAAGTCTTCTTAATGTCAGCCTAGAGTGTGCATGAACTCATTTCTCGGTACGGTGAAACTTCGATAATACGTCCCCCGTTTTCGCGACGACTCGCACTTTACGACGAATCAGTTTGGTCCCGGCAAAATCCCCATAGAAGTAACGTATCAAAAACCTTGGTTATATGATGCAGTTTTGACGTCGACCCCACATCTTATGACTTACAGATTCCATCCGCAAAAAGAAAAAAGCACGTTTATTTAAATCAAACATCGTCCAAATATTCACAAGTGCAAAATATGAGCTTACTTTCCCCTGGGTTGACGATTGGAAAAGTAGAGAGACAGGATGTCTTCTCAGAATGCAAGAATTATTCTCCAGGAAGTTCACGCCCTTCTACATACGCCTCGACTGCGTGCGCACGTGTCCGGGGTCTACCTAGTCAAGCTCTATCTACGCTAAGTAGCTTCAGCCGGTTGAAAAGCTTATATTTTCACGTTTTGGGTCCGCGGAAACTTCTCCTGGTTGACATACAGCTGATCTCCTGCCTCTGTTGCACTCGCAGTCACAGGCTTGCACACGCATAAGGGCGCAGCGCAGCTGTTTTAGCCGTACAAAATTAGTTTCACCGGACGTCAACGTTCATGCTAACAGTGGGACTAATTGCACTTGACAAGCCAACAAATTATGATGCACACAGCTCAGTTTTAGCTGCGTCACGCAAGAAGGTATTCTACTATAGTGAACCAGAAGAGATGACCGACGGGGTGCGCCTGGTTTCCCGGCGTCCCTTTACGCTCTGGACGGCCGCTCAAGTAGGTGGGGGCGCTGCAGCTCCTTTTCATACATGGTTGAGCAGAAGCTTCCAGGTTTATTCTATGCAGAAGATATTGTCGTACTTGCGGACAGTCAAGACCGTATACAGCGCCTGGCAGATATATGCGGAAAGGAAGGCGAGGCTCTAGGACTAGAATTTAGCACAACAAAATGTGGATTGATGGTATTCAATGATTACAAAGACCATGTTGTCTTAATAAGGGCCAAGAAATACCGGGGGTAAGCGAGTACAAGCACTTTGGAGTTTGGGTAAATGAGGGTGATGATGATTAGTGGAGTTTATTGGCGCAAGGGCCAGATGTGGCCAAAGAGCGCCAGAGCGATGATAATGAACGGTGCAATGTGCAGTGTAGATAAAACAGATGTGACGTGGCTGTAAATGGGCCTAAAAACAGTCGCTGTAGATGCGTAAAAATATATATACATAGTAAAATTATGGCAATGACAAATGATGTGTGCTATGGAAACATAAAATGGTTTAAAAGTGATATGTGTGTGAAATAAAAACTTGGCATGGAGCACCAGTGCCTCGACAGAGCCCTTAAAACAAGAGCATGGAGGTCTGGGCTCATTAAAAGCTGCTATCACAGCGGCATCCTCTGAACAGAGGATGCGCAATGAACCTGTTGGGCTAAAAACATTCAATGTTGGGCTAAAAATATTCAATACTACATCCTTTAAAAAGCTTAAAACTGATTTTGCATCAAAAAGCGGCTCTTCACCGAGAAACATAATCGGATGTAGTGGAAGATTATAGCGGTATGCTAAAGCAAAATATTTCTTTCTCTCACTTTCAGCTTCAGGACACTCCAGGAGGACGTGGAGGACGGTTAGCCTCTCACCACATCTACCACAAGTAGGAGGTTCATCGCCAGTCAGCAGAAAGCTATGGGTACCATAAGTGTGCCCTATTCTGAGGCGACAGAATAGGACATCAGTTCGTCGTGTTCTTGTAGCGGAGGGCCAGTAACCCAACCGCGGCTTAATCAAGTGAAGCTTATTATTTATTTCTGTGTCCCACAAGCGTTGCCAGTGGTTTCGCAGTTTCTTACGTAGGAAGGGTTTTAGGTCTGTTGCAGGGACAGTAGCGGTGGGGTTAATAGCGCGCAATATAATTGAGGTGGCCATTTGGTCAGCTAACACATTGCCCTCGATGCTTCTATGGCCAGGAACCCAGCAAATAGTAACATGCTGGTTGGACATATACGTTGTACACAGAACGAAATACAGCTCAATTATTACTGGATTTCTGAATCTGAAAAGGGATCTTAATGCATTTACGACGCTTAACGAGTCTGTGAATATAATGAATTTTTGTATGTTTGATTTCCGTATATGCTTCACAGCCGACAATAGTGCATATCCCTCAGCCGTAAATATACTTGTTTCCGGGTGCAGCACACCGGATTCCGAGAAGGATGGTCCGACGGCTGCATAAGCCACCCCTGCATGCGACTTAGAAGCATCAGTATAAAACTCTACGCATGAGTAGTTGGATTGAAGTTGTCGGAAATGCATTTTAATATGTGCTTCTGGTGCATGTTTAGTGATCTCGGCAAAGGAAGTGTCACAATGTATGAGCTGCCACTGCCACGGCGGTAAATGTTTTATTGTGGGCATAGGACAAAGTTCTAGCAGCGGAACACCCATTTCCTCACTTAAGCTTCTCACACGCAAAGAGAACGGCTTTCTCGCTGCGGGTCGATTATGGTAGAGGGTGGCAGCAGTCATATCGTTTATAGCTGAATAAGGATGCTTTATGTTTGCGCGTACCTTTATAAAATAAGTGAAACTGCTATAGGATCGCTGTACGTGAAGTGACCACTGATTCGACTCTACATAGAGACTCTGGATCGGACTTGTCCTGAAAGCACCGGTTGCCAGTTGGATACCCAGATGGTGAACGGGGTCTAGGATTTTCAAAGCACTTCGCGTTGCGGAATGATAAATTATAGAGGCATAATCAAGGCGCGACCAAACAAGGCTTTTGTACAAGTTTAAGAGACACTTCCGATCACTACCCCATGTTGTACGTGATAGGAGCTTTAGGAGGTTTATCGCTTTCAGACATTTCATTTTTGCATGTTTTATATGGGGAATAAACGTGAGCTTAGAATCTAAAGTGGTTCCTAGGAATTTATGCTCGCTGCTCACAGAGAGTTGGTCTCCCTTGATCGTAATATTTGGAAGTGGCATCACCCCTCGTTTGTTGGAGAAGAGTACGCAAGTACTTTTCTGGGTGTTTATTTTAAAACCGTTCTCATCAGCCCATTTAGAGAATTTATTCATTCCAAGCTGCACTTGTCGTTCGCAGATAGACATATTGCATGATTTGAAACTCATCTGCACATCATCAACATACACAGAATAAAACATCGCGCTTGGATTGACTGACTGCAGGGAGTTCATTTTTACAAGAAAGAGTGTGCAACTAAGCACGCCCCCTTGCGGAACACCAGTTTCTTGGGTAAATGATCTAGAGAGAGCATTTCCCACTTTTACGCCAAAGGTTCGGTTAGACAGATAACTTTTAATTGTGTTTAGCATGTTCCCATGGATGCCCATGGCGGCAAGATCGCGTAGAATCCCGAATCGCCATGTGGTATCGTACGCCTTCTCCAGGTCCAAGAACACCGAAAGTACAAACTGCCTATGAATAAATGCATCTCTGATGTATGTCTCTATGCAAACAAGGTGGTCTATTGTCGACCTCCCCTCTCTGAAACCACACTGAAGGGGGTCTAGTATACTGTTACTTTCTAGGAAGTGGGTTAAGCGCCGGTTTAACATTTTCTCATATAGTTTGCACAAACAGCTTCTTAACGCTATTGGCCTGTAGCTGGCGGCCAAGGATGGGTCTTTGCCTTGTTTAAGTACCGGGATGACTATCCCTTCTTTCCATGACAATGGAATATATCCAGCTTCCCACATGATATTGAAGAGGGTTAGGAGCGTTTTTAGTGCCTCTGGGTGAAGATACTTGATTATTTCGTACGTTATACGATCGCGACCTGGCGCCGAGTTGTTATAGTACGCAAGAGATGCCTTAAGTTCAGCTAATGAAAATGGGCAGTTGTAAGCCACCCTGGAGGGACGTTTAGATTTAAGGGGTTGCCGCTCTTCGCGTTCTTTGCATCTTAAAAACGTTTCTGTGTAGTGCGATGCTTTCGAGACGTATTCAAAGTGTTCGCCTAGGCAGTCCGTCTGCTCCTCCAGGCTCTCCCCTCGGCTACTTACCATAGGTAGGGGGTGTGACTCCCGACCCATTAACTTCTTTACCCTATTCCAAACCTTCGTTTCGTCGGTGTAAGAATTTATACCGCAGATGTACCTATCCCAACTTTCTTTCTTTGCAAGGCGACGCATTCTTCTGGCTTGGGACTTAACCTGTTTGAAATTGTTGAGGTTTTCAGCCGTTGGGTAATTTCGGAGTAATCTCCAAGCCTTATTTTGTCTATTGCGCGCTTTCCGACAATCGTCGTTCCACCATGGGATGCGACGTTTATTGGTCATTCCGTTGGTCTGCTTGATACATTTCACTGCAGCGTCAATAATAAAACCTGTTAGGTATGCTACAGCATCGTCTATATTAAAATCAGCAATCTCATCTCCGTCTAAAAATGTAATTTCTCGAAATAATTCCCAGTTGGCTGACTTGGTGTTCCAGCGAGGAAAGTCAGGCGAGCATGTATATTCTTTTGTTAACTTTAACATAATCGGGAAGTGGTCACTGCCAAAAGGGTTCTTGAGAACGAACCACTCCAGATATGGAATTATAGCACTCGAGACAATACTCAGGTCTATAGAAGAGTAGGTGTTATGTGTAGTGCTATAATACGTTGGTTCTTTTTTGTTTAGTAGACATGCACCTGACGAAAACAGAAAGTGTTCTATTAGGCGTCTTCGCGCATCTAAACGGGAGTCGCCCCATAGGGGATTATGTGCATTTAGATCACCAACGACTATATATGGCGGAGGAAGTTCATCAATGAAGTTTTGAAATTGTGTTTTTGAAAGTTGATAGCACGGGGGAATGTAAATAGAGGTAATTGTTAGTAGCTTCCCGAACAGCACTGCTCGAACAGCAACTGCCTCAAGAGAAGTTCGGAGGTTTAATTGCTTACAGGCAACACCTTTATCAACTATTATAGCCACACCGCCCGACGAAGCGGCAGCATCGTCACGGTCTTTGCGGAAGATGGCATAATGCTTTAGAAAGTTTGTTTTTGTGGACTTGAGATGTGTCTCCTGAACACACAGCACCTTTGGAGTATGTTTATTAAGAAGTTCTCTAATATCATCGAGGTTATGGAGAAGTCCTCTCACATTCCATTGTAAGATCTGTATATCCATTTTAGATGTGTTTTGTGCTGTGTGCTCAAGGATGTAAAGTTAGCTCACGGACCCTTTCCAGGGGCCATGACACGAGATTTTTCTTTTTTGGATCGGTCGACGGAGTCCCGCCGATCCTTAGGCGCTGGCTGCGCCCTCACACTCCGTGTTGTGTCCATTGCCTCTTGCGAGGCGCTGGACAGGCGCTCTTGCGAGCGCTGCATTTGTTTTAAGGGCCTCGCCTCAAAATACGAGACCTTCGCGGCCCCAAGCCCGGAGGTTGGTGGGTCTTTCTTGGATGGCGGAGCAGCACTGGCTGCAACCGCCGAGGGGGCGAATGGCGTCACCGCTTGCTCACTACGCGTGTGCCAGACAGGCGCCAGGGGCCGTTGTGGCGCTGCCCCCTGACGCGCCACTTCGGCAAAGCTAGTTTCTGGTAGGCAGGACACCTGCCTTCGTGCCTCCTTAAATGAAATGTTTTGTATTACCTTAATTGTGACAATTTCCTTTTCCTTTTTCCAGCACGGGCATGACCGCGAGTATGCGGCATGTTCCCCATTACAGTTCGCACAGTGAAGAGAGTTTTCACAGGCATCTGATGTGTGCTCTTCAGCACTGCATTTCGCGCAAGTTAGGCGGCCTCGGCAGTTCTGTGAACTGTGGCCGAACCGCTGGCATTTGAAACATCGGAGGGGGTTTGGTATATATGGCCTCACTCGAAGCTTGATATACCCAGCCTCAACGGAGTCGGGCAGTACACTTGAATTAAAGGTAAGTATCAGGTGTTTAGTCTGGACTTCTTTGCCATCACGCCTCATGCTAATTCGTTTCACGTTTATGACATTCTGTTCGCTGAAACCCTCCAGGAGTTCAGCCTCCGTCAGCCCTAACAGGTCTTCATCTGAGACAACGCCACGGGTGGTATTCATGGTTCGGTGTGGGGTTACTATTAATTTGGTATCTCCAAATTTCACTAGGTTAGGCAATTTTTCATATTGTTTCTGGTCGCAGAGCTCCAACAGGAGGTCACCACTTGCCATTCATGAAGCTTTATATCCTGGGCCAAAGATTTCCGTCAAAGACTTTGATACTAGAAAAGGTGAAAGTGTTCGCACTGATTTGCCGAGTGTGTCAGCGTGGATAACATGGAATCGGGGAAAAAATACTTCCTGGTTACCAAAAAACTGGAAAACTTCATCGGTGCGCCCTCTTTTCTGAGGGCGATCAGAGAGTGGGGGGAAGGAACAAGCCATATGTAAATGCTTACTTTCGGCAGCGGCGCCAGCCACCCACCATGGAGTCCTACAAGGGGACGCTGCAGGGTCTGTAAGTACAGGCCCCGCAGACGCCAGCCGTACGCCACCACTATAACCGAATATGGTGTATCCAAGGTAGGATAGCCACACAGGGTTAACCCTTGCCGCCAGGAAACACCGAAGTCAATGGAAGTGAGTAGAGGACAGGAAAGATTTAAAGTGAGAGAAAAGACGAAGATGTGAGGTGGAGACAGGAAAAGGCAACTGCCGATTCCCCCCGGGCGGGTCAATCCGGGGGGTGCCGTCTACGTGAAGCCAGGGCCAAAGGGGTGTGTTGCCTCTGCCGGGGGGCCTTTAAGGTCCAATCACCCGGCGTCGGCTCAACCCCCAGGATCCCCTTTTCCCTGGACACGGCAAAGCCACGCACGGCGAGGCGTGGGAGGGAGTAGAAACTCCCCCGTTAGCTCGGGCCCGTGGTGTCGCTACACACCAAACGCCTACCTGCGCAGGCGCCCCTGCGGGGGGGTAAATGAGGGAGGTAGATATAAGAAGGTACAGAAAAAAAAACAACGGCAGCAAAGGGACAGAGGAATGCTGCAATAATGAAGCACATAGTGTTATGGGGATACAAAAAGTACGAAGTGCTTCAAGGTCTGTGGAAAGGCATATTGATTTCAGGGCTTACATTTGGGAGCTCAGTAGTGGGCATAGAGTCAGAGGTGCAATCAGGAATGGATGTAAATCAAAGGACTGTGGGACGCCTCGCATCAGGCGCTCACGGAAATATAATGAATGAGGCTGTAAAGGGGGATACGGGATGGGCAGGCTTTGGAGTTAAGGGAAGCTCAGAGCAAAATGAGATTGGAGGAAAGGCTTAAGAAAATGAAGGAAAGTGACGGGCAGGGAAAGTGTTCAGGTATTTCTATAACAAGAGCGTGGACACAAAGGAACTAGGAGACTCACCAGCACTTAATATATGGCTGGCAGTGTGGGCGACACGGCAACAAAAAGCATTAAGCGAAAAGTGAGAGAGGCAGAGAGGATTTATTAAATGACACCAAGGAAAAAGAGGCCGGTTCTCAGTAACAACCAAGAAAGCAAGAAAGAAATAAGGAGGGAGAGGGTTTATAATAATTCAAGAGGAAGTTCTTTACTGTTGGAAGCGAGGTCGGGTTGATTAAGAGCGCGTACATACTGAGGAGGAGCTAAGGAAACGATGGAACATGTTCTGATTCAATGCGGCGATATCCACCCAGGTATTCATGTGGGTACAATCCTACATGAGCCTTTAGGCTTTAGGGACAGACATTGAAACCTGAACACGTCCACAATAGAAGCAAGTAAGAGACGGCTAAAGTATTGATGGCAGAAAAGTAGAGATAAAGAATAGAAACAGTGAGAAAATGACGTCATTTCGTCAGAAGAGGCAGAGAGATGAAACGTAAGTTTATACTTTTCATTGTTATAAGATCTATTGAATCGAAGAAGATAAGGCATTAGGCCAACATAAAAAGAAAGTTTTCTTTACTTTTTTTTTTCTGGCGAGCCTGGTGGCACGCATGTCAGCACACCGTTATAAAGGGAATGCTCATAGGATCCATCCACACAGGGAGCCCTTACGAGCGGGCCGCCTCAACGGAGGTGGCGCGCACATACAAGTGGTGACTAATAACTGAATTTTGTTTCAAAGGAACATGCAGGTATAAATATTCTGAATTGCCCATGCGCATCAAATATCGTGCATTACATATGTGCATCAGATATCACACCGCTTCAAGAAAATCGGTGAGAAATCAGAGGTGACGGTTCTTTCTTCCGCTCCTAATAAACTGTCGAAGCTATGCAAGCGAACTCGTCCTGTGAATAAGGATGAAGGCTGCAATATTAAGCATAGTAACCAAATCACAGACTGTGCGAAACACGTGGTATATGACATACCTCTTTCCAGTGGAGCAGCATACGTGGGACAAGCAGGAAGATGTCTCAACATGCGTCTGCCAAAGCATCGTCAAAAAAATAAAAAAAAATGTAGAGATGGTTTTTCCGGGCAACAATGTTTCGAGTGTGGCTGCACTCATATGTTTGGTGGCCCTGTTGTCGCTAAAATGCCACGTGAGAAAAAAAGGCTGATTATTGAAGCTGCGGCAATTGAAGAAAAAAGGCGATTAGCAAGCCTTCTACTATATCACTATCCACAAAGGAGTTATCATTCTTTCGGCGAGCAAACTTTCTTGCACGCTTTCCTCAATTTTGAGTAAATGATTACGCATTATCATGGTCAAAGGACGTTTTCGACAACAAGCACTTGCACATGGGCAATTCTGCAAATTAATACACGTTTATTCGAAATAAAATTCAGTTGTTAGTCAGCGCTTCTCTTTGTGTCCCCACTCTTCGTGCGCTGGGAGCTATTATGGATTATTATGCACAGATGAAGGCTCCCTGTTTTTATAGTGTGTGTGGGGGCTGTATGGTGCGAATGGCTGTGCCCAACGTGTTCTCTGGCCGAACGTGCTATATTAACGTTGGCTGGGCTTGCGTTTTGTTGGGAGCAACCTTTGCGATTAGGTGCCTTCTTGCGTAGATCATGAGCGTCGTATGCAGCTCGCGGTTTGGCAAAGCGGCGGACAGACTTGCACCAGTGCTTCGGTCCGGGTTGGAGCATGGGCTACCAGAATGAGCCAAGAGCGTCGCTGTTCGCCGCACCGAAAGACGACGACCTCCGAACGAAGTGGGAGTGGAACCTTCCCAGGAAAAAGAAAGCTCTCGGCATTTGTTCGGCAGTATGCGAGCACCACTTTAAGCCGCACTTCATTCTGCGTGAGTATGTTCCCATAATAAACGGCAACGAAGTAAGGATTTTCTCGGAATCCGTACTTCGTTTCCGTTTATGACATGAGCGGATGTGCAGATTCCCGAGAGGAACCCGCGTCGCAAAGAGGGCGCAGCTGCAAGTCTATGAAAATCCGGTTCCTCAAAAAGTCATTACGTCACACACTTCGGGTGCTATTGATTTACCAGCACATTCACTACCATAAATGTGCAAATAATAAGTAATTGCACATGTAAGATTGGTGTGTGCAGATAACAGTACCGATAATACTAAAATCTGCATCATTGCGTGATGAAAATCTCAGGTTGGCACGCCTCAGAAGTATTAAAAAAATGCAGTGGCGCCATCTTGTGCCATCCATGCGAAAATGGGCCGCCTGTGTGAAGCTGTTTGTGCCACCACATATCTTCTAGTTAACTATACATTCCAAGCTAACTCATGGTCCACAGCCATTATGTGATAGTGATGACACTGTCTGATTCTTCTGACGAGAGGCTGTTGGCAATGCGATTTCAGTTTCGTTTTCACGTGCAGGCAGTTTTCGGATTTCTTTTATCGGTGGAAAGATGCGCGTTGAATTCAATCTTTTTAAGTTTGAGAATAAATTCTTACTCATCCATCCTTTAACTATGTAATGCTGCTATTAGCTGCCACTGGCAAGTATAATTTAATCTACTTTCTTTGCAGATACTCAAGGCTGTGGTGTGGGCTTATTCAGGAGGTCTGCTTTTTGGAGCAAGGCTGAGTGTCACTGCTTACAATTTTAGTTTTTCGATTACTACTTATATGATGCCTGGATTTTGTGATCGTTTTTCGTGGTCCCCTGAAAGTCTTATAACTGGGATTTTATTGTAAAGAGTTCCTCTAAATAACAGCTTCAAAACTTAAGGGCTATAATTTTGGGTATGGCTAGTTGCAAAAGAAATCGTACAAGTTGACAATGTGTTGGAACTACAGTGTTTAAAGTCTCCAATAATTTTATAGCCACGTTGGTTTGCTGTGAAGAAATTAAAGCACACGCACAGCAGGTCTGTACATATACAGTAAGCTGCGTGCTGTGAAAGAGTAGCCTTGTAGTTGGCATGCAATTAGCAGTCCTATTATTGCAATGTCAAAGGAGCATTGATATCCTATTAACTCATGCCAAGATTTTCTCGTCAGCGAGTAGCTATCGACTCCCTAGTAGCGATTTGTGACCTAAAACGCTACTGAGAGATGAATAAATATAACTTTTATTGATTTATATCACTGGTATCTAGCACGATTCAAAGCGGTTGGCAAGCCCGTAATTTTTAGCGTTGGGAGCGCTACCTCACGATCACCTCCAGATCTCACCACAGCTGACCACTTCTCCACCAAAAAAGGGTGACATTATGCTCAGACGCTTCGCTAACATTTCGTCTGCTAGGTGCACACATTCAGTGATGCCTTGTCGCCTACACTGCCATCGTCGCCGTACAGTGTGGACTACGATTGAGTACTACAGTCTGGCATTCGGAATCATTGCTATTTGCGTCATCACGGATAATTCTTGCTTTAAAACTCTTTGCAGAACAGTGATTCCAAAATGGACACTGTTCCAAGCAGCAATAAAAAGGTAACTGAGGATGCATGCGATGGCCATGCTCGCTCGTGTGTCTCAATTAGATATATTGGAGAGTTTTGGCGTGCACAGCATTCAGTTATACGCAAAGGGGTCAATGGACTATCCGTATAGGAAATGTACACCAGCGAAGAAATAGAATACGTTCTCTGCTTGCGAGGTTCTTTGCACCTTCAGATGGCCCCACCTATCCGGCCTCTCACGGTTGCAGCAGCAGTAACCCAGTATTTTGGGACGCAAGGAAGTCAACGGATTAATTAAAATTCACTATTCACGATACCCACGTGCTACCTGTTAACGATGATATTTGTCTATACACTACTGCACTTTGACAGCTTGTGGTCGTGTTGACGTGTAACATACGTGTAATGAAAATACACCCTCATTACGGTTTTATTGCGCTACGAACCATGCGACTGCAACTCACAACAATTCCTCGACATGCTGGCCAACGAGCTCACGTTGACTCATGCTCTTTTCTTACGCTCTTCCTTTATAAGTGGTTTGCGTCTTGGCAAGTTCACGAAATCATTTAAAGTGGTGCGACAAAGATCAGACAAGAAGAGTGAGTGATTTACCAGGCTTTGGCACCAGTCGGCGCCAGGATAAGAACACTCGGATTGTAGACATCATCGCTACTAGTGCATCCTCGCTCAGGATTATGTCTGTGAAATGTATCACATCGAACACGTATCACTATTGTCTTTATTGCAGGGCACTCCATTTTCTGTTGAGCTCTTGTATGCTGCTTGTCGACAAAATGAAATAAATTCCACATAAGGAACGCGATTTAAATTTGACCAAGAGGACCTACGCACACTGAGAAATCGAATGAAGGGCACATCTCGATTCTGAAATTTGATTTCAGAGCTCTATTAAGCACAGTTAGCCACTAACTTACTCATTCTTTTTATAACAACACAAGAAAGTTTTGGTTTATCAGCAAACTTTTCAGTGTTAGCATTTCACTTGATCAGTAGTCACGTAATTGAGTGGCTTGGGCAAGGGGTGCCATCTGGTGGTAGAGAGATCAACCAGGCAAGCACATAATGTGAACAAATTGCTGCTGCAAATTTTCGGCAGTTCCGTAACTCCGAATGAGTTAGCTTTAAAACTTTTTTACATTGAGGAAACCTGGCAAAGTGATAAGCATGTTGTGAATGGCACACATCTATTTTAATTCCCAAGACCTGCATTGGCCACTACTGCCACTGTCACATTTATTAAAGATACTTTCAAGGCCCGAAGCAACTACAGAAAGGAGTGCCTTCAACCTTGAAAGTATTCACCATGTGCATTGATCAACTCGCACAGCTAAAGCCTTTTTTAGCTTGTGGTATGCAAATACACAACAGAAATACCATGGTGCAAGCAGTACAGTATTACTGGCACCGCTACTGGATCATAATATCTAAAAAAATTATGAAAGGTTGTGGTTATCATCCCCTACACTTTCATTTCACTGGTCTTGTTAGTGTACAGTGCTTTGGTAGCTTTTCCTGGTCATGAAATTCACTCTAACTGCAAGAAAATATGCTGCGCCCAT
Organism: Rhipicephalus microplus; assembly: GCF_043290135.1. Taxonomy (NCBI): domain Eukaryota; kingdom Metazoa; phylum Arthropoda; class Arachnida; order Ixodida; family Ixodidae; genus Rhipicephalus; species Rhipicephalus microplus. The sequence goes on from NC_134708.1 coordinate 77,125,665, forward strand.
GTGATTCCAAAGGTTTTCTTTTTGGGCACTACTGCGCATTGCAAGCATTGTTGGGCAATAAAAGGTGAAATGGACTGTGCGACTTTATTCTCCCCGCTTAGGGTGATGGTTATTTGGTCTGCGCCAAGGGCATGCACACACCTCAAAACGAATGACTTTCTTTTCAAGGTTTCTTTCGGAAGGAAATCAGTGCACAGAAAGAGCGATGTCGTACCTCATTCAGAGCAGAAACTTGTGCCACAGAGCGTACAACAGCCACCGGCTTGGCGGATGGTGTTGCAGTAGCTGGTTCGCCATTACTGCAACTTCGCGTGCCAGCATCACCATTGCCTGGCTGCTCTTCCGCTACTGTTTCAGCATCATGGCTCTTCCACAGGTTCACCTGCAACCCACAGAGAAAAAATAGATTGCACTTCTGTCAGCTCCACCCAATTCCAGTGCACTGTGTCACTGTGGACTATATGGAGGAGAGGATGTAATTCTACTACTGTAGTATAGTACATGCAGGTTCCTGAAAGTTATACTACATCAGTAATGGCACTGGGGTCTCGAAGGTCCTGACAGGAGGGCAGAAAACGAGAACAAAAAAAAAAAAAAAAACACAAAAATTTTGGATAATAGTATGCAAAGTGAGACAGAGGTGTTGGTGTTGGCCTAAACAGGCTTGTCGATCACACTGATTCCCTGCAAGAATCTACTTGTCCACCTAAAAGCACATTAAAGGCTCTGTTCGGGCCCTTCGCAATAAGGGAATGTTAAAATAAAAAGACAGAATTAGCATCAACAAGTAGCAGTGGCAATTTTAAAAAGGAATGCAATCATGCATGTTCACTTCCTTAAATGTGCGTACAGACGCTCATGAATAAGTTCTTAAGTGATTTAAATAATGACATTTGATGGTCATTTTTAAGGGTGACTACTCATAGGAAAAGCTCATACACTGAATGTGCTAGAGCGTTCCACAATATGCATTGTAGTGTGCTTCAAGCGGGTTCGGTATTCCTCCTTGAGTGTGCTCAGTTGGCGGGACAGTTCAGCGCGAAGTGATGCCTCTGGCGACTGCACTCCGTCAAGAAATTTCACGTGGAGGGCTTGTGTAGCTGGAAGGCCCAGAAGTGATTCAGAGAGCGATTTATTGACAGAGTCGCTGTGAAGATGTCTTCCTTCACCGATAGAGTTGGGCTATACATAAACCGAGTACCCACTACGGTTGACCGCTAGGTCAAGTAAGTACAGTGTCAACCTTGTCCAGCTTGACTGGAAGCTTCAGGAAGTCATCGGGTATAACTGAAACTTCAGAATCAGAAATTTTTATTATTTCTATAAAATCTGGTTATTGCGATTGAGTATACAGGAGGAGGTCCCGGAGTAAGGAACTGAATTGGGACCTCCTATGCAGGCTGAACATTGAAAAAAATGTGACATTTGCATCAATAGGAAGGAGGAAAAATTTCCTGCACCTGCAGATTCAATTTTGAATCGCGTCATGTAGTCGTTCACGGTGACGTCCACTTATGAAGACTTGGTCCGCTCCCTGATGGTACTCAGGTATATGTAGTCGACTTTTTGCTTTTATTTTTCACAAGCCACAAACCTCTGCGAAGTGCCCCCCCCCCCCCCCCCCCCTCTTTTCAACAAAAGTTGCAGAGCGAGCTGGCCATTGTGTGTGAGGATGAGACGCGTGGCCACAGAATCTGTAGGTGGGCATATCTACATTGTGAAGATCGAAAGAAGGGTTCATGCTCTGGTGATGGCGAGCAGGCTTCTGGCTTTTCGTAGCATCCATTTTCAAAGCGTTGGGGCTATTTTAACTTGTGCCAGCTTGCAACTCATGCTTATCTCTTTCCACGTCTTCCATATGAAATGCTGGCGTCCAAACCTCTGTGAGAATGAGCTTCAGCAGAGCTGGTCTGAAAAACGCGAGTCACACAAGCTGATGATGAATCTGTCGTGTACTAGCCTCTCTTCAACTTGCACTGAAAGATAGGTGCAGCGATTCACCATCCTGCTTAACTCTGCACAGTATCCGTTGACCCTCCCGCCTGGCTGCTGCACGTCTGTGAAAACGCAAGCATTCGTACAGCTCGTCGCTTGGATGCACGAAGCGCTCTGTAAAACAGTTGACCACACTCTAATGAGAACTGAGGGTTGTAGCATCGGGCGAGACCGTATCAAGGAGCGGATGCACTTCGGGGCCAATCCAACATAAGAGCGATGTGCTGCACTTCCTACGGTGCATTCTTGAGCCTGTAGATGGTTGCATAGTTCTCAAAGCGACTTTTTCAGGTCGACCAGGTCCCAGCATTGCCGAAGTAAACGGCTCTGGTGTCCGACGGTTGACACCCATTCATTTCAGGCTGAACTACTCGGTATACATGATGGTGCTCAGCCGCTTCTGACAACATGCAGCGTTATCTGTTCACAAGGGGCGGTAACCTGTAACCTGGGCACCTGAGAAGCCTGTAGTAAGACAACAGGTTGACACTGAACCCAAACAACAACTGTTATTACTCTGCTCAGCACAAACGCTTCATGACTAGGAGGGGTCACTACAAACCTACATCATAGTAGCGACCTCTACATATTCATTTTAAATTATACATGTGCATAAAAAACAAAAAGCATTAATATTACCTGGTAGTCGTCACCTCCTGTGGCAAAGTGGCTTCCGCTGTGTGAGAAGCAAACTGCGTGCACCGGTTTCTGCGTACAACAGATGTAAAAGTAAGAAAGCATTGCTCAGCTTTCACAACAAGATAATACGTTTCCTGGCCATGAAGCTAAATCTAGCATGCAGATTATTAGATAATGAGGAAATTTTTTTTGTATATTTGAAATCACCCATTCATCACTGGCACCACATTATAAATGGCGTATGATGAGCCAATTGGTTGTTTGATACTTGAAAGAACACTGACACGGCTTAACAGTCAACTTATAGACCGACAGCGACACTTAGAAAAAACATGGATATGGCAGCTACAAAATGAACTAGCACACACGCATTTAATACCATTCAGCGGTGTTTATTAAAGAAAAATAGTGAGCAGGTAGCGGAGGAAAGAGAAATTAAAATTAAGTGTAAATTGATTCTTTCTAGCTTAGAACCCTTGTTTCATGTGCTGCGCAACATTGAATCTTTCTAACAATATGCAGGAAGACGTTTAACAAAGGTTACTAAAGCAAAATCAAAAAGAAAACAAAAAAAATTGCGCATGAATAAGGGGGTAGCAGCCACAAGTTCACCGCGCAGCTTTCCTGAAAAATATTAGCGAGTCCTCCCAAAGTCGACGTGTTTGTCAGGCTGGTAACCCCGAGTGTCCAGATCTTAACTTCGCAAAGAAAGTGAATTAATTTGATGGGGGAAAGCCACAGGCTTGAATGCGGATGTCGGTTCGTCATCTGCGTTATCAGGACATTTGAACTCCAGATGAAGTTAGGCAACACTTACCCAAATAATACTACTTAATAAAGCTAATTTTATGCCTGCCCCCAGACTAAATTCTATTTCGAGCTTATAGACTAGGTTGCCTAGTGGGACTCTATCCTGCGCATAAATGCCCGTTCACTTCCCCAATTCCTTGGACTGGGGAACTACATGTCCTAAAGATAATACAATCGCAATCACCTGATTCTTTTAACCCTATTTCCCGTACATCTTTGCAACACTCATTCTAATCTGGAGCCAAGAGAATGGATTGTCTCTCATGTTACTGCTTGACAAGGCCGTCCATGTTGACAAGTATGAGTACGAGATTGCTCAGGTGGCTGTATTTTGTTCTGTCTGACAAAGAAAGAATCCTCTCAAACGATTCTCCTAGCTACCTCCTATCAAAGCGAGGTCCTCGTTGTTCTGCCAGACTTGCTGCCTTAGGTAGCATACGAACGCTTACAGGCCAGCCGCCACCTCGTGCAATATTGACTTGCCACCTGACACCCTCTGGCAAAAAGAGTGTCCCTCGCTCATTGCCTGGGCTATGAATGGACCTGGCTAACACTCCCAAGTATTAAGCACACATAAATACTCAACAAAGTAGATGAGAAACCGCTTTTTGACTTAGCTTAATCTGTAGAGTATGGACGCATAAGACAAAAATTATGGCTTCAGGCCTCACCAGCAGAAGGGTGTTTTTGGTCCACTTTAGTTCATTTGAACTATAATCATTTACTACGCTGTAGTTATGAAAAAAAAAAAGAAGTACTGTTCCATATGCTCTCCTTGGCTCTTGGTTGCGTTTGGTATTGTCTAATAAACTTACGCATAGCTTGAAACAACCAGAGAAAAAGCTATTAGCAATCGCTCCAAAGTCTCGTTTCTTCGGGACTTTTTCAATTTACTTCAATGTGGTTTGAATGCATATCACATATTGGTGCGCTTTCCTGTTCCCTCGTCGCTTATGCGTGGCTTCCTTTAAAAATGTACGCTCATGTTTCCTTGCAATTAAATCAATTCTGGCCCCCATTAGGTAGAGTAATTTGTAAAACCAATTTAATATGCCACTGTCTTATAACTTGTTATTGTTATAGGTGTTGCAAATTAACTTGTTTGACAAGTTAATTGGGTAAACTTCATAAATTTAATCTATACATCTAAATATTCACAGAATCGATGCTTGCCTCTCAGGTTATTTCAACTCAAGGGGCAGAACTGTACACACTGTAGTGTATAGACGTGACATTTTTTTAAAATCACATATAGACGCACAGAAATCGAGATTCGTAGCTTGAAACTCACCATGCGTGTGACTAGTGTGTACAGCAGCCTGCCCTTGAGCACGTCGAAGACCCTGGTGAGCGAATCACTCGCACCGGTCACCAGGTGGGTGCCCGACGGATCGAAATGCAGCGAGTTCACCATGCCCTCGTGAGCTGCCGTTTGAAAGAGACGGAGACAGAGAGTGACATCAAACTATCAGTGCAGAGGCATTTGTAACACTGACATCAGTGTCGATGTGCCCAAATGACTAGTATCAGTGAGTCAGGGCAACTAAAACTTCCTGGCAGTGCAGAGGTGACTATTACACTGACCAGGCCAACAATGAGTTGTACTGAAATTTGGTCTCGATTAGAATAGTATAAAGTTCTTTTAAGTTAGACTTGACCTTACATAAAAGGGGGTATTCAAATGAAGCACTGGTTTGTGTGAACCACAAAAAAAATTCGTGCGCCAGAGAGGAACCCAAACATCACACCAGGGCAGGCCTGTGGCCAGCAATTCTTTCTTGAGCATTTGTGGAAGACCTTGAAAAACGCCTATTTTCATCATTTATTCTTGGTAAAACACGCTGCACCATCTGAATCACGGGTGTGTGTGTGAGGGGAGGGGGGCAAGCCCCTAGAGCACCCCCTTGACAATGGACTTGCCCCAGGCAAGTAGCTGAATGGGCCCCATGAATTGTAGCAAATATTAGCTAGCTTGCACATGTGCCGTTATGCGTCCACTATTACTTACAAACGTTCAGCCAATCACTGCAGCCATTCACGGTACAACGCTGGCTTGACAAGCACCACTGGCACTGCAAAGCCTGCAGTCTAAAAGTGAATGCTGTGTGAAGTGTACTACATACTACAGCATTATTTAGCATTTGGACAGTGCCACATATGCAAACTCTAGCAAACTGTGTGACCTGTAACAATGTGAGCGACAGGGTGATGGAAGCCACCAGTGCCAACAAAAAACAAAAATCTCCAGCACAACTTACCTTGCAATGAATGTCCACATTAAAACAATTAATCAGGGTGCAACAAACGGCACAACATAGTATGCTGCCCAATTCTTTACTTCTGACCTGTGCAGTTTTCTTTTACCAATATGCTTACTTCTCTGTAGTTCTAAACCCCTTCCTGACAACTATGGCTTGGATCTTAATATTCTGTTCACTTTTACTTTGTCCCCACTTGGCTGCTTTCGCTGGTGACATTTTCACTTCTCTGTTGGTGTCTTTACCTAGATGCAAACATCCCAAAGGCCTGGATGCCCAGAAACTAGATTTGCCGTCACCCCAAGGGCCCACCACAAAGCCGGTATTTTGCCTAGGTTTCACGAGACCTACTCACCGTTGTACTCTTGCAATATGCACGCGTTGCGTATGTCGTACAGACGAACAGCACTGTCCCTGCCGGCGACCGCCACTGTGACGCCGTCTGGGTGGAACTCGGCGCAACGCAGCTGCCTGCAAGCATCACGTCAAGATACACTTTTACGATGAGTGTGGACAGGACCGGCAACTAAGTGAATCAACCAAACATTCACAATCTCTTGTGCATGAAATCACACTAGTGCGGAGGTCTCAGAAAGACTTCATTCTGAGGGACGATCATGAAAGGTTTTGCCGGTAAATGAGACTTGGACAAAGGATCAAATTGGCAGTACTTTGAATCATTGTTTCATTTGTGGTATTGATAACGAAAATTGAATAATAAAAGTCCTTGCATCACCACGAAGTGAATGATTATGAGTGGGCAAAGCTACTTCTATGGGTTTTCAGCTGGAGACTATGCCAGACCACGCTTCTGAATTTCCTGTAAAAAACAAGTACAACAAAATGTGTCCGATGAATTCATTGATTGAACAAATAAATAGTGGATAAATATGCCTGCGGCAAATGCTGCTACAGTTCCAGTAAAAGGGCGCTAATATTAGAAAAAAAAAGAAAGCATGGTTCTTTGTAAAACTTGTTGCTCAAGGAGTAGTAGTAAATGTGGAGTAAGGATGGTTTCTAGCCCTTAAAGTCCATAATGTCTACGTTGAAGTCGCTGATTAGTATAAAGGACGGTCAGACGGACTGACAGACAGCTGTACGAACGGACGAATGAATGGACAGATGCACGGATGGATGGCACAGGTGATCATGCATTGTGCTGTCATATACTTCACTGATGTACACATAAAGTTGTTTTTTTACACAGATGTTTTCGCTTTTCGTTGGGCAGGTGTTCAGTTTCAGTTTTGTGGATCGTGATGGCCGCGAACAACAAGCCTGAGTCAGCCTTAAGAAGCTTCACCCCTAAAAAAAATACAGGGTTATTCCAAATATTGGAGCCTGCAAGTTGACAAGTACGAGTACTATTTATCTAAAGCACTTGTTCAGAGCAAGCCCACAGATTCCTGACCCCTGTTGTCAATTGTAAGTCACCCTCCATCAACTGCTAGTTTGAAAAGGCTACACAAGGTGATGAAACTACATTGGATCAACGATGGTGGCATGACTTCAGTCAGTCGTAAAACTTTGCTAGGCATTATGTAATAAAAACTAACTATTACTACAGTTATTCCTCTAATCTTTCATCAAGTTTCTGCCAAAACACAGCTGCCCCTTACAGGTGGTGCCAAATCCGGTCTGTGCCATGCAATGAACCAATACACAAGTTCAATTGCACACCATGCGTAACACGTACAGACTGGACAGATGATAATTAATAACTTAACTAAAGCAGGGCATCCAAAAAATGTGGACTCTCATGAGGCAATGACTGTATATCTGCACTCGTCAACTGTTAATTACATGTAAAAACCATAACATGATCATGAAGTAAGCCATAATGGGAAGACTGATAATTCTGATCACCTGGGTTTCCTTATTGTGCACATAGAAATAAGCACATGGGTGTCTTAACATTTGACCATTATCAAAACACTGTCCTCATAGCAGCAAATCAAACTCATGATCTCAAATTTTGTAGTGCATGCTATGTTACCACAGCGGGTGATAGTGCAAGAACAAAGTAGCCCTATCTTTGAAAGTGCAATAACTGTGTATTGAACATGGAAAACCTGAAATGTAATAACAAAGCGGGCACAGTCCGGAGGCCGTGTAATAGTAAAATGGGTTGACTCACAAAACAATGTAAAGTCGTGTCTGACTGTAGTGACCTCATGTAAATCAAAATATCCTTTATATCGAACTACTATCAAACCAAACAATGCTTTAACATCGATGCATAAGAGAATTTACGGCTACATCGAATTAAGATCGTCCCAACTCTTCACACATAGAACATCGGGCAACGTAAAATGCCCAAGACGCTAACTTTTGCTCATAAAACGCCGGCTTTTCTTCTCAGAAGGAGGGCTTTCCGGCAAGCCTTAAGGAGAGCGAGTGGTTTGGCTAGGAGGGCACAGCATGAAGCGAGTAGAAACTACCCTTGCCATTACGCGCTTTCAGCGATGATTGATGCGATGATTGATTTCAGCAATGATTGATGCTCGGCGCAGAGAGTTTCGCATTAAAAGAAACTCGGAAACTCGCTCTCCAGTTGAGCATTTGCACCTCTCACAGATACGCGGGTACGTCGTTGGCGTAGGCCTTTCATTGACTTGGGTTCTTCATGCAGTTGCTGCTGCCTTTCCCATTCCCTAGCATTTGCGAGTTAGGGGGTTTTCAGCTACCCGTCGTTGCTTTGCAGTCGTTTGTTGTTAGGCTCACTGTTGCCTTCTTCATTTTCAGTGGACCAGCTGTGAGTAGTGGGACATATCTCATTTCTGTGGCACACATACCTGGTTACGATGACTGTAGTTTTGCAGGTCGGCATTTTACGTCTGGCTTAAACAGCTCCGACGTTTCAACTGAAACTGAGAAAAGTGCGAAAGCAAGTCATCTGAGATCGCCATCAGTCAGCACTTCAACAACACGACCTGTTCAGCCCATGGTTGTCAGTCTTGTTGAAACCTGAAAGCACTTGCTAGGCTGCTCCTATGACCCCAAAAATAGCAATACAGTGACGGGAGACTTTTGCCGCAAGACCATCGCAAAATGCCAAGCAAGTGCCCTCCCCCCTAACCCCAACCCCCTTACGGTGAAGGATAATCCAACTAGGTTTAGGCAGGGGGCACTTGCTCGGTCCCCGATTGGTCATTGGCGCTTATTGGACATATACCGAAAAAGGAAGGGTGTGGGCATGTTCAGCATTTTATGATAGTGGCCACTCCTACCTCTCGCCCTTTTTCAGCCACAAACAAACCATGCACCTCAACTCTGTCCTCAACTTCACTACTTAAAGAAAAAAAAAGAAAAATCTAGTTGTTTGTTCACTAAGTATTATGGCTAGGTGGCGTCAGCCGCAGCCCGATCTAAAGGGTACAGCCACATCAATCCATTCATCCATTCAGAACCACTATCATCATCGTGGTAGGTAAAGTGGTGGTGCCGGCGGTGACCCCTGGCGGAAGGCAAGCCTTGGTGGCGGGCGAGAGATGAGCGATTCTCTTCTGCGCGTGGCGGTTGCCGCGAATGGCTGCCTCTAGCGTGGGTCCCCTGGTGCGTGGCACCGCGGGCTGTGCGTTGTGTGCAACGGGGGGCCCTCGTGGTAAGTCAAGCGTTGGCGTCGCCGCCTTGGGTGTGTTATTGCATTTGTCATGTTATTGTGTGTTTGTCAAGTTATTGTGTTTGTCATAAAGTGTACGGTAATATTGTGTACATATGTTCTAGCGTGTTGATAATGATTGATGTATAGGTTCGGCGGACATTATTGTCGTTAAAAATTAGTTAAATAAATGTATGTTGTTTTCTGGTTTGTACTGACCGCGTCTACTCCGTCATTTCACTCCAAAAGCGTGGCGTGGCGCTCGCTCGCCAATTGGAGACCCTACACTGGCGCCCAACGTGGAGCTCTTGGAGCATCGGACAACGGTTTTCGGGGTTCGGTAAAAGCTTTTGTTAGAGCCGAGGTGGAGTAGTACCAGAAGGACTTCTTTGCTAGCGTTGGCAGTGTGCTTTGTTGAGAGCGAGATTGGTATTTGTGACGTGTTTCAACTTGTCGGCACTCGAGTTTTATTATTATTTTTTTTGCTCGCAAGTGTTTTTATTTTGTTGTTACTGATTGGCAGAAACGTTGTTGAGTTAGTACGAGAGCCATGCGGTCTGCATCCTAAGGTGAGCAAGGCTTAGAGCACGTGGATTGTAGGCCAAGCCCGAAGCAAGTGAGTACGGAAGCCTCGTGAGTGGTTCGATTTTCTGTAAATAGCTTCTTCTGTCTCTTTTGGGCTCAGGGAGCAGGCGTCGTTGCTGTCTGGTATTGTGGCTCGACGCCGGGGTGTCGCAACACCGTTCAAGGCAGTGGACGCTAATCCCTCTGTAAGCTGCTGTGTGCGGTGAGCGATAGGGCCACTTTACAGAGTGGATGTTCTTTGCAGCTGCCTCTTCTGCGCCTAGGCTGGGTGCTGGGTGGATTCCAGTTATTGCCGAGGGACTCATTAGGCCTAAGGCTCTGCACAGCCGCCTGTTGCACGTGGCACAACTAGGTGAATCGTAGCGTCGAGATGTTGCACTCTGCTTCCCTCACATTTTTTTTTTCATCTTGCAATGCACGAGTCAGCAAAAAGTGATTTTTGCTTTATTTTGATGGGCGTCTCTGCCACCGCCGATGTATTAGCTAGCAGTACTGACCATCGTACCACGTGGGCGAAAAGCCTGGAGCTCCCTTTCCTAGGCCCTGCTCCATCATTCTTTCGAGTGTTTTGGAATGTACGCAGCGGGAGTGTTGTAATCCAAGGCTGGCTGTCTTCTACACATCGTCAGCGCCGCTGGCCAGGAATGCGGTCGTAAGGTCGGGTGATGCACATGCCTGGGACCTGCGCAACTGCCTGCAGTCCGGCGGCCTCATTGAGTGCTGATCGCAACGGGAAGACGTGTCGGCGCGAGTGACGGATCATTGCGCCGACGGCAACGTTGCTGTTGTCAAGTTGTTGAGCTGGACAGTGCAGCAGTGTCGACCGGCGGAGGTGTCGTGGTGCACAGACATTATGTCGGGACAGGGGTTATCATGTTTTGTTAGAGCTTGTGTAGCAGATTTATTTTCGGAATATGGTTTGAATTAAAGTTAGGGGAATGTGGGGGTGCTGACACCCCCTGTAAAGTTGTTTGCCTGACGTGGTGCACGTGCCTCGCCCAAGAGCCGCATTTTGGGTTACAACTACCAGTGGTAGGTGGCATGTTCACGAGCGTTGATCACCACTATTGTCATCGTGGTTGGTGGAGTGGTGGCGCCAGCGGTGACCCCTAGTGGAAGGCAAGCCTTGGTGGCGGGCGAGAGTTGAGCGAGTCTCTTCTGCGCATGGCGGTTACTGCGAACAGTTGTCTCTAGCATGGGTCCACGGTGCGTGGCACCGCGGGCTGCGCGTCGGGGGGCCCTCGTAGCAAGTCAAGCGTCCGCTTTAGGTGTGTTATTGTGTTTGTCATGTTATTGTGTGTTTGTCGTGTTATTGCGTTTGTCATGGAGTGTATGGTACTATTGTGTACGGATGTCCTAGCGTGTTGACAACGATTGATTAATCGATTCGGCCAACGATATCGTCGTTCTAAATTAGTGAAATAAATGTATGTTGCTGTTTGGTTTGTACCGACTGTGTCCTTTCACTCCAAGAGCGTGGCGTGGCGTGGCGTGGCGCTCGCTCGCCAATTCGAGACCCTACAACATATAACATCCGAATTTTCAACAGCGCAGCTACTTAGGGTGGCCATTCCTGCGTTTAACGAAAACAGGAATAATCAGCATCAAGACTGGTCAGCACTTTCTTTGTCCTTTTCTTCAACGCAGCCACCAATTCCTGGCCCATCGCCCTTTGTGAGTGAGTTTATGATAATAATGATGATGATCTTTGTTATACTGGCGCACACCCACAAAGGGGGATCGGCCAAAGACTGAGCGGCAGGATCTTTAAGTTAGAGGCTTATGGTTTTACAAACACAAAGTGACTCTGAACTGAAAAAAGAAATATATGGCAATCAAGAAGAGGTCATCACCATCATCTTTTTCTACAGCTTCTGCTTTGCTCCCGAAACACGTGCAATCATTTTTCCGGCATGGTATACAATAAAATGAGGGGCCAGAGAGTAAAGAGCGAGAAAGAGAAAGAGTGAGAGATGAAGTAGAAAAGATAGAAAGAAAAATTTTTGGTGAGACAGAATTCAAACCCGCAGTATCATAATCCCAAGGCATTCGTAGTAACTACCATAGGTTACCAGGAATGCACGCAAAAGTCGCTTTGCGACAATTCCCTCATAGTAAGCTCAGTCCTCCCACAGGGCTGAGGATTTCGAAGAGGTCCCACCTGCAGAACTAGCAAACGTAGTCAGAACATTACCCCATTCTGCTCCTGGTCCTGATGGCATGACGTCGGTGATAAAATCAGTACATAAAATATACCCACTTGGCCTACTCAAAATTATTAATCACTCACTTAGAAGCTTTTGGATTCCACCTGATTGGAGAATGGTAAAAGTGATTCCATTATTAAAAAAGCAATGCACTGGGTTCACTTCAGATAATACCAGACCCATTGCACTTGCATAGAACTTCGTAAAATTCGTTGAAAGAATTATATATAGACATAGATCAATGGATGTCAGAAAAAATGACACTGAGTCCATGTCAAATTAAATTCAAACGTGGTTGCTCCATTTGGTGAGCGCACGTGGATCTCGAAAGCAGAATTCAACTTGCTCGATATCAGAGGCAATATTCCGCTTTGGTAACCTTAGATATCACAAAAGCTTATGATAGCTTGAAGCATGTGAAACTGCTAGATTCGCTTCAGAACTAAGGCCTGCCTCAATACTTTGTGGCCTGGATCCATGCTTTCTTAGGTGATAGAGAATTTTACTGCTCCCAATCTGGTGTCAACTCTTCAATATATAGGCAAACGAGAGGTCTACCGCAAGGGTCAGTATTATCCCCCTTATTAGTTAATGCACGACTATGTACCATTCCCATACAGCAAGATGAACAGGTCTATGTGTATGCAGATGATATCGCATTTTTTGCTGCGTCGGCAGACATTCACACACTGTATCTGAACTCTGCAGACATACATGAATAGCCTGAAAACATGGCTGGAGAATATCACCCTATGCCTCAATATTAGCAAAAGCACAATTCTAGTTTTCGCACAAAATGCCCCAGTGCGAATTTCACTAACGTGCTGACAACACATCATACCTCAGGTCGATCAGTTAGGTACTTGGGGGTAACCTACACCGAAACACTTAACTGGAGTCCTCACATAGAAAACATGGCTTCTAAAGGAGCACAGGACCGTAGGGATGCTGCGCAGGCTCAATAATTATCGTGCTGGTTTGCGTAGTGATGTGCTCGTCATGATATATTGCATGTGCATTCGATCGATATTAGAATTCGGGAGTGTTTTGTTTTCTGGTGCTACGGCTTACAAGGTTCGACCACTGATTCTGTTAGAATGCGAATCATTATGCTTATGCCTAGGGCTACCTAAACATGTTGCGAACAATATCCTATACCAAGGATCCAGCCTGCCTTCTCTTATCAAAAGATTTCATATTCTAACAGTACGAACATTCCTTAATATCTATGCATCACACCAGAGGAGGTCACAGTATGTGTTAATTAACCAGCAGACCTCATTTTTCAACTACCGATGGTCTAAATTACGGTGCCGGCAAGTAATATTTACACAGAAACTTTTGGACCCCTTAAAAGTTAACCTTTGGGAAATACTTGTACTCAACACTGTAGATGCAATTACGATTGAATTTGATGATATATACTGCAAGAATGCAAAAAATTTACCATATCAGTATATAAATGGCATTTTGGAAGATCATTTGGCCAATCTAGAAACATCCATTGTGATAGCGATTGACGCTTCGGTTTATGAAGAGAAGGCTGGCGTAGGAATCGTATCATCCTCTCTAGATCGGGCTTTCTCAATTCGATTACCCGATTTTACACCTATTTACCAAGCTGTACTACTGGCAATAGTCCTTGCATTGCGTAAAGTGCCCCAAGATCTGTCAGCGGTGATTGTTCTAACAGACTGTCTCTCGGCCTGTACTGCCTTAAGCTCACCAACTTTTTCGCGTACCTTAGAAACTTTCTAGTCGCTCATTCCTAGACTTGTGCGACTCGTTCGACTAGTTTGAGTACCAGGCCATAGAGGCTTAGCTCCCAATGAGCATGCAGATGCACTAGCTGTATTTTCCTATCATCGTCCTGTTTTACCTATTTTGCCTACTTCTGAATATATCACAGCAGCACGCTTTGAAAAACGCACAACGGCCAATAACTTCGAAAAATCTTCTTTGTTTTTATCGGACTATCCACAGCTAAAGTTCCCTTGGAAGAACAAGTGGTGTTCATCAGGAAAGGAAGAAATAGTAATTAGAAGGCTGCATTGTCGAGTCCCTTCATTGAACTTTTACCTTCATAGGTCGAGTCTGGCACAGTCGCCTTTGTGCCTTCACTGTAATGAGAGTGAATCTTTGGAGCACTTCTTTTTGTCATGCCGAAAATTCAAAAGTCAAAGAAAAAAAATACCAGAAGAACCCCTACGAAAGTTGGACTTAAACTTGACACTTCCGGTGATTCTTTCATTTGGTGCAGTCGCATTTGGTTTCAGCCACAGGAGCGTTTTTACCGCTGTTACAAATTTCTTACGAAAATCTAAAAAAATCGAATGTTAAACATAAATAAGTTCAGTTGTTTTATGTATAGATGTTTTTCTTTTTTGTGTGTTTAATATTTTATCATTTTCAAGGTTTTTTTGTTTGTTTAGATATCTAACATTTTTAGATCATTACTTATATTACCTAATGAATTCAACTCTTCCTTTTAAAAAGTGAATTAATTTAGAAGCAAGACACCATCCCATTCGTCGCCTATCCCCCTAGGTGGGTAGTGCCAAGTTGTTGAGGAACCAACCAACCAACCAACGTAGCACAGCCTTGCATAATATCACATTGCAAGCAGTTGGGAAAGGGAAGTGGGGGTAAAGGGCAAGAAGAGGCGGAAAGAAAGCATAGAAGCAACGAGAAAACAAGAAACAGAAATGTAGAAAGAAATTGAATCAAACAAAAAGATAGAAAGGCATAGGAACAGAGTAATAAACAGAGAGAGAAAGAAAGAAAAGAAAGACACATATCTCCAACAAAGAGAAAGACAAAGAAAGTGAAGGTCGGAAACAAAGTGAGAGAGGGAGGTGAGGGTGCAGAGGAGAGGTATTGGGAGAGAAGGATGAACAGGAGCATGGGAAAGAGTATAGCATATATATAGCACAGATAGAATGAGAAAGTGAAATAACGAAAACAAACGTAGAAAGAGAACGAAATATTGAATGAAGGGAGAATCAAAGAAAGAGGAGAGAATAAAACATTTGTTGCTAACAAATAACTCGCCATTGTGGTTGTGCCTCGTAGTCCAGAAGACCATTAGCTCTTGCCGCTGTCCAGGCTTTGTCGACCAGCGTCTGTTGCTGCAATAGGTTAGAGCTGGACACGGTTGCCTCCCACCCGATTATTGTAGGATTATTTTGGGATTATTTGGCACTCCCAGACTATACTAAATAAAGTGGTCCTCTGGGGACAGAAATAACACTAGGGATTGTACAAGGAAGGGTCTATGTTGGACAATCTAAAAGGATTTGAAAATGATACTTGTAATCGTCGCCACACTACCTGCGATACCTTATTTAATATAGAATCAGGCTGGGGTAGAGTGTGTCTACTCAGCCTCATGTGTCGCAGGATATCTGTATAGGAAAGGAGAGGCTGGGAATCGCCCTGGTCAGGGAGAAGTTGCGCTTTGGATGAAGCAGCGCAGGCCCAGTGTAAGAAATCGCGGGCGAAGGCATGAGCGAGTTTATGTGTGCTTTGGTACCCATAGCAGTTGTATCCACTGACCCACTTGATGAGTAGCCGCAGCCTGTTGCAAAATTGAATTGACTCGACCTCTGGCGAAATTGCGATACGCCGCCTGGGAATCCGTGGGGACAAAGGAGGCTTTTGGGTTAGCATGGCTAAGGCTATACCGGCCTCTTTCATGACTGTGACGTCTATTCCGACGATGATACGTGGGGTTTAACGTCTGAAAATCACCATATGATTATGAGAGACGCCGTAGTGGAAGGCTCTGGAAATTTCGAGCACCTGGGGTTCCTTGACGTACACGCAAATCTGAGCACACAGACATACAGCATTTCCGCTTCCATTGAAAATGCAGCCGCTGCTGCCGGGATTCGATCCCATGACCTGTGGGTCAGTAGCCTAATACCTTAGCCACTAGACTACCGCGGGGGGGGGGGGGGGGGGGGGGGTGCGACGTCTATTCCTTTAGCAGAAATGCAGTCCACGACCTGTGCCCTGTTAACCCCGGCTGCCATGGCACGGTTGTGCAGGGGTCTTGCGGCATCGACAAAGAAGGCGTCTTCATAATCCAAATATTTGTTATATTGATACGGGGGGATGGATGACAGAAAACGGGCGTATTTACAGTCCACAGTAGTGTGAGCAAAAACAAGCAAAATGGTGAGAGCAGGCACCACCTAGTCCTTTTCTTCTTCGTCCTCTAGGTTAGCGGCACATAACATTACTCAGCGGTGGCGAAGGCACCAAATCGGTGTAGTCGGAGAAAGACGGTAGTGAAAGTGGTCACTACACGTGCATTGGGAGAGTCCGGTGTACGATAAGGTTTCAGACGGACAACGTGAACGATGTCGGTGCGGGGTTGCGTGGACAAGGACGAAGACAATTGCTCGATTTCATACGCGATGTCGGTCACCTGGCGACGCACACGGTATGGTCTGGGGTACGGGAACAGTAGCTTTTCAGAAAGCCCAATACGACATGCTGGAGACTACAGGAGGACAAGAGATGCTAGAGGAAAGTTGGCGTTTTGGTGATGGCTGTCGTAACGAGATTTTTGGCCCGCTTGCGAGTTAGTTAGCCGTACCCATGCAAGTTGACGTGCATGGTCGGCGCGGGCTATAGCTTCTTGAGCATATTCAGTGGGTTAGTACGTCGCAGGAAGCATCATCGCGTTCATAGGCAACGTTAGATTTCGGCCAAATAAAAGAAAGGAAGGCGAATAGCCAGCCGTCTCGTGCTGCGATGTATGTTCATAGGCAACGTTAGATTTCGGCCAAATAAAAGAAAGAAAGGCGAATAGCCAGCCGTCTCGTGCTGCGATGTATTGTAGGCGAACGTGGTAAAAGGCAACGCAGCATCCCAATCTTGGTGGTCGGCAGACACGTAATTGCCAGCATGTCGGTAATGGTTCGGTTTATCTGCTCCATCAGGCCATTTGTCCGTGAATGGTAGGTCGTGGTTAGCTTGTTTGGTCGAGCAAGACATTAAAATATCATTGATGACCCGAGATAGAAACTGCCTTTAATGGCCCGTCAGAAGCTGTCGTGGTACTTCATGCTGAAGGATGACGTTGTGAAGCAAGAAGCCAGCTATGTCGGTCGTGCAGCTGGTGGGAAGTGCACGAGTAATTGCGAACCGTGTGGCATAGTACGTGGCAACGGCGATCCATCGATTTCCCGAGACAGACATAGGGAACGAACCAAGCAAGTCAAGGCCGACACGATGAAACGGTTCATATGGGACGGCGAGTGATTGAAAAAAGCCGGCAGGTGGGAGTGTTGACTTCTTCCGGCGCTGACAAACATCGCACGAGGTCACGTAACAACATACTGACCTATACATTTCCGGCCAGTAGAACCGACGGCGTGCACAATCCTAGGTGCGGAAAACGCCAAGGTGCCTCGCTATCGGCACGTCGTGAAGCTGGGCCAGAACAGCCGCACGAAGGTGTGCCGGAATCATAAGTAAGAGGTCAGGACCATCGGGTATTAGAATGTGACGTAGCAAGGTGCCGTTGCGTAGCACGAAGGGACGAAAGGATGAATCGGAAGCTGTACGAAGTTTCCTGCCACTTACTAAAGCTATAAATAATTCGCTCCTTACTTTTTCATTCGCTATTTCACGTTTCTAGGCTAACCATATATGTAATTAGTAATACGTACATCTGACTCCCAACTAAGGGCCACTGTGTACTTTTATATCTACTTATCAGAGTTTTGAATTACTACCCCAAAGTGCCGACAAAATAGGATACAGCCTTCAAGGCGGTGCCTGTCTATTCTTTAGCAGTTAGAAACTTATCGCGTTTAGTTTTCATGCACTGCAACCACCCACAATGTATACACTCAACATAAGAATCACATGGAAGTAGCAGATTAGTCGCAAAACAGGTGCGCGCAACTCATCAGTTGACAGGAGACTTCAAAGTAGGGGTACGACCACCTGATATCAGCAAAACTCCGACATGGCAGGGAGCTTCGTGCAGGAATTGGGAGCTCACCTCTACGTGAGCGGCACATAACAATATACTTTGGCTCTGGCATCTCGCCTGTTTTCGTGGGATATTGCGTGGCAAAAGCAGCATATGAACTTTCTTTTGCCATTATTGTGGTGATGATAGTTTACCGGCGACTTGCATTGCTGAATTTATGCCGAGAGAATGTAGCGTGGCACGACCTGCTTTGGTAAGCGCAAGCTGAATAACTTGGTTCATGTGATGAGATTCGAAGAGCTCCGACACTGTATTATATATGCCCATCGCAAGCAATCTATCATTCATGACCCATGGCTGTAGATTCGGAGCTTTCTGACATGAAAGTCATAGTAAATGGTCTAATTTCAGCTCATATTTTTTCAGCATGTGCAGATACGGAAGGCTACAAGTGGCGCGACTGATCAAAAAGGCCTGTTCAAGACGCGATATGTCCACTTCCTTCATGCCACGGTGTCGACTGGCAATTTTAGATATCATTCGCGAGATATTTGTACGAATATTATGGTGATTTTTGATTGCTACATTTTTGTTGCCCTGATTATTAATGTGTGGTCCGAGGACGTGGGTAGTTTCCACTTTCTTGATCGGGGATTTATCAAGTTGGATATTCAAAGTAATGTAGTTGCTACCTTGCCTAAATACAAGCGATTCTGATTTAGTGCGGGAGTAGTGAAGCCCGCATGTTGGACAGATGCGTTCCACAGTACGCACGGCCCGTTGAAAGGCTTTTTTCCCCCTGTCCCGTGATGCTGATGTTCATCCATATGGTAACATCATCTGCGTATATTGCATGCTTGATTCCGGGTATTTCGCTAAGTACTCTAGAGAGATCCAGTAATGTGATATTGAAAAATAGTGGCAAAATTACGGCCCCTTGTGGTGTTCCGGAGTCTCCCATTGTGATGGATGCTGGTTTTGTGCCACCCACTTGTATGGCCAGTTGACGATTGTGCAGGAAGTTGTGTATGTATGCACGCTGACCGCTTCCTATTTTAGCCAGGCTGGCCGGAACAGCTGAGTGCCGGACATATTCAATGGCTTTTTGCAGGTCATTTTCCAAGCCAAAGAGAGAGTGAGAGCTAGCAAGGAAACAGCAAAATAGAGTGAGAGAAAGCGAGGACGATTAACAAAGAAGACAGTGAGACAGGGAAATGGGGTGTGGAGGAGAAGAGAGGATGGGAGAGAGTAAAGCATAGCATAAACAGAACGAGGAAGAAATATGCACAAAATGTAGAAAGAGAGTGAATGAGAGAATCAGACCGAAAGAAAAATAACTTAAAGGGGCCCTGAAACACTTTTTCAAGTAATCATGGAATGGATTGACTAAAGGAACTTATTGCCTCACGAATTCGACGCCGCAAAAATTCTGAGAATCCGTCCAGTGTGAGCAGAGTTACAAAGATTTGTCACACACTGCAATAGCATTTTCAGGGGTGAGACGGCTGAAACTGAATTGGGAGCAGTCAGCGGCATTTAATATGTCACCCTGGGAGCTTGATAAAGCAAATTTTTAGCAACGTGGGGACAAAAGTGCATATTTTAAATTACTTATAATACACATTACACTGAAACAGATCTCGAAGAAAGTTTTTGAACATTACATTACCTTTTTAAATATCACGCAACCTGTCCAGCCGTTATAACAAACGTGAAATAATATTAAAAAAAAGTTTTGAAAACTAGATTCACCAGAAACATTTGAAAATAGAAACACATCAAACTAATGAAGAATAAAAAAAATGTGATTGCACAAGAATCATAGTTACATAACAGTGGGCCTTCGCTTAAGAAAAGTGACATGCCATCGTCAAGTGTACTGCAAGGTTTCAATTGACAACAAAAGCGCGATGCACCATCGTTCGCGGCCACCTCGTGAGGGACCAGTTTCGAGAGTGCGGCACGGAAGCTGAGAAAATTCGCCTCACCTACTATCTTGCTAAGTGCATGCATATGGCTCTAAGTGATAATGGGATGGTACCAGGTGATAACACCTATTGACGTGCACCATGCGTTATTAGCCGTCTATGTTAGCCTGTTCTACTTTATTCAATATCGATGGCCATCGCCTTGCGATTGCCGCCTGCAACACCCCGTGGTCCACGCAAACGAACCACCGAACAGACAGAAGCCAGATTTATTGAGAAAAAAAAAAAAAAAAAGAAGTATGCCAGTCACACTGCGCAACGGACGCCAAACGAAACACCAGTGGAACGTAAAGCTAAGCCTAAAGCTCGTGTAGCCCAAGGCCGGCACACAGCGATGCCTCTTAAGGCACTCGTTGCGAGTTTCGATTACAAAACCAAGCAGTATTAATTCACAGTTTATGAGATCTGTGCCACGTGATTGCCGACGCATCATGAGTCACGAATAAAGCGCCCAGGTGCCCGTTTGAACTGGTTTCAGCACCACGAATTCTGTGCACCACGGATTCGCAAATCGTGCAAGTTTCACACCGTGCACTATGGACGTCTATTTAGAGCTGTACCAAGTGGATCTCTCACTACCTGCAGACACCGATGGGCAGAACACGTGGGTGTAGGTGACAACACGCAGCAGTGTCGACATGAAAGCAGTAACAGCCCGAGGAATGTGCTGCACACAGCAAGGAACTCGAGAGTTAAAATCCTGCAACGCATGCCATTCGGTTAGGGTAGCTAACTCGGTAGCTTTCGTGAAAATAACAGTGGTGCCTGAACACACAGCCTAGCTAGCAGAAGCTGCAGGCCCGATGCATGGCAGCACACTTTTGAAGGGTCACGCATATTTACAACAGTCTACGGGAGATTAAAGCGGCACCGTGAGAGCCTTCGTCGCCAGAATTGTGTCAAGTAAAATACACGCTAGGGCACCTCTTCTTTTCTTGGTATTCCTGGCGCTGCTCAGATAATCATGTAGTCAACTCTACCTTTTTTCTGAAGCTGAGGTAGGCATGAAAATTCTCGCTTGTTTTGGAGCAGTTCGGCGCATTTTTCGTGATTTTTATGCATTTCGAGCAGCTTGGCACACACAAAAAAAGAAAATGTATCAAAAATGCACAATATGCGCAGCTGTCTCATTCTTGCATTCTCGCTTCTTTCGTCCTGACGAAAGCGCTGGACGCTAAGCAGGGAGGGATAGCATGGGCAAAAAAAGACTACTTCGTGACCTTGAGCACTTTTTTTTTTCTTCGAACATGCGGCTTTTTCAGTGTGATCACGCGCGAACGTGTGGAGAAGTCGCAGCCTCCCACGGCGATCCCTGTAACGACCGAGTGCGTCATGTATAAATCAGCCAATGGCTGATAGATGGCATTCTATGAGTCACTTTTGATTTTCCTGCATCATTTGTCGTGAGAAGAGAAAGCAATTTTTAGCTGACTTTGATAATTTATTGTGGATTCCAGGCCACTTGGTGCGCTATAATATTTGGCTCGCGTCTTCTCGGGAGCCTCTACTACCGATTGGCAGTTTTCTGGCAATGCTCAAAAAGTGTTGCAGGGTCCCTTTAAGGTAAAAATAGGAAGCAAGAAATAGAGAGAAAAAAGCAGAAAAAATAGCAAGAGCACGAAATGAATAAATAGAGAAGAAAGACAGAAAGAAACAAAAAAAAACGAAAAGACAAAAAAAGTGCGGCCAGCTCCACTTTGCAGATGCATGTCCCTTTCCACCGAGCCTCAACACTTACCCTCTTTGCATTACTCCAATGAGGCACACTTTCTACCAAGAACTGCTCTCGCCCATCTTGGCGCGGCGAGAGCCCTTTTTTTTAATTAAATGTATGTAAAGAGAGGTTGGTGCCTCTCCTTTCATACATTTAATTGAAAAAAGGAAAGGAAGGGTGAGATCGCTTCCTTTCCTATTGAGTCTCACACTCGCCAAGCTGCTAGACCACATGACCACCGCTACGCCAACGGAAGGAAAGGCCTCAAGTAAGCACAGCTTCACTGTTGAAAGGAAGTGAAAAAAAGATCAGAAAATAAAAAAAAAGGAATCCAGAAAGGTAGCCAAGCTTAACACTTCCTTTAGGCTTGGCAGTAAACTAGTGCGAAGCTGCTCTAATTAGATGCGAAGCAGCTCTTTGACTAGCCTGTGTAACGCTGTCCCTCCATCCGCGCCGCTCCCCTCGCCACAGGTGTTGGAGCGGTGCCAAGTAGCTGACACCCTCTTAGCAGTGCGTGGTGACGTTTCCCTCGCCTGCCACGTGCTAGCAGCGTGTCAGCTCTCTCTCGTTTCACCCACTTCGCCACTCGAGCCCACTCCTCACGTGGGCATCACGTCACTCGCGCCACCACTCTCCATCTGTCGGCGATAAAGAAGCCGCGAGCCGCTGGATGCGCGCCCCTCGAGAATCTCGCGGCGCCGAAAATGTGGACAGCGCGCCTCTGCCTACCGCGCGATCGCGCCGACGGGTGGGACGCCGTCGCGGCTTGCTTCCCGCTATAGTGTGCGCGTACCTTTTCCGGCTGTCACCAGCGTTGCGAGGGTTAGCCAGGCCGATCGCGTTCGTGAATGGCGAAGTCAACCCCGACGAGGCGCGAGCCAGGGAAGCCGAACGCAAGCGTCGGCAGTGGAAGGCCAGCGACATCGACGAGGTGCGAGCCAAGAACACCGATCGCGTTCGAGAATAAAGACGGCGCGCGGGTAACACAGACGAGACGCGACCCAAAGAAGCCGGGTGCAAGCGTGTACAACGCGTCCAACCTCCCGTACCTTTGCGCTTGGAACAAACGTTTACTCGAGTAAACGCTACACCGAGTTTTGCTTCAAACCGTTCTTTTAGCACCCGCGTCGACGCCTGCTTCAACCGGGTCAACGCCGTGCGCGCCGCTGCTGCTTCGCGTCCCACCAGGGCTCCCTTTTGGGAGATGGTCCATATTTTTTTTTACTCCTCCCCACCTACCTATAGTGGGTTATATACCCCGCTTTAAGCGTAATCAGCATCATTAGCATCGACACAAAAATTCGAAAGGCCTCGTGAAGACGAAGACAGTCACAGCGCGCGCTTCACCGGCCGATGCCGACGGGTCTCGACCAATCCTAGCAAGACCGATTCCCGCTGACGAAGGTCTCCGCGGTCGCAACGCCGTCGTGGGAGACGCGCGCCCGTCAAGGGACCGTGCCAGGGGTGACGTCGTAACCAGGTTCGGAAGACAATTGACGCAGACTGCGTCGGCGCACTTGCAGCAACTACTGGGCGAGTCGGTGGTGCTTTCGTTAACAAGAAGCCCGACGACGACCCATCGCACGTAACCGGCAGCGGCTCGCTGGTTAGCACAGCGCGTCATCGACTGACGCACGGTACGTGAGTACTAGTCGAGGAATAGTTGCGAGACACCGTGACGTGTCGCACAACGCTGAGCAGGTCTTTGAAAAAAAAAAAAGGGGAGTGCTACTATTCAAAATCATAGCATATATGTAGCTGCTTATTACTGTGCTTCATAGCGCGAAGAAACTTGGACACAGGGAAAAACACGGTGTGTGCAGCTTTCTTAGTACCACATCTTGCTATGAAATTACAGAAAAGGGAAATTAATGATTACCCGTTTGTAGCACAAAAACAAACAAAAAAACCCCATAAACTTCTCAGAAAGGAAGCTCCTTAGTTGCCGTTGACCTAGTCAGGGCATCGATTGATTGATTGATTTGTGGGGTTTAACGTCCCAAAACCACGATATGATTATGAGAGACGCCGTAGTGGAGGGCTCCGGAAATTTTGACCACTTGTGGTTCTTTAACGTGCACCCAAATCTGAGCACACGGGCCTACAACATTTCCGCCTCCATCGGAAATGCAGCCGCCACAGCCGGGATTCGAACCCGCGCCCTGCGGGTCAGCAGCCGAGTACCTTAGCCACTAGACCACCGCGGCGGGGCATAGTCAGGGCATCGAACCCGGAACCACCGCCTTAACGTACCGCTCCCTTAACCAATAAAGCTGACCAGGAAGCTAATCTTTTCCATAATCCTTCTGCCACCTTGCGGGATACCACAATACCGATTTGCAATGAGCATATATATTTCACCTAGAACAAAATGCGGCCGCCACAGCCAGGATTCGACCCCTCGACCTTCAGGTCAACAGTCAAGTATAACAACCACTACACCCCCTTGGAGCGTCTTGCTTAGTACACGTTATCGAGTACAATTTGTAGTTAACGTTACCTGATACGAGACTGGTTCACATTTATTGTACACGCGGAATGGAATGCACCATTAAATGTAGAAAGTGCAGAAAAGATCAGCGTAGAAGCAATCCGTTAAGCTTACAGGTCCACTGGCAGTAAAATCTATAAGAACGGTTCTTGGTGAGCAGACATGCCTCGTTGGATATATTCAGCTGGGCGTGCGCAACAGCTCTGCGGATGCAGCCTGTGCCATAAGAAATGACTGGCAGGTTGCGTTCACAGAGCAGGGGCGGCGCCAGCGGGGGATATAAGGGGGGGGGAGCTGGAGCCTCTCCCAAAACTTTTGCCTGCCCTCCCTTTGCCCCCACCTCCAAGAGGAAGCTTAGTCGAAATTACGTGGTCAAAACCGTGACAACTCGTATGTTCCCAGCCTCCCTGCCCCCTTGAAGGTACTCAATTGTCGCGGGCGCTCCTCAGTAAATAAATCGTGGCACCGACCCTGCCACAGGGCTGCTGCGGACGCCCGACTAAATCTAGTCTATACTGTGGAGTGATGAGGTAGTCGACGTCGGTGACCTTGTGGAGAACTTTGTATTGCCCGGTGTATCGTGGAAGGAGCTTCTCGCACAAGCCTTCACGCCGATGTGGCGTCCACAGTAGGACGAGAGTCAGCAGGGTAGTCAACGTCGCAGTGCCAGTCATCGTAGCGGACTTTTTGTGAGGCCTGAGAAGCAGTGAGCCTCGTGTGTTCGATTTGGCGAGCGACGCGGGCTCGAGAAGCAACGTCCTGAGCATACACCGTTGGTTCGGAAGTATGAGAAGAAAGGAGTGTGTCGAATGGCAATGCAGGGTTGCGGCCGTACAGAAGGAAGAATGGAGAATAGCCGGCGGTGTCATGCTTTGACGAATTGTATGCAAACCTAACGTACGGGAGCATTGCGTCCCAGTCACGGTGATCAGCAGAGACGTACATGAACAACATGTCTGTAACAGTTCGGTTGAGGCGCTCTGTGAGACGGTTGGTCTGCGGATGGTAAGCTGTAGTAAGGTGATGTTCGGTAGAGCAGCTATGGAGGATTTCGTCGATAACTTTTGCGATGAAGCAGCGGCCCCGATCCATCAGAAGCTGGCGCGGAGCCCCATGTCGCAGAATGACGTCATTCAGTAGAAAGTCTGCGATGTTTGTAGCGCAGCAACTTGGCAAGGCGTGAGTTATAGCGTATCTGGTCGCATAGTCAGTTGCGACAGCGATCCATTTGTTGCCTGACACGGACGTTTGGAAAGGCCCGAGCAAGTCGAGGCCGACGCGGAAGAATTGTTCCGGGGGAATGTCGATAGGTTGGAGCAGGCCAGCCATACGGAGAGCAGGATGTTTGCGACGCTGGCAGCGCTCGCAAGCAGCGTCATAGCGACGCACAAATTTATACAGGCCAGGCCAAAAGAACCGTTGCCGCTCACGGTGATAGGTGCGTGAAAAACCCAGGTGTTCTGCTGTAGGAACGTCATGCAGATGTTGAAGAATGGTGGCACGCAGGTGTGGGGGAATAACTAACGAAATTCCGGGCTGTCAGGCTTCATGTTGCGGAGATACAGAATTTCGTTGCAGAGGACATATTGACGGAGCGAAGGGTCGAAATGTCCTGAAGATACTCGCTCAATGACCATCTTGAGGGTTGCGTCCCGGCGCTGCTCTGTGCCGATGTCGCGCAAATCAGATATGGTGAGCACGCAAGAATCGCTCTCATGGACTGCGAGACTAGCAAGGTACACTGGATAACGTGAGAGACAATCGGCATCTTGATGCAACCTGCCAGACTTATAAATTACGTCGAAGTTATACTCCTGGAGACGTAGAGCCCAGCGACCTAGGCGACCAGTTGGGTCCTTGAGCGACGACAACCAACACAAAGCATGGTTGTCCGTAATAACTAAAAACTCCTGACCGTACAAGTAGGGGCGAACTTTCGCTACAGCCCAGATCAACGCAAGACACTCGAGCTCCGTTATCGAATAGTTTCGCTCAGATGTGGAGAGAAGGTGGCTGGTATACGCAATAACACGCATTTGGCCCTACTGGTGTTGAACGAGGACGGCGCCGATGCCATGAGCACTGGCGTCTGTGCGAACTTCAGTCGTCGCGGACGGGTCGAAGTGAGCCAATATTGGTGATGAAGTGAGCAGGTCGATCAGCGAGGAAAACCCAGCTGCTTGGTCTTGGCCCCACGAGAAGGGCGCATTCTATTTGAGAAGATCAGTTAGTGGTCGTGCAATTGTAGTGAAATTGCGTATAAAACGTCGGAAGTACGAGCATAAGCCCACAAAACAACAAACATCTTTGGTAGTAGAAGGCAGAGGAAAGTTCCTGACAGCGGTAATCTTGTCAGGGTCCGGTTAGATGCCAGCAGCACTTACACGATGACCAAGGACCGTGATTTCTCTTCATCCAAAATTGCACTTTTTCAAGTTCAGCTGGAGTACCGCTTGACGAAAAACGGCTAGAATGGTCGACAAACGAGTTAGGTGGCTTTTAAAATGTTGTGGAAAAAACAATCACATCGTCGAGGAAGCAAAGGCAGACGGACCATTTATAACCACGAAGAAGAGAGTCCGTCATGCGTTCGAACGTTTCCAGAGTGTTGCACAGCCCAAAAGGCATAACCTTGAACTAACAGAGGCCGTCCGGTGTGACAAAGGCAGTTTTTTCTCGGTCTAAGTCGTCGACAGAAATTAGCCAATAGCCCGAACGCAGACCTATAGATGAGAAGTATCGCGCGCCATGAAGGCAGTC
Organism: Rhipicephalus microplus; assembly: GCF_043290135.1. Taxonomy (NCBI): domain Eukaryota; kingdom Metazoa; phylum Arthropoda; class Arachnida; order Ixodida; family Ixodidae; genus Rhipicephalus; species Rhipicephalus microplus. The sequence goes on from NC_134708.1 coordinate 77,152,663, forward strand.
AAGGGCATCGTCGGTTCGTGGCAGCGGATATACGTCTTGCGGGTTATCTTGTTTAAGGCAACGCAAAATCTCCAACTGCCATTCTTCTTTTTGACTAAAACAGCAGGTGACGCCCATGAACTTGAAGAGGCCTCTATGACTCCTTTGGAGAGCATCTTCTCGACTTCTCGTTGTATGACCTGGCGTTCAGACTGGGAAACACTATATGGTCACCGTCTAACTGAACTAGCATCGTCGGTATGTATTTGATGACGCACGGCGGACGTTTGACACAAAGGGCGGTCATCGATGTCGAAAATATCTTGGTAGGTGGTCAGAACGTAGTGGAGTTGCGCAGCCTGATAGGGCAGAAGATCAGGGGCAATCATCATCGTGATTTCGTCGGTAGGTGCTTTTGCTCGGCTGGCTGCAAGAGGGGACGAGCAGTCTTCAGGGTCTAATGCCACGATGTTACATGCATCAAGTGGGGAAACATGGTCTAACAAAATGCCTTGCGGGAGAACTTGGGTTGAACTACTAAAGTTGAGGAGCGAAAGCTGAACGTAGTTGTCCACTATAGTCATGATGGTATACGGCACAGCAACACTTCGGGCCAAGAGCACATCCACTAGGAGAGACATTATGTAGTCACCGTCAGGAAGAGCTGGTGGAATCGTTAAGACCACAAACGTGGTGGCTTGCGGTGACAGCCGAACATAATCAACAGCGCACAAGCCACAAGCAGTGAGACGATGAGGATGGCACAGCCCCAAGTCGACACAGTTCAAGTTGGAGAACGCCGGTTGCACAGTCGATGAGAGCGGCATGAGTGGACGAAAAATCCAATCCAAGAATCAGGTCGTTGGGGCACTGCTCAAAAACTGCAAAGAGAACAGATGTGCGGTGATTGGCGATTGCGATGCGTGCTGTGCACATTCCTGCGATGGAAAGACTTCTTCCGTCGGCGACACAAATAATGCCAGAAGCAGCCGGTGTGAGAACTTTCTTCAGGCGGGACGAAGTCGGGCACTCATCACAGAAATATGCGCCCCGGTGTCAATAAGTGCAGAAACAGTCAGGCCGTCGATCAAATTTCGTCGTGTCGGCAGTACAAGGAGAGGATTTGAGGTCGGTATCGAGGATGCAGCTTCACCTCTAAGAGCTGCATCGCTTAGTTTCCCTGATGAGAATTGAGTGGGGAGGTCGGGCGTCATCCGTCGTAGAGGGGAAGGGGATGACCGGCGACGGTGAGCGGCTGTGCTCCATATCAGGGGTATCGAAGGCGTTGGATTCGAACGGTGGAAGGCGGCGTTAGTTGTCGGGGACCAGCGGAGTGTTATACTGTGCTCGGGACGAAGACCAATGGGTGTGGCAATACCGTGTGCCGTGCCCTATGCGGCGGCAGTTAAAGCATATTGACCGATCATCCGCAGTTCTCCGTTCGGCCGGATTGCGAGAGCGTGGATAAGACCATTCCTGGGGCAAAGCGCGGGGCAAGCAGCGACCTTGAACGGAAGCTAATTGGTCGAGACTGAGCAACGGCGCAGTCATCGAAGCTCAAATTGCCGAGTTCTTCCCGCACGATCGACTGTACCAAGCAAAGCTGAGATACTTGTGAATCGACGTGGCCGTTGGTGGGAAAAGCAGGTGTAATTGCTTCGATTTCTCGCTGGACGATTCGCGTAATTTCAGACGCCGGTAAAGCTTGCCGACGAGAGGTCAGTCCATCTTCGCAGGAGAATGTTGCTGCGGTGTTTGGCAGACGAGTGAAAACGCCGGCATTCCTGAATGATTTCCTCGATGGTCACGCAGTTCCGGCACATTAGCAGGTTGAACGCATCTTCCACTATACCCTTGAGAACGTGGTCAACCTTATCAGACTCCGACATGTCGTTGTCGACTTTACGACATAGAGCCAGCACGTCCTGTATATACGAGATATACGACTCTGTGGACGTCTGAGCCCGTATAGACAACTCCTTCTTTGTAGCCGCCTTTCGACCGATGGGCTTCCCAAATAAGTCGCGAAGCTTCTCCTTGAATGTATCCCAAGTGGCGATCTCCGCCTCATGGTTCTTGTACCAGACTTTGGCCGTGCCTTTCAGGTAAAACAGCACGTTGGCCAGCATGATACCGGTTGAGCGCACTGGTACGTTCGTAGTCAGCTATCCAGTCGTCAACATCAACTTTGTTCGTACCGCAGAACGTTCCTGGATGTTTTGGATGCCTCAGCACGTATGTGGGTGGGTGTGGGGCCAATGGAGGCGTTGCCGTGGATGGTGCAGGCGTCGCCGAAGCTGATAGAGAGGTGGCCGTGGGATCAGTCCCGTGTTCCATCACGGAAACTCCGATTTGACGACCACTGCGGAGCTCCGTTGTATGGCGATTCATTACCCAGCACATCCACCAATTTGTTTGGTGGATTACAAACATGGAAGAGAGAAACGAGTGTATCTGCAACATTTACAGGTAGGTGTGACACCCCAGGGCTGCAAGCATCTCGCGCTTCGAGTCCGCTTCTTTTTCATTCCTTCGTCTATGACGGCGGCGCCATGCCTACTGCCTCGTAACAATATGTTTGAAGCGACTGGCATAGGTCTTGTAGGTGACACGAACAAGCTTTCTTATGTGATTCTTACAGAGAAGAGAAAAGTGAGCTTCGTAACTGTCTGCATTTGGCAAGAGTTCTTGTGGCGAGAGTTCTTCTGGGCATTAGGAGATGGCGTAGGGTGAGCCCAGTCGGCCAGAGCTGCGCTGTCGTCGGAGATAGTGGGGGCACGACCGGTCGGCACGAAATCCAGAGAGCGAGTGTTTCAACGCGTACGTTAGGCGCACATCAGGTTTATTGCGTATGAGCCGACGAGTCGGCGGTTTAGTGAGTGGAGGTCGCTGCGGCGAGCATGCGAGGGAACGTGTGACATCAGCGGGCTCTGCGAGGAGAGTGTGACGTCAACGTGTAGCAGGGGCATGACCTACTTGGCACTGTGCAAACACCTGCTGCATATGAAGCCCAAATAAGTAACATCCCCCTGCACATTGTGTGTTCCAACAGCGAACAAAAGCGCACGCAACCTGGAGTGAGGAACAAAAACAAGCCGGGCCATCCCGTGGCTTAGAGGGGGGCGTGTGCGATGACGTCCTTCACGTAATAGGCCTGCCGTTGAATGCTGCTCAAGCAGTGACGAAACACTCGTGACTTCTTTGCGCAAACACGTACACGGACACAAGGAAAAGAGGCAAACAACACGGGCGCAAACTCACAACTGGTTTATTTTGAACAACGAACTGTACTTATATCTTCACGTAGCTCACACGCCCCCCCATCGGTGGATCCAGGAACAAACGAGATAACCCAAAGCAAGCTTATTCAGCGCTACGTCATGATAAGAACCACGAAAAAACGGCAAAAAATTTGAAGAGTTCACGCATCTGCAGACGGATTGTAGCACGTGCCTTTCAAAAAGTGAAATTCTTTATCGGACAAGGTGACGGAAGCTTGGCTAACACATTTTTCTTTCATGTTTCTAATATGGAATGCTTCAATCAACTCCCTGTTAATTTTTCTCTTGTGAGTTGACAAAATCTTTGTGTCTGAAAAAATTGGTACGCACCCACAAGACTTGCAGTGATCCACCAGATGTGTTCTTCCTGAACTACGTAATGCCGAGTCATGCTCCCTCAACCGTGTGTTTATACACCTTCCAGATTGCCCGACATAAGATCTGCCACAGCTGAACGGAACCTGGTATACCACTGCTGTTCTGCAAGACCGGTAATGTTGGCTGTGTTTCATCTGGCAGTTGTTCTTACTCTGCGTAGTGCCGGACTCCACCATGTTCCGAAGTCGTGGACACAACTTAGACAGCTTGTTGGGTGCTGAAAAAACCGAGGTTACTCCGTATCTCGCTGCTACGTTTTTCAAGCCTTGGGACAACCTATGAACATATGGGAGAACTGCAAGTTTTCTTTTTTCACTTTGTACTCTTCTGGGACTTCTTTCCGTACCTTTTATCACTGGGATGAGTTTTTTGCAAATAGTGTTCAGCAAATGGCTGGGATACCCAGCTGCCCTGAGCCTGCTTAGCTGGTCCTGAAAGCTGGAAGCAATCTCGTGCACACATGACCGAAGCAACGAAGATCTAAAGCATGAGGATACTATCGCATTTTTTATTACTTTTGAGTGACTAGATGCAAAATTTAGCAGTGGTTTTTTGGCTCGTGGACTATACCGCCAACACACGTGATCTGCCTTGAAGAGCAACTTGATGTCCAGAAACTGTAGAGACTTGTCTTGTACAAACTCTATTGTGAACTTCAGCCCACAGGAATTCTCTCTAAACACCTTGAGAACATTGATGACGTTCTGGTTATAGTTATCTTTAGGTACGAGTACAAGATAGTCGTCCACATACCGGAAGATGTGTTCCGCAATCCCTGCTAGACTACCTGACACTTTTCTATCAACGCGACTGAGGAAAATGTCACTTAGGATGGGTGCTACAGCCGACCCGATACATACACCAGCCTTCTGCACATATAGGTCCTTGCCAACACCAACAACAGTGGACTGTAAATACACCATGAGCAGTTCCACCCAGGAAGAAGAAAAAGACAAAAGTTGCCAAACAAGAGGTATTAGTTCTAGGTGAACAAAACATTCCTGCTGAGCACATCCAGGTGCTTGAAAAAGGTCCGAAGTACGCACTGGAAGTGTCACCGTCTCCTGTGGATAAGCTCGCGTTTTGCCGGCAGGTGTCAAGAAACGTAGAAGAAGAGCTTCGCCCAGGGTGCTCGTCTGAATGCGTGGATGTAGTGTCTCGGACAAGGAATCAACGCCAAAGGCCTGTGAGTGTTAGACCACTTTTGTCCTTTTTTGCAGAAGAAAAACTGAGGCTAATTCTCTCGGATAAAGAAGGCCATTTTGTGGTGCTGCCAGAAAGCCTGTTCGCAGAAAAGGCTAGTGCAGCCGTAGAGAAAAATTTTAAAAAAGTGCCGGCCAAGTCGGCCAACGTAAAGAAGAATGCACTTCAGTTATTGTCGAGTCTGGGACCCGACGTCGTCGCAGCAAATGTCAAGAAAGCAAAAGGAATGCAGCTTGACATGTTTTTCGTTGCCAAAACGCACAAGAATGACGTTCCTTTTCGAGCGATCGTATCAGAAAGACACACGTGGCTCGAAGTGGTCTCCCGCTTTCTACAAGGACAGTTGTCTGCCCTAAAAATTAATGACCCCTACCGAATCCGCAACTCGCAAGCCCTGGTTGACTTCCTTCGCAAAGATAACCCGTCATGCCTGAGCGCAGCGAGTATTGATGTAGAAGACCTCTACTATTCGCTTCCACACAGTGAACTAGTGGAGAGCGTAAAAGTTTGCATCACGCAACACAACGACGAGTTGGAGTTCCGGTCAAGGTGCGGGTTAACAGTGGAGGCATTTCTGGAACTGCTCATGGTGTATTTACAGTCCACTGTTGTTGGTGTTGGCAAGGACCTATATGTGCAGAAGGCTGGTGTATGTATCGGGTCGGCTGTAGCACCCATCCTAAGTGACATTTTCCTCAGTCGCGTTGATAGAAAAGTGTCAGGTAGTCTAGCAGGGATTGCGGAACACATCTTCCGGTATGTGGACGACTATCTTGTACTCGTACCTAAAGATAACTATAACCAGAACGTCATCAATGTTCTCAAGGTGTTTAGAGAGAATTCCTGTGGACTGAAGTTCACAATAGAGTTTGTACAAGACAAGTCTCTACAGTTTCTGGACATCAAGTTGCTCTTCAAGGCAGATCACGTGTGTTGGCGGTATAGTCCACGAGCCAAAAAACCACTGCTAAATTTTGCATCTAGTCACTCAAAAGTAATAAAAAATGCGATAGTATCCTCATGCTTTAGATCTTCGTTGCTTTGGTCATGTGTGCACGAGATTGCTTCCAGCTTTCAGGACCAGCTAAGCAGGCTCAGGGCAGCTGGGTATCCCAGCCATTTGCTGAACACTATTTGCAAAAAACTCATCCCAGTGATAAAAGGTACGGAAAGAAGTCCCAGAAGAGTACAAAGTGAAAAAAGAAAACTTGCAGTTCTCCCATATGTTCATAGGTTGTCCCAAGGCTTGAAAAACGTAGCAGCGAGATACGGAGTAACCTCGGTTTTTTCAGCACCCAACAAGCTGTCTAAGTTGTGTCCACGACTTCGGAACATGGTGGAGTCCGGCACTACGCAGAGTAAGAACAACTGCCAGATGAAACACAGCCAACATTACCGGTCTTGCAGAACAGCAGTGGTATACCAGGTTCCGTTCAGCTGTGGCAGATCTTATGTCGGGCAATCTGGAAGGTGTATAAACACACGGTTGAGGGAGCATGACTCGGCATTACGTAGTTCAGGAAGAACACATCTGGTGGATCACTGCAAGTCTTGTGGGTGCGTACCAATTTTTTCAGACACAAAGATTTTGTCAACTCACAAGAGAAAAATTAACAGGGAGTTGATTGAAGCATTCCATATTAGAAACATGGGAGAAAAATGTGTTAGCCAAGCTTCCGTCACCTTGTCCGATAAGGAATTTCACTTTTTGAAAGGTACGTGCTACAATCCGTCTGCAGATGCGTGAACTCTTCAAATTTTTTGCCGTTTTTTCGTGGTTCTTATCATGACGTAGCGCTGAATAAGCTTGCTTTGGGTTATCTCGTTTGTTCCTGGATCCACCGATGGGGGGGCGTGTGAGCTACGTGAAGATATAAGTACAGTTCGTTGTTCAAAATAAACCAGTTGTGAGTTTGCGCCCGTGTTGTTTGCCTCTTTTCCTTGTGTCCGTGTTTGCGCAAAGAAATCATGAATGAGTACCAACTCGCCCAACTTTCAGTACTGTAGTGACGAAACAGCTCGCCTATTTTAAACGAGCATGAAAGGATGCAAAGGGGGTGGGGGCAGTCGCTCAAGCAGCAATTGTAGACTTTGATTAAAAGGCGTGGTCGGGATCACCGGTGCAGGTGCATACGCTATTTCGGCAGGCCGCATCAGGCAGCGTGTATGCCCTGCCACGTGCTGCTCCCTCAATGCGAAGAGACTGTGTGAAAGTGTTGCTCTCCCTGGAGGGGCCGTATTCTCTTACACTAGCGTTTTGTAAAGCTACGTGAGATCAAATCATAGAGAGATCACCTACCAACCCTACTTTGTACACCATTCCAATTTTTCGCTATCGATTTATTGTTTTGCCCTAGCGGTGAAACCACATTATTCTTTTTAGAACCCGGACCACATGTGCCGCAAGAAACGAAACAGCGTGACTGCGAGAATTTTAAACAGGCGGTGGCACATCCTAGCACGCGCTTATTCTGAGCATTCTGTCTAGCAAAGCCAGTGATATAAATTCATAGAATAACTGTCAGTTTGACCACAAATGCGAAGCAATAAATACGATGGCAACAATCTGGAATATCATATGAAGAAAGGCCAGCAATTCACTCTTTTGGGAAACATGGTCCCTGCAGCGAGCAAAGTGACATTCATACGATACATGGCTTCAACAGAACTTTACAATAGAAGCACGAAACGCACACAGCTTTGAACCACAGACTGAAACTTCCTCAAGAGATAAGCGCACGAGGACAGGCGGCGACTCTCTGTAGGTCAAAGTGCAGGGTCAGAGGCGCGCAGCCTAACTCCGGGCTAAAGAACGGCGGGGCGACATTCAATCGTGCTTTGCGCAATCTTGAGGGTGAAGCCACACTGAAGTATCTGACATACACACACAGTAAGATGTAGCTGGATGAGTTGGTTCATAATTCTGGGTAAACTGGTGTGCGCAAATACAGACGACACAGAAAATAAGAGACAGGGACAAGTGCACGGGGGTTTACACACACACATCGCTGTAATCTGCTATCAGAAAATCCTCAGCAAATGCTCAATAACGAAATAACGCTTTACTGCAATTCTGCAGCAACGAAAATTAAAGGGACGTTGCTTGCTAACGCAAGTTCAGAGTACTTCAAGAGCAGCACTCGGGTGTATTTACTCACCCATATAAACTACGTTAAGTACCACAACAGTGCACTTGCGTGGCTGCCACCAGCTTGCGTTTATAAAACCTGCACGGTGCCGAAAGCACTAACGTTCGGAAGGAGCCGTCTCACGTGCAAGGCATCGTCATTGCCATTACGTCACTTATTCAGTAATTTGAGTCTCACTTTTTCTGTCTGTGCTTATTGTCGCTCAGTGAGAAAAATAAAAGGAATACGGTGGTAGCTCACACCACCAAGAGGTAAATGGGCTCAAGCTAACTCAATATAAATGAATAGGGCAAATATTTTAAATTATTACTGAAAGACTAACCAATTTACTTGAGAGACATAAAAAGTAAAATTTTAAAGTGTGCATTCTGTTACTATGTGCAACAGTGTGCACGTGTGACATATCGCTGATGGCTCTTGTATGATGCTGGTTAGATTCTTCACCAGTGTCAAATCTGAACGTAACTGCTGGTGTGCTTCACCTTCATGGCCATAGTTTGCTTCTGTAGTTGCCTCTTTCACTCTCCCTTTTTAAGGGAGAGTTCCCACGCATAGGCCACCAAATCCCGAACCCTAGACATAGACATCCTTACTGTAACACTTGTTGATTTAGTGGCGTAGGATATCTTGTACTAACGTGAAATCATTAGCTGTACAGATTGTGCTGGTTTTAGGTGATTCAGTCAACAGATATTTACACCTGCCACGAGAGGCAGTGATGATTCTGGTTATCCTACTACAGCCTGCACTCTGTCATACCCTTCTATTTACATGCAGGCACTTCAAGCAGCAGGACGCGGTGACCAACGTGTAGCGGGTCATACCAGCAGAGAGCCATGCATGTTGACGGCTTGTATCGCACCCTGGCCCAATGGCGTCGCACACACCTGGACCCGCTCTTCCGGGTCGGGTCCAGCAAAGGTAACGTTTCACATATGTGAAGTGCATACAACTGCAAAATCGCTTATGGGTCAACTTACTCGGATTGAGCCATAAGTGCGAGTCTGAGCGAGTCCGATTCAGAAAATTTATATGTCTGGTTGAAGAAAATATTGGTGAGTCTGAGTCGGAGCGAGTCCGGTTGAGAAAAATATCCGTGAGTCTCAGTCCCTTTGAGCCCTAAGCTCTACATATACTATCAATCCAGTGAGTCTGAGTGGGCTCCACCTTTTATTGCAGACCTATGGTCTTATCTACTCACCTATCAGCGTAATATTGGCTAGCATGTATGGTCGGATCCATTCACACATGCCTCAATGCACTAGCTTTCATGTGGCGCCTCAATGTTTATTGATGAGATGCATGAGGGGAGGGGGGTGGCATGACCTCCCCGCAAGCACTTTCGCTGGACGTTCTTCATAGAAATATTTCGTGCAAGTTGCATATTTCATAAAAATCACTACTGAATCACAGCTACTGATAACTCATATTTGAAGGAACAAGATAAGAATGCATATTGTAGGGCACTAATATGACAAATTGGCATTCAAGAGCCTTTACAGCACGAGTAGAAAAGCTAACTTTAATTTATGCCAGTGGACTTGCAAGTAGGCTCGCACAGGCTCAGATCAAGCCGTAAGTCAGAGTCCAGCTGAGCAATATATTGACGAGTTTAAATGAGTCTATTTGAAAAAAAAAATGGCCCCGTATCTGCACGTTTCAGTCATTGAACGATGATAGTCTCGAGAAGAGTTCACTGAGCCTGGGTCTGCGTGCGTGTGGTTGATGAAAATTTCAGTGAGGCTGAGTTTGAGTAAGCTCACAGAGCAAAATATATTTTTTGAGTGAGTCCGAGTGAGTTCCTATATCTTAGCTGACCTATGGTGGAGCCATTTTCATCATGCTGGGAACTGGAGACATGGCACGTGTGCGCGAAACTATGCAGTTAAATTTTTGTCACTCCATGAATCAAAATATATAGTATGCGAAAATTCCAACACGCCCCGTTGGAATCTACTTGGAACAAAGCTAATTCCAGCACTAAGATGTGCAATATGTGACGTGTCTTCAAGGGGCTCTTACATGCAGTTTCTGTTATGGGGCAGGCGATTATGTCGAAATGATCAAATGTGACTGAAATAGTCTTGGAGGCCTTCAGCTAAGCTACAACCAAAAGTGAATTAAAGGGTTCATGCAACACTTTTCATGTAGCTATAGATTGGATTCACTAAAGACGCTTATTGCCTCACGAATTCACTACCATGGAAATTCCTAGAATCCGTCCAGTATGAGCGGGGTTACAAAGTTTTGGTGAATGCTGCAATCGCATTCTCTTTTCCTTGAAGAAAGTACTGGAAGCTAAGCAAGAAAGGATAGCACGGGGAAAGAAAATAAGCCACATGTGCCTCGTGACCTTGAGCACTTTCCTCTTATTTTTTGCCTTGAATACGCAGATTTTCAATGCAATAGACCTCTTCTTGTTAGTAAACAGTGTGACGTCACTGCAGGTACCCCGCTCACTATATCCTCTCTCAGAGCAGGTGCTGGTTGGCAAGAAAGTTCTGCCGGCAGCATATTTCAGCATAGCTGAGTTGCGTGCCCTGCATTCCTTCGACAAAAATTTCTACATTGCTACGTTATAAAGTCACAGCTTTTGAAAGAAGGGGGTTGCGGAAGGGTCACTGCTCAAAGTGTGAAAATCTGCTCGTCGTGGCTGGATGGACGGAGAAACAAATAAAGTACTAAGAGACGCAACTAGCATGCAGTGGGCTTTACCCACGTAGATGACAGCCATAAAATAATCTGATCTTTTTCGAAAGAACACTTACATTTATCTACAAATCACAGGACATCCATTATTAATTGAAGTAATCGATGATGCGCGTCGGCACACGTTTGCCTTGCAGCGAGTCAATTAATTTCTCACGCAGCTTGCAAAATATTTCTACTTTGGCTTCAGCATTCTCTTGACAAAAGAAGTTGTACGCGGAAACGTCCAGCACCGACACTTTCTAAAGACGACAACGACTGCGTAACAGCCGCAGCATGTCCAGCACGTGACGAGAAAGGAGGAGCGTCTCCACGTGAAGAGAAGCAGATCGACATTTGAGAGAAAACCAACACTCCACGGCAGCTTTTTTTTTCGCTCTTTTTGCACGTGTTGTTGAAAGGAAAAGGGTTATGTGGCAGGCCATGAAAGAGGGAAGCATGGCACCAGTGCACGAGAGACGCCCCCACCCCCCAAGGTGCAGAGCCATGCTCCCACAAGTGGCAAGGACTGCAGAAGATAGTGCCTTTTTCCTTTCCTTCAACCACACATTCATTCAACCCAGTGACTGCTTTTTTTTTTCTCTCTTCACGTGCGGCATTGGAAGGAGAAGGTTACGTGGCAGGGATAAAAAAGGGAGAAGCGTGACACGGGTGCGTCGCAGGTAGAGCAAACATTCCATCGCAGCGTTGAAGTGTCGCAGGTGCTGCCTCGGGATCAGGCGGGGTGCTGAGAGTATTTTCGGAGTGTGGTATGTTCGAATAAACTGCCGCAAGTGCTTGGCGTTCGAATTATCGGGCCTTTTTGCCCATTAGAATACACATAGCTTTGACGCGACCTCATCGTGAGTTTGAATTAACTGGAAGTTCGAATTAAGCGTGTTCGAATTGATGAGATTCGACTGTAGTATATATCATCCGGAGATCATGCACTCTTATTTTTCTGCACGTCGCGCATATGCCAAGATGTACCCACTCGCAGATAATCGCGTCAGATGTATTTTTACCTTGACTAAAATGTCAGATCGTAAAGTTCCATTGACAACCGGTTACTGCAACCGGCCCACAACGAGTACCAGTGTTTTCGCAAACAGGACGCACCACGTTATTCACACTGCACACACCACGCACAATATTCTCAGTTTCACCATCCGTAAAGGTATGCACCAATATTGTCGATGCCTTTCAACGCACACTACACGCCACAGTCAACTGCATAATTTCGAAAACGATGCCGCTGTTCCTCGCACAGGCCGCCACGTGTGTTCACTTCTCCAAGATAAAAAGCCAGCCAGCGTGGATAATATTTCATCACGCACTTTACCACACATCTAGATGTTCTCCGACACATACTACAGCTAATGTTGCCACTGTGAGATGAAGATTAAGCTTTCAAAAAGAAAAAAAAAAAACTTGCCCCAAGCACCGAGCGACTGCACCCCACTCAGCCACCGGCGGGGGTGTTTTGCCAACTACCGCCTTGCACGCGCACCGGTGACGTCACGCTGTGACGTACCCCGCCATGGGTCTATTGCGCATGCACACATGTACACTTCCATGGCCTTCCATGGAAGTTTCTGTAATGACCGAGTGTGCCATCCTTATATCAGCTAATAATGGCTGATATATAACAGCAGCACTGAGTGATTTTTGAGCTAGTTGTGTCATTTGTCGAGAGAAGAGAAAGAAATTTTCAGCTTACTTCGAGAACTTATTGCGATTTGCAGGCCACATGCTGCGCTATATAATATTTGGCTCGCGTGTTCTTGGGAGCCTCAACTACCAATCAGCAGTGTTTTTGGACAATGTTCAAAAAGTGTTGCAGGGCCCTTTCGAGAGAAATCAGCATAAAAATTGAAGGTACTTGCGCCACACGAAGTGGCATAACGAGAGCCAGCTATAACCCCCATCCTTGATATGGGAAGGCAGAGCTTCGATTCAGTCAATTAAGCAAATCTACAATAATTACAAATGCATAATTCGTAGCTAGGCGAGTAAGTGTTTTGTGCTGCCGAAAGACAAACTTCCTATGCTCCTCAAAGAGAGGTGAGGTGTCCCTTTAAGAAGTTACATAAGACAATCATCTACGAGGGGAAAAAAAAAAAAGACTGGAAGTACTTTGTTGAATAGTGCAATACATACATGCTGTATGCTATATCATGACACATAATGACGTGACGCAGTTGTGCCGACCAAGAAGAGCATCAGCGGCCAAACGACGAACTCGTTTGTGCTGTACGGTGCCGTGTTTGTGGGCGGTGCCGTGGCCACCTTTATGTTGGTGCTCGCCATCCTCACACCATCCTCTCGGACATCGGGCAACAGCCGTTTGCCACTGATCGCCGCGCAGCGGGTACGATTACGGCAAAGTTGGTGCAGGCGCAGCTGGGTGACGTGCCAAACAAACAGACACGATTTGATCACTGCAGCCAGTTTATTTATTCTTTGGTGCCAGCAAAGAGAAAACGGCAAGCAAAAAAATAAAATGTACATGGCTCAAATGTCTTGAACCGTGCATCTATGCTTTTTAACGTTATCACTTTTTTCAGGAAACGCACAAGTTTTGAAACTTTATGTGTTTTGAAATTCGTTCTGAATACAATTTTCAAGTAAAACGTTTTATTTGGCAGTTCCTTCGAAGCTCGTGTCAGCCAGGTAGCATAACAAGGAATAAATGATTACCTACAGATAACTCTAGCCTATGAGGGCCGTGTGAAAGACTCAATTTGTTAGTGGCTTGGAGGCCACCGTGCATCAGTGTCTGGCTTCACGCACGTGGCGCAGGAACGTGTTGTATTGCAGGCCAACGAGCGGACAGTGAGGCGATCCCATGGCCTCATCTTCTCGCGACAGAGTGGGCCAATGCCCAGCGAGGAGGCACCACTGCTGTGCCTCTACGACCGAAACACAGAGCGGAAGAGGGAGCCTGTGAGATACCAACTGCTGAAGCATTTGCCCACCAGGCGAGTGATTCCATCACAACTCCTGTTTATTTGTATCACATTAGGGTTGGCATTAACTGATTTCGTAGCTCAGGGCAGTGTGCTACGTACATGAACTTCTTTCATGAGCATGCGTGAAAAATGTGTGTGCATGCGCATCAGGCACGTAGCCAGAATATTTTGGAGGAGCATTGTATGGTTTGACCCCTCTTACATAGTTGGTGCATGTTTATACGTGTCTGTACCTATATATTCACATACTTGATAAAAAAATGTTGGTGGTTGAGTAACTTCCACAGTGCATCTCTCCAACAGCCCAAGCGTGTGCGCGAAACACACAATGCAGCATAGATTAGCCCCGCTTGTTTCATTTCCAGGAGATCATCTTCATGCGTACTCACTGAAGGCACATAAACATGGTGGTGAATATTGGCAAGTGTTAGTAAAAGCGTATCTGAGTCGCTTGAATCGAGGGTGCTACCGATATGAATTGGCTGATGGAGTTATAAATGACCGAATTAATGTAACAGGACCAGGCTCTAGCTCTTAAAAGACTTCCATATAAAACAGCTGAAAACAGGCCAGTTTAACTCCCAAGATTACGTGCTCCACAGCCTCAGGAACACCTGTTGTATGGAGCGCTATTAGGAGGAACCGTACATCACAACCACACTTTTGAGATGCTTAATACTGCAATGGGCTCACCAAAATGCAATGTATGAATTTTGTGTGGCATGAAAATTCTTAGTTGAGCTGTCACTGTTTCTGATTTCAAAGCACACATTAACAGTAGCACCAAGGATGGGTATTACAGTTAGGCTAACTCAGCTAGTCTTGTCTGTAATAAATTATGCCTATCCTTGCCACAGCACCTGCAAACAAGAGTTACATAACTGGCAAGTACCTACATTATGCAAGATGGCATTTTACTGCATTTGCATTTTCTTTCCAGTTCCTTCGCCATGTATGGTGACCCTAGAAAATGCCTTAATTTGCGTAAACCAACTAACCCAGCGAGTAAATGTACTACTTGATAAGCCTAAAATGCTCTAACCCCTTTATTGCATTACCTTAGATGTACACTTCTAAATTAACACTGGTGTGCTATGCAAAGCTAATCTCTGCATTCATGCTTTTCAAAGTTGGCTTCTCTGCATTACGACCCCTAGTGCAGAGAAGACCGCTTTAGACTTGAATGTGCTGGTGCGCGTTAAACTGGAGACATTTCCACTACAGAGTGTCATTAATGCAGTAAGAGCTGTAATTCTTTAAACTAAGTATCATAGCCCCAAACTGAGCCTTGGCAAGAAAGGTGATCCATCATGGGAAGGATGGCCCCCTGAGCTCTTTGTGCACACGGCACATGAATTGGCAGAGCTGATAACGGCTGCGATGAAACGACTACGTACATGCGGTTCTTGTCTCTGGTCCCTTCATTACAAAACGAAATGCACACCTTCACGTACCATGCACCTTTATGTGCACCATGCTGTGCAGTCCTATTGAAAGCTTTTGCTGCGCTTCTCACTCGTACCAAAACTATTCGCCTCGCTGACTGCACATGACGACAACGTCGATGACATCATCCGCAGATTCTGCTCACATCTGGTGTACGGTTTTGTGAGCCCGTCCGATTTGAACAACGGCTCGTCAGGCAGTTCCTCCCAGGCGGGACCCTTGGCGGACGCAGAACGCCGCATTCGGCAGATGACGCAGCTCAAGCAGCTGTACCCGACACTCAGAGTGCTCGTCGGTGTCGGTGGACCGAAGGCCAGTGCTCTTAGCGACCATTTGTAATAGCTACCACATTGCATTACATGCGCATGCATCCCATAAAGCCTAATAATGGGGTAAGAGTTAGCGTTGCGATTACTGCAGTATCATAGGTCCGTGTTGCAAATGGCCACGTTTGATGCTTGACAATCTCCATCAGCATGCAAATAGGCTTGGAAAATATATTTAACACAACTGAAAGTTGGGCGAGCTGGCTTGGATTCAGAATTGGAAAGGTAGAAATAGAGTACGTGCTGTCTGCGAGAGTCTTTTCGTGTCTCTTCAAGTGTGAGTTGGAAAGTGGTTTTCTGTTTTGAGTAAGCGCATTAGACTACATAGTGTGTCAAACATGCCATTTACAAAATGTTTCTGGCTCACAAAATGCTTTTACATAAAACTGCCACTGGGCTGCACATATTAATTAATATGCAGCATGCACACACTCAGATGATGCATTATCTCTACTTGTCCTTGCAGGTTGACTCTAAGTCGTTCTCGGATGAGCTTATTACCGAGGGACGTCGAGAGCACCTAGCTCTACGCAGCGTCCGCTGGCTGCGCACCCGCCGCCTAGATGGCATGCACATCCAGTGGATGTATCCGGGAGAGGGCAACGGCCGACCTTCTGACAGAGAGAATTTTCCGAAGCTACTCGCACAAATCAGGAGCGCCTTCAAGGCAAGTGCACTCATTAAGTGCTAACTTGCTTTTACCCTGTCATTTCAAGACATTGTATAATGACAACACATTGATAAAGAAGCTTCTTTTTCTACTTTTGTGTAAGCAACGTGTTAAGCATGTAACCACTGCCATGCATATGCCAAGCCAGAGGATTGAGGAAGATTCCCGATTATTGTAGACTGTTTTGATAAACTTAAGTGCACAACATGAGCAGTACTGCTTGGGTATTTTGAACCTATAGCAGCCACCAACGATACGGCTGAATCCTTCAATTTCCACCTGTGCAAATGCCGAAGCGCATTTATACACGTGGCATCGAAGGTTTCAGCGGAAGGTTTTTTATACATGAGGCGCATTTATACACATTGGTCAGATTACCGACTGCCAATGCTGTGATCATTGCTATCAGTGTGCAGCGTGTATCGCTTTTCCTTTGACTTCTGTTTACTAGGCAAAAGTTAGTCAATACAGAGCTTTATTTTTAATAGCCCAAATGTCGCCTTTCTCATCGTCACGACCAAGTGACAGTATAGATATGTGGCAGCCGTCACAAGTGAAGGAGGCCTCTGTTACTTGGCTAATGAAATTCACAGACGCACAAATACCTGTTGCATTGGTTAAATTCTTCGTCACTTTTTAGGGGCGAAGCTCCTTATAGCGGCACCCGTTCGTTCCTCGTAGCCGTTGTAATATGTAACAAGCATAACATTTTGACCTCCAAGGTGGTGCCAGTGAGAGATTTCTTCTGTGCGTTGTTGAACAATAAAAAATAGCCCTCAATGTACATGCCAATGGCTGCTAATGGGGAATGAGAGACATGAGCATTCAGCTTTTAGTTAACGCGCACGCTGCGAGCCCCATTAGCAGCCATTGGCATGTACATTGAGCACTATCTGACAAGAAAGGGTTACTAGGTTATACTCGCTGGGCGTAACCTTCTTGGTTTTAGAAAAGTTTAGCGAGCGTTGGGCCGCAGTGCCATGAATACAGTGACCTAGTATATACCATGAACTCGAGGTGATTAAAGGTGGGAAGTAGACCCGAAGCGCTAGCCGTAAGAAAGTGTGCGTGTGCCACATCTCGTTTAGTCCTTGGAATGTCCGCTGGATGACGGTGCTTCTATATGGGTAATATACGATGAAAAGATGCGAGATGTGGTACTTGGAGTGCTGAATAGATGGACAAACAGACAAACAGACAGATGCATAGATGGACGCATGAACGGACGCAGGGGCGGATGCAGGGACGGACGCACGAACAGATGCACGCACGGACGGGCGAATGGACACATGGACGGTCACACAGATGGACGCATGGACGGACGGAAGCAAGAACGAATGGACGGACCAATGCTTCGCCCCACTCTCCATCATTCACTTTGTGGATATGTTGCCATTTTTTTGTTTCCTAGCTCTTATTCACCAATTTCCTTAATTGTGGAGTGGGTTCAAACTCTCAAAGGCTGAGAAGCTGAGAATGACAGCGCCATTGGTCATTTCCTAACAATGAAGATAACTACATTCATCTCAGTTCCCCCCACTTCTGTTGCCGAATCTAAATGACAACATGCTGAGCAATGAGTTGAAAAAGTCAGTGTTACCGCAGGGGTGAAGCAATGAATGCGATAGCAACATCCCCACTCCGGCGAAAAATTAGAGAGCTTTATAATTAAGAAACAAATGAGCTAGGGGACACAAGAAATTAGCCAGCCGCCAGGGCGCGCGTGTAGAATGCAAGCCAATCTTGGACGCTTACGCATGCGTCGTCGCAAAACCCTGTATCGCCCTTCGTTGGCGGGGAACTAAAGCGGAGGGCACACTACCTTTAGGGAAGAAAATAAACATGGCACTTGGCATGTGTAGCTATGCCTCACATTGTCCGCTGGCATTGATTGTGGCCACTATGTAAGGCATATACTGTGATTCTTGTTTAGAGGTCTCCTTTCTTTGCTCCTGTGGCAAAAGCCTGCAAGGGCCAAAGCGCGCCCATGAGCTCACGCTATCATGAACCTTGAGGTGCTCTTTTTTTCAGGGGCCAACCGGCCACGAGTGGTGTGGTAGTGCAACCAAAAAATCGATAACTAGCGTGGGTTGTCAGCGATACAATGTAAACACGGTGCAAACAATGTGCAGGGTGGCCACATCCCACATAATTTTCTATTCTCTGCGTGTTGGGTTCCGTACGTTTCACCCAATACTGCATGCACTTGTGTTTGCTGTCAGTATCCTGGAGAACAAATGCCTTATAGTGTGATTCTTTGAAGCAGCATCCCGCTGCAGAGTGTGATATTGTGGAGCGAGGGGTTGCAGTTAGTCTCCCCGGTCGTGCTCCGCAAAATTTTTCTTTGTAATTATTTTTATTTGTGTATTTTATTGTGTACACACATATAATACATATACGGGACATGACAGCGATGGCAATGGCCAAACCCCGCTGAGTGTGTCCATATAATTGCTGCCGCAATAAAAATGAAAACGAAGTGATGATGCACTTTTCACAATAGCATGCCTTTGATTCTCGACTTTCTGGTAGTAAAAAGGGGAAAGTAAATGCTTTTAGGAATGCAGTGTTGGGGGAAATCTACGGTCACTATTATCAAAAAACAGCGCGGCCACAACCCTGCTATTTAAACAATGACAAGGCTGTGACCGAGTAACAGTATGGGGCATACTCTGCACCCCTATCCTTAGGTGATTTGGTTCGGGGTGCCCCCTTTGCATGCATGCCTATGCGTATGCTTTTCCCATACAGGCCGAGAGCAGCCGGTGGCACCTGACCCTCTACCTTCCGCATGAGGACAGCCGGGTAGACCGTGGATACGAACTGCGCAATGCCCTGAGTTCAGTGCACTACGCGGTCATGGGCTCGTTTGGGTTTGTGGAGCCCGGCCATGCCGAGGTGGCCAGCCCGCTTTACAACCGGCCGCCGATCAGCGATCACTCGCCCATCAACAGCATCCACGAACTCGTCGTCCTGTTGCTGGATCGGGGAGCTCCAAGCAACAAGCTGTTGCTAGCCGTGACCGCCTCCGGATTCAGCTATGCGCTCGCAAGGTGCGCGCAGCTTCATAAAATCTTAGCTTGAAGGATGCTGACTAATGAAAAATAGAAGGGACACACCACCACCAACCATTCAAAAAGGCCAAAGAGGATGCATCACCCAATCGCAGGTGATGTCACACTGATAATTGAAATAGCCAAGCCTATGCACAACTCTCTTAGTGTTTCGCGAGGCGGTGACCTCGTTTGGAGATGTGGTTTCGCATCGCCATTTTTGTGTACTGGCAAGTAACAGATTGCAAACACTCAGCTAATGATAAATTAAGCACTCTTGTTGCCTAATGTTTCCTTACCACTCCTGGTTGAAACATTTTGCTACACATGATGCCTTTTGGTGAAGACAGTACCGTACATGTGATCACTTCAGTGAAAGCACTACCATGTTTAATGAGATGATGGCTGTGGAGCGCTTTGGCAGAAATATAAAAGTTATTATTTTTTTTACCTTTTTAGGTATACTCGCTGCTAGCAGATAGATACATTTAATTTGAAAGGGTAATTTATTTTGTTTTATGAATAAATATAGCATGACTGACAGTGAAACAATTGTAAATTATTTACACTGTAAACACATTTAATTCTATTTGAATACATTTATAATTTATTCCAACATTTCCACTTGCTTTGAATGTGGTCTCCAGGACCTTGGCATCAAATTAAGCGAGCTTTACACATTTTTAGACAGTCGATAAATGCATGGTGCCAAGGGATATGCCCCTACGCAAACATACACAGTGCGTCCAAAGGCAATGTTTGGCACTCTGGTGGGATTTAAGTGTCGCCGTGCACGCTCTTCCCAGGGCCGACACTGACGTGCGTGCCCCTCTACGCGGCGACGATGGCCGCGGTCAGGCTGGACCGTTCACGCTGACGCCAGGCCGGCTGGCTTACTTTGAGATCTGTTACAACGTGTATCGAAACAGCTGGGCACGAGTGTTTGATGCCGCTACGTCATGTCCGTATGCCTACCATGGCCAGGAGTGGGTCACCTACGACGATGCCGACTCCGTCAGGGCAAAGGTATGGCCCAGAGGGTAACGAGTTGATCGGTGGGGCCCAATTACTTCCTACACCTAAGCCAGTGTTTTAGCACTAGTACACAAATTTTTAAAGAGTGAATTTTAAAGCATAGTGTAGTTTAGCCGCTGCATTTATATTACTCTGCAAGGAGTGTTCAACGACTTCTTATATTCACTAGTAAACATGGGAAATGAGCATTATAAACTTTCAAAACCTGCCAAATGAAGCAAATACTTTATTGCACGCGATGTCATTGCATGCACCCTCTGAACGACAAAGGTGGACCGGCTCATTTGATCCCTGCTTTGGTGATGTTCATTGCCCCCTGTATTTGCACTTTTACCTGCAGGTATAACATACAACATTATCGATTTACACTTAATGTGGACTGTGATAAGGACGCTGACGTCAATGATAAAAAACTTGTTGAGGGCATCCATAAAGCTCTTACTGTAACAAAAGAAGAAGCCGGGCGCCGCACAGGAAGAGTAAAAAATGCAAGTGTGGTTTCCTTGATTGTCCTGTTTTACCTATTTTGCCTCCTTCGGAATATATCACAGCAGCACGCTTTGAAAAACGCACAACGGCCAATAACTTTGATAAGTCCCCTTTGTTTGTAGCAGACTTCCCACAGCCAAAGTTCCCATGGAAGAACAAGCGGTGTTCACCAAGAAAGGAAGAAATAGTGATTACCAGGCTGCGTTGTCGAGTCCCCTCATTGAACATTTACCTTCACAGGTCGAGTCTGGCACAGTCGCCTTTGTGCCTTTATTGTAATGAAAGGGAATCTTTGGAGCACTTCTTTTTGTCATGCCAAAAATTCAAAACTCAAAGGGAAAATCTACTAGAAGAAACCATACGAAAGTTGAACTTAAACTTGACACTTCCGGTGATTCTTTCATTTGGCGCAGTCGCATTTGGATTCAGCCACAGGAGCGTTTTTACCGCTGTTACAAATTTCTTATGAGAATCTAAAAGAATGGGATGCTGAAAATAAGTAACTTCAGTTGTTTTATGTATAATTTTTTTCTTTTTTGTATGTTTATATGTTTTCTTTTCAAAGTTTTTTTGGAGATTTAAAACCTTTTTATTATTACCTATATTACCTAATTAATCCAACCCTCTCTTTCAAGAAGTGAATTATTTAAAAAGCAAGGCAACGTCCCATTCATGGCCTATCCCCTAGGTGGGTTGCACCAAGGTGTTGAGGAACCAACCAACCAACCAGCAAGCGTGGACTTTCGACTGAAGCATATTCCAACACGAACAATCCTTCCCACAGCTGCATGGACTCCTTGCAATTTTGTTGTTTTCTTTACCACTGGTTGTTTACCACTGACTCCTTGTAAGTTGTTTAGGGGCCTGGCTTGTCTGTTGTCTTTCGCTGTCTATCGCGCTCATAATCAACGAAATTACACTCGAAATTGAGGAAATGGAAGTGATGGTCATAGCCTTATACAGTATATTATAGCAAGGAGGATTGAAAGGGAAGTAAGGGAGAGGAGGATGCAACAGAGGAAAGAGGCATACCATAGCCATATGTATGGTATAGCAAGGATTGGGGAAGGGAAGAGGGTGAGGATCAGGGAAAAAAAAAAAAAGAGGGGAAGGCCTCGAGCTCCACTGTTTCCCGTCTTCACTCTAGTGTCCGCGTAGCTGCCCCAATGTAAAAAAAAAAATGGTGTTTGAATTGAAAGATGGCACAAGTTTGTTCTTTACTCTTCCTGTGTTTTATCCCTTTTCTTTTTTTTTTGCACTGTACCCAGGGTGCAGCTGTGGGTACAGTTAAATAATGGCCCTGGTCTATCCCAACTGCCTAACTAACCACGCTTCTTGTTTGAAAAGCCATGGCTGAAACATTTTAGTAGGTGCAGATTGCCCGAGATTGTGTGCCATTGTTACGCGCAGGTGGCCTTTCTGCGCAACAGAACTCTGGGCGGTGCGGCGCTCATAGACGTGGCGGCCGACGACTACATGGGCATGTGCGGACCCCGAAATGTGCTGGCACGTACCTTGCGCTCGGCGCTGAAGCACTACTCGCCTCCTGCTCCCTCAAGCTTGTCGCCCAGGGCAAAGAAGAGAGCAGCGGTGCAGCGTCAGAAGCCCTACCCACGGGTGGCCCGGCAGTTGTTCAAGAAGAGGCACTTCGGCTAGGCCTTTCATTACGCACTGGCGTGAACCCTTGTGTGTCTTCTTGTGTCATTGTCGTCGTTATGTTGCTACCGTTATCGTTCACTTATTTGCTCCTTTTCTTGTTCTTTTCTTTTTGCGTTTTTTCTAGTAATAAAAAGGTTCTACCGTGAATAGCCCTTCCTCACCTACTGTCACTATGCCTACAAAAGTCTACTGCTGCTTGGATATATTGTAACCAAAAAATACAATGCCTATTGATAAAAACTATTTATTCAGGGCGAATTTGTGCCCTTGAACTTAAGCCAACAACATTATTCGAAAATGTTCCACGCTAGCCAGCCTGAACTTCATCGAACTCTTCTTCTATCAAGCAGTGGCGAACCGGGCGTACCATGAGCGGCCAGTCTTCTCGCCGGCGCATTGCATGCATTGCTTGTAATTTGCTTGGGTGGCGTTTACAAACGCAGGAGACTGCGTACGTTTATGGAGGACGACGAGCAACTTGTGGCAATATAAAGAATGTTCATGGTATATACAGCATGATCTTCATTAAAAATAGTATTCAATAAGCACATATCTATTCACCTTGTAAGGAATGCTTTGTAAACAAAAAAAAAAGATAAAGTTAATATATAGGACTTAAGGCAGACATTTTTTTTTCTGCTAGCCCATGCTTGTTTGCGTGAAAAGTCTTTTCAGGTGTAACAAACATTGAGCCTGGCGATGGTCTAGGCGATGCAAGTCAGGTAAGCGGTCTTGTGAAATATGACATGCAATTGAAATGCAAGGATGGGCCGAATTAATGCAATGATATGCAGATAGGACTAGCGAGAAAGTTTCAAGAAGATGATTAGAGTCGTTTGCTGCATAAATCAAGGAATAACAAAAGCGCACAGTAGTTTTGCTGTGGGAGCTCTGACAAGAGCAATAAACCATCGCCACCCATAGTACCATCCGGTACGTAACAGCACGACTGTTGAGTCCATTGTTTCATTTATGTGGGTGGCTGTAGGTGCCTGCCAGTGGCAAGTAATCATTTCGTCCACTTTATTCATATCATATTTACAGTAGATTCTCAGTAAAAGGAAATCTGTTAAACAAAACTGCTGCTTAAATGGAAAAACTGCCTCTGATATGATTGGTTTCATACTTGAATTCTGCACCTTTGTTCATCTCTTAGTAAACGGTACTCCTATTGAACAGAACACACTTTCGGGGTCTGATCAGGTTCCGCTTAACTGTACTTCTGGTAACATTCCCTATATTTTCCTTGGCATCACTGTCTGTTATCACTAATATTTTAATACTGTGTCTAATAAAGAAAACTAGACCTTAATGTTACCATTCTTTCCTTCATGCTTAAATGTAAGCATTTTGACAGAAATCTATCTGACGTACTTCTGGTAACATTCCCTATATTTTCCTTGGTATCACTGTCTGTTATCACTAATATTTTAATACTGTGTCTAATAAAGAAAACTAGACCTTAAAATTACCATTCTTTCCTTCATGCTTAAACGTAAACATTTCGACAGAAATTTATCTGACTGGATAGAAGACTCAAGAAATCGAAGTCCTCTAACTCTGATTTCAAAAGAGCTCGATGGCAAAAGTATGCCAACACAAGAACCACGTCGGGAAGATAGAAGTGCTAGGCAAGCACGACTATAAGATCGACTCTGACAACGCTCCTGTTTTAGGCACAGAAAAAAATCCAGGAAGTCTGCTCCTGCAAGAGTCTCAGCACACTCGGCATACACCTAAAAACATGAACCACTAACCAGGAAAAGTAACCCCAGTATGCGCTGATAGCTTCCAAAACGTAAGGGAAAGGGAAAGCCGGAGCCGTGGCGAGAGGACAAGACATGGTCGTGCTTCCTTGACCCAACACAGTCGCCCCTTGAGAAAGAGACTGAATCGGTACGAAACCGTCCCGCTCTCTTGAAACAATGGCTGCAGCCATTTCAACTTCCTAAAACCAGGCTTGCGACTACGGGTGACAGTGTAAAGGCAAAAGCGACAGTGCTCGTGCTTGAAGAAAAAAGTTGCCAGTGAAAAAATTATAAAATATGTGTACTTCTCTTCACTAACTTATTTAAGAAATAACTTAGTCAGATAGGTTTGGTTTCAAGTCATTTTGTCAGTCTGGATTGATAACGATGTTGAGCCTTACGAGTATCTGCAGGGGCATGCAAATTTCTTCCTTAGATTGGGAGCTACGACTACATAAATTCAAGTTCTGTGAGAATTTCAACTGCATAATTGTACTGTATAACTCTAGCATTGCTGCCACCTAATGTAGTTTCTACTATTAGCAAGGCTCTGAATTAAAATTATTAGCACAAACACAGAACATGCCGCACAAAGAATAGAAGATAAACACACGAGCACTGATTATCAACTGCTTTATTCCTTCAAATTTCGATGCATATTTACGTGCAAATCAGGCTCACCGCGCATGCGTACACAACAAAAGACTTGCACACGTGAAACAGTGACGAAAAGGGTGGATTAGATACGGGACGACAAGAAACGGTATTAAGCTGAATGCAGGGACACGGAACTTTCGCTAAAACACAGAATCTCTTTTGATAATCTGAAAAGCTTTCAAGGCCTTTCTTGCTTTTGTTGTAGCAAGGCTTGACACTATTGCAGTGTAGTAACAACATGCACCGTTTGCTTCACAAGAAAAAAAGCATATTTGCAGGAGACAGAAGTGAGTAAAGTTGTAAAGGGATAAGTAGTGAGAGAACGCGAGACAAAATGCGTGGATGGATGAGTGAAATGAACGATAGGACAAGTAGTGAACAAACAATACATGCAAACTCACACCGTTTGCGGTTTATGGAAGGGGAAGTTTGTCGCATTAATGTTAATCTGAAACAAAAAGCAGGTTCCACTGTGGAATTCCACAGGTCCAGAAATTCAAGAGTTTTTTCAAGGACAGAATACCATTCCAGGACTTTCAGAGGCCTTGAAAATGTTCTTTTCAAATTCAAAAATTTTCATGGTTTCGAAGGACCTGTACGAACCAGTGATTATTAATGAGTCGGGACCTGAGAGAAGCGGTCGGCACCTGTGATGTCATGGCATTTAGTGCAAAAACTTCAGGTTCGCCTTGCCCGCCACATTCCTCTTGTGCGTTTTCTCACTTACCAAGCGTAATCCCCTAAACAAGCAAGGTGCTTTTAGTATCGCTGAAGAGTAATTTACCAATACAATGAAAACCATTTTTCTCTTTAGTGTCTTGTTAGTTAATATACAGGTCCTGAGATTCCATCCACATTGGTGTAGAGAACCAGCCTTCCGGCTAGTTGTCCATCACTGATCTTTTGAAAGCAGTGGTAGGCAGTCGCAACGTTTCACCGGAGACCTGTAAGACAAACATGAATAAAACATGGAGGACTCACTTTCCGCTGTCCGTGAAACAGTGCACGCTGCTTCCGGACACCGTGTCCCAGATGCAGAGGGTCTTGTCATCACCGCATGTGGCCAAAAGACGGCCATCTGGGGAGTACCTGCGCAGTGTCAATGCGATCGAAGCCACTTCACCAGTAGTGCCGTAAATAATGAACCACAGTCAAACTTTACCATAACGTCGCACCATTTGGTGTGATAATAGGGTGATCTCCGTAGATATACATTTCATATATGCTAATAACAGCAAAACAAGCTTGCCTTAATGCGACAAATAATTCAGTTTGATTCAGTGACTGATTTGGTTTACTTAGTTTATTCCAACACATGCAATTGATGGCAAAAGAAGCCAACTAGAAATGGCTTGAGGGAGTCATTCACCCCTGTATGAGCAAATACAGTAGAATCTCGATGATACGAATTCGAAGGGAGCGCGTAAAATATTCATATCAGCCCAAATTCGTATGAACCAAAAACAACTTAAAGCTGATAAAGATGATGAACAAGAACTTCATTGGCAACTACACCTTGCTAAAAAAAGTTGTGATGTTCTTTCGAACTTTCCTGCCTTCACCGTTTCTTAAATAAGCGCCGTGTTATCCTCGCTCATGCTGCTGGCGCAGCCTGTTCACAGTTGACATCAGAGCGAGCGAAAGCTGCCAAACTCATTGGAAATTCACTCGCTTCCCCGCTTAAGCAGCTGGAAAACCGTGCGGCGAAGTCGACACGCAAAAAAAAAAAAAAATGATTCGTGGAGAACTCGCATTGGAGAATTCAAGCGAAAATGCCAGCGTGGCCGGAAAACCACGTCTGCGCCTGCCGAGAACGTTCACATTCGTTCTGCCCCTTGTATACATGCCACCCCCCCCCATCGCCGCTAGAGAATTCATTCCATGTTGCCCATTTCCTGAGCACTGAAGTTCGCACCAAGTTATAATTATGCATACAAGGCACCGAAAAGAAACATTTTACACCTTTATTAACATTATTTCGAAAAACACACCAGCCAAAATGACAGGAGTGGACACAGCGGTGGCGACGGATTCAGCCGGCAGTGCAAAAGCACGACACGTTCGGGCAAGCCGACTCGCTGCTGCTGCACCTTCTTCTACTTCCGGTGTTATGAACGATCGTAATCCAAACCAGGCTCTCAATCACCGCGTGCTTGTCAAGGCTGTGAGCTTTGAAGTGCCGCGCCGGTAGCTCGTGATAGCGCCGATGCGACCCACCGCCGATGCCTTCACCGTCATGTTTATTTGCGGCTGGTTGTTGACATCACGGGGTTTGAAAGATAAAGCAGCCGGTGAAGCCAAAGCAGTCAAGCAAAAAGGTGAGATTATGCTACCGCATGCGGGGAGAATTGGTCTCCGACCGATTTTTCCACGTCGGCCTTGCGGCGTGTTTTTGCGGTGTTGCGCGGCTGGCATGCAGCGGTCTATCGCGCATTCGTATCATTCGCGGTGGTTAAGGAAACCATTCGTATAACACCTAATCGAGGTTATTTTATTTAATGTAGTCTATCCAAAAGAGCCTTAAAATTCGTATTACCGCTCTCGAAACAAAGAACGAAGACGATGTGTGCGCCAACAGCCTCGTGAAAAGGGGGACTGAAGAAGACGACGTGCTTTTGTTTTGCTCGCCTGCTCTTGGCTCCTGCATAAAAACACACGCCATCGGTTCTCGGACTCAATATCTCGGTGCACTGCTTACGTTGAACCGCGACACTGGTGGAGGTGCTGGGTAGCAAGCCTGCCGATGCTGAACACCCCATCTGGGAGCCGTTCCTCAAGTCCCGACACGCAGCCACCTGTTACGACACCAGTGCACCACTTCAGTCGGCGGTTGCTAGGCCTATCTCCTGAGCTGACCTCCTTCGACCAACATTCTACCAGGCATTACGTACCTCTACCAATGGCCTCCGCTAGCCAGCCACAGTTGGTCCAAGGGATACAAGGCAGCCCCGTTTCCAATCCAGCCCAGGTGACACTTGTTCAGCCGCTTGTGCCTGATCGCTTCAGTGGTGCCCCACATGAAGATGTTGAAGATTGGCTTGAGCCTTACGAACGCGTTGCCGACATCAACCAGTGGAATGCTCAACAGAAGCTCGCCCGTACGTACTGCACTCTCGATGACGGCGCTTACACGTGGCTTGAGAATCGAGATGGCCGTATATCCCCATGGGATGAGTTTCGTCAGCAGCTGATTGACACCTTTGCTAGCGTTGACCGTCGAGAGCGGGCTCAGCAGTTGCTCGAGTTAAGGCTTCAAAAACCTAACGAAACTGTGGCAATGTTTGCTGAAGACGTGACGTGGCTCTGTCGTCGGGCTGATCCCAACATGTCCGAGGAGAAGAAGTTGCACTACCTTATGCGCGGCGTGAAAGAACAACTGTTCGCTGGACTTGTGCGCAATGCCCCAACTACGGTGGCCGACTTTATAAGAGAAGCCACTGCCATTGAGCGTGCTCTGTACCAAAGATCGAGGCAATAGGATTGCTCGTCCACTACCACCCCATTCAACGCCGCTTCAGTGACTCTGGACAATCAGGGCTCCCTACGTGACCTGATCAGAGATATTGTCCGAGAAGAAATTCAGAAGCTTTGGACCCCTCCAGTGGATACACCAGTGACCGCCGTTGCCGCAGTCGTTCGTGACGAACTTAGGCACGCTTTTTCAGCAGCTGATCTCGGTCGCGATCAGCATCAACTGAGTTACGCCAACACTGTCCGCCGTCCACCACCCGTCCCGCCTATTACATCATACTACCAGCCACCTACAGCTGCACCTTCGTCGCAACCATTGCAGGAGGCTTCTAGACGTCGGCCCATGTCTCCGATGTCTCCATGCCACCAGCCACCACTTGCCGCACCTTAATCACCACCACGAGAGGACATAAGACGCCCACAATTTGGCAGAACGGATGCTTGGCGCATCGTCGATCGGCGCCCTCTCTGCTTCAACTGTGGTGGTGCCGGCCATATAGCTCGCTATTGTTGGTACCGCGACACATCGCTTCACCCGTCTTGGCCAGGGTACGACGGTCGCCGTGCCAACGACGACTACATTGTTCGCCAGGACGACCCTGGTTTTCGAGGACCTTCAACAACGTGGTCTTCCTATCACGAGTCGCTTCCTAATCGCCAGCCCAATTCCGCCCACAGGTCACGCTCTCGTTCCCCTGCTCAAACATCGTCACCGAATCAACGTACTTTTGCTGACCTTCGGGGAACAAGGTCGCCCAGCCTTTACCGGGGAAACTAAAGGTGGCGACCTCTCGGGGTAAGGTCGCAGCCCGACCACAAGACGATAAAAAGTCCCCAGTACTGCCGCTACAGAACGACTCGACGCCGACGAATATTAACAACGACGAAATGGTGAGCGCCGACCTCAGTGTATTGATGGAGAGCAAGTGACGGCCTTAGCCGATACGGGTGCTGATTTTTCCATAATAAGTCAGAAGCTGGCTGATCATCTTAGAAAAGTAAAAACGCCATGGACAGGACCACATCTAAGAACAGCGGGTGGTCAATTGCTGCTCCCTACTGAAAGATGCACAGCAAGGATCAGTATAGGAGATTCTTCTTTCATCGCGACTTTCATTGTTCTCCCAGAGTGCTGCAAAGATTTAATTATAGGAATGGACTTTATCAGGGAGCATGGCGCAATAATCAACGTCCCGGACCGCGTGGTTTCATTTTACGAGAGTGCTCGTCTGACTGATACTACATCACCAGAGCACAAATCCTTTCGTCTCAAAGACCACAATATAGTCCTGCCGCCTCGATCATGTATCCTCGTTTCAGTAGCATGTGACGTACCGTTCGACGGTGAAGGAGTTGCCGACCAACTAACCTCGCTGCTTTTCACACACGGGATTTCCGTAGCACGAGGAATAGTCAATGTCACCGACAGCCGAACAAACTTGCTGTTGACCGATTTCACCTCCGAGCGACGGCACCTTCCAAAAGGCACAACGTTGGCACATTTCGACGAGATCGCAGACGTTTGTGACTGCTTTTCAGCACTCGAAGCAACACCTGCACAAGACCCACATGACCTAGCACCTAACCCTGACGTGAGCCCTACTTTAACTCAGCAACAGCGGGAACGCCTGCTTGTGCTGCTAGACGAGTTCCACGACTGTTTTGCGTCGACCTCGAAAGTTGGCCGGACGCCCTTGACCAAGCACCGAATCATCACAGAGGACACGGCTAGACCAATCCATCAAAATCCGTACCGTGTGGCTTCAAAAGAACGAGAAGCGATAGAACAGCAGGTAACAAAAATGCTTGAAGACGACGTCATTCAACCGTCGAAAAGCCCCTGGGAATCACCTGTTGTTCTAGTGAAAAAGAAGGACGGCAGCCTGCGTTTCTGTGTAGACTATCGAAAGCTAAATCAGGTCACAAAAAAGGACGTCTACCCCCTTCCCCGCATAGATGATTCAATTGACAGGCTTCGAAACGCACGTTACTTCTCTTCCATGGACTTAAAGAGCGGATATTGGCAAATTGAAGTAGACCCCAGGGATCGTGAAAAAACCGCTTTCGTGACGCCAGACGGACTGTACGAATTTAAGGTTTTACTATTTGGCTTGTGCTCCGCGCCTGCTACTTTCCAGCGTCTCATGGATACCGTTCTCTCTGGGTTTAAATGGAGAACCTGCCTAGTATACCTTGATGACGTCATTGTGTTTTCTACGTTTGACAAAAACCTTGAACGATTGCAAATGGTCTTGCAAGCTATACATACGGCCGCAGGCCTGACGCTCAAGCCGGAGAAATGTCACTTCTGCTTTGAGGAACTGCAGTTTCTTGGCCATGTCGTCAGTTACGCAGGAGTTCGTGCAGACCCCGAAAAAGTTGCCGCCGTCGCACAGTTTCCAACACCATCAGATAAAAAGGCAGTGAGGCATTTTCTGGGTCTCTGTGCATATTATCGGCGGTTTATTCCAGATTTTGCGCGCATTGCGTCACCTTTAACTCGTCTCATGAGGGATGACGTTGCATTTGTTTGGGCCGACGAACAGGAAGATGCTTTCAATGACTTGCCGCAACGTCTACAGACGACCCCCGTGCTTGCCCATTTTGATGACACAGCCCCTACAGTGCTCCATACTGACGCCAGCAATGTTGGCCTCAGAGCTGTGCTTGTGCAGCGCCAGGACGACGAGGAAAGAGTGATCGCTTACGCAAGCAGAACTCTGTCACGCACAGAAGCAAATTACTCGACCACTGAAAAGGAATGCCTCGCTGTGGTGTGGGCAGTTATAAAATTTCGCCCATACCTGTACGGCCGCCCATTCAAGGTTATCAGTGACCACCATTCGTTGTGTTGGTTAACAAGTCTGAAAGATCCTTCCGGGCGATTGGCACGCTGGAGCCTTAGACTACAGGAGTTTGATATAACGATGGTGTATAAGTCGGGAAAACGACACACGGACGCCGACTGCCCATCTCGATCACCAATAGAGTCGGCTGCTGCTTTTGATGAAGAGACAGCGTTCCTCGGAATCCTCAACACGTCAACCATTGCAAATCACCAGCATGACGATCCTGAGCTACTTGGCTTGATTAATAATTTAGAAGGACGAAGCCAGAATGCACCGAAAGCCTTTACAAGAGGACTATCATCGTTCTGTCTGCGAAACAATTTCCTTTACAAAATGAACTTCTCGTCAGACGGGTCCACCTACCTGCTCGTCGTCCCTACCACTCTTCGTTCTGAGGTGTTGCAGGCGTGCCACAACAAGGTAACATCTGGACATTTAGGCTACACGCGCACACTGAGTAGAGTTCGAGGGAGATATTACTGGCCTAGACTCACCGCTGCCGTGAAACATCATGTTCGGACCTGCCTCGATTTCCAGCGGCGTAAGTCACCTCCAACGCCATTTGGCCAGATCAGAATGGACCTTTTGGGCCCACTTCCCACCTCTAGTGTTGGTAACCGCTGGGTTATAGTGGCGACCGACTACCTTACTCGCTACGCCGAGACAAAAGCCATCCAGAGAGGCACAGCAGAGGAGGTAGCCCGGTTCTTCATAGAGAACATTGTGCTGAGACACGGTGCACCATCGATCGTTATAACAGATCGCGGAACCGCATTCACGGCCGCGCTTTTAGATCATGTGTTGGTGCTCAGCGGTACTATTCATCGCAAGTCGACAGCTTACCATCCACAAACCAACGGGTTGACCGAGCGACTTAACAAAACTCTGGAAGACATGCTTTCAATGTATGTGGACATCGAACACAAAAACTGGGACGACATTCTCCCTTACATAACGTTCGCATACAATACTGCAGAACAAGAAACTACACGGATGACCCCATTCAGCCTTGTTCGGGGACGAGAAGTAAGAACAATGTTAGACGCGATGCTGCCACACGAATGCGATGACAACGAAACGAGTGCTGACGCGTTTACTCAACGCGCAGAGGAAGCCAGGCAGCTCGCACGTCTGCGAATATACCAACAGCAAGAGTACGACGCAGGCCACTATAACCAACGTCATACACCTGTAACGTACGAAACCGGGGACAGGGTATGGGTGTGGACGCCTGTACGAAGACGGGGAGACTATCCAAAAAATTGCTCAGAAGGTACTTCGGACCTTATCGAGTGCTGCGACGACTAAGTGACGTTACCTATGAAGTCATCCCGGATAGTCCAAACTGTTCAAGGCGTCGCCAGCACCGACCTGAGCTTGTGCACGTAGTGTGCATTAAGTCATACGTCAGCGAGTGACTCTGCCAGGCATTGTCGCTTCTACAAAGTGACTTCATGCGCGAATTACTGTCTCAGCTATAGCATCGGGGCGATGCTCTTTTAAGGGGAGGCAAATGCCGCGCCCGAAACAAAGAACGAAGACGATGTGCGCGCCAACAGCCTCGTGAAAAGGGGGACTGAAGAAGACGACGTGCTTTTGTTTTGCTCGCCTGCTCTTGGCTCCTGCATAAAAACACACGCCATCGGTTCTCGGACTCAACGTCTCGGTTCACTGCTTACGTTGAACCGCGACAGTATCAACGCGAAATTCGTATCAACCGTAATCGTATCATCGAGATTCTACTGTATAGCAGCAGAGGCACAAGGGTTCTGGATACATTTACATAATAAATCTTTCTTCTAATGGAGTTCTGAGTGTAATAAAAAACTTCCAGATTTTGCTGCAAGGGCGAAGCGATGAATGCAATAGCAACAAACTGAGATGTTATACGAAGTAAGGCTGGCAGCTGACTCTTTTGGGCCCAATCTCGCACAATTTAATTAAATGCTTGCTTCAAGAGAACACAGCCATTCCGAAATAGTATTGTGCAGTCAGTTCTCTAAGTGAGAAGCACTGAGAGCCAGGCTATCGAAATGAAAAGTTTTTATTTCGGTTTTAGTTTTGTTCTACCGCAAAATGTTCCGTTCTATTTCTGGCTCGAAATGAAAAAAAAAAAATGTTCTGTAACTATTTGTAACGTTAATTATTTCAGTGCAACAATTTGAAGTCAGAGAAATGACAAACATATTGAATTTGTCTCATCGTTAAAAGTGGGACAGCCGTAGAACACATTTTCAAGTGGAGCAGAACCAAACCGAAAATTCCTGAAAGTCAGCACGAATCAGTGCCATTCTAAGGTATACTACACTTTCTCAAGAGAGAATTACGAATTTTTGAGTGGGCTGAATGCTTTTGCATCAAAGGAGTGAGCATGATCTCAGAAGCAGCTCGTTATCGAGCGTACCTCTCATATGCGAGACCACTGCTTATGTAATAAAACAAATTTACACGTCGAGAATGCCCTTTCCATGCTCGCATGTGTGACAGGCATACAAAAGTACACTTGACACAAAGATCTCTGTTTGCCACTGTTTTAGTCTTTTGCGTAATTTCAATGCACCTTCACTTCAGCATTTCCACCTGATATACATGCTAATTTTGTATCCTGAGGTACGCATTACTGCTAACGTTGTATGATTTCGATTGCTCAAGATTGCAAAGTTTCTGCGTGAACTGAAAAATGATTAAGAAGTTTCGGCTTCCTTCTGGAACGAAATAATAGACGTTTTGGTTACTTTTTCATTCCGGTCAAAAGTATAATTTTTTTTCTTTTTCGTCTTCTTCCGATACGCTGCTGAGAGCACAGAAAGCTTACAAGCCATGTTTTGATGTCTGTCGAGACAGTGCGTGTTCCATGCGCTCACAAATGCACCATTACGAGCAAATTTCACAGTTGCTGCTCGAACGGCACATTCCCTCGCCCCTCCCTCAATTCCTGTTCCTCACACCAACGCTCCTTTGCCTGGTGAAAGACGGCTGGGGCATTTCACTCACCATTTAGGGGCCATTAAGCGCAGGTCTCTCACACGACGACATTTTATTGAATGCACCCTTTGCCCAACTATGATGGCTGACTTGTCTCAATTCTGCTTAAGTTGCGCTCTTTCGCTTTTGCTAGCATGCAAAACATACGATGAGGGGTGTGATGTTACTGATTTAGACTTCATATAAAGCAATGGCATAAAGAGCAATGACGGCGATGGCAGAAACACGCTGAGAGTGTCCCTATACTTGCTATCACAACAAACGAGTCCCACGAAATTTGCCAAAGTAACAGCATATGAATGAAAGACTACACTCCATAACAATGCTGTTTGCACTTCAGTTCAGTCCAGCCAAGAGGTGCACGTTGCGCCATGCAAGTACTGCCTGTCATCCTCAAACAACGCAACATCACAGAGAGCTTCATTTGTACCCTAGGCAATATTCTTGAGATGTGTGTCCTAAAAGTGCCCAAACTCCAATGGATTTCATCATTGTGCTATTTTTGCATACAGTACCACCACTCAAAAGCACTGCATGCTATTATTAAGCTTTCCTTTTTTTTTTTTGTAATATAGACACACACTACTAAGTACACTGAAAACCATCTCGTGTCTACCACTTTGAATCCGTAAAACAGGCACCACTCCTGGCAAAGCCAAGTGTGCTGAAGTATGTCCTCAGCTCACACGGTGCTTCCTTTGAGTCAACCAGAGTTGACAAAACTATCTGCGATGACGAAGCTGCTTCCACCTTTATCAATGACACTCTTGTCAGCTTGTCACTACAATTTCCGTCAGAGTTTTTAGAAATGTAAGCAATGCCCTGCTGCAGTGCTTGGAAGCATTTTAGCGCTGAATTACACTGCCGATTCCGAAAAGCCTGCACTTGACGGACACCATACTGGTTAAACGACAAATCACGAAAGCCACCTCAAACTGAATCATTGTTGCTGAATCAGTGACATACCACACCATAGTCGTAAGGGCCATTGCCGTGAAGCAGACAAATATAAATGTCAGACTAACTGCCGTTCTGTTTTACCAATGCACAGTGCCAGAGCTTTCAGCGGTTAGCATAAGGTGATTGAGTTGCTGACAGTCCCTCAAGAGCCTTTAGTAGCCTCAACTACTAGATGCCGATTCAATGCTAGTTCTCAAGTTTTTCTGAGAGCTATAATCTGTTGGTGCTTCACCAGAAACAAGAAAGGCCAAGAATTGCACCCTCCAGGAGTGGAAGAAGTTAGGCCTCTAGGTCGTGCACTGAATTCTGACCGAATCATTGAATAAACGACGAAGGTATATGAGTGGTGCAAACACAATAATCATGAGATGCGTGCCTTGTAAGAACACGACTACATGTGACGCTCATAATGTGCTCGCAGTCGTTTCGTTATCTCCACATATACCAAACTTGGTATCATGTGACTTGAATAGATAACGAAGGTAAATGACACGTCCACACACAATATGTCATAAACATACATTTATAATTTGTTTCTAATTAGTTATATTAATTTCTTTAGTTATTAATTTCTTATTAGGTTAAGTTATGTGTGAAACCAACAGTTATTGAGTGAACAAAGTGCACGAGAAGACGTTAAAATCAGCGTGAGCAACTGATCAAGTGATTGCCACGAAAAACGATTGCCTTTACCAAAAGAAACATCCTCGGACAGGCAGACAAATGAACTTTATTTAAGAACAACCTCAAGAGCAGAGTACTTCTGGATGTTCAACCAGCTGACTTACCTCACAGAACGAACCCAGTTGCGGTGCACGGAGATAGTTTGCTGAAGGTTCTGACGTTGCACCGACCACACCTTGGCAGACAGAATGAAAGAATCAAGAACGAATGGCAGATGAAGGTTTGCAAACTTGTATTTATTGTGTCACACTTAAGATTCAAACTTTGGTAAGCAAGCAGAACACAACTAAACCTTGCAAAGGTAGATATCAGACAAAAGAAACAAGCAATTGGTTTGTTTATGGCATTTACAATAGACTCTCAGTAAATGGAAATCTGTTAAACGAAGCTGCTGCTCAAATAGGACAAGTGATTCTGGCAAAACTGGTTTCGTTCTTGCATTCTGCAGCCGTGGCCATCTCTCTGTAAATGAAACTCATGTCAAATGGAACATATTTTCTTGGTCCTTTCAGATTCCATTTAATTAGTCTACTGTAATGTCCCACAGCGATTCTGGTTATGAAAACACCGTAATAGAGGCCTCACGAACACTTCATCCACCTGGGGTTTTTTAACATGCACTGTCATCGACCAGTTCATCGGTTTTCAGCATTTCCCCTTCATCTAATTCTGACTGCCGTTGCCAGGATCGAACTTGCATTTTTTTAATCACCAGCCAAGCCCCAAAACCACAAAGCCACACAGTGGCAAAAAAAAGAGAGAGAGAGAAAGGAAAACTGACAGTCCCTAAGAACAAAGAAGGGGGGAAAGTTAGTGTAATTCGCATAAACACATATTGTCATACACTTATATGAATAACGAAACTCCAAGCATCGAAAATAAATTGACTTATTAAATTCCGCTGTCTTCTTTTTGGCAAGTAGGAAAGCAAATTCTAAACATTTCAATGATTTTTCAACATCAGGAGCTTCTACCAAGGGTTGATACAAATTCTACTGACAGCATTACATTTTTATGAAATTATCCGATACCATAATCACTATTTGCTGTTTTGACCAAAAAAGTTGATATTCACCCAGAGCTAAGATAATAATTTGGTAGGTACACAAGTGGAAACTATACCCCCACACACTTCATGGTAATAATGGGTAATTACTGGAAGAAAATACTGTATTTACTCGCGTAATGAACGCGCTTTTTTTCTCGAATAATCGGAGCAAAGTTGAGGGGTGCGTTTATTACGCGTGGTAGATTTTATGAAAACTTTTTCGGGAGGGGCAAAAAATGCGGCAATGCAAAATAATTTAGGTTGCTTATCCTTCCACAATTGACATACACGTACACTGTTTGGTAACAGCTTCTTTGTTGCACTTTATTCATCTTCGGTGGTTGCACGATGGCGCTATCTTCTGCAAGCTGCTCCCGGGCCGCCTGCACACGCCACCAAAGCGTTTTGTGGCTAATTTTTTTTCAATTGGTTAACTGCAACAGTAGTATCTGCTGTGATCTCGAGGGGCGCGGAAAAGCATGTGCTACGTCACACTTTGCCAACTTTGTAGCGACCTCGCACAACGCCCCTGACGACACCGTTAACATAATAGCAAGTAACCGACATTTTAGCAAGCTACCCCCAAAGCATCAAAACAAACCGCCGATAACAAGATTAACGACAAAATACGGTCGCCGCCTCACTTCTACATGAGAAGTTCCTCTACGCACGGATAACAAGCGAAGCAATGGGTACCACCACCAATGGGTACTACCATGTTGCGAAAATCGTCACGATCTTTTCTGGACGACAAGCGATTTTTCTGGTTTCCAGAAACCTGCTATGCGATTGCAACGAATAACCCCTTGCGACAGCAATTCCTGTCGTCATCGCTCAAAAATCGCATGCACGCTGTTGGGCTTTTGCGTATTCACAGAAAGCGACCGTCGATCGGTTGGCGAGGGCAGTTTTAAGCACACAGTGAGCGGTCACGATCGTGACATTTGCTTGCTGTATGCTTATCAGCTGCGATGTCTCTACACTCGCATTGTTCCTGAACCCCATTGTGGTGCACAGATAAGACGGCAGAAAGAAAAACAATACGGCCTGTGGTAACGAGTGAAGGGGGGGGGGGGGGGGAGCTAGCCACGGTGGCAAGGCGGGTCGGCAAAATAATAAAAAATGGAAGAGATCCAACGGCTGAGGACGCGACAGGTGTCGGTTAGGGGTACTGCAGCGGATGAATGTAGGAGATGTGTTTATTACGCGGAGAAAAGAAATCCAAATTTCAATGACAGAAATTGGGGGTGCATTTATTATGCGAATGCGTTCATTATGCAAGTAAATAGGGTATAGTCTAAAGTAAAGAAGTTCCGTTTCTAAAATATCAATCAGCATAAAATTATAGCTTCAATGTACCAGTGCACTGTGACAGGTCTTTAAGTATTTCACCTTAACGCTTAGACTGTTGTTATGCTTAAAAAGAGCTTGAAACTTGTTTATTAGTCAAATGAGAGGTTACTATAGTGTAAATCATAGGCAACAGCTATAAACATACAGAAGCGTCACACTCAGAAGTGTCACATTTTAAGACGCACTGTTTCAACTTTGTAATAAACTAGCCAGGCTTGCTAAGTAAAGTATTAGAAGATCCCACAAAGGCCTAGCATAAGGAGCACCTGCATTACAAGCAAGTTAACGATCACGGCACAATGACAGCACAGCACGGTCTTCGATACTCTGACAGCAAAAAATGTTGGCTTTCATACGGCATGACCGAAAATTCCAGCACCATTGCAGCTACTCCCAATACTGCTAGGATAAACTCACCTTTTTCCATCAGGCATGCAATCTGATCAATACATTGATCCCTGATGATTGAATGTATTGATCAATACAGCTGATCAATACATGCTAAAACAGTCGTGAAAAATCCTGGGAATAGTGGTGCGACCCAGGCCGAGAGATGGCACGCGTTAAGCCAGTGATAATTGCTAATGATGAAAAGAAAACAAGTGCACAAAACAGTTTTTAGGAGCTTTATCTCCTTTACATTTTTAACTGCATTAGAATAGCTCCTACCTGCGATAACTATCCTGGAACGCACACATAGACATTGCCGCTGATGTCCTAAAGATGATGTTCTTTTTAAGGTGTATATTCAAGCTAGCTACCACTCAAGTGCTTTTGCATGTTTACAAACTAATTGTCACCCCTATGTTAGAGTATGTGGTGATAATCCTGGACCTCTTCACAAGAACAAACCAGAAAATTAGAAAAACAATAAGAAAGTAAAGAAAAGGCTCTAAGATTCACTTACAACTTAAATCGCTGCAGCACTATGGATGAATTGATAAAATATTTCCCCACTGGTTACTAAAGTAGACGCATACTGTTGTAACATAGGAATGCTAACCTGAGTTATAACTAACCGCGTTAAACTGGAGTAAACTACAGCTAGCAACAATTGAAGTTGGAAAATGTTACACGAGAAAGGTTGTCCTTAGTATGGTGCTGTGAAGTAGGTCGCACGACGCTCAGTCTTGCAAATAAAGATATTGTAACGAGAGCAGTGGACACGGAGCTCGAGTTGAGAAAGAAGACGCACTGGGATCGCAGGCTTGGATTCGGTTAGCCCTTGCGCTAAATAAATCTTTCGTTCCCCGAGTGAACTCCTGCTTGTTCAACACCCCGTTTCAAGTGGTGGAAGTGCTGAGATACATCTGGTCCTCATCCTGGAACTTCGCAGCCGTACACTCCAACCACCTTCTGCGATGACTGATCCGGGACCGTCTCAGGCCGCCACTCTAGATCTCGCACCCATACCTGTCTTCTGCGCTGGCGCTCTTCGGCAGTGCGACCCCCCATATTTGGTGGCACAGAGGACCAAGATGTGGACAACTGGATTGCCGAATATGAATTAGTGAGCGCGTACAATAAGTGGAACGCAGCCGATAAGCTCACAAATGTGAGTTTTTACCAGACCGATGTGGCGAAACTATGGTACAGAAATCATCAAGGTGATTTCAGTACCTGGTCGGAATTGGCAAAAACCCTCTCGGAAGTCTTTGGCCACCCTGCTGTCCGCCACCTTCATGCTGAACAGTGCTTGCGTGGCAGAGTACAGAGAACAGGTGAGACTTTCACGAGCTACATCGAAGATGTGCTCTTCTTCTGCAAGCTCGTCAACCCAACTCTGGATGAGGCAGGCAAGATAAAAAACATCATGAAAGGAATCGACAACGGTGCATGCCAAATCCTTGCTGCGAAGAGTCCCCGGTCGCCGAGTGATTCAGCTCTGCCAAAGCTATAATGAGCTGCGTAGGCAACGTGCTTCCACACGTTGTGCTGCTCAAAACACCGCGGACCTCTTATCTCTCGACTATCGCCATGGCACTGCCGACTACCCTGCGTTGATGCCACTCATAAAGCAATTCATACGCAGGGAGGTCACCTGGCAGCTATCTATAATCACCAGAACTAGCAAGCCGATGGCACCCTTGTCGCCTTCGCTTCGCAAGGTCAATGAACCGCAAGTTGCCGAAGCATTGCTGCCAGCTCAGGCTCCACCATCTGTTACCGCACGACTAACATATGCAGCCGCTGTTGCTCGGCCACGTGCTCCATCGTCTCCGGCTATCTACGAAGCAACTCGCCACGTTTATTCGTCGATGCCGTCTGCATGCCCATTGACCATCCCGTCTCTGGCTGTAAACGAAACAACTCAGAACGTTTATATGACGCCGCCACCTGCACGACCGTTTACGGTACCTTATTCAGTGAATAGTGCCCCTACCGTCAGCCAATGGCGCACTCCGGATAATCGGCCAATATGTTTTTCATGTGGCATCCCAGGCCACATAGCTCGTCACTGCCGCGATCGCAGCTTCCCTTCTCATGACATTGCAGGGGCCTCACACTACATGCCCACTCAGCCACGATATCCCGCTCCTGCCGATCCACCTCTAGACGTACGTCCCGGTCACCGACCATCCGGCTCAAGCCGTTCGCTTTACCCTCGTCGCCGATCTATTTCTCCAACGTTACGTCGCAACAGCCCACCTCGAGGGGAAAACTGACGGCCGCAGTTCCGGAGACAAGAACTGCGTTGGCAGCGAAAATTTTAAGACCTAACTGCTGTCCCCCAAACGAAATCGAACTCTATATTGATGGCATTAAGGTGCACGGACTTGTTCACACTGGAGCTGCCGTATCTGTGATCAGCGAGAAACTGTGCCGAAACTTGAAGAAAGTAACCACTAAACTTACCGACCTATCTATGCAGACAGCTACGTCCCACCATGTTCAGCCTTCTGCGTTGTGCACTGCACGAGTCGTCATTCAAGGTGCGATGTACGTCATCGCATTTGTAGTTTTATTCCGTTCTTCGCATGACGTTATCCTTGGATGGGACTTTCTTTCGTCAAATTCTGCTTTGGTCGATTGTGCTCGTTCCGAACTCGCATTATCTGTGCCGTGCTATAACCCCGACGATGGCGCTTCGTGTAGAGTGCTCGCTGCTTCTGACGTTGACATTGCACCTTTCTCAGCTGTTGTTCTCCTCGTGTCGTGTGCCTCTCTTCCGAAATCGCCTGTGTTGTTTATGCCATCGGTCACATCTGCGTGCTGTCGAAATTTCATGCTTCCATTTGCCGTCATCGTTTTTCGCAATGGCCACACTGCCATTTATGTGTGCAGTTACGTTCCGTTTGGTTCTTTCCACTCGCCTCTCGCTTGTTGCGCGTCATTTGCTGCTGCCGCCAAGAAAGCCGAAGACGAGAAATTTTCATCTGCTGGCCCCTTGAGGAAACGACCGCTCCGACATCATCTGGATACAGAGACGTTTATTCGTTTCTCTTCTCCTCCTTTCACTGTCCCTGCACCCCTGGTTTTATCCCCGGTCTCCCCATTCAACCACTCTTACAGTCCAATCGTAACGCACCACTCTTACAGTCCAATCGTAACGCACCACTCTTACAGTCCAATCGGAACGCACGGATGTGTCTTTCCTCGCCACAACTTCGAAGACCCACCGCCTCTTGCCCACTCATCGGTTCTCCATCGTCGCTCAGGTTTCTTTCACAACGGTTCCTGGAATGGTCGACGACGGGCGTTGCCGGGTCGTGGAAAAGCGCCTCCGAGTAAGTTCCCGCGATGCCGGGCTGACAGGCCACCAATACAATTGGCCCGTGCGCCAATGCCGTTGCCTCCGCCGATTCTGATTGTCCGGCGGACGCGTACGTGTACCTTCCACGTGTACCTTCCACATGTACCAGCCACTTGCAGCCTGGCTTGGTCTTCTGTGAGGCGCCATAATTGAACCCCTTGGGGCACGGGAGTTGTTGCATCCTTTGTGGCCAGCAGACAGTCATCGTCCCGCATTCCGGTGGCCCTGCTTCCTTGTTGGCGAGGGGTCGCCGGCCGCGCGGTGGGTAACATAAGGTATTCGGGGAACGCACGAAGTTCGAGCCCAACATGTGCGATCCCTCGGACAGCCCGTCATCCTTACTACGGGGAGAATGCCTGGGAAGCTACAAACCCTACGAGTGCAATCTTTCAGCTACTATACTCGATTCTACGGTTTCGCTCCCAATTTGTGCTGTCACTCCTACCAACGTGCCTAACGATGTTCTGGGCATCTTCTCGAATGCCATCGACTCTGAGCTCACATCAACTCAGCGCCAAGACATTATAAATCTTCTACTCCGTTTTCGCTTTTCATTCGATCGTGACCAGTCAGGCTTAGGCCGAACCTCTGCGGTCGTTCACCGTATTGACACCAGTCAACAAGCCCCGCTAAGACAGCGTCCGTACCGTGTGTCATCTGCTGAACGCCGTGCCATCAACGAATAAGTGGATGACATGTTGAAACGTGGCATCATCGAGCCCTCCAACAGTCCCTGGGCTTGCCCGGTTGTTCTCGTCAAGAAAAAAGACGGATCCCTCCGGTTTTGCGTTGACTACGGCCGACTGAACAAGATAATGCGCAAAGACGTATACCCTCTGCCTCGCATCGACGATGCTTTGGACTGCCTACAAGGAGCAGAGTTCTTTTCTTCATTAGATTTACGCTCCGCCTACTGGCAGGTGCCCATGGCAGAGGGTGACCGCCCGAAGACGGCCTTTGTAACACCGGGCAGACTATATGAATTCACCGTTATGCCCTTTGGCCTCTGCAATGTGCCTGCCACTTTCGAAAAGATGATGGATACCATCCTGCGAGCTCTGAAATGGAAAACGTGCCTCTGTTATTTGGACGATATTCTGGTATTTTCAAGCAACCTTGCGACCCACCTCAGCCGCCTCGAGCAAGTTCTTACGTGCCTTTCTACGGCGGGACTTCAACTCAACTTGAAGAAATACCACTTCGGCGCCCACAAGCTTGTAATCCTCAACCATGTGGTTTCTAAAGACGGCATTATTCTGGACCCCACAAAACTTAATGCAGTCGCGGCGTTCCCAAAACCAACCATCATTAAAGAGCTCCGAAGCTTCATCGGCTTATGTTCGTACTTTCAGCGCTACGTCCGCAATTTCGCCTCCATTATCACCCTCATGACCAATCTTCTTGCCAGAAGTTCTGGTTTGACATCGTGGTTGCAGTCGTGTGACGATGCATTTCAGGAACTCCGACGGCTACTCACTACGTCTCCCATATTTCGACATTTCGATCAGTCTGCTCCAATGGAGCTTCATGAGTACGCTAGTGGTGTCAGGCTAGGGGCCATACTGGCACAACGCAAGGATGGCTTTGACGAGTACGTCGTCGCCTATGCCAGCTGCACTCCCAGTAAAGCCAAGAAGAATTACAGTGTCACTGAAAGGGCGTGCCTCGCCATTATTTGGCCAATCGGAAAATTTCGGCCTTACTTATATGGACGTCCGCTGATATTGTGACAGACCACCATGCGCTTTGCTGGTTATCTTCACTAAATGATCCTAATGGTCAGCTCGCTTGTTGGGCATTGCGGTTACAGGAATTCGATATCCGTGTTATCTATTGTTCTGGCACGAAGCATTCCGACGCCGATGCCCTGTCACACTCGCCGTTGGCTTCAGAGCCTGTCTGCTTGCCTATCTCCATCAATGCTGCCTTGGCTATCAGCATTTCGGACATGCCTTCTGAGCAATGCAAAGATGCTTGGATTTCTTCCCTTTTGGACTTTCTCTCAAACCGGACACCCACTCCAGTTTCCAGGACGCTTCGCCGTCAAGCACAACACTTTGCTATTCGGGATAACCTGCTTTACCGCCGAAACTACAGCTCGATCAGCCATAAGTGGTTGCTGGTCATTCCCTGACGTCTCCGCTCTGACATCTGCGCCACGTTCCACGATGATCCGCAATGTGACCACACCGGTGTCTTAAAAACATACACTTGTTTGCAGCTGCGGTACTACTGGCGCAGTATGTACCGTTTCGTTCGCCGTTACGTAAGTTCCTGGCTTACGTGCCAGCGACGCAAGATGCCCGCTCAACATACCACCAGTCTCTTGCAGCCGTTGCCATGTCCAACACGAGCTTTCAATCGTGTCGGAATCGACCTTTACGGTCCACTTCCCTATACCTCGAGTAGCAACCGCTGGGTCATTGTCGCTATCAACTACCTAACGCGGTACACTGAAACAGCTGCTTTACCTTCTGCTACCGCAAAAGACGTTGCATGTTTTATATTGTGAAACCTGGTTTTAAGGCATAGAGCACCTCGAGAGTTACTAAGCGACCACAGCCGCGTTTTTCTCTCCGATGCCATCAAAGCGTTGTTGAGCGAGTATCGCATCATACACCGCACTACCACAGCCTATCACCCGCAAACTAACGGGATGACAGAGCATTTCAATCGTACACTTGGAGATATGCTGGCCATGTACGCCTCACCCGACCGCTCAA
This sequence comes from Rhipicephalus microplus, assembly GCF_043290135.1. NCBI lineage: Eukaryota > Metazoa > Arthropoda > Arachnida > Ixodida > Ixodidae > Rhipicephalus > Rhipicephalus microplus. The sequence goes on from NC_134708.1 coordinate 77,197,223, forward strand.
ATTGGGATAGCATACTGCCTTTTGTGACATATGCATACAACACTGCAACGTAAACACCACTGGACTTTTGCCTTTCTTCCTTCTTTATGAACACAAGCGATCATCAACAATGGATACTATTCTTTCTTATCGACCGGGCCCTTCAGAGTTGACAACCGTTTCACGAGCGGCAGCGCACGCTGAAGAATGTCGGAAGCTTGCTTGTGCGTTCACGTCACACGACCAGACGCGCCAAAAACATCACCACGACCATGCCTATGAGCTTTGCTCCTAACTCACTGGTGCGGCTATGGATTGCTTCTACTCCTCCGGGACTCTCTCACAAGCTTTTCTCCAGATACCATGGTCCCTATCGAGTTGTACGCCAAACATTCCCTGTCAACTTCCTTGTCGAGCCGCTGGACGCATCTCCGGACAAGCGCCGTCGGGGACAAGAAATTGTACACGTCTCTCGGCTCAAGCCATACCATGACCCTTCTATGTACACCTGTCCTTAGGTCGCCAGGATGGCTCCCTCGTTGCCCGGGGGTGATTGTAACGAGAGCAGTAGACACGGAGCTTGAGTAGAGAAAGAAGAAGACGCGCTGGGATTGCAGGCTTGCATTCGGTTAGCCCTTGCGCTAAATAAATCTTTCGTTCGCCGAGTGAACTCTTTCTTGTTCAACACCCCGTTCCAATATAAACATATAGCTAGTTTTGGTAACTCTACTTGAAATTACAGTGTATTTTATTTAAAATAAGTCCTTCCAGCCAGCAACTCCACTCCTCGTGTGTTTGGTGCCGATGACATGTGTAGTCCATAACAAATTTCGACAATATTTGGTATCGATATAGGCTGGTCTCATATCTATGGGCAAAGTCATTTAGCGGTCCATGTTAAAGCCAAGGCAATCCATTGCGTGGTACATCTGGCATCACTAGTGCACTATAGCATTGCTATGTATTGCCATGTTTCTTGCCCAGTTTGTTTTGATGGGCTGTTTTGCATGTCATCATCTCTGTAGTTAAGAAAGGCCAGTTGACTAGCCTTTGGCAAGATGTTTCAGCATCCGTTGGAGCCACGCTGCCTTCAAACAGCTAAAACGGGTGTCTGTCCTTTTGTTAGATAGCTTTCCTAACCTCATTTTGGAGAAACCAGAGTTAGAGGGATAACTGCAGCTAGGCTTTTCATTTTAGTGGATGTCACTACGGTTTAATGTAACTGAGGTTTGTCGTAACGGAGGTTAGCACGTCCAAATAAGTACGGCATCAAGTTCTTTTATCAGTTGGTAAATGGCCAGTACATAACTAACACATCGCAGATCTTCTTTCCATCTATGGGTTATGCAACCAAAAACTGACGTTCACAAACAATTACGCCTTTAATCCAAACAGTCGACTTCTTTGAATACTCCTTGTTTCATCACAGAAAAAATTATTGGAATGACCTGTCTAACCAAGCTGTAAAACAAAAATCTTAGCAATGTTTGAAGTGAATTGGATCTGAAGCGCTTTGCGACCAGTTCTGATTGCCTTGCCATTGTTTGTTGTTATTTTCTGTCCAAAAGTACATTTCCTGAGCTCATGCACCACTCCGCTATGATCCAAGATAGACAGCAGTATATTTATTAACATTTAATATGTTATTAGCCGGCAACGAGCGAGAATACACAATGGCGACAGTCACAGCCAAGCACGGGCCCTCAGCGCGAGCGGCGTCCTTGTTGGGTAGTCCCACTAGAAGATACCCAAGAGTTCGACCCATTTCATAGTTCAGAGGCTTCGCTACAATTACCCCGGGGTCGAAGAGGGAGCCGCCTGGCGACCTAACAGCTTGTTATTATGAGCGGGTCATAATAAGGCTTCAGGCGCTCCACGTTGACGATGTCTCGCCCACGGCGGCGCATGTCCGAAGATTGTTCAACGGGTTCGATCAGATAGTTGACGGGTGAGGTGCGCTCGATGACCCGGTAGGGGCCTTCGTATTTGGGACGTAGTTTGGAAGAGAGGCCAGCGGCAGAGGTCGGGATCGAGAGCCATACAAGCGCACCAGGAAGGAACGTGGGCTCAGAAGTGGTGGAGCCATCCCAGATACTCTTCTGCCGCTCTTGTTCTTGCGTCCTAAAAGTCTTGGCAAACTCGCGACACTCTTCAGCAAGCCTGGCTGTCTCGGAAATAGGTGTACACTCAGATGGATCCGGCGTGTACGGGGGTATCGTGTCCATGGTGTGCGACGGGTGCCTTCCGTACAGCAAGTAGAAAGGTGAAAAACCAGTCGTGCTCTGAGGGGCGGTGTTGTAGGCGTAGATGACGAAGGGCAGTATATTATCCCAGTTAGTGTGGTTGGCAGCGACGTACATAGAAAGCATGTCGCCGAGGGTGCGGTTAAAGCGTTCGGTGAGGCCATTCGTCTGTGGGTGGTAAGCAGTAGTTTTGCGGTGGACAGAATGGCACTCCGTCAGAATGGCTTCGACGACTTCCGACAAGAAGACACGGCCTCGATCGCTGAGAAGCTCTTGGGGTGGTCCGTGGCGCAGTATAAATCGATGCAGCAGGAAGGACGCAACATCGCGCGCAGCAGCCGCAGGGAGAGCGGCGGTTTCGGCGTATCGCGTTAAATGGTCAACGGCAACGATGGCCCAGCAGTTACCAGCCGACGTCAGAGGAAGTGGTCCATACAAATCGATACCTACGCGCTCAAAGGGACGGTCAGGGCAAGGTAACGGTTGTAGACTGGCGTGCGACATGTGGGCTGACGGTTTACGGCGTTGGCAAGTGAGGCAAGAGCGAACGAACTGCTGCACATAGCGGTACATCCCGCGTCAGAAGTAGCGTTGTCGAATGCGATGGTAGGTTTTGAATACCCCAGAGTGCGCGCATTGCGGATCAGAATGGAAGGATTCACATATCTCTGACCGCAGACTGCGGGGTATCACGAGTAACCACTGCCGGCCGTCGGCGTCGTAATTGCGTCGGTGTAGGAGGCCATCACGAATGGCTAAATGGCGAGCTTGACGACGCAATGCACGCGTGGATGGCGTTGCGGATGGATCAGAGAGCATGTCGATGAGCGGGCCGATCCAATTATCCTTTCGCTGTTCGGTAGCGATGATGTCAACATCAATGGCAGAAACAGCAGCCGAGGATACTGAGCAGAGCACATCACCTTCAGGCAGAGGGGAGCGCGAGAGGGCGTCGGCGTCAGCATGCTGGCGTCCGTTGCGGTACAGCACGCGGATATCGTAGTCTTGTAAGCGAAGAGCCCAACGGGCGAAACGGCCTGAGGGATCCTTCAATGATGAAAGCCAGCATAGTGCATGATGGTCGGTGACGACATCGAATGGGCGACCATACAAATAAGGTCGAAACTTTGTAAGAGCCCAGACGATCGCCAGGCACTCTTTCTCCGTGACGGTGTAGTTTTTCTCAGCTCTCGTGAGCGTACGGCTTGCATATGCTACGACATATTCAGGGAATCCGGGTTTTCGCTGCGCCAGGACAGCGCCGAGGCCTACTCCACTGGCGTCCGTGTGCACCTCCGTTGGGGCTGTAGGGTCGTAGTGGCGTAGAATGGGAGGCGACGTCAACAAATGGCGGAGCTTCGCGAACGCGTCGTCGCACTCGGATGACCACGAATTGAAGGGCCCGTTGCTTCCAAGGAGCTTCGTCAGCGGTGATATGATCGTGGCAAAATTTCGTATGAAGCGTCGGAAGTATGAGCACAGGCCCACGAAACTACGCAGTTCTTTGACAGATGCAGGTTTGGGGAATTCGGCCACGGCCTGAAGCTTGGCAGGATCAGGAAGAATGCCGTCTTTGGACACGATGTACCCCAGTATGGTGAGTTGCCGCGCTGCAAAGCGTCACTTTTTCAGATTTAGTTGTAAGCCGGCATTGCTCACAGGTGCGAAAACTTCTTTCAGACGTTGGAGATGCGTGGAGAAATCCGGAGCAAAGACAATGACATCGTCGAGGTAACACAAGCACGTGTACCATTTCAAGTTGCGCAAAACGGTGTCCATCATGCGCTCAAAGGTCGCAGGTGCATTACATAGACCAAACGGCATGACGTTAAACTCGTACAAGCCGTCTGGCGTGACGAAGGCGGTCTTTGGTCGAGCGTCGTCAGCCATGGGTACTTGCCAGTACCCCGAGCGCAGATCGAGAGAAGAAAAAAAATCGGCTCCATGAAGGCTGTCAATCGCGTCATCGATGCGTGGCAGTGGATAAACATCCCTGCGAGTGATCTTATTGAGCCGTCTGTAGTCCACACAGAACCGCACAGAACCGTCTTTCTTCGCAACAAGAACAACAGGAGACGCCCATGGACTGTCGGAGGGCCGAATAACGTCGCGTCGGAGCATATCGTCAACCTGATCATTAATTACTCGACGTTCAGCAGGCGACACGCGATATGGACGTTGCCGTAAAGGTGGATGGGCACTAGTGTCGATGCGATGCGTAACAACGGACGTGCGACCGAGAGAACTTCGCCCGACATCGAAAGAAGAACGATATTCTTGTAACAGGTCCAGAAGTTGGGAACGCTGTACGGCCGTAAGGTTGTCAGCGATGGAGGGGCCAAATACATCAGCAGACGACGAATCAGAAGTGGAAACAGCATTGATGGTACAAGACCTGGGAGCGCGCGTGTCATCGGGTACGTCCAGGACTTGTGCGTCGTCGACTGGTTCCACTCTGCCGAGACATTCCCCTCGAAGCAAGGTAACAGCGTACGGGAACGGGTTGGTTACAAAAATAGCAGTGTTGCCCTGGTTGACCTGCACGGTCGCGAAAGGTACTAGCAACCCTTTCCTGCTGCAAGCGCGGTCAGATGGCGAAACAAGTCCAATGGTGTCGGAGAGACCAGCGCAGTAGATAGACACAGCCGTTGTCGAGTTTGGAGGCACTGTTGTATCGTCTTTCGTTAGAATCTTGCTCAGTGTCGGGGGACTGTCTTCTGGCGTCAAATGCGAGAAGGGTGAGAGCTCAATTTCGGCGGCGGCACAATGGATGACGGCGTCATGGCGGGAGAGAAAGTCCCATCCCAGGATGACGTCATGAGAGCATGCCTGAATGACGATGAACTGGGCGACATACAGAACGTCCTGGATGACAACGTGAGCTGTGCACCCTGCTGTAGGATGAATCCGGTGCAAACTTGCAGTACGGAGGGATAACCCAGAAAGTGGCGTCGTCACTTTTCGAAGTAAGCGGCAGAGTTTTTCGTCCATAACTGATACAGCAGCTCCAGTGTCAATAAAAGCCGATGCACAAACACCGTCCACAAGCACGTCAATGACATTCGAGGGACTGCTCTGAGGGCTTTCACATTGCGATAGCGTCGCAGTCCTTGCCTCAGGGACTGCGACGACTAGTTTTCCCGCTCATGAGCTGCCGCGCTTGGCCGCATGGGAGACAGGGAACGGCGTCGTGGAGACGGTGATCTTCGAGATGGACCTGGGTGAGATCGAGGTGGCATAGACGGCGGTTCTTCGCGATAAGGACGGCTGAGTTGGCCAGCAACAGGTGAAGAAATTGGAGCCGGCTGTACGCGATGGCAATAACGGGCCACGTGACCGGCGTAACCGCAGGCAAAGCAGATGGGCCGGTTGTCGGGTGTGCGCCATCTGTTCACCAGGGTAGGTCTCACCCATGTCGCAAGGGCTGATGGACGGAACGGTGGCTGCATGGTGGACTGAAGCTGAGGCTGAGGGGTTACGTCAACATACGTAGCGGGCATACCCGCTGCAACGGACGGAGGTCGTGCAGCAGCTTCAGCATAGGTCAGAGGGGCGGGTGCTTGAACGACTTGGGGTGGCCTGGCGACCACTTGCGCGTAACTCAGGGACGTAGGAGCCGGAGGCTGTTGGGGGTGGTAAGCAGGCATTACCTCCGCTATTTCCTGTTCAATCGCTCGGCGGATGGGAGGGAGAAGGGTAGTAGCCGATTGTTGAACAGCAGGTTGGTGGGAAAAGGGCAAGAGGGAGAACTGACGCGCGATTTCCTCACGGATAAAGGACTTCAGTTCTGCCATCAACGCCACTTGGTCACAACTGGCCTCCAAGCCAGCAAGCGTTGCAGCTCGTGGTGGGGAGCGTCAGGTCATCGAACGCTGCCGGCGGAGCTCCTCGTAGCTCTGGCACAGTGTGATGACCTCAGCCACCGTGCCGGGGTTTTTGGCGAGCAGCATCGTGAAGGCGTCATCGTCGATGCCTTTCATGATGTTTCGGATCTTGTCAGACTCGGACATGGTGTGATTGGATTTGTTACATAGGTCGAGGACATCTTCAATATAGGTGGTGAATGACTCACCAGCCTCCTGAGCACGTTCACGCAAGCGCTGCCCGGCTTGCAGCTTGCGAACAGCAGGGCGGCCGAAGACGTTGCCGATTGCGGTCTTGAAATCGGACCAGGTGGCAAAATCGGACGCGTGGTTGTTGTACCACAAACTGGCGACACCGGCAAGGTAAAACACCAAGTTGGTCAGCTTGCCGTCCTCGTCCCATTTGTTGGGGACGCTCACGCGGTCGTAAATGGCGAGCCAGTCCTCCACGTCAGTGCCATCAGGGCCAGTGAAGATGGGTGGATCGCGGATTCTGGGGACACCGGGACAAGGGGGTGGCATTGGAGGAGGCGTTTGCTGAGAAGCGTCTTGGTACATAGTAGATGGCAGGGTATGTAATCGTAGCTCCAAAGGCATAGACAGGGATCGCAGCACTCTCCACCAAATTGTTAAGGCGTTTATTAGCCGGCAATGAGCGAGAATACACAATGGCGACAGTCACAGCCAAGCACGGGCCCTCAGCGCGAGCGGCGTCCTTGTTGGGTAGCCCCACTAGAAGGTACTCAAGAGTTCGACCCATTTCATAGTTCGGAGGCTTCGCTACAAATAGAATAAATAAAAGTTCACTAACAATCACCCTTTATGCGAATTCTGAGCACAGCTTTCTGTTTGCAGTGCCAACTGTGATGTTTCGACTATGTGTAGTCAACGCAATGTAACGTTAGTTACATATGGCCCCGGAAAGTGCCAGCACTCGAGCGCTACAAACACCACTTTGCGCATCGTAACCATTGTGAACAAAGCGATACACCGACAGCCTTGTTACGACAAGTACAACTAGCCGCAGTGCACACAAACTCCAACAGCAAGGCCGGCGCGCGTGACGGAGGAAGACAGCGAGGTTAGAAGCCAGTAATTCCTGATAGATCCTGACTCTGAATTCACTCTGTTTGGTTCTCATTCGGTCTATTGGTTATGCCGACACTGGCAGCGCCAACGAAAAGGTTGCTCAAAGCACGAATGTGTGCCTGAGAACTGCGCCTTTAAAAACTGCACATTATGCTACTGCTTACCTTAACCATCAAGTCATCCGAGGCAGTTGCCAATGACAGGCTGTCGGGAGAGAAGTCCAGCGACCGCACAGCTGCAGTGTGTGGCCGTAACACTTTACTTTCGTCCTGCCTAAGGAGAAAGGCACAAGAACAGAAGATGACGCTAATTTTACTTTATGTCATTTATCCTCATTAGGCCTAGTTAGCCCCTATCGGGCTAAGTTAGAAATGCTACAGAACCATCTTTATCAGTTCGTGGTAATGCTTAAAAAAAAATAGAGGGTAGAATCATGTCATGCGTTGCTCAAAATGTTTGAAAAGTGTAAAGTAACACTCAGTAAACTTAAATATGTTGAACAGAAGTGCTGCCTAAATGGAACAGTTGCCTCCTGCACGATTGGTTTCATGCTTGTATTTCGCACCCTTGTTGATCTCTCAGTAAACGGAACTCCGGAAAAATCGAACACATTTTCTTGGGCCCTTTAGGTTCCATTTACCGAGAGTTTACTATAAAACAAAAAAAAAAGTTTACCATGATTGTTTTTAGCGAGAAAAAATTCAACACTCAGAAGATTAGAAGATTAGTGTGGTGATCTCTGACCTGTTTATGAACCAGAAGCGGACAGTGCAGTCACGGGATGCAGATGCCAGAAAGTTTCCAGAGGGTGCAAATCTGACACCGTACACTTCACTCTGAGGGAAACGCAAGAAATAATAACGCAGCATAGTGAAAACTCATTACTTTGAACACGGGACTGAAAAACACTTGAAATCAATGAAGTTTTGTTTTTATATCATAATACCCCACACTGACTGCTTATAGCTTCAATAAAAAAAAAACACTCTTTACAACAAACTTAAAAATACAAAATTTCTAGCATAAGTACCAATACTTCAATTTCCTCTCATGTTAACAGTGCCTCAATACTAGAGATTCATGCTTCCATCTTTCAGGACGAATGAAGTGACAAGCTAGCAGAGTGTATCCCTCATGCATTGAGTGGACATAACCAACGAAGCAAGCAGACAAGTGAAAAAAAGAATACGAGACATAAACTGTTGTCTTTGAATGCAGTGCAGCAATTATGGCATAAACTGAAATGAACTGTTGCGCAGGAAAAGACACCTCATTCCATTGATCTGTTGGTGAAATCTAAATCTACAGCTTTCGAATCACGCATCCGATTCTCTACCGAATGAGCTATGATTAAGGGCGTCCCCTCAGCCATGTTGTTGGGTATTTATGTATGCTTGCTTTTGCGAAACGTGATGCTTCCGGGTACAAAGAGTGTTCCACAGTTGCGGTCAGGGCTACGAGTGGTGCTTGCTAAGACTCCCAGGGTTAGAAGACAAGGCTTGAGCGAATATTCAAACAAATATTACTGCGCATGAATTCGCTTCAATTCGAACATAACTTGTTGAAAATTTCAAAGCACTTAAAAGGAACAAATAAATGTTACAGCTTGACCGCAAAGGTGAAGCAATGAATGTGACAGCAACAAATTGGAATGTCACGCGAAAAATAGCAAGCAGATCAAAACGTGCCTCGTGTTGCTCATGCACAAATGATGCACCGAACGTACTCATAGATACAGATGAATGCGAATAAGTGTCTATGTTGTTACTTCGCTGTGTCTGAAAAGCGCGGCCTTTTTGCAAATGGAGAGTGTGCAGCAAGTGCAGTGACCTTTGCGCGCCCGGTAAATACAACAGAATCATTTTGGCGAAAGCCGACGTACGATTCCCCCCCCCCCCCCCCCGCGAGACGTGCGAGCGCCCAGCCCCCACCCCCCTCCTCCCTCCACAGGGCAAAGTATGCGTGGGAGATGAGAGAGCGCGCTGTCGTGTTGTGACGATTTGGCGAGGCACGCTTATTGCGCCATCCCACTGGTAAGGCTGAAAACACGATAGTTCCCCCGAGATGGGCATCACCAGCGGTAAGTCGTAGATATAATTAGCCTGCCATTTCTATGTTGAAGGAAGTGCTCTTTCATGGCTTAGTGGCTAACGCCTCGCACTCACAAGCAAGAAGTACATCGTTCGATTTTGCGTGCCGGAGTTTTTTCTGTATTATTTTTTTTTCTTGCACTTTCATATTATAGATACGTATGTGTGTCTGTGTGTGTATATATATATACGATGAATGACACTGACGGCAGAATCCAGCCGAGAGTGTCCGTACAATTGCTGCAAGACAGAGAGGCGAGCGAGTTTGCACTGATCTATTACGGCGTAAATGTAGCCCAAAAAAGACAAGGACAAGAAAGTCTACACCACAAGCGCTTGTAGCATACACTTTCTTGTCCTTGTTTTTTTTTTTGCACTACATTTACGTGGTAATGTAATTGCTATCGCAATAGAATTATTAGTCTTAATGTCACCCCTGAAGAGATGGTTTCACTGCTTCAAAGAGGTGCTAAGCCATGAAAACACCTTTCCGAAAAGAAAAAAATATCCACACTGATGCGAAGCCTTTATTTGAAGGTTAAATGAACATATTACCGTCACATTGGTTTAACATTTTTGTTTTAAGTTTAAAAGCTTGTTTTACTAACTTATATGCTCAAATTAAAGTAAATTTGAAAACGTAGTATATTTTACAGCTTATCACTTGCATTCTATCAAGACTCAAATCCATCTACTTTTCAAAACTCATTTCCAATTCTTTTGAACAAAGAAAAATAGTATTTACACAGGCCTTGTTTCAATTTTCAGAAAATACAATGCCGGTTAGTTGGGTCCAGACAAATGTGCCCGCTTTTGTTGATAATATGTGACTTGAATTCAATTCGAAATTATTCGGCCAAAATCACTATTCACTACGAACCTAAAATTTACCATTTGCACAAGCCTATTAAAGATACATAAAATACCAAACAAAGTGAACAAGGAAGTTCCCTCTGCTCTTCAATCGGTAGAGTATCAGGTGTCTAATCCAAAGCTTGTGGGTTAGGGTACCACCAAAATGGACCTTTATCATCCAGCTTAATTCACTTAAGTTTACATCGTAATTAGTACACTACAGTTGAAGACAAAAATTATTTTCCCTTAAAAAAATGAGGTCCTGAACAATTCCTTTTCTTTTGTGCATGCACTGGGTGGTGATACACAAAGACTGTGCAAGTGAAAATCAAAATGCACGAACCACAGCCAATGGGAAGGCATTGACTGTGGGAGCATGCAAGCAATCGGAGAAAACTGAGAGGACAACATTATTTTTCAGAAGCAGCGGCACATTAGGATGGCAGTGGTGGTGAAGTGGCACAGTGTCCAGGAGGCACTTGGTTGGGTTCCCCAGTGTTGCCAGGCAACTTCTGACTTCCCCCGATAAGTGAGAGGTACCCCAACCAACTGCTCACACAAGTAAGGGTATTTGTCTTGAAAGATGGTCTCTCCTATGCTTTCTCTCGCATATCTTTCCGTCCATTTTCCCCTCCTCACCACGACACTGCCATGCACGTCTTTCGCAAGTGTCCTTGCTACAGTGTGTGGAGACAATCACTGGCGGTTGTTCTAGCTCGCATAGGCCACACAGCAACGACAGCGGTAACTATTTTGGAATGTTGTCCTGATAAGCCACCACGGCGTGAAGTCGATGTAGACAGTGCTCAAATTCTTCAAGACATCAGACTTGCACTAACAGTTATGAACCACTGCGAAACCTCACACTCAAACCTCATTATAACAGCCACACCTGCCACGAAAATACTTCGTTATATCCAAGAATTTGTTATAAACATATATTTGTAGCACTGCATTAATGACAGAGCTATTTTTCATGTACTTCGTTTCACCGATAATTCACTATACCTGGGTTCGTTATATTGAGGTTTGAGTGTATGCCTATAAGGTGTGTGACTTAGTGAGTGCATGCTCCTCCTCTCCCTCTTTCTCTACCTTTGACTTTCAAACTCCCCCATTGCTTTCTGCAGTGTATGGTAGCATACCAGTTTTATTGCGATAGCAATTATATGAACACTCTCGGCTGGATTTCGCCGGCGTCAGTGTCGCCGTCACTCACGGTATAGGTATGCATATGTATCTGTATACATGATAATGCAAGAAAGAAAAAAAACCAGAAGAAGACTTAGGCGCACGGAATCGAACTTGGGTCCTTTGCATTGTGAGTGCGAGGCCTTAACTGCTGAGCCATAGAGGAGCAAGTCCTTCAACATTCAAATGGCAAGCTATCTATATCTACCACTTACTGCTGCTGACGGGCATCTCGAAGGGGAGGGGAGATTATAGTGTTTTCAGCATTACCAGCAAAATGGCGCAATGAGTGCGCATAGCAACATCGTCACAACGCGGCGGCCGCGCTCTCATCTCTCACGCGCACTTTGCCCCATAAAAAGCAGGGGGTCGACGCTGACTCGGGCGCCCTTATCTCGCAGTCGTACGTCTTGCCTAGCGTTTGGCTTTTGCTGGAACGATGCTGCCTTAGTTACCGGGTGCAAAAAGGTCACTGCAATCGTTGTACAGTCTACATTTGCGAAAAGAGCGAACTTTTCAGACACAGTGAAGTAACAACTGAGACGCTTATTCGCGTTCATTTGTACCTAAGAGTACTTTTCGTGTGTTATTTGTGCGTGAAAAACACGGGGCCCGTTTCGATATGCTAGCCATTCTGCGCATGACCTCCCAATTTGTTACTATCACGTTTATTGCTTCACCTTTGCAGCAAAGCTGTGACATTTTTTTTAGACTGGTTAATCCACTCTCAAACCACTGTCTTACTCTTGGTTCACGAGCTGCTAACTTTTCAGCTGGTGATGATTCTGAGCACAGAGACACAATCATAGCACCAGCTCTACTATACAACCCATCTTTAGACATCGATACATTTGTATTCTTCCGCCTCAGCCCTATGAAAGCTTGACCACCACAGTCACCATCAATTCCACAAATTTGTGCTCATCGGTGCGATGCTGCAGCCACTGAGTTACCACAGCGGATACTGATCCTGATCGAGGTGTTCATTCAGAAGAATTTGGGTAACCTCACTGAGACACCCATCAGAATTCACAGCGAATAAACGCTGATCAGGTGTTAGCTCACCGTGTGACCAGTGAATCGTAGCGCCCGCTTGTCTTCGTTCAAGTGCCACATCATGACTGAGTGGTCAGCTGAACTGGCCGCTGGGAAAGAAAAAAGAAAAAGAACCAGCCATGAGGTCAATTATTTGCATCCAACTAATAAACATGCAGGACTTCTCGGTAAAACATGCCTAGTAATGTGGCAAAATGGTAGCTATCAGTATAAACACGCAATGGGGTGGCTGTCACGGACACTACACTGCAGATGTCCCCAATGTGTCAAAATCTATGCCACCATGTAGGATCTTCATGATATATATGCCGAACCTTTCCAGTCAACAGCCCCCAAATTGAAATTCGCACAAATCGTGCGAACTCAAATTTGAAAAAACGCTACCTACAGAGTAATTTCATGAAACAACTTTTAAATGAGCACTTTAACAGACTTTTCAAATTGTTTCATTGCTACAGGAGTTAGAATACATTGAGCTGTCTTTTATCTATATGACCAAGAATCAAGAACAAATGTCAACAGGAAATTGCCTCAAATATTGACCTCAAGTATTGTGCTTTCTCTGTACCAACAACAAAGCATGTGTTACTCGAAGAGTGTTGCCTTACGTTCTCTTATTACTTTGCAGCAGATTTACTACACTGGCACTGCTTGTTTGGCATTGGGCTGCATTTGATATTCAGCTTGGGGGCCTAATGCCTGCCACCCCACTACAGAGGGGATGCTCACAGCACTCATCAATCCGTAGTCAATGCAATGAAGTCACCAGCAACGTAAATACGCAATGTGAGTGACTTTGACTGTCACACAAAGCATACGCTCTAACCTGCAATCAAGCGCAATGCTCAAACTCACCATTTCGCTTTGTACTAGCACTTAAATATTTACAAGTGATAAAGAAACCAAGACAGATCTCATAAATATTATCATTTAACTCAACACAGTCGCCCAAAGGGTACTGTAGTGAAGGAGCCATGAACTAGCTCCTCCAAAACCTGGAAAAAGCTTTGCCAATCAACCACTTCCGTAAGAGAAAGATTTGTGTTACTAGCAAACGTTCTGAAACTTTAGCACACACAACACAAGGACACAGATGAAAGGTTCACATGGACCAGCACATTATTGTAGCAAACATTGTACAAGTGATCTTCTCTCTGGTTACTTCACTTCCGAATTTCGCCACTCCCCTCAGAAATGTATGTAACATAAGAAAAAGAAGAAGCATTTTATGACTGAGTTCTTTATGCCCGATTCACGATACAGAAATTCTATTACATTCCATCAACACCTCGATGTAGCTGATGCGAACGATAACTCAGCCTGTAATCTTAGATTCCACCACAAATTCCAGTCCAGCTTTATTGCGAACCGTGCCACAATAGTAATTATGACCATCATCATCATCAGCCTGACTACGTCCACTGCAGGACAAAGGCCTCTCCCATGTTCCGGCAGTCAACTCGGTCCTGTGCTTGCTGCTCCCAATTTATACCCACAAACTTCTTAATCTCATCTGCCCACCTAACCTTCTGTCTCCCCCTAACCCGCTTGCCTTCTCTGGGGATTTCGTTAGTTTCCCTTAATGACCAGCGGTTATTCTGTCAACGCGCTACATGCCCGGCCCATGTCCACTTCCTCTTCTTGATTCCAACTATGATATCTTTAACCCCGGTTCGTTCCCTAATCCACTTTGCCCTCTTCTTGTCTCTTAAGGTTACACATACCATTTTCCTTTTCACTGCTCGCTGCATCGTCTTTAATTTAAGCTGAACCCTCTTTGTGAGCCTCCAGGTTTCTACTCCGTAGCTAAGTACCGGCAAGATGCAGCTGTTATATACCTTCCTCTTGAGGGATAGTGGCAATCTACCTGTCGTGATTTTAGAGTGCTTGCCAAATGTGCTCCACCCCATTCATTTTCTTCTAGTTAGTTCGATCTTGTGGTTCAGCTCCGCAGTTACTACCTGTCCTAAGTAGACATAGTCTTGTACAATTTCAAGTGGACTGTTACCTATCTAGAAGCTCTGCTCTCTTCCGAGGTTCTTGTACATTACTTTCGTTTTCTACAGATTAATTTTAAGACACACCTTCCTACTCTCCTGTTCTAACTCCGTAATCATGAGTTGCGATTCATCCCCTGAGTTGCTCAGCAATGCAATGTCATCGGCGAAGTGCAGGTTACTAAGGTACTCTTTATTAACTCTTATCCCTAGCTGTTCCCATTCTAGGCCTCTGAAAGCCTCCTGTAAGCACGCGATAAATAGCATTGGGGAGATTGTATCCCCCTGCCTTACACCCTTCCTGATTGGTATTCTGTTGCTTTCTTTATGAAGCACTATGGTAGCAGTTGATCCTCTGTATATTTCTGCCAGGATGTATTTATATATGCTTTGTCGACGCCCTGATTTCACAGTGTCTGCATGACTGTTGATATTTCTACTGAATCAAATGCCTTCTCGTAATCTATGAAGGCTATGTATAGTGGTTGGCTATATTCTGAGCATTTCTCTATTACCTGATTGATAGTATGAATGTGATTACCTGATTGATAGTATGAATGTGGTCGATTGTTGTGTAGCCTGTTCGAAATCCTGCTTTTTACTTTGGTTGATTGAATTTTAATGTTGTCTTAATTCTGTTAGCAATTACCTTTGTATATAGCTTGCATACTACGGAGAGCAATCTGATCGGCCTGTAATTCTTTAAGTCCTTGTCATCTCCTTTTTTATGTATTAAGATGATGTTAGCATTCTTCCAAGACTCTGGTACTCTTCCAGTCAGGAGAGACCTCGTAAACAGGGTGAGTAGTTTTTCGAACCCAATCTGTCCTCCATCTTTCAGCAGATCTGATGTTACCTGATCCTCACCAACAGCCTGGCTTCTTTGCATGCTCTCCAAGGCTTTTCTGACTTCTTCTGTCATTACTGGTGGGGTGTCATCTGGGTTACTGCTAGTTTTTATATTAAGGTCATGGTTGTCCTAGCTACTGTATAGATCTATGTAAAACTCCTCTGCTATTTTAACTATCCTATCCATATTGGTAGTTATTTTGCCTTCCTGGTCTCTAGGTGCATACATCTGATTTCTGCCTATCCCAAGTTTTCTCTTCACTGCTTTGTCGCTTCCTCCGTTCTTCAGAGCGTGTTCGATTCTCTCCGTGTTATAACTTCTTACATTGGATACCTTACGCTTATTAATCAACTTCAAAAGCTCTACCAACTCTATTTTGTCAGTTGTACTTGAGGCTTTCATGCGTTGACACTTCTTAATGAGATTTTTCGTTTCCTGGGACAGCTAGGCAGTGTCCTGCCAGTGTACTGTACCTCCAACTTTCATTGCACACTCCATAATGATACTCATCAGATTATCATTCATTTGCGTCAACACTAAGATTGGTTTTCTCGATAAGAGCCGAGTAACTGTTCTGAAGCAAGACTCTGAATTCCTGTAATTTCCCTCTCAGCGCTAGCTCATTTATTGGCTTCTTGCGTATCAGTTTATGTCGTTCCTTCTTCAAGTCTAGGCGAATTCGAGACCGTACCATGCTATGGTCACTGCATTGTACCTTGCCAAGCACTTTCACATCCTGCACGATGTCTGGGTGTGCACTCATTATAAAGTCTATTTCGTTATTATTTTCGCCATTAGGGCTGCTCTATTTCGACTTATGGTTTCCTCGTTTTCGGTAGAAGGTATTCAAAATCCATAAATTATTGCATTCTGCGTACTCTACTAGTAGCTCTCCTCTGGCATTTCTAGTGCCGATGCCATAATCTCCCACTGCCTGGTCTCCAGCCTGCTTCTTCCCTACCTTTGCATTAAAGTCTCCCATTAGTATGGTATACTGTGTTTTTACCTTACTCATTGCCGGTTCCACGTCTTCATAATAGCTTTCAACAAACGCGTCATCATGGCTGGGTGTAGGTGCGTAAGCCTGTACCTCCTTGATCTTGTATCTCTTATTGAGTTTAATTAAAATACCTACCACCCTTTCATTAGTGCTATAGTATTCCTCCATGTTGCCAGCTATGTTTTTGTGAATAATTATGTAAGTAATTATGATACCCAGCTGTAAACATCAACTGTGGTTTCCAGAAGAGTTACTGTAGAGACCACTGTCCCGCCGCAGTGGTCTAGTGGTTAAGGTACTCGGCTGCTGACCCGCAGGTCGCGGGATTGAATCCTGGCTGAGGTGGCTGCATTTCCGATGAAGGTGGAAATGTTGTAGGCCTGTGTGCTCAGATTTGGGCGCACGTTAAAGAACCCCAGGTGGTCGAAATTTCCGGAGCAATTCACTACGGCGTCTCTCATAATTATATGGTGGTTTTGGGACGTTAAACCCCACATATCAGTCAATTACTTTAGAGACGACTCCCGCTGTAACGCTCTGAAATTATCTTCATATCACCATTTTGTAATGCCACTGGCACACAGCGTTGAAGAAATAGAGCTCAGCCAACCACATACAATGATATTTTTTGGCACTTTTTTTACCTAGGCAGGTGGGTGGAAGTGCTAAAAGGGTTCTGGTTCACTTTACACCAAAAGACCCATCTGTAGCTCGGTTGCAAAGATGACCAGGCTTTTAAAAAAACCGCAAGCACCAGTTTGAAGTGAACCTGGCCACCTCATACACCCAGTAGTTTCACAATGCGTGAACAAGACAGACTGTAACACGTTTGAATAAGGCCCACACAAGCAGGTGTGGTCGAAACTGTAAACTATAGTACAAACGGAACATTTTATATGAGAGCAACAAAGGTGGTTATGGCGGGACAGATATTTTAAAGCTGTACCATCAATGCAGTCATCAATGCAGTCAGAAGGCTCTCCCGTCCTTTTGACTGCACTGGAATCGACTTGTACGATCCCTTTTCCAACACACCTGACAGGAACCGCAGGGTGATTGTCACTACTGATCACTTCACACGCTATGCTCAACCTGCCGCGTTTCCAGAGGCCACATCATGTGGAGATGACTTCTTTACCCTTCACAATCTTGTTCTTTGCCATGGCGTGGCTTGCGAGCTACTCAGCAACCACAGACATATGTTTTTCTCCAAAGCTGTAGAAGCCCTTCTTCATGAATGCAATGTGGTACATCGGACAACCAGCGCGTACGATCGACAAACTAATGGAATGACCGAGCAATTTAACTACACACTGGGCGAAATACTATCCATGTAAGTGTCGGCTGACCACACCTACTAAGACCGCATACTACCGTCTTTTACTCATGCTTAGAACAGTGCCATTCAGTTTATGACAAGATTCTCTGTTTTTCCTTCTCCACGGGTGTGAACCTTGCTCATTCGTGGACACCATTCTTTTGTCCTACGTGAAGCCTCACTGGTCAACTATATTGTTGAGTCAGTTCAGCTATCGACAAATCGATTTCGTTGAGGTCGCGAAACTGTTAATATTGATCGACAGGCATCACACTACGACCCACTCGTTGTACCCGTTCCATAGGTCGCAAGGGCCTCCATAATGGTCCTGGCGACCTATGGAACGGGTACAATCAGTGGACCTATTTTGTGGACTTATGTATATATGTACAGTACTCACGGATGGAAATAGGCCACTCGGAGCATGTGGCTTACGGTTTATGGGCCGCCGCTCGTAGGTGCGCTTAGAACCAATGTGTTGCATTGTAGTATAGAGCGAGGGGGAGAACACCTACGGAGCAGGATTACTCCTTCCGGTCGCTAAAGAGTTGGCCTGTAGTTCACCATGTGTACCCTGCCAGCGTGTCGCTGCAAGGCTCACGCACATTCACATGTCGACCTCACTAGCTCGCCGCTGCACACCACTTTTATTGCAGTGCCAGCACATGACCCTCTCGCTCTGCGCGCTTAAACGATGCGGTACGCATGCTGTGCAAGTAAGACACATGATTCAGTTAGGAGATTGCGCCTTGCATGCGTTCGTAGACTTGATAAACGTCTGCACAAAAGCATAGAAAGTTTACTTCATTCTTTCTCCCTCTACAGGAAAGAAAATGAGTGGCAGGCTTGCCTTCATGCAACATGGAAATAATATCATGTATTAGTGTCGCTAGGACAAACTGTGGCCTATGGTTGAATTAATATGGCAGAAGCTCACTCCTTCTTCAGTGGCCGACAGCTCTACAAAATATTGCCATGCAGAATAGTTGCAATATTGGTTGCTCGCAGTGAAACAAAAAAATACTAAGTGATTGTTTCAATGCGGCACAGAAACAGGCCCGTGACTGCTGCTGTTCTTTTTCGTCGTGACAAAAAGCTTGACAAACTTTATATGCTTTTTTTGCAGCTCTTAATCATGTCTACGAGCACATGTCAGGTGCAATATCTTAGCTGTATCCTGCTTATTACTTGTGCAGATTACGTGCCCCATCGTCGAAGGGTGCAGGTCCAGAGCGTCATCTGCTTAAATGGTGCGCACCGTCCATGCTATTCGGGATGCATGCATGCGAAAGCGCGCGAGCCTTGCACCACCACGCTGACAGTGTGCACTTTGTGAACTAAATGCCGTCTCTTTAGCGACCGGAAGGAGTAATCCTGCTCTGTAGATGTACTCTGCCTCACTCTATACCACAATTCAGCACTCTGGTTCCGGGAGCACTCACAAGCGGCCACGCGTTACGAGTGTCCTGTTTCAATCCGTGAGTACTGAACCTGGGCGGTCACTTTTCAAAACCATATACATGGCTTTCACTGGCATCACTGGAACTGTAATGTTGTAACATTCCATGGTATGATGCAGAATTTGCGATGTAATGTTATCAGTACACCGTATGCCTATTCTTTTTTGGTTACTAAACACAGATGGAGGCCGATGCCATTACAGCTGCATCGTTATCCCATTGAAGCAGTTACCGCATCACGATTAGGCTGCCTTTACGTCATCAAAGCCGCCAGGTTGGAGTATCAGTAAGTTAAAAAGTTACATCCATGATGTCATACGTAAGCTATTCTTATTAAATTACATATCTAGAGATATAGCTGCATCTCATTACTTACTTTCCAATGAAATGAGATCAACGTGATGCTTAATCAAGGACAAGAAGGGGCTTACATATTAGCTGGAACAAGATAATTCGTAGCTAGCACCACGGGTGGATTTAGAGGGACTTCGGATGCCCTGACGTCAACCGACCTTAATTTTTTAGCACGAATGCTAGACGATACTAAGATGCATGAACATGACTTCTCACAAGCTGATCCCGGCTCCGAAACTTCCTGCACGTGCCCCTAACTGCTATCAATGCCCACATCAAAAGTCAGAGACGTTGCGAAATGCAAGCAGCCACGAGTACCAGAACAGGTGGAATCCGAAAAATGCCAACGCAAACGCTATCGGGCGATCAAGCTAGAGCCAGCACTTTCCAATAAGACGTCGCTTACACGTGGTACTAAATGCATCATGCTCAATCGCGATAGACATACGCGATTAGAACCGGACAACATCGGAAAACTGGCGCTCAAAAAACCATGAAGCTTCTTACCCATTTGTTTGTCATCCGGACTGAAGTGGATGCCAGTGATACGCCCCTTGAGGCCCTTCAACTCTCGCTCAAGTGCTGGCTCCATGATTGTAAAAGCTGCAAAACAGAGGAACGAACGCAAACGTCCAAACAAATCCCAACGTCAAACGTTCCCGCGCAACGGAGCGAAAACTTTTCTTCGAAACGCTTTGAAACGCACTCAAGCCAATCCTTCGATTTAGCGTCTGCGCGTTTACCTTAGTTGGTCGAAATCCCGGGGTCAGTTGCCTCGAGTTTGGTGCAACGAAAGAAACGCGCGAAGACACAAGAGTTTCTTCAGAGGTTCAAATGTGCCGGCAACAAAAGTTTGGCGCGACCAGCCAAAACTACAAAAGCCGGACTTGTTTCGACTTGAAGCGACTAAACGACTTCTAAATCAAGATGGCTGCCATGACGTAATATATATTTTGTCAAGCCCGAAAACATTGCCTTTGAGATTTGTAATTAATGTTCATTATTATAGTCAAACGAGCATACGCGTAGACACATTTCACACAAAAATACAAAATAAACTTACTCATAAAAACTTTCACATTTTTAATTGCAAATAACACGTAGGTGATGCAGTGTTATACTAAATTTTCATTAGTGAAAAACAAGAAAAAAAGGATGTTGTTGTGCAAGCGGCTACAAGCGGCCTATCGCTATCGCCTCGAGCTGCGTTGTTATCGTATTTTCGCTTTTTACGGCGCCAATATAACGAGTACGCCCGTCCGCTGAGCGCCGAAAGCACTCCCTTTTCGACGATCGACTGAGAGACAAGATGATGCGAGCAATCAGAGTGAGCAAACTGGGCGGTCCCCATGTTCTTCAACTTTCGGAGAACGTGCCAATTCCCGAAGTGGAGCCACGCAAGGTAAATGGCTGCTCGCGTCGTCTGCTGTTGGACACCGCGCTTAGCAGACACGAGATTTGTAGAAGCTACAGTGACTACAGTTGGAGCCGATTGACACAAATGTCGAGCAAAATCTACGCTATTCGATCCGGATGACGCGTCGGTCAGCAAGCACTCTTTGCGTGCAGCATGTTGTTCTGCTAAAAACATATATCGCGTTGATGATGGCCTCTCGTACCCGACTAACGAGGATACAGCGCCAAGGCGCACGCCTTTTCGGGACAGGCAAAGTGTTTTTTTTTTTTTTTGCACAGTGACGACCCATAATGACCAATCAAAATTGATCATTAGGTGAGTTGATTTGTGCATTAAACTGCCGCATGTTGAACGTCACCGTACCAACGGCTTTCTGGGTGTGATCGAATGCCCAGATCCATATATGAGGTAGTACCGGCTCAATTATATGTTCGCTATGGGATATTTATGATCCGGTTAATTTTCGACTGAAACCGTATTTTATTTGAGATATATGCCTCTCTCAGGTGCGCAGTTAAATTTAAAGAGGTCATACATCGACACGAAGTTAACTGCCAGCTGCAGCGCAGTTTTTATAGTGTTTGTAGTTTATAGTGTTATCGAGCATGTTATCATTTTCTACCAGCGCAAAATAAATGCACCACAGAGAGGTAACACGCACATATACCAAAATGCTGGTCTGCAAATATAATTTACTCTGTTCACTGCGGGCTGTTCAAACAAGTGCCATATATGACTTACAGAACATTCACCATGTACGTGCGCCACTCATCGTCTGAGCAAGATAGTAAATTTCGTTCAGCACAGAGCAGTGTTGATGCCTTTTTTTTAATTAAGCAGTGACAGCATATGTACGTATGTATGCATGCATGCGTGTATGTATACACATTCACAAACTGCACTTCATTGTCATATTTGCAAATGGTGCATGGTAATATTGCAACAATCTGGGTACATAACTCCACATGAGGCCTCCAATGTCCAAAAACAATGTACTTCAGACAGCTTGTTCCACTGGGACATAATGGTAAAAACAAACAAGCAAATGAGTAAACTGACACATTGCTTAAATGTTTGTAAGCTGTGATTATTGATAATTGTACTTAGAAATATGAAAAGGTATTCATATAAATTTTTTATAATTCCATCTTTATTGTGGAACACTTGGATAAACAACTTAAACCTTAGTTTCTTTGTTACGAAGAAAGTGGTTACTGATTCAATACGTGCTTCATCATGGCTGAGTTGACTGAAAACTTCTTTTATGTCATGCCTGCCCAGAACAAACCTGGCCACTGTGCTTTCAGTATGTTCCACTAGAAAAATCAGTGATTTTGTGTGATATCCATGCTAAGCATGTGTACTCTGGGATCAGTTTTACATGTGCTGCAAATGCATCAGTTTTCTTCTTTTTCATCGATATGCCTCACACATTAATCTATTGCAGTCTGATTAATGTGTGCTTTAACAAAAACAGGCTGTGTTGGCAGCTCCGACAGTGATCATGGGCGAGGTTCCATGCACTACTATTGCTTTGACATGCACGCCAACCTTGACATGCTGCCACACGAGGCTGATGTCTTGCTGTCCACTTTAGTCTTACATGAAACGAAACTTGTGGCATACTTCTTGAAGAGTCCTTGAAACATTTTTTTTTTTGTGATTGGCTACAGAAGTGGCTTGGCTACAAAATGTCCACAATGCAAGCAGAGTACATTATGTGTAAAGGAAGCTGCCGACGAATGAAGATGAATCTTCTCCCTAGCCAATCTCTTTCTTTCAGCTTCCTTTCCGAGCTGTTGGAGCTAAAGTACACTTTCCGTGGGTCTCCGCTGACACGCTGCAAATTGCATACACCATTCTCCGTATTTTTTTTCCAGTTGATTTTCATGCCATCAAATGCTGCCGCAATGCTGGCCACCGTGAAGTCACTCCAGTGTCCTTAGCTCACTTGTGTTACCATTTTCGGTACAAATGTTGCTAAAAAACCAATATCATCAGTCCCACAAATGATGTCATAAGACAATGCTGCATCTCAAAACAGGTTTTGCTGAAAACTTATTTGCTGCTGCGAGGGGGTGCTCAGTACCACGTAATTAGTTGCACTTCATGCAGGCACCTAAATCGATGTTCATGATCTGAAGGATCTATACTACCAGCTCAGTGGTTTTGTAAAAGAAACCGTGAAAATCTGTTCTGGACCCCCTTCAATACAGGGCAAATTTTTGGATTTGTGATTGATGATTTATTGATAAAAGACAGATGATTGCACACACGAAGGCAATTTTCTTCTTAACTGAGAACATAAATGACTGGCCACATTTTTTAAAACCAGTGGCACGGGTTATTGGCATGTGCCAGCGTCACGAGTGTTGCTTCTGAATAGTCTTTGCTGTTTGCACCTCACACTCCTGACTTGACCTCAGTAAGACAGGTGCATGGAGTATACATTGAGTAGTTAGTGCCTTTTGTCAGTACATTTTGGAAGTGTCAATGAATCACACTGCTATTTGTTTGAATTCATACATTTGTACTTCACTTGTCTACTGCAATACTGTTTGTGTCTATAGGTGTATGGACATTTCGTTCACACAGATTAACAAAAACATCCACGAACGTGTACATGCTGTAGATGAACCTTCTACTGTAGCAATTGTAAAACTATTATTTTGGAAATACCAGAAGTACATAACCTAACTCTACTTTTCCACATGGCCTGTTGTCAGAGCAGGAGCAGTAGTCAGTTGCCACTTTTCACATCTAACAGCATAGTCTTGTAATCATATAATGTAATAGTAGCATAGCATTAGCTGCTGTTACGCCCTTTACATTGCCTTCTGTGCCCTTAGCTTCTTGATATCAAGCCAAGTCTGAGCTCTGGTTATCTCTCCAATATGCACGTGGAGCTCCTCTTCAATGAAAATGGTATACAGTGTAGTGTAGAAGTGGGCTGGCTTTCAAACCACCTCAACGTTGTGTCACAGTTTATTATTGTCGGCTTTGCAACTTTATCCCTCAATGCATATTGTTTCTATGCAGGTCTTGATTCGTGTGAAGGCAGCCGGCGTCAACCCTGTCGACACGTACATCCGTGAAGGCAATTTTGCATACTCCTTTCCACTGCCGTACACACCGGGAAAGGATGGTGCTGGTGTTGTGGAAGAAGTTGGCGAGGGTGTCAGCAATGTTAAGGTATGCTTCCAAAAGAGTGAAGACTCTCTTGAAAGCTTTGAGCTGTGTTGCCCTCTAACATATGTGGCTGCATGGAGCCTATTGTAAATGCAGACAGCATAAAAAAAATTGTTCTTGCACATTTATACACAGTGCTGGCACATGCCATACATTATGAGAACATTAAAGGGGCCCGGCAACACTTTTTTCGCAGGGTCAGACAATGCTGCTTATCGGCAGTGTATGCTCCTGAGAACATACGAACCAAACATTATAGCTCAGCACGTGGCCTGGAACTAGCAATTAATTCTCAAAGTCGGCTATAAATCATTCCCTGTTCCTTCTACAAGTGATGCCATAAACCCAGATTCATGGCCATTGGCTGGTATGAGCATCGCTAGTTGCTTATAGTTACTAAGGCCGCCACATTCCTGCACTCGCAATTGCTTTGAAATTAAGTTTTGCATATGAAGTAAAAAGAAAAACTGCTCAGGGTGACGACGTGCACGTGGCATAACTTCTTTTGCCGGTGCCATCCCTCCCTGCATAGCTTCCAGCTCACTCGTCTGGATGAGAGGAGAAAGAAAGTATTGACAGCGTGCGACGAATCTTTGTAACTCTGCTCATACTTGATGAATTCTGGAAACTTTTGTAGTAGTCGGTTCGTGAGGCTATAAACTCCTTTAATGAAGCCATTTGGTGATTACTTAGAAAAGTGTTGCAGGGCAAACGACATACTAAAACTGCTGAGCACACCAAGATATGAACAGTGTAAATGACAGCCAGAGTGTTGCTTCCAAGTAATAGTTATTGCAACACAAGCGTGCCGTATATTTAGTTTTTTCGGTCATTACATGATAACAGTGCATGCTCAAGACGAAGATATCGATTTTTTTTTACCCTTGACCTCAAATACAGCGACTAGATTGCTTGAGAAATTTATCAGGCACTCTTTATAGAAAGTCTCAGGCCCAGTTGTGTCAGCATGCCCTCTGCACCACTCTCGGAGAACGAGCTTGTGTTTTTACAAAAGCAATGGCTCTTGTTCCTGTCCTTTTTTTCAGATGTAACATTTTAAATGCCATTTCTTATTACGTTTCTGGTACATTAATAGCTACTTAATACCTCACCAGTTTCAATAGTATGTCATTATACTAACTAGCTCGGATCCAGCTTTTAATAACTCAAACCTCATTATAACAAAGTTATATCTTACTTGAAAATAAGTTCGTTATATTCGAAATTTTGTTATAAAGTTATATTCCTAATACTATATTGGAATGCTCTTTTTCATTTAATTAATTATAACTGGTGTTTTGTTGTATCCTGGCTAATTATATTAAGGTTTGAGTGTACACTGATGAAATTTAAGAGTTCGACGGAAACCCGTCTGGTATGGCAGTGTCACTAATGTGGCTGCTCCACTGCTGGAGCACTTAAGCCTGACATTTCTTGAATGCACTGCACAGCGTGGCGAGCGTGTGTTCTTCTCGAACCGGGACACGAAGAACACGCACGGCACATACGCCCAGTACTGCCTTATGAACGACACCGACGTCTGGAGGCTGCCCGAGCGCTTGTCCTTCGAGAAGGGGGCCGCCCTTGGCGTTCCCTACTTCACCGCTTACCGTTCGATCGTGCTCAAGTAAGATTACCATGTCATTTTGTGCGTGCACTAGTTCCTGGATAACTGCGTTTTTGTGCACATTACCAGCCCAGAATATTCAGGAAACTTGGAGGTGATTTTCGGGTGTTGACTACAAAGGGTGCGGATTCAGAATTATAGGCGTGCGCACGGGGGGGGGGGGGGTGCACCGCAACCCCGAGTCATTTAATAAGAGGGGGGGGGAACGCTAAGTGCGCCGCATGCATTCACCTAATGTGGAGGGGGGCACCGCTATAAAATTTTGAACTTGCACATAGTTTATATAAATGGGTATGTGCACTAGGAAATAGCCTTGTAAAAGACTGCTTGTAGATTTTTTGTAGGTTCTTTAAATTTCTTGGGATCATTATACATAATTTAAATCAATGTAGCGACCATTTTGTATCAATACTTCCAGTATTGTTTTGCGGTGTCCTGATGATTATGTTGTCACACGAGGTTGGGCAGTTCCACTATGTCGTGTTTTGCTGCGGCCTTGGCAAGTGGTCAGTGAATGCTTGCAATGCGTATTGCATATTTTTTTACCAAGATGCACCACTTTGCCTTACTGCCTCTTCACAGCTCTGCTTACCCCGACTTCCGTGACGTGCGAAACCTGCACCATCTCTTGCCTTTTCCGAAGAGTTTCTCACCTTGATTGTGGCACGCGCAGGGCCAAAGCGCAGGCTTCTCACTGCCTCCTGGTTCATGGTGCAAGCGGGTCAGTGGGCACGGCTGCCATTCAGATCGCCAAACATCTGGTGGGCTGCCGTGTTGCTGGCACAGCCGGAACCAGCTACGGCATGGAGCTCGTAAAAAGTCTGGGTGCCGACTTCACCGCCTGCCATAAACAGAAAGACTACCTGCCCAAGATCATGGTTTGTCTGCCTCTTCTTGTTTTGGTTAATGACAGCCCACTCACGGTGTTTCAAAGGGGCGGTTGTTGCTACTGCAGGGTGCTGCCCGGTTTGACGTCCAAAGCTTATGAAATGATTCAGCGTAAGCGTAAATGTTTCATTTTTATCGTGAATGTTTTGTTCCAACTTTCTAGAATGTACTATTCTTCAAAGTTGCTCATAATTTTCACCCTGTGAGTGTTTGCACCAATAGCTAACACACAAAGGATTGCAATGTCTTCGAAATTTCCAATATATTGAATCCGAATCGAAGCCGAATCCGAATATGTTAATATTCACTCGAATATTTGAGGTGCTCGAGTATTCGCCCAAGCCTAAATACTTCGTTATGCTGTGGTTCGACTGTATGTGTGACAGAAGAGCGGGAACAGCACAGCCACCGTCACATTGTCACATTATGCAGCACACACCCAGTTTGCATGGCAGGTCTCTGAGCAGTTAGTGTAAGGCCTGTAATGACGCACAGTGCATTTGGCTGCAAAAGCTCTAAAGTCAGGACAAACACACCATTGCACTTTACTCTTCTGCCCGATATACAAATTGAATGAATGCATGTTATGTGTCAATATACTTTCGCAAATAGTGCAAATAGAAGTGTGAGAGTGAATTTAGTTTCTTAGATGCGAGGACATTGACTTCAAGTGTGCTTCGTGATAACTGGCAGAACGGTAAAAAGTTTATCGCAGGGGATACTTGAAATCATGTAAACAATGCACAAATTGATCATGTAGAACCCAAGAGCAATAATGAGAATTCCTTTACTGAAGCAAAGAGATAGCTAATGTCGAACCAAGTCATCAGGTGCATGTGCTACACAACTGCGCTCACTACCTGGAAGACACCACAGCTTGCAAGCAGTTAGCTGTGGTTGTGGAATGCTTTGCCCGCAAATAGCTCGTTCATTTGTCATCACCTGTGTTAGTTTTGCAATGGGGGACATCGGTGACACCGCTTAGTTTTCGTAATTGAAAGCACATTTATTTGAAATTAGTACTGCTAGGTCAGACATTCGGGAAGTATTTCTACATTAAAAAGGCTTGTTGTTCATGTGATGCAGTTCGTAGATGACATAACTATCTGAAACCTGGACACATTTTCTGCGTGTTTCTTGTCAAATTTTTTTACACATGGGACAAGGTTGAGTTTCCTTTGTTATTTGAGGATTTCAATGGTCTAGGTTCTATGAAACACCTCTTCTGAAAATGATAGTAGTACTTACTTTGTCAAATAAAAAAAGACTGAAGTTTCACTTCGACTGCGTTGTGATGGTGACAGCAACTTCAAGTATATGGAATAACGAGTCGAGTTAATTTGAAAGCCGCCACAGAAACAGAAATCGACATTGTATGCAAATTGTGGCAAGATCAAAGTACTAATGCTGCGAAAGTGAAACTGTGCCATTTCGTGGCTAATGGCACCTTCCTTGTTTGCAGGAATGGACCGAAGGACAGGGACTGGACGTCATCATTGAAATGCTTGCAAATGTGAACCTGGACAACGACCTGACTCTTCTGGGGAAGAATGGTGTCGTAATTGTGAGTGCGCTGCAGCACTTTCACTGTGCCTTTCTTCACCTAATTTACTGCACTGTTCTACAAAAGCTGTATACCTGGACTCCTCAATGGTTTCACCTCCATAAGCAGATGAGCAAACACCACGTAGCTTAAATGTGGTGTCAAGACAAAACACTTAAACAAACAACAGACGCTTATGGTCGTATGCTCCTCCTCTGCTAGCGGATGCATGTGCTCCTTGTGTTTTTGCTTTGAATGCTACGGAAACGCATTTGGAAAAGTGGACAGGCGAGCCGATGAACACGTTCACTGTGGACTCGTCCGCAAATGTAATGCGACAATCTAAATTTCGACCTCGGTTCCCGCCATGGTGGTCTAGTGGCTAAGGTACTTGGCTGCTGACCCGCAGGTCACAGGATCAAATTCCGACTGTGGCGGCTGGATTTCCGGTGGAGGGGGAAGTGTTGTAGGCCCGTGTACTCAAATATGGATGCACGTTAAAGAACCCCAGGTGGTCGAAATTTCCGGAGCTCTCCACTACGACGTCTCTCATAATCATATGGTGGCTTTGGGACGTTGAACCCCCCAAATCAATCAATCAATCAAATTTCGACCTCGGGGTGATTTAGGGGCTCTTCAGTAATTGAAGGCAAATGGGACACCTTTCTTTGCAATCAGGAATGCAGCATTAAGTTTAGTATTCGTTTCAATAAAGAAAACCACTGAACGAGCATCAAAACCACATACTGGATGATAATGTGCCTGTGAGCAATGGGGATTGCCCTTCCACGTGTTCCCATTAAAAATTGGGTTTTAGCTGCTTTGCGCTTCACATGAGGGCTTCCAATAAGAACAAACTGCCCTTCCTTCCCTCCCCGTGTGCTTCCCACTTTCGTAGATAAAAGGTAGACCCATCTAGCAACTCATTCATTCATTCATTCCAACTGTCATGGGTAGACCATGGAAATTCAGGACACCAAAAGAACAGTGTGAATATAGTGAGTGACAAAAGAAACAAGTTCGCCTTGCTGAAAATGGTCGCGAAACCTATTGCAATCAACAACAGCGACCACAAATCACTACCATCAGTCTAAAGTAATAATAATTCCTCCCCCCTCGGCATGAGTAGCGTGGTTTGATACAGCTTCGCTGGACATTCACATTGGCAGATCAGGATCGCGGCCGATTTTTTATGTGCAGTGAATGTCTCGCTGAAGTGTGCCAATAACGAATTTCTGTTTGCAAATGCAAGCTTTTCTGTTTTGCATGATTAGAAATACTCGGCACAACTACTACTGAAATCTAATGAAGAGTGAGTTGATAACATTGTCAGTGGAATAGCTCGCTTGAGGAATGATTTTTTTTGTGGCACTGGTCACCAACCTATTTGGCAAATTATTATGTTGGCTAGCAGAGGACATTAACTACAGTAAATCTTGAATAGTATGCATGCGATTTCACCAGCTAAGATATCAAGCCATCAGTTCTGTAAAGCGGTACAATGCCTGCCAGATGTGATGCCTACCAATGCACACCTTAGCACCAAAGTTCTTTGAGAGTATTCTGGCAAAAAGTCTTGCAATTTCACTCGTACACAGTATTTTTATGTTATGCTATCACAATTACCTTGTAAGCATAATAACAAAAGTCAACATAGTTCAAGCTTCTTAACGCTGTGGGATCTTGGTTATGGACAAATTGCTGCATTCAACAACCCAAGCAAATTATAGTTTCAGCAGTCCACATAGCTTTTTTTTTTTCTGCATTGCACTGGATATGTCTGACTGTCTTGTTTACAACCAAGAAAAAAATGTCTCGTGCGAGACTTGCTACGAGTTGTATGGCATTGGTAAAGACATTTTATTTAACTTGTAAAACACGAATATCGAGAAAATAAAATAAACATGTGATAACAATTTATAAAAAATCTAACATGAATTTTATTTTAATTTTCCTTTGTGTGTTTTCAGTCAAGCTTTATGGGTACAATACACACATTTGTGTTTAGCACAGGGTCTAAAGTCCAGATATTTCAGTTCATACGGTCCTGTTTAGTTTTCGGCTTTGTTTAAACAGAACAAAGTTCTTGAATGCCACAAAATGGTTTTATGTCATAACTTTAATTACTGTGAATGAATTTTAATAATTTCAGAGGTCTCCTAGTGCATTATAAATGCTAGACATTCATTTTGGTATGGGATATTTCACCTCACTAAAGCTCACAACCAATTTTCGACATCCTTTAGTTTTAAGAGTACATAGCAGGACGCTGACTCTGGCTTACCTGATGCATGCTATGCTCTCACACCGCCCGTGCTGTTCATGAGGGCAAAATATAAAGTAACGGTTATAACGAAATGATTGTGTCACATTTTTATTCTTTATTTTGTTGAGGTTTGCATTATATAAAAAAAAAAGTTAAGGACCGCACAGTGTACAGTGGTACATGAAGTTATAGGCATCACTAACACACATTGGAAGATCGCAGAATGGGTCCGCGAACCAATTCGCGTGGCAGATATTTTGGTTGATATTAAACTAAAGAAATAAACATTGGCTGGCCATGTAATTTGTAGGATAGAGAACCAGCGGTCAGTAAGAAACGGAATGGTTATGAAAAGATGTTAAACACATCCGAGGATAGCAGCCAATTAAACGAATCTATAAAACTAAGAAGTTTGCAGGGTAAATTGCAAAGCAGGACAAATTGAAGTTTATTGAGAGACTGCACTGGAGACAAAACAGGCTGCAGACATAAGTGAGCTGATAATGATGATTGTGATACTGTACATCTATCTGATCAAATGTGGGTACTGTTGAGTTTACAGGATGCAACTGAGTGCGAACATTATCGCTCTTTTTCGAGTCTTTCCAGGCTTCTGGGGTTGCAAAATGCTGCTACAGGTTCATTTCGAAGGTTATGTTCTTTTCACCTATAGCCGGAAAGATTAACAAATGCTTTCCTTGTTTTTTCCAACGTGTTGAACTTTCTTGTACTCACCGTATCAGTTTTGCGATGAATTCGAAAACAGGGGGTGGACGCTCGAGCCGTCGTTTCGACAAGTGGACTTTCTAAGAAATACTGTAAAGGCTGCAACTGTTTTCGAATTTCTCAATGCAAGCTTCCACCTTTCCCTTCTTGGATCCCATTCTTTTGGATCACCGTATCAGTGCAACTTTAATGTGCGCCTCGATTCCTTTGATACTGCCAGCAGCACTGACGGCACTGTGTGCGTCGTAGTTCGACACTTAAGCATGCAGAGTGTTGACATTCATGGTGCAATGTCTTGTGTGCAGGTTGTGGGAAACCGTGGACCCACGAAAATCGATGCGAGGCACATGATGGGCAAGGAGACATCCATCATCGGAGAATCGTTGTTTGCATCTACTCAAGTAAGACTTTTAGCTTCGGAAGAGAATGATTTAAATGTGGACACAGCACTGGGCTCACCTAAGAGGGCGAGATTGGTGCCAGAAGTGCACGATTCCTGTGCAGGGCTCCTTCGAGTTGTCCACAGTTGTCATGACATGCAGTGGTTGGTAGTGAGCTCTGCACACGCCTGATGATAGCAACACTACATATGTTGAAACGCTAGATGAGAGGGAGTAATAAATAAGGATTGAGTACTTTGGAAGTTAGTACTTCTATGCATTTATGGCTGCACACAGAGAAAAAAAATTGGGGCCAAAAGAAGCTTTGCCTGTGCATGCCTGATCTGCTGTTCTTTTCTTCCCGCATATTGAACAATGTTCCCTCCAAACATTGCAAAGTGCTCTCTATCAGGGAGTACAATGCTCCCTCCAAACATAGCACAATGCTCCCTTTTGGCTCCCTCTGTGAATGGGACCTTCACCCACATGCTTTTGTTGCCTGCAGCGACACTTCTGTTGCTGCAGGCAACGCTCGTGAGTAAAACAATGAAATGCGACGATGAAAGGCAACAATGAAGTGAAGCCACGTGAAATGACAAGTGAACTTGGACAAAAACATCAGATGGTCGTACCGGAAAGCGCTGATCGCTGACCCACCCATAATCGAGAGAGCATCTGTTATTATCAAACGGCCACACAGATACTCATGTGACTGACGCTCCTTTGAGGGCTTATTGGTGTACACCCACGTATCTGTACACTCCTCAATGCCGGCTCTTTGGGGAACTGTGCCGCCATTGTTACAGAAATCTGCAGCTTAGGGAAAAAAAAATGGCGTAGCTTGCACTAAGCCGTGCATAAGCCTTGAAACAGCAACACTAGACGATTCTGAAGACTACCATAATCTGGTTACTTCTAGATTGATTTCAGGCTTTAGCTTGGTGATGCAGGCTGTTCTTACGTTGATTCTCGGCAAGAAGAAGTTCGAGTCAAACCACAGACATGACACAGATGTCCATGCACCAGAGACAGACACTTGCGCTGAAACTGAGCGTTCGCACCTCGTGTAGATTTACAGCATGTCGTCATTTGGGCCAACCTTCCATTGCCTCGAGGTTTTCGCACAGCTGCCTTGCCTTTCTTGTTACCTAGTATGCTCTCTTTTCATGTACTTCAGCATGCTGCCACCATTTCGCAGCTATTTGTTTTTAGCCTAGCTGTTGCCTTCTTCATTTTGCTTTTACCGCTCAAGAACTATGCTAGCCCTAACAGATGCTGTCAAACTTTGTGATGGTACGGTAAGTTGGTGTGATAACCGCAAAGTCGCATCACGACATGAATTTTCTTTTTGCCCCGCCACGGTGGTCTAGTGGCTGAGGCACTCTGCTGCTGACCCGCAGGTCGCGTGATCAAATTCCGGCAGCGGTGGCTGTAGGCCAAAATGCTCTAAGCCCATGTGCTCAGATTTGGGTGCACGTTAAAGAACCCCAGGTGGTCGAAATTTCCGGAATCCTCCATATGGGGTCTCTGATAATCATGGGGTGCTTTTGGGACGGTAAACCCCACATATCAATCATTTGCTTTTCGTATGTGTTCTCATTTACCAAGCATCTTGTTATGGTAAGAGTAGTGCAGCTTGTATTGCAAAAAGGACATCTGCTAATACAACCAAAATTATTATTGTTTTTTTTTTGTGTCCCCTCAAGTTTCACTACAGAGTGATGGAAATGCTGGCCAAAAGTCATTTGGGCTCACATTCATTTTATGATTAATTCTTGACCAGTACGATTTGATGGTTCATACATGCTCACTTCAAAACTAGTTTCACATCTCACTATAAAAAAATGACATCCAACAAGAAACTGCCTTGAAGTAAATTTAATATTAGTTATAAACAAATAGTTTGTGGGTTATTGGCAATGCTATATATGTTTACTTCATTATTTATGTCAACTGGTTAGGTTCATGGTCGTTGTGTGGAGCCACATTCAGGTCACATAGTGAGACATATTGGTCGGGTTTCATTGCATAATGTGACTATACATCCCTTGCAGGAGGAGTGGCAAGCCACAGCAGAAGCCGTCGTCAAGGGCATCGAAGACGGCTGGCTCGATCCAGTAATGGACCGCACCTACGCGTTGGGCGACGCTAAGGCATCGCACCATGACATCATCAACTCTAAGGGTGCCAAGGGCAGGCTTATTATCAACCCAGACCTGTGATGTGGCCACTGCACGCTTTTATGGTATCACACATTCCTGTACTTCACTGCCATATTTATCAGGAGTTTGTTATTTTAAGATGTTGCAAAGCAAGGTGTATAGTTTCTAGGATTGTAGAGTTCATGTTATTACATTCAGTGTTTGCATGAACCAGAATATGAGTGAAACAGCTAAGGTACTTCTTGTTTTGTGAAGGAGCACCACAAGGCAATCTTTCTTACCAGATTCGATCCAGATTGTGCCAAATTTACCAAACCCTTGATTGTCAGATAGGTATGCTTGATGAAAAAAATATTATTGATCAGTATGGAAAGCTGCATATAAAGAATTATTACCATGCCTGTAACCATCAGTGATATCCTTGTTATCTCAGCATTGAAAACACGGCATTCTAGGTTCTAAATAAATCATTATAGTACAGCATCCATATCAAGGAATGGGTTTGCTTAGTCGATTCTTACATATCCTTACCTCACCCATCAACTGACCCAGTATTCATGCAAAAGATACCGTAAC
This sequence comes from Rhipicephalus microplus, assembly GCF_043290135.1. Classification (NCBI taxonomy): domain Eukaryota; kingdom Metazoa; phylum Arthropoda; class Arachnida; order Ixodida; family Ixodidae; genus Rhipicephalus; species Rhipicephalus microplus. Next base: position 77,231,342 of record NC_134708.1, read on the forward strand.
CAGTAACAAACCAAGCACAGAAACTTCAGCAAACACTATCACAAACACTATTAGTAATCAACTAGTTGCTCTCAGCAGCAGCTATCAGCTGCATGTTAAAGCGATGAGTTTAGTTGTGGTCGTGCTGTAGACAGTACAAAGATACTGTCATTGTACGAATGCTACTCATCACAAACATGTTTCTTACAAAACTCTATTGAAAAACATAATCAGTTGTATTAAACAATTTGTCTAAAATATGCGTTCTCAGCATCAATGAGCAACTGTGCAAATGGCTCTCATTGGTGGAGACAGGAAGACTGTTTAAAAAGAGTGCCCAATCGGTCTGGTAAACAAGTTTCATCCTGCTAGGTGGTCATTTACTACTGACGTTGAGCTGCCATACATACATTACTTTATGTTGACAGTATTTGTCAATGTATAGATACAATATGTTGTGACATATCGTATATCACTGTTGAAGATGCAAAATGTCTTTTTCTGTTCCCATTTGTTCCTCCAATACGTATTATGAATAAAGCTGTCTGCCATTTCGATTACACAGAACCTTACTGTTCACCTCTGTGCTCCACAAGTAAATTTTTACACGTGTTAACATTTCTGCGTCGGCTCAAATGTGCACATCTGCCTCATGTAAGACGAATCGCTCTAAATGAATAAATGCACAAGACAGTATGAATTGTGTTCACCGCAGTGGGTCTCGAAGCTAATGCCCCACACCCGGGAAGTCAAGTCTGACCAACCGGGCTGAATGCACATTCTTGCAAGAGGGGGAGTGTTGAACCATACAAAATCTTCCTACCGCTGGGACAAGACAATTGTAACCGAACACTTTCCGTGAAGGCTTTGCTGAACTATTTCATGGTGGTGAAATAAAAGCTGTCTCTATGACAACATGGTAAGCCAGCATGGTACATTGGAAACTTCTGGAAAAAATGCAACATTGTGAAAAGGTGATACAAAACTTTCATGGACGCTGCGTGGTGAGCGTTCCGTTGGATTGCTCCAGACACTGATGAAGGCAAGATGATGAAAGGTGCCACTTTGATGCAGACAGACAAGAACGTTCCAGGGGAGGATGCAGCCATGGTTTCTTACAACTCTTATTGTGACAATGAAGAGTAGTCGCAGGAAATGTAAGCGTGTAATGCTGGAAGTCATTGGGAACAAAGGGCGCACCGTTAACCATCAAATGAGACGAAATGGGTAGTGATAGTAACAAATCCAAGCACATCAATTGGACAACTTCAAAGGAAAATTCTTTTAGTTATGCCACAAGAAAAAAAGAAAAAATTGCAGGGCAGAGATTCAGAACTGTGGTTTATCTTATTCATTCAATTCGGGTAGTGAAACAAAGCAATCCTAACGTTACAGAAAAAGGCTCTAGATTCTGTTAAGAGCCTTTCATGAACACCCACACTTAACATTCATTAAATACAAAATTGTATTAAACCCACTATACAAATAATTCTTATTATTCTTTCTATCCGATACTGTAAAGTCATGGTTATACACGAATTATAGCTAATCAACAAATCAATCATTTTATGCACCTATACTGCGACTTCGAACAATGGTATGTTCCGAGGCCTTGCACTACGATTTTAAAGCCGAGCTGTTGCTTGCCTAACACACTAAATAATTTCAAAGTAACTTGTGAAAATGTGCGCTCTCTCTAATACATCTACACACAAACCTCAATATAACGAAGTTACCTATAGCTTTGTCATAGATACAGTGTTACATATAATTGTAAATACTTTAGTAAGTAAAGTATTTTTGTGGTGGATGCGACTTTGGTAAAATGAAATTTGAGTGTATATTAAGTGTGCTTTATTAAATATGTCTGCATTTCTATCTTCGTATAACCTTTTTCTAATGTATAGCACATGCATTGCTTGTTTGCATTGTCCTGAAATTTATTTTGCTTTTGCCAACTAAACACGGTGAACCTAGGGCATTGTCAAGCTGTATAATGCAGCTTTTTTTTTCCCCTGTCCCAAGCACTTACTGTGAAGCTGTATGTGGTGAAAACGTAAACAATGATTATGCTTTGGGTCAGGAAAGTTCCAGACAAACTGAAGTCAAAATTGACAAAAAAAGTGGGATGTTTACCAAGGTGAAAACGCTAATCTGTTTAAGAGCCCCGTCAGTGGCAGTGTGTACAACTGAACACAAACCCGTGCGTTTCTTCAAATGGCTCGAAACGCACTTTGCAGAATTCTTGAGTGGATAACTAGCAGCTATTTAACTTCATTGTGCTGCGCATGTATGGCTGCAGAGGATCACTTTGCTGAAGACACTACTATGTTCGACAATCATTCGACATGTCGTGTTTAAAGACCAATGTCAAGAGTATTTCTTTCTTTGATCAAAACTAATTCAACAAAAGAACAAACTTGGGATGCATTTCAGGCCTAATATTTGGTTGTTTCAAGGAAGGATTAGTTTTTCCAATGCCTGGCGAGGCGTGAAGATGGACACAGTGGTCAACTGCTTCTGCAAGGCAGGCTTCGAGACGGCGGACCTTGCGGAAACTGGTGAAGACGACGAGAGCATAGCCGGCGCATTTCGAGAGTTCTCGTCCGCTTCTCGGCAGCAGTTCCCCACGACGTGTCTGCAGACGACTTCATGGAAGTGGACTGCGATGTCCAGGCGGACAGCTGATGTGAAGAGGAGGATCGTCCACATGAGGCACTGGCTACACGCACGTACTCCGCCGCTGAAGTAAGTCGCGGCAGTGTTCGGCATCATTGGCCGCTGTATTGGCCACATGGAGGGAACTGGGCTATCACACCTGGACAGCCTTGATAAGATCGAGACTAGGGTCTTCAGCATTTCAAAAACAAAGAAGCAGGCCAAGATTAGCAATTTTTTTCACGCAAATAAATCATCTTGTTATGGAGTGTGTGTGGAATTAGTTGCCGTTCTTGAATGCGCCTACTGTACGTGCTGATCCGCTACAGGTAAGCTCTCGGGGCCTCTATTTTTTATACCAAAGTTTTCATATATCGAACTAATTTGCGGTCCTCTTCGAGTTCAATACTATCCATTTTCGACTGTACTTCTAAAAGTGGCATGCATGAAGAGAAAACAGTCAAATGTCAATTCCCGATAGGATATTTATTACAGAATGACATAGATGTCATAGATATATAGTACATGAGGGTGTATTTAAATAGCCTGTTTGGTTCAGTGCAACAGCTTGCAGCACTAAATATAATGTTCTTGTCTGCATACAGTGTGTTTCTCTTGTATTAATTAAGCATTTGGTAATCTTTAATTGCAATGCAAACTTCGCATGCACATTTGCACTAAAAACTCTCATCACCAGAACAGAGAATGCTGCGAGTGAGTTTTGTCACACTCCACATTGTGAACACTGGGCCCTAATTTAAAAAAAAATACTTGAGGTGTGGGAATGACAATTTATATTATGGTATACTTCAAAAACAGTCATTTCAGAAATTCGTTTCAGCAAGTGCAGTTGCTGTCAAAAAGCTTCAAAGACAAAGAATATATGCCACACAAGATATACAATACTTAACACAGCAACTTCAGACAGAGTTGGCCACGCGACTATGATTTGCCAGTATCAATGCGCTGAAGTGGTCTTGGCACATATAGAAAAATTTTGAAGTGAAAACACTCGGAGGTGCTTCAGCTCAATTAGAAACAAAAGTACACAGCGAGGAGACAACTTTTCGTAACCGTAAGTAATCAAAATAGAAGATATCCCGCATGCTGATTAAGCTTTCCTGCATGCTGATTAAGCTTTGGAGACAAGGCTTGTTTGAAACTGTTGATTGTATCATATTCAATTGTGCTTTTGACCTCAATTTTTAGGGCTTCACCTTGGCACATGTGCATTGAAATGCAGAATCTAAAAAATGTATAGGTTCAAGTGCACTGTATAACAGAACCTAGATATTTAACTATCTTTACACGTTCTTTGTGTTTCTCTCATCGTTTGTAGCAAAGGTAACGTTTCTCAGCTCTTGAAGGTGCTGAAGAATAGGCACTATTTCAAGGGGGACATGGCACTTGAAAAACTTTTTTATTTCTAAATCAATTTTGATGAAACTTTGCAAGTGTATGTATATCTGTGCTGAATTCAAATATGCAATTATTTTTCTTGTGTTAAGTGTAGTTTTTAATATACTAAATATTTCATGTGCCTTTCGGGGGAGCAAGCTTTTGTCTAAACTAAGAAAGTTATGAAGTAAATAAGCATATCAAGATAACCTGGAATTAAAGCTAATTGCATGCAACAAAAATGAATGTTTTAAACCAACTAGAATAAAAGTTATGGAATGTTGAAATCTTGCCAATGAAATTCTAGCTTGAAATTGACTCGCATACCATACAATTTACGATAACATTTGTTCCAATTGATTTAGAACATCCATTTTTGTAGCACAGCACAGTCTTGATTCCAGATTCCATACTGTGGTATGTCAACTTAATTTGCAGCTCTCTTAGCTTGAAAAAAAAAAAAAAAAAATCTTGCTCCCCAAAAGGCACATGAAATATTTTGTATTTTAAGAAGTACACCTTACACAAAAAAAATAACTACATATTTAAAATCAGCACACATATATGCATAAGCTCACCAAGTTTCATAAAAATCAAGAATTATAAAAGCTTCTTTTAAGAGCAGTGTCTAGAGAGTCGTGATGTTGGCAACAAAATGTTTCTCTCTTTACCTTCTCTACATTTCTACGACTGCATTCAGCGCTGTCTTTAAAATGTACCAACCATGCGGCTGTATTTCGGTAGAGAAAGTAGCGCTGTACAGCCCAACCATTTCACAACCCAAGTAGTTCCTCTAACAGCCACATTGTGCATATTAGCGGCTGCTAAACCTCACACCTCCGCTGCACTGGCATTTCATGCTTAATGACAAAAAAATAACCGTTTGTGTGTTCTTTAAGTTTTACGAGCTGCAGCGAAACAAATGAATCACGGATGCACATTTTTCATGTTCTAGATCACCTACGACGCAATTGCCACAGGTTGTCTAGAACGGCAATATAGTGAGAAAACATTAACAGGGCTAGTTTAGTGCTCCAGCCTGCGCATCATGAACATCAGTTGCTGAAATTGGCATTTGCTGGCAACATGTAGCAACATGGCTGCATATGATAAGGATAATAAAAAATGAAAGCAATGAGAGTGCTATCATGCGTTTCCATTGCACAGCCGGTGCGTAATCACTACAGCAATTTCAGAAATGGAACTCGTCACTGATCAGGATATCTTGATGTGTTCTTTTCCCATGGAAAGGCCTTGTATCGTACAAAGCAATATTCGTTTGCTTGATAACAGACCTTCTCCTAGGGCTTGCAAGGTCCAGACAATCAATAAAAGAAAAAAAATATATTTTGGACTGCATGCATGGATGGCATAAGGGCAAAATCTGCAGTACGGAGAACATTACATTATTAAAGATAGTTAGATTTGCAGTCTCGCGCAAGCAGGCCAGTTTCAAGCCTCGCAGACTTGCTACTGGCAGTCTTAGCCGTCTCGGCCTGCATGGATGTCTATGGGAGAATAAAAATATGTGGAGGATATCCTGCAATGCTCCAATAGCCTATGGTGCTCACTATCAGTGAATTTTGGTCTTTGACCTTTTGCCTTTCTGAAGTCCAACAAAAAGAAAGAAAAAAAACCTATAGTCCATTTTATCACTGTATCTAATGACAAGCTCTGGTCCTCAGTGTGCGGCGTGTCTTGAGAAGCACACAGCACATTCTGCTTTTCATAAAGTGATGGCACGTCAACCAACGCTCAACTCCGTATTTACACCAAAAACAAAGAGCACAACTGCCAGCCAACAAACACCAACACCATCACGGCGATGTAAAAAACCGTTTCTTCAAGGGCTCTTGCCGTCACTTCTTTTGTCAAGTTTTTCATGAATCACAGTGGGCACCGACACTTATGCCACTGACAGGTGCAAAGAAAGGCCAATTTACAAACAGGGAGGGCGGCGAAAAACATGTTCACTGACTACGACAGCCGAGCGGGGCTGCTTAAGTGAGAAACCTAGGTCGGACGAGCAGCATCGTCAGCTTCCTGAAGTGTCCGATGCGTCGCTTATCGCCGTTGGATCCAGCGTGACGGATTCAGTGCGACCACTGTGCTTGTCTGTGCACAAAATGTGGACTGAGCCATCACTGAAATTTAAAATGGAAACTTAATTAGAACAATGGTTTCTTATGCCCCTGAGCAAAATAAGTACAGCAAGGACCACTTACAACACAAGTCACTTTTAAGTCACAAACATTTTCACTACAACCAGGACAATATTTTCGAAAATCTGTACACGCACAGAACATTACCAAAAGGTAGTCGTGCGATTCTGATTGACAACACCCGTGGACCTGTATTGCCCACATAATGAAAGCGAAATACAAAACAAACGCACAAAAAATGCACCAAAGTAGAAAGTTGCCAACTTTTCAGACTTCTTCATTTATGCAGACTTTGCTGGTGTTGCGAGTCTCAAAAAGACTGGCGACCACGAATCGTGATTACAGTGCAGCGCTCGTGTGCGCCCTTGTTTTCATTGAAGATGTAAGCCAACCCTTCCAAACGTAACTGTCAAATGTTTCCTTGACTTCGCACCAAGCTGACACAGCTAGCAGTTGTTGGGCACAGCGTGCAGGTTGAAACTCGCATGTGCCACACAACAAGCTTGCTAAAGAACACAGAGATCGGACATAAAAACAATCGCACTCGCAAGCTAAACCGAGGGTAGCACGTGTGAAAGTATCAGTTAACAGTTGGGAGTCCCATCAACTATGCTGAAAGAGTCTTTCTAGCTAGTAAGTACGAGGCTAAAACAGAATTGATGGCACAAATGCTCGGACAGTGACGAAGAAACAGACGTGGACAAGCGCACACTAGCAACAGTGTTTGCATTTCTTCGTCTCTGTCCAAATATTTGCACTGTATTTGCGCTGATCATCTTCATTATATAACCATAAATTCTACTTTAGCCATTTACCCAACTAGCCAGACAGCAAACACTTGTAAGCTTGTAAGTACACCTGCTGATGGCAAAGACGAAAGCTAGAGTGTGTCTTGAAGTGTCATTTGCAGGTCGAGGTCACGCGCTAAATCTGCACGCCACAACTGTTTTCCCAACAGTAAATGAAGGAGTCAAACAGCAGTAACAGGCACTTGACGCATGCAAGAGCCCTTGTTTGGAGCGAATCACGCACATAAGCAGCTCGAGTGAAGGGTAGGCAAAGGCAGCAAAGGGTCGATTTGTCACCTAGGCAATCACTGTACTTCCTCTCACAAATGTCCCCGATCCGGATACGAAAAATACCACCATTCCTTGAACGTGCTGTTGAACCCGAGACCCTCGCTTGCCCTCCTCTCCTGACTAAGCGCATTTTGGAGCAATGATTGGCACCTCAAGCTGTTCTTCGGCCAGCAATGAAAGAACATAGGGCAAGTGGTGTGCGTGTACAATCGACATCCAATTTCTTGGACGCCCGAAATTCCAGGCATGCCTGATTTCCCGGACTCATCGGTAGCATCGTCAAGTTCCCCATATAGTCAGTGTACTAAAATGTCCTTAATTTCAGACATTTATAGCTGTTGCCATTTGATTTTCTGGACTTTTTACTGCCAACCGCAGACTCCAAGTCACTATAGAAGCCGCCATTTTGGTTGTTTTCGTACCCTCGAATCTACCATACTCGCATTGCAGGTGTGGGCAGCAGCACCGCTCTTCGACTGCCATACCCTCGAAATCGCAAATGCCACAATCTAGCGCACGCCAATCCGTTGCCAGCTTTAGCTTAGTCAACCTGCGGTCACAACTGCATGTTGCTATGCTCCGACAGTGGGAAAAGCTACACTGTTGACCTAAGGTCTGCCGTCGGCATGCCTGCAGACTTGAAGGCGGTTATGAAATGGACGCTCCGGAACCCTTTTCGCCTCCGAGCTTCATAGTGGATGCCGAGACGACCCTCTCGCATGGAGTGTGCAACCAACTTACACCCATGAATATTACTTTCGGTGGTCTGCCCGCTGCTGGCGTTTCGATTCCGGCTGGGACAATCCTTTAAGCTTTGCCAACGCTAACAAAGCCCCTAACTTTTAAGCAGTGTGCGGAATTGACTAATGACGAAGTTATTCGTCAAGTTACGGAGGATTCCAAAGACTCCGACCTGAGATCGAAGAGCCAGCGCCTACACAGCCAATGAGTTCGGAGTTGACGCGAGTACTCGTGACACTTTCATTAGTGTACAGCAACAGCACGACATCAGCTGAAATTGAGGCAGACATCACGGGCATGTGGAACGCCGTGCATACGAAAATAAGTGACTTTTTGTGCCAAAGTATTTAGAAAACATGTAGCGCCGGCCACATCAGAATTTTTATCTTTTTTTTCAGTCTTTCATTTTTAAGGGGGGACACGGGTTGTGGATACCGAAAAATCGTGAAAAATTTAGTCTTTTTTAATTGCCTTTTTGAAATCTACAGCTATTAGTGCACTTATACCATGAATTTCATGCCTATAATATCATTATTTTAGCCGCTAAGACCCTTTATACGGTGCTTTCTAGCTAAATCTGAGCCGAAATTGACGTTGAAATCGCACATTTTCCGTGACGTGCCCCTGCCCTTTCATGTGTGCCAGTGCGGCCCGCTTGGTCTCATTTGAGAGAGCTGTCTTTCGCCTTCAAATTTCGCCAGGATGGGTCCAATTCAAGCATTGGCAGCTTAGAAAAAGAGCGGCAAAAAAAAAAAAAGAAGTATCAAAGCGCCTTTCTATTCGCTACTCCGCGCACGCGACTTGAGCTTGCCTCCGTATTGGTGGAGGCTTCTGGCTTCGTCTGCTTCGGGTATTGAGGCGCGCGTCCATGCGCGCCATTTTGCCTCAGTGTCAGCGGAGAAGTTTCACGATGTCAAATCCCGAGCGCAAATTCCGCACGTGGCACGAGTTTGGTGCGCGAAAGGTGCGATGGACGCTAGTTACAAATTTCAAAAAGCGCTCCGTGATACCGCAAAACCCCTGTGACGCTACACTCTCCGCGTCCCATGGCGAAGTCGTCGATGCAACCACGGAAGGCCTAGCCACCGCATCAGTTGTCACGGACCATGTGCAAAGTCCGTCAGCCGCGGAGCCTTCGAGCAGCGATTGCATGCGTCTAGATACTATCTATTGGCAACAATCTGACTTGGAAGAGGAGCGAGCGAAAGCCGAAGATAAGTAACCCGAGTTGTCGTCTACTGCAGCGATGGAGCAGAAATGCACATTCGTGGGTGATGGTGCGGACGAAGCAGCTCGGCCGCCTGATGGAACCACGTTCACAATTATAGATCTGGACACAGTGAACAGCGCTTGGTTGGCATTTGCAAAATGCAAGGCATGCAACGGAGAACTGCAGATTGTCCGCTACGACTGAGAATTCGGACTCGGCGTGAAGTTGCGTTTTGTGTGTTCGACCTGTGGGAAGACTGCGTCGTTGTGGAGCTTGCCGCGCTTACGTAGCGATGAACGTATGAAACCTTTTGCCCTGAACGTGCTGGCCGCGCATGCCATGCAGGCAACGGGGAACAGACAAACCGCGCAGAATGATGTGTTCTCGTTGATGGGCATCAGATGTCGGGGTCTTCACACGAAAACGTGGCAACACTACGTGAAGACGAATTGGCACCAGCGGCCGATCGTGCTGCACCCAATTTGACAAGTGACTGCGCGCAGTCGGTTTGCGAACTTTACGCCGAACTTAATATAGGCCACATGGGAAACATCGCGGTGTCGTTTGATGGGTCACGGATGACTCGCGGTCATTCATCGCATATCGGTCTCGGCACCGTCATTGAATTCAGCGGACTGGTGCTTGACTTCGTTGTTTTGAGTAACTTTTGTGCTGGATGCGAGTCGGGCCCAAAGGAAGGTGACCCTTATGCAGCGTGGAAGGAACAGTGACAAGAAACAGTGTCAGAAAAACAGTGACAAGAAGGATGGAAAAATGGAGGTTGAGGCTGCCCTCATTCTCTTCAGGAGGTCACTTGAGCGGCACAACCTGCGCTACACCACGGTGCTTTGTGACGGGGACAGCCGCAGTTACCTTGCGCTACGCGATGATAAGGTTCATGGGTATATCCCAGTGGAAAAAGGGAACTGCATTAATCATGCCCAAAAGCGTATGGCCACTGCTTTGCACAACTTGATTGCAAAACACAAAGGCCCTGGCCATGAGAGTCTTGGGGGAAAGGGTCGCTTGGTAGGAGACCTGATCTCCAAGCTCACCAATTATTATGGGTGGGCTTTGACGACACACAGTGGTGATGTTGATTCGATGCACACAGCAGTGATGGCCACTTATCATCACATCGTCCAATGATGATGTGGCAAACCACACTCTGTGCCCACCTGGCCCAAATTACTGGTGCAAACAAAATGCGGCAATGGTCAAGAGGGAGCCCATTCCCAAACATTGATGAAAGCTGCCTCCACATGTCTGCCTTACTTCCCAAGCCTTACTTCCCATTTATGGGCGCTTGTCAGACAGAAAGCTGTTGCAACGATGCCAGCATGGGAAAACCCAAAACAAGAATGAATGCCTTCATTCAATGATCTGGGCACTGGCACCAAAGGAGCGACATGCTTCGCTATTCACGGTGGAGGCAGCTGTGGCAGAAGCAGTGCTCAAGCTCAACACAGGTAATGAAAGGGCATCAGAAGACATTATGAAAGAGCTGAGCCTAAACCCCAGCTGGCAAAGCCGCAGCCGTATGGCTGAAAAGGATCAACGGCACACGGCAGCATCAGCCAAGAAGCAACAAGCAACGGAGAACATGCACCAGTCCCCGAAAAAGCGCCACACAGGCACTCGGTCAAAAGGACTACATGCCCGGTGCATACTGAACATTTTCAACTGCAGTTATGTAAATGAATGAGTTTTGTTTGTTTTTCTCAGTTTTCTGAAAACATGCTTTTTGGTGACTTTACTAGTTAGTCGGGTTGATATCTCGCAATCTAGAACAGCTAGAGCAATAATTTTTTTTCTTTAAGGGGAGACTCTGGTGTTCTAAAAAAATTTTCTGTTTATTATCATATTCAAATGAAATTTTCAGGCAATGTATCTTTTAAGCTGCTGAGAAGACATATGCAATCCATTTTCTTTTATCTCGAGTAGTTTTAGAGATATTGAATAAATAATGAATCATTGAATTGCCCAATTATTCTGCAATTTAATCATTAAACATCCTTGAACACTTTATATGGACATAGTCTAGAATAATCAAGGATCACAACTATACTATCACTATAATTTTAGCTCTATTTTTATAAAAGTTATTGCCATATGTAATATAATGGTTGGGAACATGAGAATTTTTATGAGATTTATCAGCACATAAAAAATTTTCTTTTGACTAAATATAAATTTTAGTTGTCTTATTGTGTATAGGAACTCGTAAGCTGTCAATTGCAACAAGAATCGTTGAAATCTGATCACTAGATCAAAAGATACTGTGGGCAACAGTATAGCACATAGGCAAAAAACTGATTTTGAGAAAACACAAAAAGTCTGAAGACTATATATAGGTTTAATTCTTGCCAAAAAAGCAACAGATGGGAGTCCTTTTTGTTCTAGAAGCCACCAGGCTTATAATCACCATCACTCTCTTTCACACTCTTCTTCATGGCATTCTTGAAGTCTTCTGCTCTGGTATGCTTTTTGTCACATGCCGCTAGCCGCTGCTGGTCCTTTTCCAGACATCTTTCAACATCTGTGTTGCCTTGGTTCAAATGCAGCTCTTTCAAAATGGCCTCAGAAGCACGTTTCTTTCCAGCATTGAACCGAGCAACCCCGCTTTTGCAACAGCAGTTTCGACTGTGAAGAGCGAGGCGTGCTTGGTTTTTGGTACAAGCGACCAGATCACTGAATGGAGGCTCTCATTCGAGTTTTGAGTTTTGCCTTTTTGGCAGCGCTCCAACAGCTTTCGATCTGAGAGGCGAGTGTACACTGGAAGGAGCGCTTCTGCAACATATTCCGGGAGGTCGTACCGATGCTTAGGAGGAGCCTGCTGCCTTGCCACTGCCTTGTTGTGGGCACACCATGAGTCTTCTCCCTTTGGGCACCGTGAATGTTGTGGCTTTGCATCAGTAGAAGTCACATGATAGTAAGTGGCACACCAGGCAAACATCTCATCGATGTTTGCCTGGTGTGCCTTGAGTGCCCAACCATAATAATTTGTAAGCTTCGTTACAAGCTCAGCAGTGAGCTTTCCTTTGCCACCGAGGCTTGGCCGACCTTCCCCCTTGCTCTTCTGCAGGAGGTGTCTCAGTGCAGCACCCATCCTTTTATGTATATGATTTATGCAATCCTCCTTTTCGATAGCCACGAAGCCATACACTTGCTCCTCCTGAAGGCTGTTGAAAGCGCGCCTATCGCCATCGCACAACATCGTTGTGTAGCGGAACCCATGCTTTTCGAGGGACCCGCGAAACAGAATTTTGGCAGCCTCCACCTCCATCTGGCCAGGCTTGCTCGAAGAGTTTTTTGGCACTTGTGCCGAGCTCGCCACTCACTGTATCGAGGGTCGTCGTCCTTGGGGCCAATCTCGCAACCCAAACAGAAGTTCGAGAGAACTTTGAAGTCCAACACATAGCCCGAAAACAGTTCTATTACAGTTCCCACACAAATGTGTGACAAGTGGCCACGAGTTAGCCAAGTCCCGTCGTAGGGAACTGCGATATTGTCGGGGTTCCCGAAATTCAGTTCAAAATAGATGGCCTTCACAGCTGTTGCGCACTCGCTCATAACACCCGCGGATGCGTTCATCGCGGCAGGGTTCATCTTGGTTTTGACGTAGTCTTGGTACGTTTTGTTGTGCATTCCACGACGAGACACATTCAGGGCCGAAAAAATGTCGTTTAGCACGGTCTGCCCATTTCCCGTGCTCATAACTGCACGAGCCGCAAGCACATTTACTTCGAAAGGGTTGCAGGTCGCATTCCCCCCTGCTCTCGGCGAGCTCCATCCGGCGCTGACATCTCCGCAGACGGCACAGTTCACCACTATTCTAACTGCCAATCCGTACTCACGGTCGCCCCGTGAAACGTTCAATGGGCCAGAGCAGAATTCGCATTTCGCGCACCGAAGCAGTTGGTTCAGCAGCGGTAGGCTTAGCAGCGTGAACTCGGTGCCGGACCCCGCCGCTTCCGGGGAATCTCCGATAAGCGACCGCTTTCGGCGGGTAGCTGATAACGAAGACAGCTTCTGTCGTTGCTCTTCCACGCGATGCTCAATTGCCACTTTTTCCGCATTCTATCACAAAATGCGTATCGACGCGCGTTGTCCTCGTGTCGTCGGCCACAGGCATCGCTTGCGCGGCTGCAGCTTCGGTGGATATCGTACACTCGCTGGCGCATGTCGCGGAGCTCGTCGCCGTCGATTCACTCGACGCTGCTTCAGCTATCCGAGACCGACGCTTGCGTTTTTCGCCGTAGGCATGAGCTGTCGGGAATTTGCGTCGCCCGCCAGCCATCGTTGCGTCCGAACAATTTGTGACAAGGAGTCGCGCATTGTTGCACACAGTCGGGCAGACGAAATTTCGGTCGTCCAATCGGAGAGCAGGATTTGCCCCACGTGGTATAAACGCGCCAATGCCGTGCGAGTATTCCCTCCTTTTCGGTGGCGTGTAGCTCCCTAGTCGCCAGACTTAGAGTTGTTTTCTCGCTAAAACCGGATTGCTGAAGCATTTAGCTTTCGAATGATTCCAAAATGGCCGTGCTGCTGCTAACGGTTACCGCAGACGACGGCATTGAAATTGCCCGTTTTGGGAGGGCGTTTTCGAGCGAGAGTGATCATGAAGATCTCTTTAGAACGCAATAGCAAAATAAATACTAATCGGAACGCGTTAATATTCCAGCAATAGATTCTTTTGGACGTCGAGATTTCTAAAAAAAATATTTTAAAAAATTGATTTTTTGGCAATTTTTTGCTCTAAAAGACCCGTGTCTCCCCTTAACATAAAGCCCAATCTGTGTATTACAAGGTGCTGAGAGCAGTATTTCCATTTGCTGCCCATATAAATTTAAAAGGCATTAAATTTCTTTGTATGTGATAGCCATGACATGACTCCTCAACTTTCATCATCTGTAGAATCACTAGTTTTTCTTTAATTTGAAATCTGCTAGCAGCATTGCACTTATTGCTGATTGCACTGCCTAGCTATGTAATAATATATACTTTTTGATAAGCACTTTCTTTTCTATTGTCTTCGAAAACAATAGAGTGGTAGCATTATGTATCTTCTAAATTAATTGACCTAGAATAAAATTTCTGCACATTTGAAATCAGCAGAAAAAACTATTTAAGCATGTATATTTCCATCATGATTGGTCTACAAATACAGAAAATATCTCCACACACCATGTCCCCCCTTAAAGAAAGTATAAATGGCTCTTTTCACAGCCACATAAACGATGCGTTCACTGAATTGAAATAAGAATCCTGTACTTGTGCATTGCATTTCTTCACCTGTGCAAAATACCTATTGAAAAGGTGCGTTTTCTCTTGCATTCGTTTTTCAGGACTGCCCAATTTTACGGTTGTTTTTGCAGTCCTTGAAGGTCCGGGAAATCGGACGTCGACGGTATATATAGACATCTATGAGAGGGTAAATGAGAGTCAAAAAATACTATTAGAGCCTGTCCTGCACTGAAAAGTGCTTACATTAAACGTCGCTTGAGCTGTACTACAAAAGACAGAGTAGTCAAAATTTTAAGCTTGAAGATACAGTAGAGCCTCAGAATTGTAATGATTCGAGCCTGCTAGTGGTTGTTCCTCTGACAAAGTTTGTAGCGCGAAAACAGACGAAAAAAAAAAAAGAGACAAGAGCCGACATACGTCTGATTGTAAGTCATCTCTTTTCTTTTCTGTCCGGGTTGGAAATTTATCTCCTCCTCCAATCTGGTGATCAGTTCTATTAATGTGGCATTGCATATAATACCCATGTATACTTGAGTTGGATAAGGGCGGGAGAAGTTGAAGACAGTGTTGCGCATGCTCCATGCCTCAAGAGGTGCAGTGGCTGGTTGTATAGGTGGCAAGCACTTCCTTTACAGACAAGACTCCCAACTCAGTTGATGGCGGTTAAGGGGGGACACTGGTCTTAGAAGGCCAAAAATCGCAAAAATATCGGCTTTATGAAGCTGACATTTTCAGAATCTGTACCTATTTTTGCACCTGTCTGAGAAGTTTCTAGCTTCTCGCGTCATTATTTTTTGCGCAAAATTAATTTATAACATCCCTGTGAGATGAATGTGAGTGCAAATTAACGCTAAAATTGCGCTTTTTCCGCACCAAACTGTTGCCGTTACGCATGAGCTATCGTGTTCATCTTGGTCTCGTTGGGAGGGGTCGTTCTCCATCTTCAATTTCCCGCCACCGCTGGCTCGCCTTGCTCATTGGTTTTTTAGCAAAAACGCGCCATCGAGAAGCACTAGCGCGCGATTCAATTGGCTGCTTGGGGCACGTGACAAAACCTAAGCACCCGATTGGCCAAGGGGCGCTTTCGGCGTCTGCTTCACCATCGTGACGCGCACGGACATGCACCATTTTGTCATGGTGCTACTAACTGCCTGTGGCAATAAAGAAGTTACGTGCTACAGTAATTTGTGAAGCGGGTGTGGCGGTAGTTCATTTGCTGTGAACTAAAGAAAGAGCCCAGCTATGGTTCAGGACAACGAGGATAACTAACTCGAGACGGTCAACGGCGGTCGCCGAGTCACCGGTGTAGGCCTAACTTACGTACGAGCCCGTTGGTTGCCGACAACATTACTGAGAACGGCTGTGTTTTGCAGCCTCATCAGTTAGAGGACGGCAAGTAAAAAGCAGAAGTAAAGCTACAAGACATATAAATCTTTGTAGTGACGAAACGGAAGATCAGTCTTATCGCTAAACGCGCTGATGCCGCAGCCCCCCTTAAGACCACAGATTTTGACCACTTTCTTTTGCTTGTTCGATAAAAGTGGACCTAAGACAGCTAGAGCTGTAATTGTTTTTGCACAATGTAGCTAAATGTGCACAAAAAAAATAATGCTGAGAGCCTACTTTTAATGGGCCGCTTCTTTTTTTATTTTATTATAAAAATTTTTGTTTTCGTTTACATGCAATGAACTTTAATGTGCTGTAATTTGAGAAGTACTCGTTCAATTTTCGATCAGCTTGCAGCGTTGCATTCCTTAGGCTTTCTAGCATTTATTTATATGTCAATGGCTATGTAATTATAAGTACATACATTTCCACAGTTAAAAATGTCAGAATTCTTTGTTTTCTTCATTTTCTCGAAATGGCAGATTTGTACACCCTGCATGAAAATTCCTTCAATATATCAGAAACTATTACAGATAGCAGAATATTTTTTTTGCAGCATGAAGCTATATGTTTGGAGCACACAACATAGGAAGCAGATTTTGATTTCTCTTCATGCAAGTTTTTTAAACTAGTCCTTTGTATGACCACACAATGGCCACATTCAGAGCTGTGAAGTTTAGTGTACTGTTAAGTAAAAACTAATGACCCAATCAAAAAAGTGCTTCCTATGTTGTATGTCTTATGCTTTCTACTGTCAATCTCTATGTCATTTATAAATTTTTGACTGGTGGTTATTTTTCTATTGTGGTAAGAACAATAAAAATTGTTATCTTGATTATTTAATTAACTAATGAAGCTACAGAAAAAATCACTGCATTTTTAGAATCATGAGAACAACCTAAGTAAGCATGCCAACTTTTGTCACATTTAGTTAAAATATAAATGAGAGAGCCCTAAGACCCATGTCCCCCCCTTAACTCACCTGCGTATGCTCACACTGGCAACAAGTTTAGACTCCTCCTCTAGTCCATCCATGCAGACCTGCAAATGCACCAACACCGAGATGCATATTCACCAGATGTAGCATTTCAACCTAACAATGCAAAAAAATTTGAACTGATTATTAAAGTGCTATTCTTTTTAAAAGTCAGAAAAGGGTCTCCTTGTATTACAGTCGAGCCCACATATAACAGCTCCACTTCAAGTGAACTTTAGCTCGAAATGAAAGATACTCGCATGATTGTGGAAACATACATTATTTCAATGGCACAAAATAGCACTTACAACGAATGTCTCTGAGCGTCGCCGATCGGTTACACTGAATGGAGTTGCGCTCCGGTCGCTTCCAGGGATGCCACTTTCGACCACCAATAAGCCATAAGCGTGGTGCCCATAGGTCCTTACTGTTACACGCCGACCCTGCCTTTGCAGGCCTCTAGTAGTCGCTCTCCCTGACAGTTTTTTGTTACGCATCCCCTCTGTGTTTTGTCCACCTGCTACACTGGGCACCCAGCATCACCAGACAAGGCCAGTGCTTTCACACTGCTACCGATCCTTCAAAGACCGGTCGGCCAACTTGCCACTTCGGGTGTCCCTGTATTCAGCTGTGGAGATGCTGAAGGCTTCGTGCGTGGCTGCGATGGCTACATGTGTGCGAAACTGTTTTCGTGAGGCTGGCTTCATCAATGTCGGACCCGATGCCGAGCCTGAAGCTTCAGAACAAGACCACTCTGGCGGTGATTTATGGCAGTGCATCGACTCTGCCATGGGAGGGTACGTGGGATATCTGCTGCGATGATGTTATTACAGCCGATAACGATGCCGACACTGCGAAACTGTGCAGAGATGAGAGCATTGTGAATGTAGTGCACGGCAAGAGCAATTTGGAGAAATCGGATGGCGAGGCTGACAAAACTTGGGAGCCATTATGGCTACATTAATGGTCTCAGGCAGCTTGTATATGCCACGTGCCTTGGCGAAGGGCATGCTGCTGCTTTAAATAAACTCAAGATCATCCTTATCACTTCTGCTATATTGGGGAAAAAATTTTGTCTTTTTATTGGGAACTTCTTTTAAAGATGTGTTTCATTTACTCCGAACTTCAGGATACAGTGAACTGATGCCGTGTCACGCTCAGGTTTTTTTATAAGCGGGCTCGACTGTATACAGTTAAACTCCTCAACAACAAAGGCAGTGAAAGTGGTCAGCAGCAGAAAGATGAGATATAGAAGCGATGGTGAGCTGCTGTTCACATAGTTTCTAACAATTATTGTGAGAAATTGGTTGCCTGCATACAGTGGTAAGAAATGACTAGTGCATCCATTTTTCTGACTACAGTCGCCTGCAAATACTTTCAGCAGCCAATGAGGCTAGACACGACCTCTGAGATTGCACCAGTGCAAGCAACAAACCATCGGGGGTCACAAGGTGTCCAACACAAGTCGGTTCAGTAAGGCTGCTCGCGCTTCACCTCATCAAAGTGAGCTGGATTGGTGGACTAGTCTGCACATCAAGTTGTACACCGCATGCTGCTCGTTAACAATGAATATTTTTAGAGTCGTATCTTATTTTGACATGGTTAACCTTTTATCAGTTTCGTGGCAACATGGGCTAACCAAAAAACATATGCAAAAGGCCGTCGCATTAGAACAGTATGCAGCCATCAAATAAGCTTTCTCAGGGTGCTGAAGCCGTAGGTTTTGGCAAGTTTAATAGAATTTTATCGCAGACTTAGCTCTACAGCATTACCGTGAGCTGTAACATTCTTTGCATGTTTACAGCTTTGCACCTTATTGCAAAGACACTGCAATAGAGGGAAATCAAGGGCATAACAATATAATAGATAGAACTAACTGGTAAGCTTGAGTGAATAGTGGAATGCTTTGAATATTCAAACAAATATTACAGTATTCAAATTCGCTTTGGCTCGAATTTCAGTTGTTGAATATTTTGATGTATTTGAAATGAAAGTATCATTTGCCCGCATGTCCGCGCATAACCCCCTGTAAAGGTGGTTTCACTGCAATACAGAGGTGCTAAGCCCTGAAAGCACCTGTCCAAGGCAAATCTGCCCTGCCGCAACTACCCACTTCAAGGTAAAAAGGAAACTCGGGTGCATTTTCGACCATACTGTGATAATGTTGTTTTTAAATAGTATTGACAGTACTGCAAAAGCAAGGGTGGTTCATTTTGCCCTGGCAAGTGTCAAAAATTTTAATTACGCAATAAACGACGAGTCAAAACCGAAACAGAGGGCTGCTCCTTCATTCATGGTATCGAATGACGTCACGAGATCCGCACACCGCATTATGGCTGGGCAGGGTGTAAACATGGCTCATGTGCCTCTCCCGACGTGCAAAAAGCAAGCTGACGATGTCGTCCAACGTGTAATCCAGCTGTGCCAGCTCATCTGAACTTACCAGTGACAAGTTCAGCGATGACTGCGGCTGCTATCTGAGTGCGGAAGCATCGCTTTCTGATTTCGGCCTGCTGGCACGTGAAGCATCTGACATGCACTGAATAGATTTCTTCGTTGCTCAATATAGTAAGACCCGACATCAATGACGACTAACATGCTGTGTGCAGCTGACAAAACTGAATGGCGCTTGCGTTGTCGCCTCGTAGAAGAAACCGCACCTTGCAACCGTTTGTTGGGAAAGGCGGGTTTTTCGAAAAAGAGTAGGCCCTTATGTCACATATACAGTGTGGTCCACAATTCCAAGCCTGATCGAAGAATCTGCTACCAATTTTAAAATTTGTTTTCTAAAGAACTAAACGACTTACGGTTGTATAATTCGGCACATATCACCACAGCACCGACGAGAACATGTGTTCAAAGGTTTATTGAAATCGGTGAATATCGAAAAAATGCCGGAGTTTCCCTTTGAATGAACATATACCCACACATCAATTCATCATTTTAAAATTTTAAAAGCTTATTATGCTGGCATATATGCTGAAAGTACAGTCATTTCTAAAACGTAACATAATTTAATCATATCCTGCTACTATTCAGTGTTCTTTCCACTTTCTTTTCAACCAAAACGTGAAGAAAAAACAATAGCGTTTGCAGAAGCCTTGTTTAAATTTTTAATAATTAATATGCAGGCTAGTTAGGTCATTGCAAATATGTCCATTTGTCTTTATAATATGTGATATATATACTGTTCGAATTTGATTAAAAATTAATGAACCAATATTGCTAACTACTTCGAGCCTAATATACACTAAAGTGGAACCCCTTTATAGGAGACAAGCACTGGAGAGCGATTCCAGTCTTTTATATGAGATGCCTCTTATAATCAAGGTACGACATATGTATTTTCTCATGAATCCCTATTTTACTGCAGTCTAACAGGCGCCTCTTAACCCAATTGTGTGTTACATCAGTGTCTCTTATGGGGTTTGACTGTATTCGCACAAGCCTACTAACTTTGGATCTCTCATCAACATTGTCATGACAAGGCTCAAGGGTAGACAACTGGTAGACCGAACTTATCAGCCTAGAAAAAACACAGCACTGAGGAACTTAAGAACAGGTCTATACTGCACTAGGCAGGGCAATCAAATTGGGAAGTTTCTACGCATCGAATCGAGTTGACCAGTGCAAGATTTGTAACCAGAAGTTGTCAGGCGAAGCCTTCTTTCTAAAAGAGCGCACAGAGATGCCAGTGGTGATCACTCACCCGTGCTAGAAGGGCGGCATCTTGGCCATCACCACGCCCTTCGTACACTTCAAGCATGGCACTGCTCTCGCCTTCCGCCCGAGCCACCGGCTGCTGCCACCGCGCAGGCACTGGAGTTCCTTGGCCTAGCACCTCAGTGAGTGACCCTTCTGCACCAGCCTGAAAAACATCGACACCGCAAACAAGACCGCTGAGATGGAAACTCACTGCTATTGCTGAACTTGAGATCACCAGATGATAACGGACGGGTCAGTAGTGAAGCTCAATAGATAAGAGTAAATAAATAAGGATGGGCAAGTACAGAATGCACAGTGCTGTCGAAGTGATTTTTCTTCTTCTTTTCCTTTTTTGCATGAAGAGAGGGGTGAGTCCCCGACCCCCAAATTTAAAAATGTAGCATGCGCGTCCAGTAGAATCTCGGTGATATGAACCTTACGAGAGAGTAAAAATGTTTGCATTACGCAAAATTTCGTGTCGCCAAAGGCCTATCAAAATACATTTCGAACCACACTACACACAAAAAACATTTACTGCCTTCAAAAAAACTTATGCACAGTGCAGACCACTTGCAATGTAACCGCTCATGGTACAGGACCGGCTACAATGCGGTCTTTTTTTACTCCCGTTCGTGCACTTGTAAAATCCATATACCATATATACTCGCATAATGATCGCACCCCCAAATTTTGTCGTCAAAATTTGATTTTTTCCTCCCTCGCATAGTGATCACACCCCGAGCTTGCCGCTTCGATATGTCGTGTGCCAAGTCTAGTCGATGATCATTGCATTGATCATCTGTCGAATGTTGCATTAATTAGTAACTCTTCGAAGACTTGCCCAGTGAACTGTATGCACCAGGCATATTGATGATTTTTTTTATTGCAATAAAGGCAAATGCTGCACTTTGCAATACATGCTCGACATGTTTTTTTTATGTCAGTGGCAGCTGAACGCGCTCATCTCTGTATCAGTTCTCTGAAAGGAGGCATCACTATGCTGATGCCGCAAATTTACCGATTTAACAGGGCAGACTGGTCTTCGGGACCAAAAAAGTGACAAAAAAAAAATTCATTTTTTAAAATTGACATACTTGGTTTCTGCAAGTATTTTTCTATATCTCTGCCAATTTTGACACACCAGAAAGTGGTGATTCTTTTGTAATGTCATTCGAACTCTCTAGATTCTTGGTGCTGTCAACATGCAGAACCTGCAAAAAAATGAGGAACCGACTTCAAGGCTTCTTAATAATTTGCCGGGACCTATGTTAGAAGCTCTGCAATGAATTTACGAGCACCTTTATGAGGATTGCAAAACATGCGCACCACAATTGTTGCTTCTTGAATAAGCCGTTTTTCCCCGTTTTTTTTTTTTTCATTATTCTAAAAAAAAAAGTAAATTTACCACTGTTCAATTTTGAGGCCTCAATATCTCTGCAGCTAGGTCGGGTTCAACAATAATTCTTCTTGCAATGGAAGCCTGTATGTGTGCAGAATGCAAGTATGGGAGCAAAATTTAGAGCACAAGCCTTTTTAATTAATTACTCATCAAAACTGTAACACAACTCCCACTGCTTTTGAAAATGGATAGTTCATTTTGCTGCAAGATAAAGAAAGGCCCAAAAACAAAAAACTCTTGCATACTTTCAATATATAGTCATTAGTCTATGTAGGTATATCTTAAATATCATTTTTTGTTAAGCCTTTTTTTTCCATGCCAGCCTTAAACAATAGGAGGTGAACTTAATTTATCTCAGGAACAAGATGAGTGACCGGAAAACTACCGTATTTAGTCGCGTAATCCTCGCACTCGCATAATTCTCGCACCGCCCACATCGCCCAACAAAAATATGATTTCTTTTTTTCCTCGAGTAATTATCGCACCCCCAAAAACTGCTGCAATAATGTAGTCTGCTCATTCAAACCACTGATGATGATAGCACACACCATCTGGTGCCATCTCTTATGCATCAAGAGTTCTATTATTGCACGGAGATTCAATTCAATTCAAGCCAAGCCAAAGTGGCAAGTGCTCGTTGCGGCGTGTTTTGTATGTTGTGTCGGTAATCTTGTCACGTTATGAGGCGATACCGAAGCTACACGGCTAATTTCAAGCTGAAAGTGATAGATTTTGCCCTAAACAACGGCAACAGGGCCTCCGGTAGGCCCTTCGGAGTCTACGAGTTTTGTGTTCGCTACTGATGACGGCAGCTGAAAGCCACCAAGACGCGTTGGGCCTTCCGTGTGCCTAAAATGGGGATTGATGGTAAACCTAATTTCTTCTGAAGGAAACTGCAGATGATTTTTTGTTAGATAGCCATTAACCCAATACTGACGTCCTACGCTTACCTTTTGAGGGCTCCTGTAAAGCGACAAACGTTACCGCTACGCCCACAACGCCCACAAGCTTTGCGTTTGGTATTTTGAGGGGGGACGCGGCACTTCGGGACCGAAAATCAGCCAAAAAATCGAGTTTTCGCGGACCTTCTTTTCGCGTTCCCGACATCATTGCGCACCTATTTACAAAATTTCATAGCCGAATACCATCAACTTTTATCGTTATTCAACTTTAAAAAAACGAAAACGGGCGTCCTGCCCTTTAAATTGAGGGCGAATAGCGCAGGTTTCGGCTCTACGATACGCGGGAACTACGCGCTCGATCGGCGCCATTTTGGTCTTGTTTGAAAGAACGCGTTTTCAGCTGTTTTTTTTATTCAGTAAGCAACATTGAGCGTTTCCCCGGCTCGAAAAACGGGGCCTCAAAGACGAAGAGCCGCGCTCACTGCCATTGGCTAAACGGCGCACGTGACTGAAATGGCGCTTTCCAGTTGGCTGGAAGCTCGCGGCTTGCGCCTGCATACGCGACCCGACGCCATTTTGAAAGGGTTACCGCTGTGACGCCTCGAAATCGGCAGAGCACTCTGAAGCTTCTGATCGTATCGCCATGCCTGGAAACGCAAAAAAGTATCGGACCGTGCACGCATTTGGTCGCAGGAAACGCAAAGGTCGTGGGAGAAAGTCTACGAAGTCATCAGAGCCCTTGGTTGACTCCGACGAACGATGTGTCGACGCTCCGCGGCCGTTCAGCGATGGTGCGACCGAGCGCGTTGCCTCCGACGACGATGACGGTGAAGCGAACTCCGGACGACTACGAATCGACGCCAAGGTGGTGACAAACGCCGAAGTTGAAGAAAATCATGCCCGGGAGAAAGCGACGCTCGACCGGCTTTCATCGGCGCCAGCAACTGCACGGAAAATTGACTTTTTCACCGCGAGTTGTAGCGAGGCAACCGCACAGGACTCGGACCACGCTGCTCCTTATCTGCTTATGCATCTAGATATCAAGTGAGGCCTGGGAGAGAATCCTCACGACCACAAGCCTGGACACCCAGCTCCGGGCCATCAAACGCGCTGACGAGGTGGCGACCAGGCATGGCCTGACAGCCCTCGCCACTTAGGAAACCGTCAGCTGCCTTAATAAAGTTGTTTACTACTACTACTACTCTGAAAACTGTGAAGCTTTTCATCGTACTCCTCCGCAAAACTTTTCGCATATGCATGTACCCCTTCGGAGGGAAAAGCCTTTCCTCTTCATAAAGTTAGTTAGCCAGCACCTGCTCGCTTTAAACTGGCTCCGCATTAGACCTTTTTCTAAGACCAATTGCATAGCCCGCACTTGGAGCAGTTCTGTCGTCACGGGCCACTGTGCCGCTCGCTGCTCAAGCACATACTCGCCAAGCAGCTCTTTAATTTGCGGAAACCGACCCTGCTGTGGTCCACTGAAGCCTTTGCGTGAAGCTTTGCTGTCGACAATCTTCTGCTTTTGTTTCCGCCGGTCCCGCACGCACGTTTCGGGAACTCCGAACGACCGCGATGCGGCCCGATTTCCGTCCGTTTCTGCACACGCGATGACTTTTTTTTTAAAAGCGGCATCGTGGTGCACTCGAGTTTTTGGAGTCAGCCCTTCCACGCCGTCGATGCTAATGCACTTCTAGATGAACTCCTCAGCACACGTACGAAGTGCCGCACATGGGAAACACATAGGCAGAAATGGCCGACGTGCCATGCCGACGCACATAGGGGGCGGCCATTTTGAATTTGCCGATGGCAATAGATTGACCGTAATTTTTTTGTTCGTACTCGATTCTAACGCGCATGCGATTTATGAACTGGCTTAACCGGAAAAAAGGTGCGCGTTAGATTCGAGTAATTACGGTACATTGATGGCCTCATCCACAGTGGTTGTCAGAAATGTTGACCACAGTCCTGACAGCAAGCACTGGCCGTGCATGTACTACGAATGCTTTCAGCAAGCGCTTACCGTAATTACTCGAATCTAACGCGCACCTTTTTTTCCGGTTAAGCGAGTTCATAAATCGCATGCGCGTTAAAATCGAGTACGAACAAAAAAATTACGGTTAATCTATTGCCATCGCAAATCCAAAATGGCCGCCCCCTACGTGCGTTGGCATGGTGCGTCGGCTATTTCTGCCTATGCGTTTACCATGTGCGGTACTTCGTACGTGTGCTGAGGAGTTCGTCATCTAGTAGTGCATTAGCATCGACGACTTGGAAGGGCCGACTCCAAAAACTCGAGTGCACCACGATGCCGCTTTTAAAAGAAAAGTCATCGCGTGTGCAGAAACGGACGGAAATCGGGCCGCATCGTGGTCCTTCTCGAAACGTGCGTGCGGGACCGGCGGAAACAAAAGCAGAAGATTGTCGACAGCAAAGCTTCACGCAAAGGCTTCAGTGAACCGCAGCAGGGTCGGTTTCCGCAAATTGAAGAGCTGCTTCGCGAGTATGTGCTTGAGGAGCGAGTGGCACAGCGGCCCATGACGACAGAACTGCTCCAAGTGCGGGCTATGCAATTAGTCTTAGAAAAAAGTCTAATGCGGAGCCTGTTTAAAGCGAGCAGGTGCTGGCTAATTAACTATATGAAGAGGAAAGGCTCTTCCCTCCGAAGGGGAACATGCATATGCGAAAACTTTTGCGGAGAAGTACGATGAAAAGCTTTACAGTTTTCAGAGGTTCGTCCTAAACTTGCGGCGCAACAACGGCTACCTGCTTGGGCAAATCTGGAATGCCGATCAGACGCCTCTTTACTTCGACATGCCTGGCACCACAACTGTCGAGAAGGGGGCGAAGCAAGTTCGCGTGCTGACATCGGTCCACGGTAAAACTACAGTGACGGCAATGCTCTGTTACACGTCAGATGGGCACAAGCTTCGCCCGTACCTCATATTTAAATGGAAGACAATCCCGAAAGGAATCGTTTTTTCGAGTGGTGTGATCGTGCGGGCCAGCAAAAAAAAATGGGTGCGCGTTGCAATCGATGTCTTACGTTTTTTTTTTTTTTTTCGCGGTGGAAATCGGGTGCGCGTTACAATCGAGGGCGCGGTAGAATCGAGTAAATACGGTATGTTGGGTGTTGCTCGGTTGTTTCGGTAACGAAGTTTATATACCCTGTCGTGACCCCGAAACGTGGTCGAATCATTCAAATTATAGCCCACTGGACCAAATGGCATTCGGCCACGGTATTTCATAATTTCGTATCAGCCGGGTTCACATCACCAAGATCCTACAGCATATTCATGCACACACAAAAATACACACATGAACATACATAAAGGATGATTGCACCCTCCCTGAAAAGAAATAAATATATATTTCTGGTGTAACGTTTAACACAGATTGCCATAAGTGTTGAAGCAGCAAACAAAGTTCTAATGTAATGCCCACAGAAGGCAGCAGCATGCTCCATCTCGTGAGCTCACCTTGACGTAGACGCTGTGGGCGAGAGCTGGAACTTGCACGAGAGGAGGTACGTCTCTGACCGCCTCGCCCCGAGAGGAGAGAAGCGCTGCCTGCAATGGATGTGATAGAACCGTGTGGGATGTCACAAACCGATCTTTACACACAGTGTGAAGGAAATGATGAAAGATGAAACACAATAAGCCCCTCCCCGGCGCAAAGCACGCGTAGGAGATAAGCGCACATCGCGGTGAGCTGAACGCCGAGCGTGCTCAATGTGCCATCTGGCTGGTAATGCCGAAAACACGCTATATCCCCCGAGATCGGCAGTGCCAGCAATAAGTGGTAGACATAAATAGCTTGCCGTTTGAACACTGAAAGAGGTGCTCCTTCTTGGCTCAGTACTTAGCACTTTTAAGCATGGATATTAAAGTCGCTTTACTGTCTATGACAACTCTCCAATCAGCAGTCTTTGTGCCTAACTTTTCTACATGCAACTTAACGTATCCATATGACATAGTCACTGTGCTAATCCCCCCCCCCCCCCCCAAACTGCCTAGTGCATGTAGCGGATTGCGGAGCTTTACTGAGCCTAGAAAATGTGACTAAGTTTTAAACCAGGGTGTCACATTAAGGGTGCGTACTGTGCTAGTAAATGTGGTAGATTCCACAAAGACTCTTCACACATGCTGCTACACTTTTTTTTTCTGTATTTTCTCCAGAATTACTGTGATGCTGCTCACAGAATGTGGCAGTCTTAGTACACGCAAAGCTCAATATGCAGTAGATGTGAAAAATTCTAACGTGGTAAGTCCACGTTTCTTCTACCTTCATAGAATTTTTTATTACAGTCGATTTTGGATCTATAAAACTCGAAAAGAATTGCGAAATAATTTGATATATATAATTCGAAATACAAAATATGCATAGTTATGGCCTACATTAAATCAGGACTCAAAAATCGTTGCAAGCACTAACATAACGATTCGCTCACAGTATAATGAAGAACAAGGTGTGAACTGCAAGTTACCGCACTTTGTTTCACATTAAAATAGTTCCTAAACTCATTTTGCTTCTTGCACACTGTCAAGTTCTGGTCATTCTCAATATCACTGAAGCTTTTCAAATAAGCGAATTCAGCTGCTTCGGCCACAACAACGTTGATAGATGCAGAACGCCGATGCAAGCTTTGTAACGCTGCAAAAGGTTGGTTAGCAGTGGCAGTGAATGCGTTGCCATACATATTCGTAACTGCACGAGATCACTTCCTCGGCAATGGCGGCCATGCTCTCAGCATCGATGCAGTCAGAAACAGCTACGTCGTCATCTGCACCATTAAGTCGCTCACTGCCCGAGATGGAGCGTCTACTGTAGTATTTTATGTTCAGTATTTGCACAAAGTTCATGAACAACTCACCTGCATGGCCGCACCCAAGGCAATCACTTCATCGGGGCTGTGGGTGTCGAGTAGCTGTGACGTAGGAAAACGAGACGCCAGGAGGCTGCGCAGTCGGCGCACTTTGGTCGAGCCACCACACAGAACCACCTTGTTGACGAAAGAAGAGAGATACAGAAGACAAAGGATACATGCTCAGACAAATATTACGTCACACAATTTGCTCAAGACGAAACGAAGGTGAAAGCCATTTTTTTTAAAAGCTTCTCAAAGCCATTTTTTTAAAGCTTCTCAAGTCGATTGTAATTATTAAATTGAAGGCTTCTGAAAGTTTCTGCACCAAACATGGCTCGGCACTGCCACTGTCACCCCTGACCAAGCAATGACGCCTTGTGACGATATCATCTTACGTCATGCAACGTGACATTACTACGGTGCCACAAATTTTAGCCTCACCTTATGATGCCATGAAAATGCAAAGAATATTGCCATGTGATGACACTTTTCGCATCACTCGTGCTGACACCACCGGCATTCACTTTTCATGCTTGACAAAAGCTCTAAGGCTTCTGCCTTAATAGCTATCATTGCAGACTACCGTATTTACTCGCATAATCCTCGGACTTTTTTTGGTGGAAAACCAATGCAAAGTTAGGGGGTGCGAGAATTATGCGGGGAAAACTTTCTATGAAGACGTACAGTGCAAAAAAGTAAAACGAAGTGGTCGCAAATCGGGATTCTCACACCAGCAACTAACAGCAAGCTTTGAGAAGTACTAATTAAAACTTACCTCAACATTAAAAGCACTGGTTCAACACAAGGCAAGATTTAATTGAGACACTAAAAGTGAAAGCAAATAGTTGAGAATTAGGATACAATACGCAAAGCTTGTGGGTGTCACGGCCGTAGCGGTAGCATTCGTTGGGCGACAGGAGCCCTCAAAAGGTAAGCGTAGGACGTCAGTATTGGGCTGATGGCTATTTAATAGAATCGTCTGCAGTTTCCTTCTGAAGAAATAAAGTTTACGATCAATCCCAGTTTTAGGCACACGGCAGGTCAACGAGTCTTGGTGGCTTTCAGCTGCCGTCACCAGTAGCGAACACAAAACTTGTAGACTCCGAAGGGCCTACTGGCGGGCCCTGTTGTCGTTGTTTAGCACATGATCTATTACTTTCAACTTGAAAGCAGCCGTGTAGCTTCAGTATCGCCCCATAACGTGACAAGATTACCAACACAACATAAAAAACACGCCGCAACGTGCACTTGCCACTCTGGCTTGGATCTCCATGCTAATAGTACGCTTGATGCTTAAGAGATGGTGCCAGATGACGCGTGCTATTATCATCAGTGGCTGGAACGAGCAGACGACATTATTGCGGCAGTTTTTGGGGGGGCGATTATTACTCGAGGAAAAAAAGAAATCGTATTTTTGTTGAGCGATGTGGGGGGTGCGAGAATTATGTGAGTGGGAGGATTAAGCGAGTATATACGGTATGTGGCCCATGCATGCAGTGAGCCTGGTATCTGCACTTTGGGAAATAATATAAGTTTTACCACTGAAAAATATGTGCCATGCGTCCTGGTTTGCAAAAGATTGGGGCAAATACACAACGAAAGTAAGCAAGCAACACTTGCACATGCACCGAGCCACCTTTCAGGGCTATTTCATTGTCGTGTGTTCAATTCAGTAGGCCCAACTAGGCTTGTGCGAATAGTTAATATTCGGTTCGAAGTGAATAGTAGTTTTAGTCAAATGATTTCGAATCAAATTCGAATAGTGTATATCATATATTATAAAAAAAATTGGCATATTTGTTATGACCTAACTTACCTGCACAGTATTCTTTCAAAATTGAAACAACACCTCTGAAAAAGCCATTTCTTTGGTTCAAAAGACGATGGAACAACTTAAAATAGTAGCAGGATCTGGCTTCCTGTCGAATGCAAGCAATAACCTGCAAATTATGTTCATTCTACAATTTACTACACTTAGAGCATATAAGCTGGTATAGCAAGCTTTTAAACTTTAAAAACGACGAATCAGTGTGAGGGTATGACGTTCAGCTAACCTTCAAGTAAGGCTTTGCGGCAGTGCAGATTTCCCATGCCAAGGTGTTTTTACAGCTTCGTGCATACACACACACACACACACACACATCTCCAATGCAGTGAAGCCATCCTAACAAGAGGGTTACATGCAGACTACTTCGTTTATTAGAAGTACTTCGAAGTTTTCAACAATTTAAACTAGAGTCAAAGGAAATTCGTATACTGTAGTATCAGTCCGAATATTCAAAGCATTCAAATATTCGCACAAACCTAGGCCTAACATCAACTCGGGAGCCAAAACAGCAAGTGGCACATTCCAAACTAGAGGTTCTCTCTCACCTTGTGGATGTCAGAGGCTTCGAGGCCGCCCTGTTGCAGAACCTCGTCCACAAGCTCTGTACACCGCGTCAGCAGGGAGCCCAGCAAGGATTCAAACCGTGCCCTGGTTGTAGACACCAAGCACAGAACAATAATGCAAGTAAATATTCCATATCCCTTCTCTCTTCGGTGTCAAGGTTTTCTATTCTCTTATCTCACAGTGCCATCAGCGCATCGTCCAAGCAGAAAAGCATGACCACGGACCTCTTCAAAATCCAGATTCAGTGCCTATCTTGGCTGACCAGACCAACTAGCTAATTTACCAGATGCAAGAATAAAGCTTATTTGTTCCTCACAATCCCTCTAGACTTTTCCCTAGGTGGAATTCTCAGGTAATGAACACAGCCTTTCTTAAAAGCTTGTCCATTTTGTGACCCTTCATGAAGCACCCGGTGGTGCTACCGAGTTCCTCAGATTTGGAGCAATTTTTGGAGCAGCAAAAAATTCCATTTTAGAGCTTTTTGGAGCAGGTAATTTTGCATATTAGAGCAGTTTGGAGCAGTTAACTTCACATCTTGGAGTACAGCCTAGAAGCAAGTTGCATTTATATTCAAGGACCTCAATAATTATTTTGCGGACCCAGTGAAGAGCTAGAAATTATTGGATTGATTGCAAATTTCATGGAGCCAATTATCCTAGGAGCACTCCCTATTTCACTCGCTCTTGCAAAAATATAGATGAAAACCAACATGTCAACGTGTTTTAGCAAAAATAACGGCGCCTCGCAGTTGATCATTCCCCAAAACTTGTTCAATGATTATTTTTGTCACAAAGAAACTGATGTGAGTTTGACAAAGCTGTACTTCATGAAATAACATTTTAAATACATCTATATGTGGTTATCAGCAGACAAACACTGCGAGGAACAGCAATGCCTCAACGCTAAAGACTCACACTGCCCAAAATGCATCTGCTAGGACAACTCCGAGGAGAGAGAGGTTATTTTTTTTCACGGTCGATTGTATGCTGGGCGTAACATGACATCAATTGGCTAGCCTGTCTAACTTCTTTCAACACTACCTTCCGCCCTCTGAAGCCTTTACATACCGGAGGAAGAGCATTCTCGTCATGCTTCTAGACAATCATTTGCAACTGCACTGGGTTGCCGGATGTGGAGATGGACAAACGGGTCCTTGCATCAATGACAGATTTAGAAAGCATGCTAATAGCCGAGGCAAAAGAGATCATGTGCATCTTCCTGCGCACTGTAACGCTTGCCGATGAGAACCAAGTTTTGTGCAAGAGGTGATTCTCGGTAAGAAGAGCAAACAAACAGTTAGAAAGCTCTTGGAAGCATTTTTTTATCAAAAAAAAAGAGTCTAATTGTATCAGTGAAACATCTATAATGTTGTATTCGACAGAAACGTGTTTTTTCGATAGCTTGTTGCCTTGACCATGTCGCTGTACTTTTTTTGTTGACTGTGCACACATGCAAAGAAATGTCCTCTCTTTTTTCCTGTGCGTTTTTTAGACTGTCATTAAACAGTTGATAGTTGGCGCTGCTCTTTATTCTCTCCTGCTCTTCCTGTTACAGGAAATGTGCTTTTAACCCAGTCATTTGCCCCAAGTAAGCACCCAACTTGACCAAAAACAAGTCCTTTTGGAAGACGAGCTTCACAGCGACACAGCAGTGACACGCGGGCAGCAAACTGCATGTTTCTCGCTGTGTCAGAGCGCCATGATTTACCCATTCCTTCTGGAGTTGTCAAGAAATTTAACAAAGGACAGTTTCGCAGAATTCCCGATGTATGCAAACCTTCGATTGCCAGTTGCTCCAGCAATCTGCGCACCTACACTGCTGGTGGAGTTCCTGCCTGCAACGCCTACTTTGAAAACTAAATTCGGAAGCTTCAATGATAATGTTTTCCAGCCAACACATATCCCAAACTTCGGCAAGGTGATTATTATTAAATTATTTATTTTACCAGAAATAATGGGTCACGTCATGATGTGCTGACAATTACAGAGGTAGACTTGAAAGAGCAATACTAAAAGGACAGACAAAACAACATGTATACCATAGCGTATGCAAGCACTCAAGAGGTTGAGCAGTGTTGTGGCACACCTGCTGATGTTGAGGCTGAGATCCATTCCCTCGTAGACCGACTCCGCGAAGCACTGGGCTGTCTCCAGTGTTGCCAGGACATGCTTGGCCGTCTCAGCGGCATTCCACAGCCGTGCCAGTGCCCGTCGGCTTTCACGCAGGTCAGCCCCACGGCTTTGGCTGTAAAAGTTTATTAACCTGCCTTACAATTTATACAATGTTTTGCTGGCAAAAATTCTGTCAGCTGAAAAAAGTGTCAACGAGTAATGCAATGACCCAAAGAAAACAATGTGTGATTAAAAATCTTAAAAAGTATATGAATGTGACGAAGTACATTTGGAGCAAGAAAGCGAAACAGAAACACTACACTTGTTGTTCTGTGCCTTTTACTAGCCCATTGTCTCCTGTTACACAAGTTTACGTTTGTCGTAATCAAAAACACAACTTGCCCAACATTTCAGTCTTCTAAGACAGCTAAACGATGAATTAACCAGAACACAATTATAAACAACTTGAATGCATAGAAAAGTAGGCTCTTCTTTTCTGGCGGCTTTTATCTTGTGCTAGAGAGTGGTGCCAAACAAAAAGTGCTTACAAGCAAAAAAAAAAAAAAAAAAAGAGAAAGAGAGAGAGCCCGGCTTCTTGCGCACTCACCGCTTGAACTCTTGGGCGCAGTGGTCGACGACAGCCGCAGTGAAGTCCCGGCCACCCAGGGCCGGTTTTGCGGTGGCGTGGGCCACAAGGCGGTAGGCGCCATTGCACACTGCCACTACGCTTGCACTTGCCGTCCGACCACCCAGTCGATACAGTAGGTACCGGCTGCAGCAAATGTAGAACGCAAGGTCACACGGGTGAAATTATCACAAGACCTGTCTTCAAGTTCAGGTTCAGACTGAGAAAAGATGTTGAACTAAGCAACAAAGGGGTCAGTGATGTCGCAGATGATGATGACCATACGTACGTGCCTGTGAAGTATGCACTTTCTCATTAAAAATTCTGGGTTTCTGCCACTAAAACAGCGTTTTCTTCATTCAGTCTGCAGCCGAGGCACGCTTTTATGCGATAGAGTTAAAGAGCTCGTTTTGCAGAAGTTTTGGCATCGATGTCGTTGGTTGCGAGCAAAAAATTACATTGTGCATGACCAAAAAATATAGAGAGATGCAAATAAAAAAATAAAAAATTCCGGGTCCAAGTAAAGATCGAACCCGGGTCGTTTGCACGGCAAGTGGGTGTTCTACCGCACGGACATGCGTGTGCTGGTGAACACAGTGAAATAACTTTCTCTGCTTGAAAATGCAGTGCAAGTAACTTTCATGCTTTACAAACACATGCATCTTGTATACATGCTTCCCAATAACATCATCAAATATTACAGTAATTATGCGTGGTACAAGTGCCCATTGCCATTGGGTGTCGAAACATGTGATTATCATAATGCTTTCATGGTTTAAAGCTGTTCACCCACTAACAAAGCACACACGTTACTGCTTCTATTCCCTTTAAAGCCACACAGTGGGTGCATAGCAAGTTTGAAAAGATTTTATGCACTAAGTGTTTGAAGGAAGAATGGTCTTGCAACAGTTACAGTGTTGGAAATACCGTATTCATTCAAATCTAGGCCAATGGTTTTTTTTTTTCAAATTTTTTTTACATGAAACTTCAGGGTCGGCTTAGATTCGAGGATTTTGAAAAACGCACCATTATTCATAGAGAAAAGCGGTGCACAACTAGCACGACTTAGATGGTATTATAGCCGTTAAGGGGGGACGCGGCACTTCAGGACCGAAAATCAGCCAAAAAATCGAGTTTTCGCGGACCTTCTTTTCGCGTTCCCGACATCATTGCGCACCTATTTACAAAATTTCATAGCCGAATACCATCAACTTTTATCGTTATTCAACTTTAAAAAACCGAAAACGGGCGTCCTGTCCTTTAAATTGAGGGCGAATAGCGCAGGTTTCGGCTCTACGATACGCGGGAACTACGCGCTCAATCGGCGCCATTTTGGTCTTGTTTGAAAGAACGCGTTTTCAGCTGTTTTTTTTTTATTCAGTAAGCAACATTGAGCGTTTCCCCGGCTCGAAAAACGGGGCCTCAAAGACGAAGAGCGGCGCTCACTGCCATTGGCTAAACGGCGCACGTGACTGAAATGGCGCTTTCCGGTTGGCTGGAAGCTCGCGGCTTGCGCCTGCATACGCGACCCGACGCCATTTTGAAAGGGTTACCGCTGTGACGCCTCGAAATCGGCAGAGCACTCTGAAGCTTCTGATCGTATCGCCATGCCTGGAAACGCAAAAAAGTATCGGACCGTGCACGCATTTGGTCGCAGGAAACGCAAAGGTCGTGGGAGAAAGTCTACGAAGTCATCAGAGCCCTTGG
This sequence comes from Rhipicephalus microplus, assembly GCF_043290135.1. Classification (NCBI taxonomy): domain Eukaryota; kingdom Metazoa; phylum Arthropoda; class Arachnida; order Ixodida; family Ixodidae; genus Rhipicephalus; species Rhipicephalus microplus. Next base: position 77,265,883 of record NC_134708.1, read on the forward strand.
TTGACTCCGACGAACGATGTGTCGACGCTCCGCGGCCGTTCAGCGATGGTGCGACCGAGCGCGTTGCCTCCGACGACGATGACGGTGAAGCGAACTCCGGACGACTACGAATCGACGCCAAGGTGGTGACAAACGCCGAAGTTGAAGAAAATCATGCCCGGGAGAAAGCGACGCTCGACCGGCTTTCATCGGCGCCAGCAACTGCACGGAAAATTGACTTTTTCACCGCGAGTTGTAGCGAGGCAACCGCACAGGACTCGGACCACGCTGCTCCTTATCTGCTTATGCATCTAGATATCCTAAACGCGAAAATGGGTGCCTTGTGTTGCAAAGCCTGCCACGGACCGGCTACGATCGTCAGAGGGGATCGGGACTACGGACTTGCCGTGAAAGTGCTAGTGCAGTGTGAAAGGTGCGGCGAGATCGCGAATGAATGGACTTCGCCCTGCGCGAACGGCACAAAAACGTGCAATACGTTTGAAGTAAATCTTCTCGCTTCGAGGGCGATGGTGGCTACCGGCAACGGCCAAACGAAAATTAACGATATTTTCGCAACAATGGGCATCTTACACTGGGGTATGCACCACAAGACGTTTCAGCGGCACTTGAAGAACACGCTGGCACCCGCTGCAACGCGAGCGGCTGAGTCCGCTATGAGCGAATGTGCGGAAAAGGTTTGAACAATTTATGATGACTTGTGCTTCGGCCACCGGGGCAATGTTGCCGTTAGCTACGACGGCACGTGGAAGACGCGAGGCCATTCTTTTCACGTCGGCGTGGGCACAGTTATCGAATTATTTAGTGGCTACGTGTTGGACTACGTCGTTCTTTCCAACTTTTGCCTAGGCTGCGAGGTGGGCCCAAAGCCTAGTAGTGAGGGCTATCAAGAATGGAAGGCTAACCACAAATGCCAAAAAAATACGAACAGCAAAGCGGGGCAAATGGAAGTGGAGGCGGCTCTAATTCTATTTCAGAGGTCGCTTGAACGCCATGGCCTGCGCTACACCAAGGTGTATGGTTACATTCACGTGCAGAAGGAAGACTGTATTAATCATGTACAGAAACGGATGGGCACCGCATTGAGAAACCTGGTGCAGAAACAAAAGTGCGATGGGAAAAGAGGCCTTGGTGGGAAAGGCAGGCTCACAGGTGAGCTGATCACCAGGCTGAGCACATATTATGGCCGGGCTCTGAAATCGCATGAAGGTGACGTGGGCGAGATGCAAAAAGCTGTGATGGCCACATACCGCCACGTCACCTTCACTGATGAATGCTCGGACCACAGTCTGTGCCCAGCTGGTGAAACTTCATGGTGTCGGCACAATGCCGCAAAAGCAAAGGGTGAGCCCGACCCCAGGCATGCCTACAATCTACTGAAAGACGTGGCAGAGGCATTACTACCGGTTTATACCCGGCTTTCGGAAAGAGCCCTGCTTCAGAGGTGCGAACGCGGCAAAACGCAGAACTCCAACGAGAGCCTACATTCGGTAATCTGGAGTTTGGCCCCCAAGAAGCACCATGCTTCCCTGTTCGCTGTTGAAGAAGCTGTTGCAGAAGCAGTGCTGCGCTTCAACACGGGCAATTTGAATTCTGCAACGGCAATCTTAGGTGAAATGGACATGAATGCGACAAGTACTGGTGCCAGGAGAGCGAGAGAAAAAGACCACCGTCGCAGCATTGTCTCCAACAAGAAAAGAACAGCCTCATTGGAACTCCGGAAGCTAGTGAAGAGGAGGCATGAGCACAGAATGCATTCAGACTATGCTTCTGGTGCGTTTTGAGGTTGTCTTGTTGCATCTTCTGCAATAAAAATGTGTGCCCACGTTTTTTCTCGATTTCTCAAAACGACAATTTTCATGTGCTTCCCATTATGCCGGAGCAATATCTCTTGTTCTATCTGGGTTATCATTACGATTTCTTTTTTGTTTCGAAGATAAATGCAGGGGATGTGTCGTAAAGTAACTTTTATTGTAATAATTTTTGGAGAAAATTCTCTAAATGGATCTTTTGTTTCAAGTGTAGATGGGGAAATTTTTCATGTCATATTCAACATCCCACAACTTTGCTTCGAAATAGCCCAGAACAATGATTTATACTTTATTGCACACTGTGAACATACCGAATTGGTTCTATAGGTTGCACATCAATATCCAAGTTACAGTTAATTAGCTAATTAGGCCTTAATTGAAAAAGTCGCAGTTCATTATATCTTTAAGACTAATTGTCACAGCAAAAAAAGAATTAGATTTTTGAAATCAGCAGTAAAATCTACATAAGCTCTCCAAATTTGACTGAGGTACTCGCAAAAATAAAAGAGTTTTTGGAAGGTGTAGCATCCCCCCTTAAGAGCCAAGCCAACACCTGGCCTGAGTACACACGTGAGGCTATCATTTTGATCTTTGTGGCGAGTGTTGAGGCGAGCCGATCGTCATTTTGAATCGCGCTTCAAGGGGTCTGTGAGTGGCGTAGCTCAATAGCACCAAACAGGCAGTGTCATTATAGTGCCGGTTATAAAAAAAAAGTTGACCTAGCCGCACAGTCGTCGTCTAAAGCTCAAGCGGGACGGCACTTTGGAGTGGACGAAGAAAATGTGTGCCGCTGGAGGGGCTGCAGCGAGGGACAACAAAGAATTCATCGACGAGGGGAGCAGCAACGACGACTTGGAATGAGCACAGCATCGGCAACTGCTTTGTATGATCTTCATGTTGAATAAATGTTTTCTTTCTGTGAATGCCGTCTTGGCTGTTTCATTCGGCCTACATTCGAGGTAAGTTTTTTTTTTCCGCTGGCTTCGGCCTTTTGAAGGTTGGCTTAAAATCGGGGTCGGCCTTGATTTGAGTAAATACGGTATACCTTTATAATGAATTTTCAAATATGGCAAACTTATTCTTGGATAAGATGCAATTTTATTTAACGAGACTTAAGTACAAATACAGTATTACAAGTTTATTTAATAGCTTGTCCCGATATTGTACAACTTTCCTTCATTTGCAGCTTTGAATACTCGAACAACTTCATGCATTTTACCGGTCTCATCCAGTCTACCCTCTCACTTACATTTAAATTACCATGAAACCACCAGGGTGCTAGCAACCTTGCTTTTCTCTCTGTGCTCTTGGAGGAGTCATGTTGAGCCCACTCACAAATTGGCAAACCTTTCCTTCCAAGCACAAAAAAAAAGAAAGGCTCACCAGACATCGAGAGATGGGGCTGTGCCCATGTGATAGGCAAGGGCTGCTGCAGTGGGTTCATTGACTAGCCGAAGGACTTGGAAGCCTGCCTTGGTGGCCGCAGCACTGCAACACAAACGCGTGCCCCACGTATAAACATTTCACAATGCTAACCCAACAGGCAAGCAGTGGAAAGTGACAGCACACGCAACAGCAATGTTATCGAAGCATGTAAACTACGAGGGTCTTTTTTTTATATCTTTTAAATCTCCACATTGCTTTACAAGAAATACCATAGAGCAGGACTCCGGGTCAAGTTTTACCACTTGGCTATTTTGACCTGCACTCAATGCTCCACCGAAAAGAAAATGCGAAAACAAACACACAGACGCAAAAAAAGTAGAAACAAAACAGCTAAACTTAGTGCTTGCACTTTGTTTCTTTTCTTTGATGGTTCATGTTTCTGCATACTTAATCACATATGCCGCCCTCACCATGGCTGGGAATCGAGCCAACCGTTTTTTGCATTGCAGCTGAGTTAAAGAGCTACGAAGGCGAGGTTCAGAAAGATGTAAGCAAGAAAAATTGATGGCAGGCATTATACAGTCGTGGCCAAAGGAGACGTGAATGGACACAGCAGCAACATGAAAGCGAACAAGGGAAATGCTCAAACGTGAACATACGGCCGGAGTTGGCATAGCAGGCTAGTCGCTTTTACATACACTACTAGTAGTAATGAGGAGTTGGGACGTTTAAGAAAGGACGGCATCTACTTTACTGAAATAAAAGACTTGTAGTGCCCCGCTAGATTTGGCTAAGTGGCCGCGCCAAGAAAGAAGCGAGCCACGAGGTATGACAGAAGAGCCTAGCTTCGGAACGTGGCTTGAAGCTGCAGCGGTGACTCCGCCTACGCCTGCATCCCGAATGAAGCCTTGACCTTATCACGGGCTCGTCGCGACCGTCTCGCCTCTCCTTCCTCGACATATGGTGAGCCGGAGAACGCGCCCTTCGACGAGCCATCAGCTGCCATGTTCCCGCGACTCTGTCCGCCAGTGCCGCCGTTCCAATCGACCTACCCCAAGGTATGGTTTATGCAGCTCGACGCAGTTCTTGCGGTGAATGGCGTCACGGACCAGCCGCTGATGTACGCCATTTTTCTCGACGCCCTCCCGGTAGAGCTGCCTCATTTCTCTGCCACTTCAAGCTCCAGACTGCAGCCTTATGATAACCTCTGTTCCGCAGTGCTGGCCTCCTACGGCCTCACATACCGCCTACTTCCGTTCACCTGTGACTTCAAGGTTTCTCTTGCGTCGCAGCGTGCGGTACCCTCCAGCTCGAAACTATCCAATGATCGGGACCTAACTTCCTTGACTACGTCTCCTACAACCTTTCGTTCGACCACTGGCGAAGCAAGTTCCGCGTACGACTGCCCGTCCGACGAGGTTCAAGACATTCGTGCTGCATGCGACCAGTCAGCCACGAGATCCGACGAGGTTCTTCAAGACGTTTCGACCGTCAACGAACAGGCGGTCACGAGCTGCATTTTTTCGAAGTCCTCGGCCGGTGGTCCCTCAGGCGCTTTTGCCACCCACACGTCTTCTCTGACCTCCACAGACCACGACTTCTCGGACATGTTAGGCTCCACGACGGCAACATCGCCGAATGCCCCGGTGTCTACCACGACTACGGACATAGTATCGCCCGCTACTCGCCCCTCGATCGCAGAGGCTTCAGCATCGACGATGTCTGAAGGCGCCCCCCCACCCACCTCGACGCTGTGCGTCCGCCAGCAGCGACCACCTTCACCCTCGCAGTCTCCCGCAGCCGAAGTTAATGTCACAAGCCGTCAACCACAGCCAAACTTCGGAGACGCTGCGACTATGACTGACGCAGCTGAGGACTACGTACCTGGTGCGCCCATGGCAGAGCAGACCACACATGCCACGCATGCTGTAGAGGTCATCGATCATGCAGACCTGCACGCCAACCCTCATGCGCGGACAACCGATGGTCGTTCAACACGTGCAGGTGTGCCGCCCGATCCTCCAGCGAAGCTCACGTCTTCCGAGCTTCACAACCATTCCTTAGAGCATTCGACGCCGGACGCAGTCCGCCACGCAGGCTCGTTGGTAGCAACAGCAACAATGTGCGGTCTAACTGCACATCTTCCGCCCTTGACAGTATGCCGACGAAATCATCACGTTCGGCATAATACAGAGCGGCCCTTTTTCAAGCTTCCTGCTAAACAGCCATGTGTTGCAGCCTTGGCCTTCAAGACGGCGAGCACCTACCAGGGTTGCCAACGCAAAGGCCAACCGTTTGCCGTGCACATGACTAACCAAAATGCACAACGTTTCTGCATTCGTCGATTCAGCCACCTACCCTGGCATACCGCCCGCAGTGCTATGCGGAGGTCGGTGTTCCATAGACAGAGAAGTCCACACAAGCACGACCGCCCCGCTGCTCCTTGTAGACAGCATGCTCGGCGCCCTGTGCGCTGTCCGAGACCCCGCTGCGGCTGTGAAACTTCAGTGCTGGTCATCATGGGTGTGCTTCGGTCCTTCACACTATTTCGCCCACATCGTCGGTGCGTGCGCTTCAGCGCCTGTCTACGGTTCCAGCTGTTGGCACGTTTATCAGCCGCGTCCACTTGAACCAGCGTTGCGCTTTCGAATGGTCCCGCCACGTCGTTGTAGGATACACGTGTCTATTAATGCAGCGACCCGACGCTTTTATCTTCGTCCACTGCGTTTCTCCCAGTGTTGCCCGCCGGAGATCCACTGCTTCTTGATGGCCCATACACATTGACAACCTGGACTTCCTAAATGGACACTTTACGGATTGTCGGTCATGTATATAGCATCTGTCCCTCCCTTTCTTTTGTACATTGGTTTTCAATCGTGCAAAGTGCTAGGGGGGGAGCCTATGTAGCGTCTCGCTAGATTTGCCAAAGTGGCCGCGCCGAAAAAGAAGCGAGCCGCGTGGCTCGTGTGGTGCGAGCCACGAGGTATGACAGAACGGCCTAGCTTCGGAACCTGGCATGACGCTGCAGCAGTGACTCCGCCCACGCCTGCGTCCCGAATGAAGCCTTGACCTCGGCACGGGCTCATCGCGACCGTCTCCTTCCTCGACATATCCTGTAGTGCCTCAGAATGCAGCGCTCGTCAAGGAAGAAAATGACACTGGGCGCGTGGCGGGTGCAGCGCGACAATAAAAAATCAGTTCGAAAACTGAGCGCTGTCAGGGCTGAATCTTCCTCGTGTTAACTCCGACAGTTAATAGTGACCCGATAAAGAACACACAGCCCCGATCATCCCGCACGGATCCCGCCGGCTCTGCCACCAATCCTACTGGTCCTGACGCCCAAGAAGACGCCAGACCTAGCGGTGCTGCAGTCGCTGCGATTCAACATGTCAACCTGCCACCATTTTGGCCCAACAGCCCCAGCAGATGGTTTCTGCAAGTCAAGGCGCACTTCCGTCTACGGCAAATCACCAGCCAACAGACCAGGTACTGGCATCTGGTGTCTTGCTTACCTCCAGACGTAGCCGACGACTTAGCTGATATTTTAGCGTCGCCGCACTCAAGCCATCCCTACGACACGTTGAAGGCAGCTATCATTTCCGGCAAGACTGAGTCCGAACACAGCAGACTCCAAGAGCTCATTATGGCTACAAAGCTTAGTGACTGTCGCCCATCACAGCTCCTGCGACGCATGCGTCAGCTCCTTAGCGGCCCCTCCGACCCCCAAGAGGAGAAGCGGTTACGCGTGTTGTTCCTCCAGCGCTTACCGCACAGCATGGTCCCGGTCCTCGTAGCTGTAGGAGATGTCCCAGTAGCCATAGTCGCTGAAATGGCTGACTGAGTGGGGGACTACTCGCGGGCACATAGCCTCAACGTCGTTACCACACCGGCACCAACCACCGCTTCAGACCCGACACTCGCGAGCATCGAGAACTGTTTGGACGCCCTTGTCAGGCACCTCGATGACTTTGTACCTGCGCATCGTCAACCGTCATCCAGGTTCCCAATACACAGTCGCTCCTTGACGCCCCCACGTTCTCCGGAACTTCGGCCAACCAACGCGCCGCGGGACGTCTCATCTTCAATCGTGTGCTGGTACCACCGTCGATTCGATGCCTCTGCTCACAAGTGCACTCGCCCGTGCTCCTGGTCGGGAAATGCGACAACCGGCCACTGATGGCGGCAAGGGGTACTAGTCAAAAATCATGCCGCCTTTTCTATGTTTCTGATAAAATCACTGACGCTTGCTTCCTAGTCAACGCAGGAGCCCAGGTTAGCGTCATCCTGGCCACGTGTGCAGATCACCGTCGCAACTAACGGACTTGCCCACTCCAAGCAATCAACAATTCCGCCATTCCCACATACGGACAACGCTCTATTACACTTAACCTTGAACTACGTCGTACGTTCCGCTGGATTTTCATCCTTGCTGACGTCTCGTAAGCTGTTCTTAGAGCTGACTTCCTCAGTTTTTTCATCCTTGCTGTAGACATGCATGCTCATCGCCACATTGATCTCAACACTCACCTCTTCATCAACGGTGTACTCTGTACTTCCTCGCCAACGGGACTGCGAGCTCTCACACCTGCTTCGTCGTATGCAAAAATACTTGCCAACTTTCCCAGCATCACGAAGCCGCGCACCAGAGAGTCACCGGAGAAGCATTCCATCACTCACCACATTGTGACCACTGGACTTCCCGTTTTTACACGACCCCGTCGACTATCTGGAGAACGCCTCGCCATCGCCCGCCGTGAATTTAAGCACATGCTTGAACTTGGCATTGTGTGGCCTTCCTCCAGCAACTGGCATCGTCACTCCACATGGTACCGAAGAAAGATCCTGACGACTGGAGATCATGTGGGGATTGCCGTGCTTTCAATGCCCGCACCTTGCCAGACCGGTATCCACTTCCTCGCATACAGGATTTCACGTCAAATTTGACAGGGTGCACAATCTTCTCTAAGAGTGACTTAGTCGAACTATGACCACAAGCCCCTGACGTTTGCTTTCCATCGCAATCACAGCAATTATACTGCACGGGAGGTCCGTCAACTATGCTTTATTTCCGAGTTCACTGTGGATCTCAGACACATACAAGGGCAGGAAAATGCTGCTGCTGATGCACTATCCCGCATCGATGCCTTGTCGATCCAGCCACTACTAGACATTGAAGAGCTAGCAGCTTACCATCAGATTTCTGTAGAACCCGCCGACATTCTGAAGACGGATATCACCGCCCCATTTGGTCGGTTTGAATACGTGAGGATGTCTTTTGGATTGCGCAACTCTGCACAGACCTTTAAGCGCACTATCAGCGAGGTCACGCGAGGTCTCGATTTCGTATTTGCCTACCTTGATGACCTCCTTGTAGCAAGCTCATCCAGCCCTGAGCATGAAGCCCATCTGCGCACCCTGTTCCACCGCCTGGATGATTATGGCCTCGTAATTAATCCCAATAAGTGCCTCTTCGGCGTCGCTACAATAGAGTTTCTAGGCCCCTTTGTCGCTCCAAAGGGTATCCCACTACCCGCCAGCAAAGTGAAAGCTATTCAAGACTTTCCACCCCCGACTTCACTAAGGAAACTCCGAGAATTTCTGGGCCTGCTAAACTTCCATCGCTGCTTTCTTCCAAAGTGTGCCACATTTCTAAAGCCCTTGACCGACCTATTGGCTAAAAAGAAAGACCCGGCTGCGCCACTGGAGTGGACCGAGGACGCTGCATCTGTGTTTGACACTGCCAAGAAGGCTCTGGCAGATGCCACCATGTTCATACATCCCGTCTCTGATGCCCCAATTCATCTCATCACCGATGCATCAAGCGTCGCAGTTGGCGCTGTTCTCGAGCAGCATGTATGCGGTTGGCAGCCCCTTTGTTTTTTCTCGCAAAAACTGAAGCCAACGAAAGCGAAATACAGCACATTTGCCCGAGAACTCCTCGCGGTATACTTCGCCATCAAACATTTTCGTCATTTATTGGAGGGCCGGGACTTTTACATCGTTACAGACCACAAGCCCCTGACGTTTGCCTTCCATTGCAATTACAGCAATTATACTGCACGGGAGGTCTGTCAACTATGCTTTATTTCCGAGTTCACTGTGGATCTCAGACACGTACAAGGGCAGGAAAATGCTGCTGCTGATGCACTATCCCGCATCGATGCCTTGTCGATCCAGCCACCACTAGACATGGAAGAGCTAGCAGCTGCCCAAAGCAACGATTCTGAGCTGCATCGTCTTCAATCTTCATCCATGTCTCTATCGTTCACCGAGTGCCCGCTTGCATTTTCTACCTCAATAATAACGTGCGAAATGTCTACTGGTGCCCCTCTGCCCTTCGTGCCTTCAGCTTTTTGTCGTGCAATTTTTGATCAATTGCACAACATGAGCCATCCTGGTATTCGTGCGACCCAGAAGCTAGTCACATCTCGTTTCCTTTGACTAAGCATCAATGCTGATGTCCGACGCATGGTGCGAACCTGCCTTGAGTGCCAGCGGGTTAAAGTTCACCGTCACACAGTCACGGCAACATCCCCCTTTCGGCCTCCAGACGCAAGGTTTTCCCACGTCCATCTCGACATCGTCGGCCCTCTTCCGTCATCGCAAGGAACCTGTTACCTGCTGACATGTGTGGATCCGAAGCTAGGCCGTTCTGTCATACCTCGTGGCTCGCACCACACGGGCCACGCGGCTCGCTTCTTTTTCGGCGCGGCCACTAGCCAAATCTACCGTGGCACTATAGACCTACGCTTGCCATATCGCGAGTGCACGCTTGATAAGCCACAACGAATGAACAAGAAGGGACAGCGAGAAAAATAAAAGCAATCATACACACAAGGTAATCTGGTTCAAAAGAGACAGCCCCTTGCTGGGTTCATGAATTGTTTTAAGAGCACAAGATGAGCCTAGAAACAAAAGAGGCATGACCATGGTGCCTGGGAAAGGCGGACAGATGAGATTAAGAAGTCAGCAGGTACAATGGTTTGATGGGCAGATCATGAGAGAAAAGCTTTTGCCTTGCTGTGGGTCTAGTAAGGTGGACGGTGACGATAATTTATCATTACTAACAAACAGATCCAAGAGAAAGTAAAGGCATGACCTCTTCATTTCAGTGCGGATTTTTTATCGTCCCCTCAGCATAGAGGTGGAAAATCTTGGACACGGGGTATGGCTCTTACTAATGTTTTGACAGCTGGTGAATGAATGAAAAAACTTTATTTCTGAAAAAACATTATTTCTGAAAAAAACTTTATTCCTTTGACAGCTGGTCTTGTATTTTTTTTCAAGGCAGCAATTACAGGGAGAACATTGGCTCCAGCAACACTTCTTTGTTTGAGAATATTTTATCAGTTCCCTTGACCTTCTGTCTTGTTGGGATATCAGCCTAGAAAAGCTCCGTAAACCAACCACCTACAGCCACGACCCAGTGACAAAGGATGCGAATGTAACACAATACTCACGCCACAAGTTGCCTCTGCTGCTCGTCAAACTCTGGAGGCACTGTCACCACAGCAGGGTGCTCGTCACTTCCTTGGCTTTCGGCGACCTCTGAAAGTAAGTAAAAGTGATATCAGTGGTCCTCATGCAAATTAGACAAACCGCTCAAAAGACGTGTTCAACATCTGCAATGCCAACTTCAGATTCACACTTTCATTACAATGTTTCTAAAAGAATGGCATCATCTACAGGCGTTAGTGTAACATGTCATAAATTAGGAATGATGCTGATTACACAAAGTTTAGCCCGTCAAGAACACCTCGGCATACAATCAATGCACAATGCTAAGTATCCAAACTTCCACGCTTATCAAGTGTGCACCTTTTATATATGAAAGTCTTGTGGTAGAACTTATATTCAAGGGAAGCATGCCAGTACCATTTTAGTTGTTTCTCTCCCATGGCAAGGTAAGAAAAGCGCAGCCATACAAAGCCTGACAGCAATTCAGGCTTTTAAAATCTAATGTCAATGGTTACCCCAAGTTGGAATTAAAATCTGTTCAACATACACGTCTAGTTGCAGAACGCTCAGATTTTTAATCTCAGAAGGCTATGTTGGCTCCCTGCTCTTTTAATCCTTAAATGAATTATTTATCCCCCCTTCCCCCCAGAAATGTTGTAGCCACTCACCAAACATTTTGCGGAAGAGGTGGACCAGAACGTCACTGCACGAGTGACGGGTGCTGCGACCGTTGTCTGCAGAGGCCACCTCGTAGTGGACCCTGTCTCCCTCGGTCACTATCTGCAAAAGTGGCAACGATCAGGAGACGATGAGGGCTTCACTGATTAAAAACTTTAAGAAGAGAAGCATATCAACCGCAATACAAAACGAAGCCATCTGCACCAAAAAAAACATCATGCGATCATATCGAAATAGACCATTCCTCTACATCTGTGAAAACATGATCAATCAGTGCTTCACAATCAAAAAATAAAATATCGGAAGCCTCGCAAGTTGTAGGCAGCATGTGGTCAGAACTTTACATGCTGTCAAACAAAGAATAATAAGGTGTTATTAACTTGTAATATGAATGGCGATTAGAGCATGGGAGACGCCCGCTACGCGCTAAGCGCATCCTGCAGGACTGAAATAAAGTTTATTCATTCCATTCCATTCCATTCCATAAGAGCGATTTCTATGGTGCTATCATTTCGAATTTCACTGACTGATTGATTGATCAGTCAGTGAAGCTGGCTAACTGATGTGTCCTGGCGTCTAATGGTTACAATGCATCAATTCTAGGCATAGCCAGTACATATGAAATAAGGCGTAAGCACTAGTGAGCAAAAATAATGCGTGAATTGACATTGACTAAAGTCCACCAGTTGTGGTTGTAATACTGTACATGCTGTAGTTATCCTGAGAAAAGCACCAGCAATCAAAAACAAAAATACTGAAATATTGTGAACATAGAACACAATGCCAGTTAAAGGTTAAAGGATACAGCCCCTTTACAGTGCAGTGGTCGCCATCTACAGTGCAAACCAGCGGGGTTAAACCATTTCCAATGCAAGCTGCTTTATTTGTGACACGCATTATTCGATACCTGGCTAATTCTACACACTCCCAACTGCACCACTTACGCGTCTTCCACTGAAGCATGAAATAAAGCGCGGTTACATAAACATGCTTGTCCTAAAAAACTAATTGTGTAGACAGGAACCGACCTTGCATGGGCTGTCACTGGCAATCTTCTGCACCTCCTCGGGTGAGGTGGCAGCTATCAGGCACTTCAGGTTGCAGATGGTGCCACTCGGGTTGCGAGCCATCTCACTTTTGGCGGCGAGCCCCACCGACTGAAACAGAAAAGGCCCCACACAAAGGGGTGACAATGAAACGCTGGAACAAGGGATGCGCGCATAGTAAACTTGAGGTTTGGAGCAAACGTCGGATAATTTCGAACCAAACAGTTTGAGTAGCATATGTCATATAATACTACTTAAAAAAAAAAAGAGCATTTTGTTCATGACCCAACTATAGTCACTGACAAGCTAAGTCCATTGGTATTATGCGTGCCCAACTACAACTGCAGCCGCTCTTTACGATGACATAACAGTCAGGACGAACCAATGACAAAATCAGCATGGCGCCGTTCGCGACAAGGGGTGATGTGCCGCTGTACTGAGACCGGCACGCATCAATTTTGGTTTTTCTGTGGCATTTTCTTCGTCAAGAAGAAACTATTGCCAACTGTTATCTACTCGCACTCACCATCATCCTCACCAGTCGTCATTCCATGTAGACGTTTCTGGTTTTGATCATTTGAAGTGCACCAAAGCGGCAGTGCTTTATAGCGTTCCGTCCTTCTGGCAGTGCGAAGCGGCAGCGCGGCGTCTATTTTCTGCGTCGCTCAGATGCACCAACCATGTCACCTGAGGGTGACCATTCTTGACAATTGTAGTCACGGTCATTCATGTGCAGTAGGCTGAAGGTGAAGTCTAAATGTGTGCATCTGTTATTTATTGCCGGCAAAAGCCACGGCATCAGCGTTGCCACGTAAGCATGTGTGAGTGCGTTAATTGGTTGTCGCAGCATGGGAATCTTGGTGATCTCTTGCGATATACGCTGTGCTGTGCACCTGTATGAATGATGTGAGTGCAGACGAGGCGTGGGGAGAAAAAAAGAGTCCCACAGGACAGGAAAGCAAGCAAAATTCGGCGGAGCCGCCGTTTTTTAGAAGACGACGCAGCGACCCCCCCCCCCCCCCCCCCAGCTGCCATTGCGCTTGCACACTAGTTGAGCATTGGCCGCACGGTGCAGTGTTTAAGGCAGAAGTGTACACCTCAGAACATTGCTTCTTCGTGGACTGCGAGATGAGAGTGGTAGGGGGTGTGATTTAAACAACAGATATATTGCTAAGCTGAACTCTTTGCCCTCGCAAGTTTTTTTTTTATTGAGCTTCGGGTTTCTTTATCTCAATGTCAATGAAGTACTGCAATATAATGGTTGTATGCAGAAAAATTATTGCCATTGTTTGGGAACTACTTTTTTTGTAGTGTATAGGCATGGTAAGTAAGGACAATGCGGCCTTGTGGGTGGAACTTACCTTCATTTTTTGGTTGTTACGCGCTATAGAACAATATCTTTAATTGAAACTAGACACCCGCCTATGTCACTTTTTTATCAAGAGACTGTACAGTAAAAACGAAGACAAAGCATAGTAAGGAGCACCACACTACATGAGGCGTTTTGATTGGTACGTTGCTTGTTCTATGCTTTGTCTCCATTTCTATCACGCCCTTTCCCGATCGAAGATGTCCAACCAGCTAGTCTACAAGTTTTCCTTATCACTATTTTGGTTTGAAGAGAAGTGGTAACAAGTTTGACTAATGTCAGAATTTGAATAGTAGTAGGGCTGCGCTTATAAGTGATAAAACATCTTCATTTTCAATTTTGCTATACTCGCCTACATAAACCCTCATAACATGCCTTTAAGTTTAAAAAGAGCAGTTAATCAAGGTGCAGACAATATGTACAATTTAAACTCAAAGTCAGGCTTAATTTCGCCTCGATATGTGGTTTCACGGCATAACAGCTCCACACTGCAGAGAAACTATCTTTTCAGGAGGGGGGGGGGGGGGGTTCACAAGGGGTCAAATATATGTCTATTAATTCGTTTATACTTCAAAATTCTGAATAATTTAGACACAGATAGAAGCGAGTTCCAAAATTCAAAGCGTTCAAATATTCTACCATGCCTCGCTGAAACATATCCAGGCATGCTGGCTGGTCTGCCAGCACTGCCAATGCATCAAACCCCCATGTGGAACGCACCGGTCATACCTACATGGGATAGACCGGAGACTGTGTGAATGAGATCGAAAGAGTGTTATACACAACAACTCTCAGTTGTGCATTACACTGTGCTTCAACAATGTTGACTCTACGCTTGTGTTTTTTTTTTGGTTTGCCGAATCTCATGTCAGAAGATTTAGTTCGGGCTTGAGAAATTTGCGAGCCCCTCAGTCACTGACTTATCCAGATGTCTGATTATTCCAGCACCTTTAAGGTATTGGTCCTATAACTTATTGCAAAAGGATAGAGAAGCATCGAACACATCACAGCAAAAATTTCATAAACTGAAGCGCCACCTAGGCGAGTGTGTGCTAATCTGACTATCAAGCATAAAATAAATGCAGCAGTTTTGATTTAGATGTGTGGTCAAAGCTATTGGTCCGCCCATCCACACATGCTACTCATAGATAAACTCGATTCCCATTAGCTCGGGCTGCTGGAGATGATACCAGTAGCATACCTGGGCCAGATGTTATGTGCTATCCTTCATTGATTCAATAAAATGTTTCAACAATCCTATAATGCAGGACATATTTGAATTCAAGTTACATATGTATTGTAATCTCATTTTCCTGGTATACACTAGAAATGGCTTGCAAAGCTAAAAGCTGCCATAAACAGCTTGAATGGACCCAGGACATGTTGTACACGATAGCGCAGTAACAGTAAGCCTGTTAATGTGCACTCAAACCTCATTATAACAAAGTTGCACGACACACAAAAAATTAATTTTATTATATTCAAAAATTTGTTGTAAAGGTATATTTCTAACATTGTATCTATTGGTAGAGTGTTCTCTATTTACTTCAATATAACCAATACTTCATTATATCTGGGTTCATTATATCGAGGTTTGAGTGTAACAAGCTGAAGTTAACTCTGACACCTTCATGTACAGTCAAACTCCGCTTCAGCAAAGGTTTTTTCCATTCCCCGCCCGCATTCTATAGGCTCTAACGTAAGAACTTCCTCCACAACGAACCACTTTCACATTGTTCTCCCAGTTCAACAAAATTTTTCCGAGACACGAGTTACTCGCTGAGTAGCAATGAAAGCTGGGCAAGTTGGTAACGATCCATTGTTGGCCGTGGGCACCGTTTACCTCTTACGAGTTACTCGACCCGCCACAAATCGAACCACGCTAACTAGTAAATTGAAGTGACAACACCTTTTGTCCTTATTAACGGCACGAAAAAAAAAAAAAAAGGTACACACGACAGCGGCTGTCTGCATTATTTTCTTTTTTGTTCATGCTGCCTCCAGTGGCGAATGCTTATTAACTGGCCTGCATTCTGAGCATACATTTAGCATTTCCTTGGTAATCGGACAACTAAAATGATCGTAAACGCGTCAAGGTTGACCTAAGACTACGTAACCCGCCAAATGCTGCAAGACAATGACACTACGGGGGACACCATCGTTTGAGATCGATAATGATGCTCGGCAGGATTTCGTGAAGCATAGAGTTATGTCGTGAAAGTTTGCGAGCTTGGCCAGCCGAATCCACACGTTGGATATTGGCTGCTAGCTTGTCCCCCCCCCCCCCCCCCTTTTTTTACGTGTTTTGTGGCGTTAGCAGTACTAGTCCTCAAGTGTCCCCACCTCATTCCTTGTCTCATTAGCTCAGTATATCAGTAGTCCAGCACCTTGTTAGCTCTGACCTACGTATCTTTTTTTCCCCGATTGAGGCAGCGGTGGCTTATGACGGCGCCCCAGAGTAAGAAACCGAGCACATCTGCCCAACAAAAACGACGACCCAGCCACACCATGAGGAACTTGACAAGGCAGTGTATGCTTTGTTTTCCAAAACAAGGACTAAGAAGATTCCGGTCAGTGGTAGCCTAGTTCAGTAGAAAGCACTGAACTACGCCTGCATTTTATGCATTAACGAGAACTTCAAGGCAAGTGCCGTGTGGCTCAATCGATTTAAGGAGTGCCATGAGATCATCGAGAAGGTGCTGTGTGGAAAGTCCGCTTCTGCAGACTGCGACAGTGCAGCATTGTGCATCGCGTCGAACGCTACTGGCATCGTCGGGAAGTACGCCGTGTCCGACTAGAATGCGGACGAGGCCAGGCTCTTCTGTTAAATGCTACCAGAAAAGTCGCTTGACTTCAAAGGCAAACAGTGCCACAGAGGCAAGCAGAGCGAAAGGCGAGTCACAGTGTTGCTCTGTGCAAATAAGGACGGGTTAGACAAACGGCTCCTTCTCGTTATCAGCAAGAGCACCAAACCACGGTGCTTCAGGGGCACGAAAAACCTGCCTGTCAAGTACATTGCTAATGAGGGCCATTTCCCCACCGACTAGATCGTTGCATTCGACCACGACATCAAAAAGCAAGACTGCAGTGTTTTCTTGCTGCTAGATTGCTCAGCACATTGCCTGGACAACAACAGGAACGTTGCAGTGAAACTTTTTCGCCAAACTGCACGTTGCTGATTCAGCCTTTACATCAAGGCGTCATCAACAGCTTAAAGCACGCTTACTAATCAAGGCTTCTTCAGCGAATTCTGATGGCTGCGACACCAAAGTCGACTTGTTCATGGCTGTGCAAATGTTGGCTGTCGCATGGACGTCGACACAGCGTGATGTCATTAAGAGCTGTTTTGAGCATGCAGGGTTTTGGCCTGAAGAGGTGAACTTACCCTGCCCAAGTGACGACGTAAGAAGTGCCGATGACGTTGGACAGGGGCAAGACGTAAAAACTGCCACAGCATGGTCAGCTCTCGAGGATGCTGACATTGCATTCAAGAGCATTGCTCTTAGCGAGTATGTTAATTCTAATGCGGACGTGATCGCGTACAAGGAGCTGAGTGATGCCGAAATCCTCAGGAGTGCTCACGTGGCTATCGCTTCTGCCATTTCATAGGACGACGATGAAGCCGCACATGGTGTTCTGGCAGTGCCGACACCAGTGACCGCGCCGCAGGTCATGGACTCCTTGAACATTCTGCGTCCCTTCCTTGGCGCCCCATGTCGACGATGTCACCATGCAGCTCCTCACAGAATATGAGCAGTGCATTCTGCTGTTGCTCGTGCGCAAGCAGTTGAAATTAAGTGATTTTTTAATGTTTTGGAAATAAACTGTTCCCTTAAGTGTCATACATATAGGTTTCACTTCATTTACCACTTTTTTTCATGATTAAAAAATGCCCACTGCAACGCAATTTTTCGCGATCCACAAGAATTTCGTTGTAGCGGAGTTTAAGTGTATGAGTATTTCATACAACACACTCCTAAAGCCACTGTCCTTTTCAGAACTGCATCGATGTTTGTGCAAAAAGTAAGAGTTGCCACACCATGCAAAAAAAAAAAAAATTCTGACCCACCTTCTCTCCATTTGAGAATGCAATGACAGCAGGGGTGACACGATCACCAGAGTCATTGGTGACAGCTTCAGTCTTCCCATCCTGCAAAAGAAAGATAGACAGTTTACATGTCAAGTTCATGTAGACACACAATAGCTCAATGATTCTCGAATGGGGTCTAGGTCGGTGGAGAGCGATTTAAATTAAATCCATGTGACTACACTGCTTTGTATTTACCCACCCTTCCCCACCTTCTCTCAGTGCATGGGGTTCCTCGCCTATTTCACTATAAATTCATGGCTGAGAAAGACTGCCCTAGACAATTCATCTAGAATTACTTAGAAGTTTACATTTCACTTCGGCTGATAGCTATGACCGACAGTTCATGCTGTTGGAGCTACTTAGTCACAGATAAAAGGCTGATAGGTGTCAATGTTTTCTGACTTTTGCACACACCTGATAGTGGGCGTGGCGCAAGCCCAACCATGTATTGAGCATAGCATGGGCTAAGCCTTAATCACTAAGGCTGAAAATGAATACTGAGGTCATGCAGAGGAGTTGCGCCGATTGTCGCCAATGGGGGTCGGCGCATCACTCTTGCCAAGCAAGAATAGGAGTTTTGTTTATCACTTCAGTATCAAAAATATTCATTTTTACAAGCTTTCTGTGACGTGATAACTAAGATTGTTGATTTGGAAATGCCTCACACATGTCCTCTATATTTACATTGCATAACTTACTACTTGTTGTTTCTGATGAATAAGATGCAGAAAGAGAAGTCATCTAAAGCACTGCACAAGCCTTTTAATCTTGAAAGCGCACAAGCGAGTTAGAATGTTTGCCGTAGTGGAAGGCTCAAAATGAAACTCGACCAGCTGGTCTTTCAACATGCACTGATACAATGATGATAATAGGCACCCGGCAATGCAGTTTGCTTGTACACATTGCGCCACCTAGCAGCAGCAATTAGAACCCACAGGGTGCCCTTTCGCGGCATTTCACTGCTGTGCGCATTGAAAACAGGCGGAACAACATAGCAGCGCGCCGTTTTTCAATAGATTTACCGCAGCCTGTTGACAACTCTGTTGTCAGAGGTGAAAAAAAAAAAGAACAAAGGCAGATACCACAACAAAGAAGGGAAAGTCGGCTTCATAATGAATCACTTCCCATTGAGACCGTGGGAAGCAACTCGGCGGCAGAAGTGGATCGTCACTGTTTGGCGCGTCGTGCGAGTGTTGCACTTGCGGATTTTTTTTAACGACATCAGAGCAAAAACAATAACGGGGAAGCATTCGTGTAATGCACGACAACATTACAACTGCTCACAAGCGTGTGTTAAAACACACACAGCGGTTGTCACTCGTGAAACCTAACATTGTAAGAGCTTGGACACACCACGCATTAATTTGTCAACGTGCCTTGCCGCTCCTTTGTGCACCAGGACGATGGCTAGACTGCTGAAACGGGCTCATTAATGCCGAGGCTTTCTCGCGCTTAGTACAACAGAAATAAGGCTTGATTGCACCGAGTAACACGTGGAGTATTCGCAAATTACCACTTCTCTCGCGCACACCTTTTGTTTTCCTGTTATTGTTAGCTGATTGCTTCATCACTTGTTGTGTATTCGGATATTTGCCTTTCGCTTGCGCACACGTTTTGCTTTTGCGATATTGAGTGTCAGCTGATTGCTCTCGAATCAATGTTTCAGCTTCGATGACCTCTCATCTTGGATGCCTAACAAGAATACCAGGATATGCTCGAGACATTTCGACAACAGCGAAACAGCACCATCCAGAATCATCCCGGTAACCTTCCGACAGTATTTCTTCCTGTATACAAGAGGTGGTCGACAGCTCCTGCTCAACAGCTTTCGAGTAATAAATGTACAAGTGACAGCTGATAGAGAAACATATACGGTCGTATTTGTGTGCTTAAATGGAATTCAACGTCGTAAGCATGCTTGCTTTGCTGTGACAAGCACTTCGCTGCGATGTCGGTGTTCACTTCTTTAACACTATACACACGGTTGTTGTGATACAGTGCGCGTCCCTTTTTAGGCGTTGGTGGTCGACAACGGGCATGGATGTTTTCAATCGTCTTAAAAACCGCAATCCAAGACCATCGACGTGCCTCAAACAGTACAATAAACTTACGCCATGAGCGGTAGAAATGGCTCCTTGACCGCCTCGACGCTTCGCGGAATCGTCACCGTGGCGCTGATGGCTTGGCCGATCGCTGCCCGCCTAA
Source organism: Rhipicephalus microplus (assembly GCF_043290135.1). Lineage (NCBI taxonomy): Eukaryota > Metazoa > Arthropoda > Arachnida > Ixodida > Ixodidae > Rhipicephalus > Rhipicephalus microplus. The sequence continues at coordinate 77,285,923 of NC_134708.1, forward strand.
CCATTGTCGGTTGCCCATACCTGGAGTTTTACATTCGAAAACTATGATATGATCCCAAGAGATGCCTTGGTACAGCGTTCGAGAAATTTTGACCATGCGACGTTGTTTAACGTGCACTGACATCACACAGTACATGGCGCTCCGTCACTTCCCCTTTGTCGAAATGTGACAGCCATGGCCGGGATCGAATCTGTGGCTTTCGGGTCAGACGATGAGCACTATGTTTATGGGGGATTGCATCGGAGAAACTATATCTCAATCTCTGCATCAATAACACCAATGTTTGCAGGCACCTTTTGTAGTGCACCTGTTCGAGCATCGAGTTTAGATAGTTCGCACAATGTCAACTTTTCCTAACGCTGTTATACTTGTGTGCTAGTTCTTTCTCAGTTCTCCTGAACGAGAACGTGACAGAGAGAGAGATGGAGATTACTCAGGTGTGATTAAATGCGTGATACTTCACCATGCTCCCATGTGACCTCAACAATACTTTTTTTTTGTTCTGTCAAAGAGCATTATTCACGGCCTTTGACGCAACGCTGTAAATGTGTCTGATACTTCCTTTTATGCAAGAACCAGTGCGAACAATATAATGCAATGTAAACATCGATGCGTAATGCAAACTATGAACACGGTAATGGCACTGATATCACAACTTGTCCTAAGCTGGCGCTCGTACCATTAAAAACGAACATTTAAGTAATTCATATGAGAATGACCAGCGGTCGTTTATGAACAGCACACCAATTCGGCATCGCCTTATGAATAAGAAAACAGCGAGATAAGCAGCGCTACATGTTTGTCAAAGCGTGCATTTAGGGTAAACTCCAAACTTTTGCGAAAGCTCTAAACTCGTCCGCGCGTCCATTAGGTCCCGAACAATGGGCCTCGCTTGCGAGATAAACCGCGTTTCCAGGTGCGTCTATCAGTCCGACGCCGCGAGTATGACCGATTACGAGCAACCCACACGTTAATAGCGGGCGTGAAACATGCGCGACAGCACGACAGACCAATCGCAACGTAAGGGTCGGAGGGACAACTCCACCTTAACACCTTACAGACGACGCACCCGGCGCCGAGAAAACGTTAATCGATTCGAACTGTTTCGATACCACAATGCAAACGTGATCGCGCGCTTTCGGGAGATGCTAAGCGCGATATCCGTGACACAGTGTGCACAAAGCTGCTGCAATATCCACCGTATAAGTAGCCGCGTGAAGTCGCAGCGACAGCGCAGTCGGATTTCAGTGCGCAGTGAAATCACGCGTGCACGGTTGTGCACTGTCGCCGCGATAATGCGAGAGCAAGGCGATACGTGACGGCGCTGCGACAATCACGAAGCTCCTTCGAGTGCGCAACTACCGATCTCGCGATGCGATAGCGCTCGCACTTTATTCGGGAAAAGCCGGCAGTTGGCGACCCCGTGTTGAAGTGACAGCAGCGGGCGAAACACACGCGGCGGCGAAACGCAACGTGCTCGACACTGGCAGGGGCCAGTTTGGAACGGCGGGCGCGACGCCGACTCGCGTTTCGCGGCTTCGTTCGAAGCTCGGGCGAGTTATTAACGTCTCGCCGGGGAATTCGGAGCGCCGGCGCGCGTACTTACCTTGTGAATCGCGAGGCAAAGGTTCGTGTTGCCGAAGTACAGCCCGAACGAGGCCGCCATGCTTGCGATTCAAAGATACGCTCGCTGCGGCGCCGAGCGGCATAATATATTAACAAGCGTTATGCAAAAAGAATATTACAAAATAATAAGACTTACATAAAAATTAATGTGTTGTTTTATTATAAAACTTAAATATATGTTTTAATACTAAAAAAAGTATCAAACAAAAATTTTTAACTGTGAAACATCACACAATATTTAAAATACTAATTTAAATAAAAAAAGTGCTCGCAGAAATTGTGTATTTTTGTTTGTAAGTTTTATGTTTTTCTTTATCGGTAAAAACAGTGCGTTAGCGCTTTTACAAGGGTAAAATGAACTACCAGTTCAAATGTGAAAGCGTTGCTTTTATTTTAGAAATTTCTGCGTCTGTACAGGCCTGCGCGTGATCACCTCTTACGTCGTAATACGTCATCAGAGCCGGCCAATCGCGCGAAGACAGATGTCCAAAGCTTCGACACCGGCCCACAGTAGGTGGCGCCTTCGAAATTTCTCGAAGACGTGTCGTATTTTCATTCAAAGAAGTTGGACGAGGGGAGTTGTTGCCTTGATCCAGCGCGTGCGAGACACGTCGCTTTACGGCTTTGCCTAGTAAGTCGTCGCGTATTGAGGTAGATTAATTGTGCAAGTGTCGTCGTCGTCATCATTTGGCCAGCGGCGTCGAAAGAGGGATCCTTGCGGCGAGACGCGGACACAGAAAAAGACCTGCGATGCGACGATTCAGCGGTGAAATGCCTGCGCTCTTGCTCATCCTCGCGGTGTGCCTGCAATCGCCGTTCATTGTCTCCGGCAAAACCCTGAAGGAAGGTGAATGCGAGGGTGAGTCGTCATGAAGTGCGATTTCCTGTAGCGTGTGCGATCGCTCCCATCTTCGTGATCGTATATGTATGCCTCACCTGTGGGGCCGTGTGTGGCGCACAGTAAATACAGCTCGTGTAGTCAAGTCTGCCCTGCCGGATTCAATATGGTGTAACAGGGGTAGGTACGCATTCGGTACACATCTAATCAAGACATCGTAATTCACAAATGGCAGAAGGGAGTTGTCGGTAGCAAACTTTAAAATAGCTACCAATATAAGAATAAGAACCTGCAAAAATGTCTGAGGTAATAGTTGCAGTCTTGGCAGCATTGTCAATTCGCATGAAGATGTTGATACCACAGTTCGAAACGAGATACCAGGAAAAAAAAAAGTATCATAAACCTGCAAAGATCTGTGCTGTAGCATTGTCATTCCATATGACTAGGTTGGTACTGCAGCTAATTCAGGTTGGAGATTTCCAGAAACTTATCTTCAATGCTTGAATATTGTTGATAATAATGCTTGAAAATTGTTCTCCGTGATAATATGCTTGATCATGCTTAGTCAAGTTCATTCACGGTGCAAAAGACTGCAAAAAGTGGGGACGGCCGCAGGGCAGTTACTGCTGCGGCTCTCTTGACTGCTTTTTGCTTACATGTTGCGGTTCGTTCTTATGCTTTCTTGATAGTTATTGTCATCAAACATATCTAGATTGGTTCGGGACTCTGAAATTCCCCAGAAATGTGGTACTGCACAAGTACGAAGATGTGACATGGTTCTTATGTGGATCATGCTGTTTCAGTTATGCTCTGGGGAAACTGCGAATTGTGGTCAGGTGTAGGCATTTTCACTAATTGCTTTTTGTTCTAGGTATTTTAAGAGTGACTCAATGATGTACTACTGCAGTTAATGATATGCCAAGCCTGAACCACATGGCCAACTTTTTTGACAAATGTTCACGCTTGCTTCACCTATAGGCTTGCTCTTTGTGTGACTGATTTTAAATGAAAGGAAAAGTGAGCCCCGTAACAGTCTCTCAGGGGGAGGACACCTCAACAGTAGCTCACAAGGGGCGGGGGTTGAGGTAATGAGATAGAGAGATGAAGGAAAGAGCGAGGTGCAGGGACAGAAAACAACAGAAGTAAAGAGGAGATAGGAAAGATGGACACGGCCGCAGGAGTCCATGGACGAGGCACCACTCGGCGAGAGCTCTTGTCGGCGTCAGGAGATGGCATAGGGCGAGCCCAGTCTGCCAGAGCTGCGCTGTCGTCGGAGATCGCGGGGGCACAACCGGTCAGCACAAAATCCAGAGAGTGAGTCCAGGCTTGCTCTTTGTGGTGTATTAGGGCACCTAGGTGACAGTTCCTGAAGAGACCAGAAGACCATCTGATTGTGGTCTCCGGCATCTGGAATATGCAGGGATGCAAAAGCATTGTGGTACTACATGATGCACCTTGAACAATGTGACAGCTTGTGCAGAGGGCAAATGTCTCTCTCCTTCCTAATTAGTCTTCTTTCCCAATAGAGGGTGCTCAGCTTGGCTCTGCCTTTAACTTTTCTCTAATATCCAATTTTTGCAGCAAACTAGTGTTATAGACTCGTTCTGAGTGCTTTTCAAAACCAACTGATTGCATCGCTTGGCTCTGCAGTGTGCGTGGGTGTTCTCAAGAAGCTGCACAATCGGCTTGAAGTGGAAGAGAGGACCAACGAGGATTCCATCACAGCGGGATTCATGGAATTCTGCAAGGAGTCTAAAGGACCAGAGCATCGCTTTGTAAGTAGTGACATCATTTTTTCTTTAATTGTTTTGCCGAGAGCCATCCGTGATTTGTCGAGGCAAGTACCAATACATTCTTCGTTCTTGACTGCTAAATGCTGGCATTGAGGTTCGCCCTCCGTACAGACTACCACACACGATTGTGTGTCTCTGCTGACATTCTGTCACCTGTTTCACCATAAATGCCCTCACTTGACTAGGCATTGTTTCAATGAATCCTCAATTACATCAGTATGCCATTGTTTCATTGGTATTTTCTCAAATCTACTAGTCTTAAAAGCTCCGCTGGGGGCAAGCAACCTCAATGCATAGTTGAAACATAACTTTATTGTAAACTGGTCAGAGAGGCAAACAGGAATGAATAAGCTGTTCTCATATTACAATTGAATTTTTAGCCAGGTCACATCAAAACACAATTTGCTTATTCTTTTGTATGCTGCCCAGTTATTGCACTGGTTAGCTTCTGTGTGTGTAGAGCATTCACGACACAGTGCCTCTGCTGTTTGAAATGAATCTTCGATGATGTGCGAGTAAAAAATTGTCATTACATGAAGATTGCTGTGAACAGTAATAGATTAGGACACTAAAGGCAAATATAATTCGATGTTGATTGCTGAAATAGTGGTCCAGAAACTTCGTAGTGCTACTTTTGTGCCAAGGAAGTCCTTATCTTCAAATGAAATAGCATTTTAGTGGTCTGCATCGCGTTAGCGCACTTGAAATTTCTTGCCTAAAAGCAGGCCATCTTGCGTCACTGTTGCCGTGCACAACGTTGCGGGGCTTTATGTGCGGCCACTGGCACTATTAGCCGCAGAGCGAAAGTAACGGAGCCACAGCAGCAACAATGTCCATTGAACAATTTTCTGCCATCTCGGAGGCCATGGTTCTGCTTGCTCGCTTCAACCAGGCTTCGCTAGATGGCACAACCTATCCAGCCTAATCGGAGAAAAAGGAATATTTGAAGCACTGGTGCGGTTCCCCATAGTAACGCTAGGAGGTTCTTACTTCTATAAATCAAACAGGTTCCTCTTTTTTTTGTTGCACCTAGCTTTAGTTCTAGTGATTAATTGCAGTCAGACGCATTTCATCGGGATCACTTCCAAACTATACTATTTGTGGGGCCTATCGTGTGGTACATTTAGCGTAATTTCTCGGTATGTAGGGCACAGCTGTTGAAAATGCTGTTTTAGATGTCACACTTTGAGCTTTCACTCCGACATAAATTATTTGCCTTTGGTGTTCTTTTATATGAAACTGCCACTTGGAATAGCAACCGGTATTGTAGCTGGTTTTCTATTAGGCCAATGCAAAAAAAAAAATAAACCAGCATTAGTAATAAATGCATTTCTAATATCTTTGTCTAAAGAAATGTGCTGGTGATGTTGGAGCATTTGAAGAGGCACAATTTTCAAAAGATTTGTTATGGGCCATGAGCTAAAAGTTTTTCACTGTCTATTTTCTTTGGAGAAGGGCCTGCTTAAAGGGCAATTAAAGTGACTCGAGTCAGGAAGGATGGCATATTTTTAATGCATATGCTCCGTCACTACCTGATCTTAGATTACACAGTATTTTTTTGCTGGCACTTAAAATTTCTGAAACAAATGTTCTACATAGTATGACACAGTGACTCGCATCTCTCTTGGCAAATGGAACATGCCTTGACTTTCACTTTTACTTCACAAGATCATACTGCAGTGCGTTCTTACTAGAAAGGCCGTTTTTGTGTATGTTTCAATGCCAGACGCCAGCCTGTTTAATGCATTGTCTTTAATAGTTTTATTTTTATTCGTTGTTAACTCAATAATAACAATATTAAGTTGAATGACAATGCCCATCATCAGACGTGCTTTTTTTTGGGCACATGTCAAATTTCTGTCACGGTCTACTGCATGCAAGCAGTAAAGAAATTTGAAGAACAATGCTGGAATGTTTTTATCAAGTAATGCAAAGGAGACTGGCAAGAAATGTATTAGGCATACTCTAATCCAAACAGTGTAGTTGAGTGGCTGCGGCTCGACTCTGCTTAGCCAAGTCGACGCAAGTTTGATCTTGCCTACCTTTCGCTAGCTTGAACATTGAAAGCATTTCTTTTTGTTAATTTAAGGGCACATTGATGTACAATAGGTGGCCAGAACGAAATCGGGGGCTCCAGCAAATTAAGTTGTCCTTCATCGTTTCTTTCTTTATAAGTTCTGTACACAAAGTTTACCTTTGTTAAAGAGTTAGGATCAGGCGAGTAGTTCCTGTTTGTTATGTGGTCTGTGGGGAAGGTTGCGTGAGATAATCTTATCTTTTAAATGTGTAGCTTCTGTCTTTGGAAATTGCATGCAGGAGGTTTTGAGCCCTCTCTCCATGCAATGTCAAAGTTCTCGAACTGGTGGACAAATAAAGTTTGCAAAAAAAGAAATAAGCTGAGAATTATGTTTTATTCTTTACCTTTCAGTGCTACTATGTGGGTGGCCTTGAAGAGTCTGCTACACGTATTGTGGGTGAGATGGCCAAGCCCTTCAGCTGGGGCATGCCCCACTTGAAGGTGTGCGAGAAGCTGCTGGCCAAGGATGCCCAGATCTGCGACCTCAAGTACCGTGAGTGTCCATTTGTTTTGGTCTACCTTGTGGCCTTTTGTACTTGTCTCCATCATGCATCAAATAATTTTTTAGTTGAAAATTTCACAATGCTGTGCTGCCAGCACTTACTTATAGGAGTAGAACTTGGAAGCAATCGAGTTGTGCGGAAACCAGCGGAAAAGAAAAAGTATAGGGTTACAAAATGTCTTTCATTTGCACTGTACTGTGCAATCATAGCAGAGATTTCCATCAGTTTAATTTAGTTCACCACTTTTTGCTGAGTAAACAAAACATCAATTTAATGCTATCAGCCACTTCTTCGTTATTCTTTTTAAGTTGCATTGAAAGATTGTTGGCGAGTGTAAAGGCATTGAGTTTGAGCTGTGGGTTCTTTCGTACACAGCAGACAATGCTTCAAAAGCAACGAATTGCCCAGTCATAAAGTATTGCGCTCCAGGTATTTTCTTGTGCAGTTGTTTTTGACAGCAGAACTTCGTAGGGAATAACCATAGCGCATGTTACCAATGCAGTTCGTGGATGTGAGTCTTGCACTGATCGAAAGCATTTTGTTCTCCTCCTACAGCAAAGGTTATCGACTTGAAGACTGTGGACCTGAAGAAGCTCAAGGTCAAGGACCTGAAGAAGATCCTCAACGACTGGGACGAGCGGTGCGAAGGCTGTGTCGAGAAGACGGACTTTGTCAGGAGAATAGAGGAGCTCAAGAAGGTTCACATGCGCGAAGAACTTTGACCTCCACGCAACGACGTTGCTTGTCTCACTGTACAAATGGACCACCACAATGGCTGCCACTGCAAGACAATTCACTCTCTCTGGTCACCGATCCTTTTGCCCCCCTCCTTTTTGTTGTTGTTATTGTTTGCAAGGCAGTGGTTACATTTTCGGGGAAAGGGTGGGTAGCATTCTAATTTATCAACTTTTTACACTGCTTCTATGTACAGGGCATTGAGTAAAGGACTCCCATTTTTTTTTCTTTTCATGCGTGTACGCACAGGAAGTCATATTTTCGTTCCTTCACACATGAAACTCTGTGCGCTCATTGTACTGTTCGAAGTGGCCTGGAATGAAGCCCTCATGTTGTGATGACTACGTTCTGGGTGGACAGCATTGGGACTAAAAATGGAAACTTATTCATTGGCAAGCAAAATTAAAACTCTTTGTGCGTTCTCTTGGCTTGTGCTTGTGGTTATTGTGGCACTCTATGCGCCGTACTGATGGGCTCGAAGGTTCTGCGTTTGCAATGGTGGCGGAACCGCACTACTGTGCTGCAATTCTACAATGAAATTCCGAGTGTGCGCCCCCTACTGTGAAGCATAGCACCTTCAGCGGCAGAGGCTGCATGTGTGTATGCAATTTATTTATGCTAGCTGTGCCAACTTGTAGCCAAAAGAGAACAAAATACATAGTTTATTAGATGAATGGAACTTTTTGCATAGTTGAAATGACGTCACCTTGGTCTGTTGCATAGGGACTGTGGCGATTCTTTTGGCGAAAGCAAAATTATGTTCAGTGGATTGTTTGACGTGCCGGGTTCTGGAACTAACGTAAAGTATCTCTTTCCTTTTCTCATAATTTATGCAGCAAAAACTAATTGTGCACTCATCAGGAGAATGATTTCATTTTTTTACATAAAAATTCTAAAGTATTATTAACATGAAAATTACAATTAATTGTCGAAACTGCACTTTACTTCATTATCTTTGTGGGGATGCTATATTGAGGGCGTTGAAATTGTGTTATGCAAAAATGACACATTCGCTGACAGTGCATCACAATTCACACCTGAAGGGGATAATTGGAAGAGATTGCAAGGGGGGGGATATTGCTAGGTAAAGGATCAATATTCAAGGGGATGGGGAAAGAGCTGATAATAATGAATGCACACCCGTGCTTCTAAAGAAATGCTTTGAATACACATGCACTCGCAGTTTTCATTCGCTGCCCACATAGGGGGAACTCTAGCATTGAATAACAGGGAAAATGGTAAGAGAGTAGAAGCAGCTGCCTTTTTGATATGAAGAATGGAGGGTTGTGCTTGCTCCGAATTTTACAATACTTGTCCTTTCTGTTCCATAGATTCAGGTTTTCATATCGACCATACCTCTTTGGCCGAGTCGGTGCAGATACTTTACTAACTGCGATATATTCTTCCGTGAACGGACTTAGTATTGAAGCAAATCTGTTTCTCTCCTTATTGATGGATGTACTGTAAGTACCTGCTGGTGTCTCATCTCCCATGTCGTGGCAGGAGTTTGTGCTAGTAGAATTGTGTGAATAGTGAATTTTAGGTGCAAAGCGAATAGGCATTTTGGTTGAAAAATTTAGAATCAAAGTCTAATAGTATGTCGCATATAAAAAAAATGGCATATTTGTCATGACCCTACTAGCCAGCACAATATTTCTTCAAGAATGGAAACTAAGCCCGTGCAAATGCCATTCTTTTCCGTTCAAAGGAAGTAGAAACAACTTTGAATAGTAGCTGGATTTTGAGTAAGATAGGAGTGATAACTTGTAAATTATGTTGCATTTTAAAATTTACTAGGAGCATAAAGTAAGAAGGGGGAGAGGGATGCGAAAGCTTTTAAACAAAAAAAGAAAATATGGATTGCTGGTGGGGGGGGGGGGGTGATATCTTGGTTTCGTCAGAGGTCAGGCATTGCAGCTGTGCAGATTTGCCCTAGATAGGTGTTTTCACAGCTTATCAACCCTTCACAGCAGTGAAACCACCTTTAAATGCGGTTACATGCAGACTAATATACATTTTAATAGGTGTTTCCACGGCTTAGCACCCCTCAAATGATTTGCAACAACCTTTACAGAGCTACATGCAAATTAATAACATTGATTTGTTATATTTTGAATAGTTAAACTTTTCAACAGTTTAAATTCTACTCAAAGCGATTTCAAGTACCATAACAATTGTTCTAACTTTTGAAGCATTTCATTATTTGCACAAGCCTATGTGCTAGTGCTGGGCACTCCAAAAAGTGCCATCAGGCTAGACTCTGCAAGAACTTTTCCTTGAAGCAGTGAAATCTACAGAACTGACATGCTGGTGCATGGGCTTGGAAACAGTACCCCCCCTTTTTTTTTTCAGTTTTCAGTTACCCAGCTCGAATAAATGAAGGTTTTGTCATAAAATAAAAGTATACTAAACTGTGGACAGATACAAAATGGTTGTAGACTTTGTTTCTTGAAGTCAATAGTCTTTCTTGGGGTACTTGAACACAAAAATTTTGGTCTGTTTGTGACAAAATTCAGCCACCTGGCCAAATTTTGAGCACTTGCTTAACGCACAGCCACCTTTAACTTGTGGCTGCTTTTATACTTGTGAACATTGTGGATTAAAAAGAAATATTACGCACATCTGAGGCACAACATCGATACGTAAGTATTTGATAGTGTGTTTCTTTACTGAAAAATACATAGATGCGTAATTCTAAAAACTCTAGTGTTTCTTACATTGTGCTGAAAATGTGACGGTATGCACGAAAAAGAGCTCTGCCGACGATAAAGTGCTGCCACCTGGCAGTGGCCCTGGGTTCTGCACAAGCTCAAATTTCCCGATGGCACTGCCAGATGCCGTCCGTATCTCAGGCAGTGCCTCCTCCATTTTATCAATGCCAGCCAGATGCGTCTGATTTAACATAGAGAAGATTCTGTCACTTCACGGGAGACCGCGGACGAGACCAGGACTCGTGTGGTACGGCTGCACGACTTTTGCTACGAAGCTTGTAGATACGTGACAAATTTTTAAATGCAGAACATTTCGTAGTCACGCGATGTCTCGATGTCGTCCGTCCGTGACACGGACGGTAGCACGGACAGATGGACTCGTGGAAATATAGGCAGACACACAAACGAATGCCCCACTCATCATCATTCACTTTGTGGGTGTGCTGTAAAAACAAATAACGCCAGCTAGTTACATTATTCTCAAGGACATGCACACACAACGCCACTATTGAGCAACTCATAAACTGGAGGTGGCTACGTACTACTACTATGACTCCAGAGGAGGGAACAACCCACGATGGCCTAAGGAGCTTCGCCCCTAAAGTCCATGATATGGTTAAACGGGTGGGGGGTGGGGGCTGTGTTGTTTTGCTTTTGCTGACAGAGGGAGGGAGGCTTCTAAAGATATCAACAACTCATTTACGACAGGTGTTGAAAACTTAAAATGGACCAAAAGAGTTGATATTCAAAAGTAGTGGCAGCACACATAGTATCTTGATGGTAACACAGAAAATTTCTTGAAAGTCATTAGCAGTGTGGCTGTAATCTCATGAAATTGCTCCAGAGTACTTATTCAGGTGTTCCAAACTTCTACAAATTAAACATCTTTATATGAGCTGAAAATGGCTCCAAATCTCACGTCTTTAGTGGCACCACTCTGTCTAGAGATGCTGTCGGAAATCGCGAGAAATTTTTCGCTTCATTTCAAGCTGTAGCCTTGCGCTTTGTCAAGGTCATCTTTGACAAACGCATTTTTAGCTTATAACATGAGTTTTGATCAGTTACATCCTGAATATCATGCTAGAAACAATTGCCAAGCTTTGCGCTATAGTGAATTAGAACATGCATATATGCTCTAGTTCGTTATAGTTCATCTCCTACAGCCTTATTACCTTTTGACAGAGTCTCGAAGTCTCAACAACTTGAGGTCACGGAGGTATAGAGTTTGCTGGTGCAGGTTTTGCAAATGGAAGCAGCTCAGTGAAAACGTTCATTGTGCTGGTTACCTGTGCTGTAGTGCGAGCGACTCACTCAGATCTTGTCGGTGACATGACTGTGATGTCTTTTTTTTATCAGCCTTTGGTCATTTTACGTCATTATTTTATTTTACGTCATTTTTTGCAAATATCACTTATTCTGATAATGATGTTACATTAGAGACAGCCAGTTGTGAACTTAACCTGTGATATGTACGGCCGCGTTCTAGTACAAAAGTAGTACCTGTACCGTGCAGTGCAGTACTAGTACAGAACTTTTGTTCGTCGAGTTATATCCCGTGGAAGTTCATTGCTGAGCACGCTTCCATTCATTGTCGAGACTGATAAATTTCAGGCCACTGACATACACATATGGGGACACTGTCAAAGCTCAAGTACTTATTCTTTCACATATTTGTCAGGTAGACGGCTCACAGGCCTTTCGCGGGCAGAAGTGAGCAAGAACTCGCCGCACAGAGACGTTGCGCACATGGAGACAACAGAAACTATATAGCTTTTGGTAATGCTGGTATAAAAAATACAGAGCCACACTAAACAGCAGCAAGTCAGAGAAGCGTGGTAATAGTATAGAGTACGGTGACCTTGTCGTTGTTAGAGCGAACAAACAGCAAATTACGTTCTGAAAATTAGCTAGAGTTTTTGAAACGTTCAAGGGTAACGACAGAGCATGCATAGTCAAACTACCAGATGGCACAAAACGAAAAAGACCAGTTCAACTTATTTGTCCTCTAGAACTAGTGACATTTTTGGCCTCGGAGGACTATAGAAATGGTGCTCGCGCTGCGCATAGAAGACGACGAGAAAGGAATCAAGGGCACCAGCAATATATGCGGGAAATTGATCATTACTCATAATTGTAAAGATATCCTTTTCCTTGGGTCTTCTTCCCTGGGCCACAATACAGGAACGTCTGAGTAGACGTTTGATAATTTCTTAGAGACACAAGAAGGCTTACTTTTTAGGTAATCTCTAATGAAATTCTAGTTCTTTGGAATTTACGTTTATTTATTCATTTTAAATAATACATCTGCACCAACTTAATTCGTACGTAACCTTATAACTGTCTAACTTTACGTTTTCTATAGATGACTGAATAATTATTTTTTCATCATGAAAGATTCTAATAATTTTTTCATATTATTTAATTGCTGGTTTAATGGCCCGTCCCTCATAGTGGGTATGAGCCACAACATAGGTTCAAGCAAGCAAACAAGCAAGTAGAATATAGATGGTATCATTGTCATCGATCAATTCTCCACGTTGCGACGACTTAGAGTTCTGCTCCAATAAACCCGACACTGTCTTTTTCCCACGTCGTATTTTTAAAGTGTTCTGTATACTTATATATGTACGTGGCCGACGTACTCAGCGGTGTTGTACATTGCGGCATCTGAAATACGCACACTGAAGCCACTGTGAAATTCCTGTGTGATGCTGAATGCTTCGCGAAATTGCAGGTTGTGCAGACTTACTTAAATAGTGAACTATAGCGTTGTGTTCGAATCGAGCAAGGAATGGGCTGGAGCAAGGTCCTTGGGCTCAACTGCCTTGTGTTGTGACCTGTATTTCGTGAAATGTCACTTCCCAGTTTGTGGAGTTAAAAGCACGGTGTATACGCTCACAAACCCAGAGGTTTTGGAATGTGTACAGTGATATCACGCTTTCTTGTGGATACTGCTTATCTGGTGTGAATGTCATATATATTAGTGCGATTTGCTTGGTCAACCGCTTTCTCACGTGCGACAAATGCGTCATCGCTACAGGAAACCAGCATATAGGTAACGCTGTCCTCTTTGTGCGCTGTTTGAGTAGCAAAGTATTCAAAACTAAAGAAAAAACATTTTGAAATCAATGGTGCCACAGTGGCGTACGCTAAGTGAACATTTAAAGGAAAACAGGAAATCCAGAAGTTGCTCCAAATTTAGCAACCACACAAAAATCCTGCTTCTGAAGAAATGGAAATAGACTTTTGGAATACGACTTTATCAGGAGAGCACTGCAGATTTAAGGTATGTGCTCATTTAATGTAGAGGCGTAGCTCACACTAACACGGTTCTTTGCCATGTTTTGGCAGTGTGGCGCAGTATTCTCTTGTATTTTGTACTATATACTTAGGGCATCATGTTTTCGGAATATCTCTTTTGGAATACGACTTTATCAGGAGAGCACTGCAGATTTAAGGTATGTGCTCATTTAGTGTAGAGGCGGAGCTCACACTAACACGGTTCTTTGCCATGTTTTGGCAGTGTGGCACAGTATTCTCTTGTATTTTGTATTATATACTTAGGGCACTGTGTTTTCGGAATATCTCGAAAAAAATTGATAAACACTCTCTGGTAATTTTTTGATAATACGGATTTATATGATAAATTTCTGTTTCAAATAACCTTTTTCTACGTTAAAAGGGTCTTTTAAAAGCTGAGAATCGGCAGTCAAAAGGAGTGCACCTCCACAAGTCCTACTCAGCTCGTAAATTCTTGTTTCTACTACACCAAGCTCTAAGGTTGCAATACGAGCAAACGTAGGTGTTTTGTATCCAAGTACTATTTGTACTCATTTATATATGAGTGTGAGCGTTCAAACATTTCAGACCTATAAAATAATTTTGTGGGTGTGTTCGAAGAAAAGAAGGGTAAATTTAAGCGCTTGTTTTTTTTGTTAGACGCAATACTCGCATGTTTTCCTGTTCACAGATTGTTTCATATGAGATTTGGGAGTATTGAGAATAGTAATAATAACAGCAGGTCCTTTATTTTTGACCAAGAAGCTAAATTTCATCATTACACTTTGGCGATTCTACAGCAGTGCACATCAGCAGCCTTATTAACGGGATAAATAAATAGCAAGTGTTAAAACGAAGATAAATGGATGACAAAAAATGAACATCAGCAACAATGAAATGCGTATTTATGCAAATTTTATTAATAATAACACATTGCTAGAAGTTATAAAGCTAAAACAAACATTGAATTTCAATATACGCTGAATTTCCTCCAAAAAGACTCGGATAAACATTTTCCGAGATTTCGAAGAAAAGAAAAGGCTGATTCTACGTACCTTGGGAATCGATGTTACGCGAATCATACAGAGAGAAGGCGACATGTGTTGTAAGTTTGTTATATATTTAAATATAAGAAAATGACGCTAGGGACAAGTAAAAATGTTTGCAGAGACATATGTTGAGCAGTTGGATAAGTTTTATACAACCAGTTGTTTACAGTTCCATGGTCATTTTAACAGAAGCATAAATATGAGCAACACCACGAGCGGAAGTATATTGTTGAGAAACGAGAGACAAGACGGCGGCGATGAGGCCATGTCATGGTCACAGCTCACGCCACTCATAGAAATGTTAGTTCACGGATGACGAGTTCAAAACGCGATTATCGTGCAGTGACTGTAATCACTCATTGTCACGAATTGCTGCTGCAGCAACTTCTATCAGGTCTAGTTGCGCACGACACCTAAATTTAGGAGGACTAGGAAAACTGCAGCTATACAAATTATGAGCGTGACTAAATCAATTCTTCAGCTAAGTGGTAGATGCCGTCTTCACGCGAATGATTACCGCCGGGTAGTTTTGTGACTGCGATCATGGTGGCAACTTCCTCTTGACAACAGACGTCTTCGGATTTCACAATGGCTTCTGCACCTGGTCGCTGCAAAAGCATGCGATGAGTAACTCAGTGTTTCATAGTATGTGTGACAAGATCTGAAAGGGTATATATGCTTCAGGTAAGTGGAAAGAAGGTTACGATACGGATGAAGTGCACAACAAAAAATGACACCACACCACCGCCGTACAACGTCAATGAAAACTGTGGAGTGCTGAAGCTTGTAGGCAAGGGTGTTGCAGCCCCACTAATGTGACACCTGGGGAAGGGTGCAGAGAGAGTTTTCTTTGATGAGGCACTATAGTGGTGCCAAGCCTGAAACCGGGCGTGCAGGGAAAGGTGTTTCCACTTCACTAACATTCTCGGTTAACTGCGTCGGAGGGCAGCTTACTATAGGAGAGTAGCGCAAGGAATAAACACAATGGAGGCACAAGAACAGTACGAAGGCGTAGTTGTGTAGATTCGGATGTCTTGACGGATGTGTACTATGACCTTTTGATTAATATACAGACAGATGGCCAACACTGGTAGCCTACGAGAAGTCACCACAATAATTCATTGTTTCTCTTGTTATAGGTGTTGCACAATGAAGAACAGAGGACTTCAAGAACAAGAGCAGAGACAGTAGTTAACAAACAAACATTGGTGATTCATCTGGGCAGTAGTGACCACATCTAGGCAGTAGTGCGCTGTGATGTAGTAGTGCGCTGGATTGGTCAACGTGAAAAGACGAATGAATGAGGCGATAAAATTCACTTGATCCGTGCCACTTGAATTGTTCGCTGAAACTGTTGCAAAAGGCTTATGCGCATTTTTTTAATGGTAAAAAAACACAACTAGGCTCACCTTCGTCTCATCTGGCAGGAGTCGCAGTCTTGCCCATAGTCTCAGGAAGGCGGGACTCGAGAGAGGCATGCTTTTTCTGAGCTCATCCTTATGTCCTGCATCAATTGCGTACACAAGTATCTCAATCTTGCTCTAAGTATCTGAGGACACTAATTACAGACTTAAATTAAGATAAATCTAAGACCAGCAGTGTGCTGGACCAGTTTCACAACATACAAAGTAGGAATTGCAAACACGGCGGTGAGGAGCCAGTACAAACATGGCATTCGACACATATAGTATGTTGAAATATGCTTGTCCCATGGATTTCAAAACCAAATAACATAGTTACAGCATAAACCAAAGCCTTTAGGTATCAGCTGTACGATCTCGTCAGCTGTACGATCTCGGAAAAAGACATCGCGTTATGTGGCACACTCTGTCAATTGAATTCGTCGCCTTGGTCGCGAGTGGCGTTCGTTAACGATCCCAGTGTTACACACGTACACAAATAAATAAGAATGCGGTAAACCACATAGCACAAATTACGCACGGGTAGCAAATTCAGGCACAGGAACAAGCATCGTACCTAACTAGTGTTCTCTAGTTCGTCATTATGAACCAAATCACTAGGCAACGAATTGTCTTTACCAAGAACGCGTATGGGAAAACAACCGGCAATGTACTTCAGCTATTGCAAGGTCGCAGCTGTGAATTTCGTCGTCAACACCAGCAGCCAGATGGCTTTTCTTTCCCATTAAACTAATAATCAGTACACTTCAATAGAAATAACGTGACATCTCCTATACACTCATTTGCTTTTAACAAAAAAATATATTTAAATAAATGTAGCTTATTGCAAATGAAAAATCAGTAATTTCTGTTTGCATAGAACGATCGGCAGCTGTACCAACGGCCATTTACAACTTGCAATTTCTACGAGACTGCTTTGGAACATGTTTTTTTTTTTTTGAAAAACAAATTTGTGTTACCAGATTTGGAGAAACTAGAATGCTGTACAATTGTGGAGAACAGTTCAAGGAGTTTTAGCATGAAATGAGAAGTGAACAGTGAAGATGCTGCTTTGATGGCATGCACGGGCCCGTTTCTTTTCTTGCAATGTTATTTCTTATTTGTTGTGTTAAGAGGCCATTAAGATAGTAGTAGGTGGACGGTGTAGTTCTCACCTAGGAAAATGCTGAGGACGAGGCTGAGAGCCACCGTAGCTAACATGGCAAAAAAGGAACTCCAGTACGATGACAGGCGGTACAGGAAGAACACATCTTCACCCCTGTCGCCCAAAAGAGAAACAACAGATTGTCAATTGCTATAATAATTTGCTGGATAGCTACACTCCGGGCATATTGACTGGTTTCTCTGGTAAATGGTACCGTTTTCAGTTGCACAGCCAGAGAGACCTGAACGCTACAACAAGCGGCTGTTCGACACGCTGCAATTACTGGTCCCCCCCAAAGAGTCTGAGTGGAATTGTGGAGTCAGGATTATGTAGGTGACCCTAACGTAAAATGGATCATGTGAGCTGTGACCAGCCTGAAGAAAACTGCTTGCGAACGGGCTCTTTTTCAGCACAAGTGTTGGTTTGTTGCCATTTTTACTGGTATTCATATTGCATGTTTGTGTTGTTTTTATTCCTATCAAAATTACTTGCCGCTTTTAGTTGCCATTTTGTTGTACTTATCAACATATATACTTCTAACAGGAGGTCCCCTTTCAGCATTGTGCTATGGGACCTCCTTCTGTATATACTAACCCCAATGCATTTATTTATTTTGCAACACATAAAGATACTTTTGATTGATTGATTGATTGACGTGTCGATAGTGCGTCGGCAAATCCAGATGATCCATCCGGCTGACGTATCCGCCTTACCACTCGAGTCGGTGATTAGACAATCATCAGAATATCGCGATTGGTCAACCGGATATGCCGACGCACTGTCGCAATCTGCAGTGCACCTGCTGATATATGGCGCGCAGACATGCACTTTTGCCCAGTTTAGCCACAGCTCGCGTGCTACATCTTTAAAGGTGCATGGGTTCGAGTCTGTTGGTATAGCGCTTCATGTTTGCGAAAGAGCGCGAAAAACGAGGAGACACCATCTACTACCGAGTTTGGCGCTCTTTCTTGTGTGTTTTGTTTATCTTTCCTCGTTTTTCGCGCTGTTTGGCAAAGATGATGCAACACTTTGCTTTTCGTACACATACGGCAGCAAGCAAAATTATAGAGGCCACTTAAATGCGTGCCCAGCTGCATTGCGGCACCTTTTGACCGTAGAACTTGTCTTTGGGCGTGTTGGGGCCTTTCTTTGCTGGACGTTTTGTAACTGGCGCAAAGTTAGAAACACGACCGCCGCATCCCTCTTCTTCATGTTTCTAAGTTTGCGCCAGTTGCAAAATGTCCAGCCTTTTTCACTACTTCGCGGCTAACTTCGAGATAGTGTACTGGGCATGCGTGTTCTATTCTGCTTTTGAATCTGCTTGTGCGCTCGTTTAATCCGAGTGAATACTAGAAAGAATTGATATTGGAACATGCGCGCGATGCGTAAGGTGTCACTTACGCAGCCGCGTGGAATCGCCCGGGGCGATTATATCGCGGAGAAGTCGTGTTCGTGCAACTGAAGTGTCTTTCACTACATCATCGCTCTCCGCTTCCGCATCTGCCGCAAAAGTGAGACATTGCACTCCCTCCCGCTTCCGATGAACGCGCGGTTGAAGCGATAGAAGAAGCCATGGAATGAGCCAATCGCCAAATACAGAAGAGCACGCGTGCACTGTACACGTGCTCGAAATTAAACGTTAAAGCACCAGGAAGAGCAGCGATGAAGTTTAGTAACACTCCTGTGGTTTCTAGAATACCCAAAGAGGTTTAAAAAAAATGCTGGAGTGAAAGCTCCCGCAATGCTTTGCCAGCGGTATAGTGAATTCAGCCTTGCGGCTCTACAAAGATATCAGAAACAAGCTATATTCTGGTGGTGCCAACTTGGACATCAAGTGGCTCTGATTTGTCAGTCTAAAGGCTACGTTTATTGAAAATAAAATATAGTTGTTTCCGAAGAAGTATTTCGCGGAGACTAGTATCGGTGACGTAATCTCCAGTAAAATTTGCCTTGAATTCAAGGATTATTAAAGAAAACTGGTAACTCAAGGACCCACTTTGAGCACTATCTTACCCGAAGAGGTTGCCACGTTAAACTCGTTGGGCGTGCGAGGAAAACGCTCCTTCGCAATCGCCGATTGCCAACAGCTTATCATGCCCCTAGTAAGATGACTGCCGCAGGCGCCATCATACTGTTGACAAGGCTTCAATCGTGGGCAAGAATTTCACTCTAGCAATTTTTTAAAACCTCCCTGAGATTCCCTGATGGTGTGTTGGCTTGTCTGTCATCAATAGAGACCAGATTTTAGGCAAATGACTGTTTTCTTCCTTGCGCTCCTATCATGTCGTTTTGATATAAGAGCATGAATTAGAGACTAAGAATTAAGGGCTTTAATAGTGTTCTTATAGTGCCTATAAATGCCTGTATTTTGGCGCTCATGCCTAAATGACTGTAAGTACCTTTAAATGGTTATTTTCGAAATCAGCACCAATATGAACGCTATTAAAGCTCAAATTTTTATTCTCTTGCGTGGTTTGAGGCCGTTACTCGTGTCCCAGGGCAACGTTGCCCTTTCCGAACTGTATGCGGTTTAACCATGTCTTTCGGCTCTTCAACTAACTATTGAAAAACAACCGCTAGCAGCAGCTAAATGGGACGTGGCGGCCACCATACGCCATAGCGCTGACATCGCGTGAGTGGTGGGATGAGGAGATGATGACGAGAGGAAAAGATGCTATTTCAGCAGCCCTAAATGCGTGATGTAAACGCGGGAGAAGCGCAAAAGAGTGGCGTTCATAGACGTGACGAGGAGTTTGTGTACATGGTTGTCCAGTGTCCCGAAGAAATTGAAAAGCGACCCTGGAGGCATACAAGTAGCGCTGGGAAGAGAACAATGCATCTGCGGGTACATAGAGAATTAATGCGAAAAAGTGCAAAGCCGTCAGCTGATAGGAATACGAAAGTGCGCATCAAAAGAAAGAGAAATGTGAGGTGTATGCGGCTTCTGTTTTGCTTGTAATTTACTTCTTAAAGGGCCCTTCATCACGCCACACAAGAAATTGCAGCTAAACACTGGAAATTGTTGCGTGCCTAATAAAGAGCTTCGCGTCACGATGATATTTATAACTACTTTGTTACGGACACCAAACCGTGATGCAATGTAAAACTATTGCCACTCATCCCTTGCATGCAGTCATCGCAAGCCCAATACCTTGGGTGCCCTTTTCGGTCCGGAGCCGCATGATCACATGACGCATACCAATCAACACGTCATGCACACGCAATGTCATTTGTACATGACGAGCCTGAGCACCGCCGTCCATGCTGCGTCGTTTGGGCGTTCTCGGTAGTGTATTGTCTGTTTGAGTGACGGATCCTTAATTGCGCGCAAGTTTGGAGGGGCTGGCACGGATCATGTATCTTAACCGTGATACATCGGGTCACACCGCTGAAGTTGCTGTCAGAAACTACGCACATACACACAAAAAAACAACCACACACACACACGCCAAGCGACGTTAAGGCGGCACCACACGAGAACCACCAGAAGACGAATGCATGCTAAACGGAGGCCAATAGGTGTGTATAGCATTTCCCCGTGATTCAAAAATGAAAATAAATAAAAAAGTACTCACGTTTTATTTACAGGTTTCATTTCTCACGACTTTGATTCATCTGCTCTGCAGCAGATTACGTGCTACGCTCACAAGTGGGTTCTGCTTAAGGTACTGGATATTACCAGCGAGCGGGACATTTTTCGTCTCGTTTTCAGTAAACAGCGAGTATTTACCCAGAACCTGATTAGGAGTGTACAGTGAGTGACGTCAGAGCAGCAATGTGTACGCGCAGGAGCGACGTAAGAGCTGCGTCATTTTTTGTACGTGACACCCTCCATCATGGGACACGCACCCACGAAAAGGAGGCCAAGCGGCGTCCAGTCAGAAATTTTACATCTTTCAGCGACACGCAGCGTTTGAAATCTTGGCAGACAGAATCTTGAGAGCGCGGTGCTTGCATTACGTTTTTCTGCTCAGAACGCTCAAACCTGTTGCGGGGCCCGTACAGTGTTAAACTACAGGAAAAAATTAACCCTACTTGCAACTCCAGCCAACATTCTGTGTGCTGTCAACACTGGTAGAAAAAGCAAAGATGGCTGCGCTTGACAGGGCCACGCGCACGGCCATGCTAGGGTGGCCAGAAGCCACGCGACAGTATCACCATAGTAGAGTGGCTGGAATAGGAAAGTGTGATGAGCGGCGAGCGGCGCCTACGGAGCGCATTGAAGCCTCCGAGGAGGAGCCGCGTAGAGGAGTGCGCAATCGTTTATAATCACAAAACGCCCAGATGGCATTCCAATTATGCTGATAAAGAAATTAGGTCCGAAGTCTAAGCAGGCTTTGAGAGAGGCAGTGAGCAAAATAATAATCGATGGTGAAGTTTTCGATGGATGGAAACTTAGCAGGATGAGCGTGATCTATAAAAGAAAGGGGGACAAAGCTAACAAAAGCAACTACCGTCCTATAACAGTGACATCCGTGGTCTACAGGCTGGCGATGCAGATTATAAAGGAAATACTACAGGTATGAAGAGAGGATGAGGGGGTGCTGGGGGAACTGCAGAATGGGTTTCGGAAACACATGAGGTTGGAAGACAATCTGTTCTCACTGACGCAGTGCATCGAAATAGCAGAAAAAGAACACAGGACCCCGTGGCTAGCATTTCTGGATATCAAGGGAGCGTACGATAGCGTGCTTCAAGAGAAATTGTGGGGAATACTGGACACACTAGGCGTGGAAGATGGAGTCACTAATCTTTTAAAGATAGAGAGAGATAAAGATACAAGGAAAGGCAGGGAGGTTAACCAGACGCACATCCGGTTTGCTACCCTGCACTGGGGAAGGGATAAAGGGGAGAAAAGAGGTTGCACAAAGATGAGAAGGTACACACCATCACGAGCACACTCGGTGAGCACACACAGTTCACAGGCGGTCGCTCAGGTTTGTTGACTTAAGGTAAAGAAGCAGTGCTTTAGTTGCTTTCTGCGCAACTGAGGCAGATGCCCAAGGTCCTAGTATCTTCTGCACACAAAATGGTCCGGGGTCAAGTCGATTCAAAACCATCCGTAGCTGGCATCGCTGTGTGTCGTAGCAAGCGCAGCTGCAGAGGACGTGTTCGATGGTTTCTTCATCTCCGCAGTAGTCGCATGTAGGAGTGTCTGCCATACCAATGCGAAAGGAGTACACCTTTGTGAATGCAATACCCAACCAAAGGCGGCATAACAGTGTCGCATCGGAGCGGGAAAGTTGTGATGGTAGCTTTAGCTTTAGCGAAGGATCCAGTTCATAAAATTGACACCTTTGGAAGCTGGTAGACTACCAGAACGTGCGTGTGAGATCTCGAGCCAGCAAGTAAAGTTGTCTTGTTGCATCATTCCTTGATAGAGGAATCGGGACTACACGGGTTTCTTCATGGGCTGAGCGGGCTGCATCATCGGCTAGTTCATTTCCGGTAATACCGATATGTCCAGGCAGCCATTGATATATAATATCATGCCCTCGTGCTAGAGCTTCATGATGGCAATGTCTTATTTCTTGTACCAGTTGGTCATGGCTCCTCCTACGCATGGCAGACTGCAAACTCTGAAGCGCTGCCTTCGAATCACAGAATATGACCCATTTTCCTGGACGTTCTTGAACGAGATATTGTAAAGCCGCCCTTATAGCAGCAAGCTCTGATGCCGTAGATGTAGTCATATGCGACAACTTAAACTTGATTGTCATTTCTGCAGCCGGAATTACAGCGGCACTTGATGAGCTGCTGGATGAGACGGACCCATCAGTGTATATCTGCGTTCGGTCTAAGTACAACTCATGTAATAATAGCAGTGTTGCTTGCTTCAATGCTACTCTGGAGTGACTGCTTTTCTTTTTGATTCCCGGAATTTCTAGACGTACTTGCGGCTGGTCGAGGCACCACAAAGGGCATGCCGTTCTCGCAGCTGGCGTATATCCTGATGGAATGCTGTTTAGGTGTTTGGCTATGACGTCTGAAAACGTAGCACGTGGTCTTCCGGAAGGTAGAAGGGCCAAGTGGTGGTCGGGGACACGGCTAGCATGTCGAATGTGCGCTCTGAGGCAATCCACAGCTATATATGTCCTGACCGGATGGTCTTTGGCAAGCATGATTGTGGCATAAGTAGAAGCGCATCGGGGCAGTCCTAGGCAGATACGCAGTGCCTGACCCTGCAAACTCTCCAATGAATGAGTATTCGATTTGCAAGTGTTAGTCAGTACCGGCAAGCTGTAGCGCAATAGACCCAGAAATAGGGCCCTGTACAGCTGTAGCATGGAGGCCACAGAAGTTCCCCTTGCTTTACCGCACAAGAATTTCATGATATGCACAATAGATAGCAGTCTCTTCTTCAAGTACGCACAATGTGGGCTCCACGAAAGACTTCTGTCGATTATTATGCCCAGGAAACGATGCGTCCGTGCATATTTGACTCTCTGCCCATTGATGTAAACAGGGTATGACGTCATTGGTTTGCGTGTAAACGCCATCAACGCGCACTTCACAGTTGATATATTTAGGCCTTGTTTCTGAAGGTAGGCTGTTGTGAGGGTTGCTGCCCGCTGTATTCGTGCACGCACCTGAGGGCGAGTAACTGCAGCACTCCAGAGGCAAATATCATCGGCGTATATGGATAGGCACACCGACTTTGGCAGAACCTTCACCAGACCAATGAGGGCCACATTGAACAATGTGGGGCTTAAAGCACCTCCCTGAGGTACTCCGCAGTAGGTGTAATGTTGGGCAGTTGTACCCTCATATGTTTGTACAAAGAAACCTCTGCCAGTTATATAATCTTTTGTCCATTGAAACATTCGTCCACCAACGCCCATTGCTGCGAGAGAAGTGAGGATGGCATCGTGAGCTACATTATCATATGCACCCTTCACGTCAAGAAAGAGTGCCACTGATATGCGCTTGCGACTTTTTTCTTGTTGAACAAATGTCGACAAATCAAGGACACAGTCAATGGAGGAGCGGCCCCGACGAAAGCCTGCCATGCAAGAAGGGCATTTGGTGTATCGTTCCAAGTACCACTCGAGACGAAATAGAACCATCCTTTCCATCACTTTTCCGAGGCAGCTTGCGAGGGCAATAGGGCGATACGCTGTCAAGTCCAATGGTGATTTTCCCGATTTCAAAAGTGGTATTAATCGACTAATTTTCCATTCTCGGGGAACACTGCCGCTGAGCCAGGAGTTGTTGAAGCATGTTAAAAGTTCTTTTCTAGCTTTTTGTCCAAGGTGTCCCAACGCACTATAAGTAATACCATCAGGACCTGGCGATGACATGCGCTTAGAAGCTACTAACGCACCTTCCAGTTCTTCCATGGTGAACGGAATGTCCATTTCTGGTAATCGCGTCTCAGGAACGATCACGGCGTCGATGCTCTCGTTCACAATATTCCCGGCAACTCTCGTGCAAAATTCTTCAGCCACCTCGAGTTCTGTTTTTCCCTGATGGAGTGCCAAAGCTTTAAAAGGGTGCCGTTGTTGTGGAGAGGAGCGAAGACCACGAACTGTTCTCCAGATATATGACAGCGGTTTATGAGGGTCTAGAGATTCGCAGAATGCTTTCCAGCGTTCGCTCTCCAGTTTGTAAATGCGTCGCTGAATCTTTTTCTGGAGCCGCCTTGCTTCCCTCAGATCGTAAATTGATCTTGTGCGTCTGTATCGTCGTTCTGCACGCCTTCGTATAGCTCGTAATTTTTCCAGTTCGATGTCAAACTGTGTAACTTTAGACGAAAATGGTAATTTACATTTGGACGCTTGCATAGCTTCCGCTATGGTATTTTCCATGCTGCAGGCGAGGCCTTCTTGGCAAGCGTTCTCAACACGCGATGCAAACATCGACCAGTCAGTGCCAATTGCAACACCGGAAGAGAAATTTTTTACGATACCATCGATCGTCACGTAGGTGGGTATGTGATCACTCCCATGAGTCTCAATATCTGAAAACCACTTAACTTTGTGATAGAAGCACCGTGACACCAATGTCAGGTCAAGGCAACTGCCATACGTGAGACCCCGCAGATATGTGGGGGTACCATCGTTCATGATGGAAAAGTCGTGATCGGAAGCGAATGTAACAATGTTCCGGCCCCTGGCATTCATCCTAGTGCTCCCCCAAAGCATGTGATGGGCGTTGAAGTCACCGATTATGATCCAAGGCCCATCGGTTCTCATTAGGATGTCTTTTAATCTGTCGCAGTGAAATCGCGATGACGGAGATATATATCCACCAATAAGCGTGAACGAAACTGCATTCCTCTTCACACGAAGACACACGTACTGATTGTCGTCATTTGAACTTATTTGGTGCGAAAGATAAGTCAAGTCTGTGCGAATGTAAACAATTACTTTGCTTCGTTCTTCGCGAGCGGCTGAACAAAAAGCTTCATAACCGGACAATCTATAAGGCGTTGACACGTTTGGTTCACATATGACAAGTATAGGGAATTCATTGGCCCGAACAAATTGGCGCAAGTCCGAGATACGCGACTTCATGCCTCTGGCATTCCACTGAAAAATCGACGCACTTTTAACTTCAGTGCGGAAGTGGAAATTTTGTTGAGCCATTGTGCTTATACGAAGTTAGCAAGAACTGGATTCAGTGCATCCAGTATTTGCAGTGCACTCTTAGCAGACGGAGATTGTATGCTGCTCAGTAGCGTGCGAATCGTGGCAATTAATGATTGCACGATTGCAGCCACTTGCCTGTCTTGGTTGGAAAGATCTCGAACCGGGACGATTGCAGTCACTTGCCTGTCTTGGTTGGAAAGATCTCGAACCGGGAGCGCGGACTGGCCGTCATGAAGCTCCTTCGGTTCGCTTGATGCTGCTTCCCTTTGAAGTGCAGGCCACTCTGTCGCAGTCAGGGTATGCTCACTGGCTTTGTCCTTTACAGCCTTTCCCGCGGCATGTGGTCTGGGAGGCAAAGGAGGTGGATCTGATGAGGGATCACGCAATCGTGTCGAGGAGGTAGCGGGCGTCCTCGAAGACAGACGTCGACGTGAACGACGCCTTCTGACTTTAGCTGCGGCTTCTCGATGAGATGAGTGATCGCGCACCATCTCCTTCAAGATGGCAATTTCCTTCTGAATCCGCGGGCAGTCCTTCGACGTGGCTTCATGGGATCCATTGCAATTAGAGCATTTCTTGACAGTTGCGACGCACTTATCCGCTTCATGGTGCTCGGCGCAGCGGTGGCATACCACCGAATTCTCGCAGACGCTGCTCACATGTCCAAGTTTCATGCATTTACGGCACTGGAGAGGCTTTGGAATGAAAGGCCGCACAGCATGTCTGAAGTACCCCACCTTCACATGAGAGGGGAGTGATGTGCTCTTAAACGCAATCTTCACACAGCGAGACTTGCCTAGCCGGGTGACATCAACAATTGGAGTATCAGTTGTTGACTTGACAAGAAGTTGTAAGTCCTTATTGGAAATAGCGACATCAATGTCGTAGATCACGCCGGTTACTACATCACATCTCAAGGGAACATGAGAGCGCACCTGGTTGCCGTCCAAGTCAGTTACACTGCGCAGAACGCCCAACGCACTTGCGTGCAAAACGTCCACAGCCAGTATATTTTTTCTGGCGTTCACTCTTATGTCCGTGATCTCATTTGGCACGAGCGTTTCCAGAGACCTCGACACAGACTGTCTGTTAAGGCGTTTCATGCTGACGGTAGGAAGTGCAGGCAGAAACAGGATGGTATAAGCGTTCGATTTTGGCGCTTCGCTTACAGTTTGAATAGTTGAGGATGAGGATGTCCTCATGTTCCTTCTCTTCGCCTTGCGGCTCAGCACAGGTTGGAAACCGTCATCTGAGAAGTCCTCACTGCTGAGATAGTAAGCATGAGTATCTTCACTGTCGCTGTCGCTCGCTTGTCCCATCCGCTTCCTGGAGGCGGTTGCCGCTGACGCCGCTGGTGCAGGCAGGCGCCCGGGGTGGTCTACTTCCATCCCCTCCAAGGAGCAGCGGAAACTGATCAACTCCGGCGTATTTCAGTTGTAATTTAATCTTTGAAAGGATATCTATAAAGGTAACAAGGTAGTTATAAAGTGGGAAAAACAGGTATCCAAGCCTGCAGAGGTAAAACGGGGGCTTAGGCAGGGGTGTCCTCTGTCACCCTTATTATTTATGATGTACCTACAAGGATTAGAGGCCAAATTAGAGAGAAGTGGACTGGGCTTCAACCTCTCTTTCGTCAAACAAGGAAAACTCATTTAACAGGCACCACCAGCATTGATGTACGCAGATGATATAGTGCTAATGACCGCCAACAAGGAAGATTTGCAGAGATTGGAGAACATCTGCGGTAATGAGGGAGATAGGTTAGATTTCAGATTCAGTAAGGAAAAGTCAGCAGTCATGATTTTTAATGATAATGAAGGTAGTGAGCTTAGAATGCAGGAGGTCACGCTAGAGATAACAGATGAACACAAATATCTGGGTGTATGGATAAGCAATGGGGCCGAGTACCTAAGGGAACACGAAATATACGTGACGACTAAAGGTAACAGGAATGCAGCGTTGATGAAAAACAGGGCACTGTGGAATTACAATATTTGTGAGAGGAATATGAAAAGGTGTCATGGTTCCTGGTCTGACTTTCGGCAATGCGATCTTGTGCATAAGATCAGAAGTTCGAGCAAGATGAGAAATTAAGCAACGTGGAATAGGTAGGCTTGCCTTAGGAGCTCGCGGGAATACACCAAATCAGGGAGTACAAGGTGATATGGAATGGACATCATTTGAAGGCAGGGAAGCTAGCAGCAAGATGAAATTTTAGAAACGATTGAGAGAAATGGGGGAGGAGCGTTGGGCTAGGAAGGTATTCAGCTACTTGTACATGAAGAATGTCGATACAAAATGGAGGAAGCGAACCAGAAAATTGACTGGTAAATAGTTAGAAAGCAGCAGGAAGCTAACCCCCCCCCCCTCCCCAAATTATCGGTTAAGAAGAAGGTGAAGTAAGCTGAGACCGATATGTGGAGAATTGGCATGATTAAGAAGTCCGCACTAGAGATCTATCGAACTTTTTAGCAGGAAATTGCCGAGGAAAGGACCTATGATAATACTCGGGGTAGTTCTCTACTGTTTGAGGCCAGGACAGGAGTATTGCGAACCAAGACATGTCGGGCCGTATACGAAGGGGTCGACACGGTATGCAGTGCGTGTGAAGAGAAAGAGGAAAGTGCCGAACACCTGATAGTGTTCTGTAAAGGGCTTCACCCTATAGTTCAAGATGATGGCGCAGAGTTTTTCAAAGCACTGGGGTTGAGGAACAGGGAGGGCGAAATAGACTTTAAGCGGGTAGAATCAACAAGAAGGAGGTTATCTGATTGATGGCTAAAGTCAAGGCACGAGTGAAAATTAAACCCTTCACTGCAAAGTACGAATCCTCAAGCTCACTATTTAGAGGAAAAAAATAAATCTAGTTTTTGGTTCACTAAGTATTACGGCTTGGTGGCGTTAGCCACCACCCGATCTAAAGTGTACAGCCATATCAACCCATCCGCACGAACAGACCCGGAGCCAGAAACAGGCCAGAAGTACGAAGTAAAGACAAATCTGTGTACTACCTATCCTTCCCATGCTCACTGAAGCGCCATGCGTGGCAGCTCCTATAGACACTAGCACCAGAGTTCCCTATAGTGTATATATATTAGGAAACTCTATGCGTAGATGAAACTTGTTGCATCTAGGGACCTTACGCCCACTCGCACAAAAGCGCACCATGCGGGCGCCACCGGCAGTCATCAGAGGCGGGGTCATCTCTTAGGCCGCGCTCCGCCTAGGCAGTATATTTGTAGACACTGTAGTTATATTATTATTTAGGGACCATAGTTGTGTCACGTGGTTTACCCTAGCGCAGCCAAAGCCGTGAAACGGAAAGATCCCATTTCGCGTTGTGGGAAAATTGGTCTCTAACCGATTCTTGCGTGGCGGCCGCGTGGCGTGGTTTTCCGGCCGCTTCAGTTGCGAAATGAGCCAGTTTCCGGAAAGTTTCGCCGCTTCTCTTCGAGGCCAAGTGTGAACGTGCCTTTACTCTGCGCGATCGCGTCTCGTGTCGCATAATCGCGTATTGCGCAGAGACTTGCATGCTCGCGTCTCGTGCCGGCCCACGAAGACACCCGGAAACGGGTCGCTCCCCTCCCTTTCTTCGCCTCGCAAGGCCGACGCAGACAGCGTCTGCTAGAGAGAGAGAGAGAGATAAATAAACTTCTATTTAGAAACAGTGTTCCGAGGGAGGCCCGGTATCACACTAATGTGGACCTAGGGATCCCGCTGGCTTCTACTGCCTTCTTGGCTCAGGTGACGAGTTGTCGCTGATCTTCCAAGTCCTCGAGGACCAGCTTGGCCTCTCACGTTTCCAGTAGGTGGTCGTCGTTCATTATTGGTGCTTGGTACCGCTCCAGTTGCATGCCGTGGTTTGCATCGCACTGGCATTCCAGCAGCAAGTGGGCCAGGGTGTCTGGTACGCTGCAGAGCGGGCACATGTAGCCATGTGTCGTTGGGTAGAGGCGATGCATTAATATGCCATGTATGTACGTGTTTCTTTGCAGGCGTCTGAAAATAACGCTTTCTTCTTTGGTTAGTTTTGGTTGGGGTGGAGGGTACAACCGTCGCTCCAGTTTGTAGGGTTGAAGTAGCGACGAGTAGGTGTTTTCTACTACCTCCATTTCTACAGCCACGGATCGGGTATTCTTTGGTCCCAGGGCAGCCCGGCTGACGTGCTCGCAGGCACCAGCGTCGGTCGCTTCATTTCCCTGTAGACCCTCGTGTCCAGGAACCCCGATTACGCAGGTATATGGGTGTGGAGAGCTTCGCTGTTGCAGGATGTTAATTGCATCGGCTGAGACGCGACCCTTCGCATAATTTCGGCAAGCGGCTTCCTAGTCAGTGAAGATAACCACGTCGTCTTTACATGTGGTGGTGGCGAGAGCGATTGTCGCTTCTTCCACTGCGTTTGAGTTGCGTGCCTGAGTTTCGCGCTGCACAGCAGGCCACTGCAGAATCGGCAATGAGTAAGGTAAAAGCACAGCATACTATACGGATGGGAGAAATTAATACAAAGGTAGGTAAGAAGCAGGCTGGCCACCAGGCAGTAGGAGATTATGGCATCGGTACTAGAAACGCCAGAGGAGAGCTACTAGTAGAATTTGCAGAACGCAATAATTTACGGATTTTGAATACCTTCTACCAAAAACGAGGAAACCGCAAGTGGACATGAAGGAGCCCTAATGGCGAAAATAAGAACGAAATAGACTTTATAATGAGTGCACACCCAGGCATCGTGCAGAATGTTGAAGTGATTGGCAAGGTACGATGCAGTGACCACAGAATGGTACAGTTTCGAATTCACCTAGACTTGAAGAAGGAATGACAGAAACTGATACGCAAGAAGCCAATCAATGAGCTAGCACTGAGAGGGAAAGTACAGGAATTTAGAGTCTCGCTTCAGAACAGGTATTCGGCTCTTAGGGAGGAAACTAACCTTCGCGTAGATACAATGAATGATAATCCGACGAGTATCATTACGGAGTGGGCAGTGGAAGTTGGAGGCAGGATAGTCAGACAGGACACTGGCAAGCTTTTCCAGGAAATGAAGAATCTCCTTAAGAAGCGTCAAATCATGAAAGTCTCAAGTACAACAGACAAAATAGAACTGGCAGAGCTTTCAAAGTTGATCAATAGGCGTGAGGTATGCGATGTAAGAAGGTATAACATGTAGAGAATTGAACACGCTCTGAAGAACGGAGGAAGCGTCAAAGGAGTGAAGAGGAAACTTGGGTAGACAAAAATCGGATGTATGCACTAAGGGACAAAGAAGCAAAAATACTAACCATTGTAGTATAGTTAGTATAGATAGGATAGTTAAAATAGCGGAGGAGTTTTACAGAGATCTGTACAGTAGCCGGGATAACCGCGACTTTAACACTATAAGAACTAGCAGTAAC
Source organism: Rhipicephalus microplus (assembly GCF_043290135.1). Classification (NCBI taxonomy): domain Eukaryota; kingdom Metazoa; phylum Arthropoda; class Arachnida; order Ixodida; family Ixodidae; genus Rhipicephalus; species Rhipicephalus microplus. The sequence continues at coordinate 77,317,080 of NC_134708.1, forward strand.
CCAGATGATACCCCACCAGTAATGAAAGAAGTCGGAAAAGCTTTGAAGAGTGTGCAAAGAGGCAAAGCTGCTGGTGAGGATCAGGTAACATCAGATCTGCTGAAATATGGGGGACAGATTGTGTTATAACAACAAGCCACTCTGTTTACGAGGTGTCTCCTGACGGGAAGGGTACCAGAATCTCAGAAGAACGCTAACATCATCTTAATACATAAGAAAGGAGATGACAAGGACTTGAAGAATTATAGGCCGATTAGCTTGGTCTCTGTAGTATACAAGCTATTTACAAAGGTAATTGCTAACACAGTAAAGAAAACATTAGAATTCAATCAACCAAAGGAACAAGCAGGATTTCGGACAGGCTACTCAACAATCGACCACATTCATACTATCAATCAGGTAGTAGAGAAATGCTCAGAATACAACCAACCACTATACATAGACTTCATAGATTACGAGAAGGCGTTTGATTCAGTATAAATATCAGCCGTCATGCAGACAGTGTGGAATCAGGGCGTCGATGAAGTATATATCCTGAAAGAAATCTACGGGGATCAACTGCTAACATAGTGCTTCATAAAGAAAGCAACAGAATACGAATCAAGAAGGGTGTAAGGCAGGGGGACACAATCTCCCCGATGCTTTTTACCGCGTGCTTACAGGAGGTTTTCAGAAGCCTAGAATGGGAACAGTTAGGGATAAAAGTTAATGGAGAGTATCCTAGTAACCTGCGCTTCGCCAATGACATTGTATTGCTGAGTAACTCAGGGGACGAATTGCAACTCATGATTACAGAGTTAGACAAAGAGAGCAGAAAGGTGGGTCTTAAAATGAAACTGCAGAAAACGAAAGTAATGTACAACAACCTCGGAAAAGAGCAGCGCTTCGAGATATGTAATAGTGCACTTCAAGTTGTAAAAGACTATGTCTACTTAGGGCAGGTAATAACCGCGGAGCCGAACCACGAGGTTAAAGTAACTAGAAGAATAAGATTGGGGTGGAGCACATTCGGCAAGCACTCTCAAATTATGACACGTAGACTGCCACTATCCCTCAAGAGGAAGGTATATAACAGCTGTATCTTGCCGGTACATAGCTACGGAGCAGAAACCTAGAGACTTACTAAGAGGGTTCAGTTTAAATTGAGGACGAGGCAGCGAGCAATGGAAAGAAAAATGGTAGGTGTAACCTTAAGAGACAAGAAGAGAGCAGAGTGATTAGGGAACAAACGGGGGTTAAGGATATCATAGCTAAAATCAAGAAGAGGAAATGGACATGGGCCAGGAATGTACCGCGTAGACAAGATAACCGCTGGTCATTAAGGCCGACTAACTGGATTCCCAGAGAAGGTAAGCGGGTTAGGGGCTGGCAGAAGTTTAGATGGGCAGATGAGATTAAGAAGTTTGCGGGTAAAAATTGGCAGAAGCAAGCACAGGACCGGGTTAACTGGCGGAACATGGGAGAGGCCTTTGTCCTGCATTGAACGTAGTCAGGATGATGATGATGATGATGATATGTTGCTGGTGTTTTCTGGAGGGCCGTGCATGCTGGATTCCATGGCTTCGGAGTACATTGCTTCGTTTCTTCAGCATGGGCGTTGTTCTCCAGGGCGCTTTTCCGGTCTTCTCATGGTTGCTGGGGCTTGCAACAGCGGCGGCCTGCGGTTGCAGCAGGCCGTCACCGTCGCACTCTCTTCCCGATCTTGGAGTGACTGTGCACCGAGCTGCTATTTGCTCTGTCGGAGGAGCTGTTTTTTTTCGGTGAGGAGGAATTCCTTCGGAGCTGGTCCTACCCTTTTGTGTTCATCTGTGAGATGAACGCTTGTTTTCTAGCCTGCCAGGTTTAGGTAGGCTGATATTTGTTCAGTAACATGTAAATACCGTGTAAGTGCGTAACATATACATAATTACGTTTAATTTGTGTTTTTCGTTTGTCATGTAATGTACTTATGTAAACATACTTTTGGAACAACTTTTGGTGTGTCTCTGCGTGTTGTGTGCCGTCGCGATGTTCTGTTGGAATGTTACTAATGTCGACTGTTTGTGAGAAAAAATCTCAAAACACTTCGTAGACAGACCTTGTTGTTTCATGGTCCGTGGACGACTTTATGCTCTACCATAGTAGAGAACGAAGTACTATAAATCGCGAACCACTTTTTCTAAACACATCGACTGTAGTCACGGTTATTAAATGAAACGGGACAGCTTAACGCTGTCGTATTGTAGAACGAATCGTACTTTAAATCATTGAACATATTTTTCTAAAGAGATGCCTTTTTTGTTGAATCATTGTGTTGGGACTGTTAATGTTCTCCCATAGTAGAGTACAAAATCATCAAGCATTTTTTCTAAAACATCAGTCACTTCGTGTAGAAGTGATACTAGAAAAGCTTATTGTTCTCCCACAGTAGAATACCTCAAACTCTAGATCGTCAAACATTCGCTCTAAGCATACATCTGTTGGACGTGGTATGGTGGGATCAGGGTGGCTGCCATTGGCAGGTTCCCACTACACTGCCATCCGGGTGGAGTGCTGTCAGCAGTTGTTTCGAGGCCTGCCTCAAGAAAGAGGCTCCGACTGTCATGTAAGGAGTACGCCAGTGTGATGAGTGGTTGTGACAAGGGTGCCCGCTTGCTTATTGCCGGTGTCGCGTCATCATCATCGCCATATATCACCATGACTATTTAACTAGCCACTGCGCCGCGCGTGTCTCGAAACTCATGCCAGAGCACGCGGTGCGAGCGAAAAAGAACGAGTTCATGCACCTAGCGAACTGAATGCCGGCAGGCGCAGCTGCTCCGTTTCAGCTGTGTTCGAAGAAAAGTGGCAAAACCGACATGGTCACGTCAGTAGCCTTCTCGTATCACGTTCCTCGCTACATCGGTGATTCGAAGTTGTGCTGTTATCCAATGAAAAAAGAAGCAAGCACCTGCGGCAGACAATGCGGAGGACTTGGAGCTCAACAAGTACCCTGTAAGCCCAGATCGACGGTGGTTCACGAGGCTCTGGAGTGCTGGTGTCGAGTCCCCGAGAGCTGGTACTAGCTTCTCAGAATGGTCCTCTGCCAGGAAGGCAGCGGCTAAGTGGAGACCCTCAAGCTCTGCCGCGGTGGAGCTCACGGCGAACAGGAGCTCGCATTGCGGCTAGCCAGGACGGCGCAAGCGCCCGCGGCGGATCAGTTAGACTGAACTCTGTGAACACCAGCTGCCTCATTTCTTATTGATCGTGGAGTTTTCAAGCAGCAGACTGTTACGGAGCAGCAGCTGGTGTCCGTCATTAGGTAACTCCACCATGCAAAACGTGGAAGTCCGCTGGGTGGTAGTGTGGTGGAGGCAGGAGGCTGCCAGAGGCAGGCCCATTATCGTTTATTCACGCAGCAGGCAAAGGCCTTCCATCCAGAAAAAAAAAACGGCTGACGGCAAAGCCTGGCCAGCAGGGGTCCACCACCCGGAGCTTATGAAGGGGTCGACGTGCTCCAGGAAATGTTAGAGCAAAATCTGAGAAAGAGTGGCCATTCTCTATTATCTGTCAGCATTGCAGGGGCCGGCAAATGCATTGCAAGTCCCAGGATATTTTTTATTGCACCTTTGTGCAATCCCTCTAGCTGCTTCCTCCTGGCTGCAACGGGGTGACATACAGCAGCATGGATGTTGCTGCGGCTTGGTTGAGTCAGAACACGCAGTTAGTCGAGCAATAACAACCTTGCTGCTGTAGCTTGATGACAGCTCCGAGCACGAGGCGCACCTTCGAATTGGCTGCCTTGATCCACGTGAGCTTGTGGTTAATGGGGAGTCTGAGCCTACCGGCCATTTTCTGCAAGGCTGGCATGTGAGGAGAAGCTTCGGCTGCTTGGTGAAGTGCCGAGCGGATGTAAATGATGAACTAGCATGTCCTTTGTTTTAGCTGTGGGCATGGTAAGAGAGCTATAGCTTCGAAAAGCTGTCACTGCGTCTAGCGTCCGTTGGAGCGAGCATTGAATAGAAAGCGTACACATCCTCGACCTGCGGGTCCATTCCACCACGTCATTGGCTTAAATGAAACATGGAAAAAAAGAACTGACAGTCTACCGGGAGCGATGCCCGAGAGTGCCACGTTAAACAGAAGAGGGCTCAGCACCAAGCTCCACTGGACGTCAATCTAAGCTCCTGATCCTATTGAAGAGTCGATAGGTAGAATGCTGTAGGAGTTAGAACAAGCCAAACAAGCTGGCAAGGGGAATCTGCCAAAGTGGTTGTCCTTGCATTCTGGCGTTTTGAACAGTGGATGCATGGTTCATCGTGATTTCTGAGAAAGATGTAGCACTTTTCATTATTTACATTATCTGCAAATGCACCCTTTGTGGTCAATGTCATCTGCAAACTGCAACATACTTGTTTTATGTCACCTTGTTTTGAATGTACCAAAGAACGGAAAAAGTGAAAAAAGCATTTTTGTGCTATCACTCCACAGTGTGACACGTTTCACGCAGCGCGCAGTGGCGTAGGCTAAATATTTAAGTGCGTTTTGTGGGGCAGCTAAAGTAGACACAACACGCACAACACGCGGCCCGACCATCAGAGGAACTATGGTATTTATAGTCACTAATGACACATTTATAACCAATGCGCGATTGCGAACATTCGCAAGCTTCGTCCTCGTGTGTAGAATTTCGGTAGCGCCAACAGTGTTTGAGTGATCAGAGCGCCAAGCGCAGTACTACATTAAGCTTAGGCTTAATTACGTAATTGACCCCGTGAAATTCTATACCGACAAGTCTAGTGGTCCAATGCAGCAATTTGGGAGACTCCTAGGCAATTAAGGCTTCGTTTTGCCGTGTCATCATTTTGTAGCCCGCTGTTATATACTAAAAAAAAAGATGGTCTTCCGGCCGCAACTCAGGATTAAAGCTGACCTATAGGTATTGACAAGACTTCTACAGGGGCACCCGCTATGGTTAACGATGCATACAGGCATCGCTGTTGTCGCTCAGAAGTACGATAGCCGTTTGACCATTTCTACGTCAACAACTAATGCTGCAATCTAGTGGCGAGAGTATAGCATTCGATGTGTTGGAATGAAATAGACTGCGGATCCACGTAGCTGGCTCCTGGTACGAACCTGACTTCAGGCATTCCTGTTCGACCACATGTCAGGTTAGCGGTGCCCGGCACTGGTTGAGATGCGTAGGCAAGGCCTTCGCTAGAACAGAGCACAGTAGCATTGTTGGCGCAGTGTAGAAGCGTAGTGTTCATCTTCGGAGGCTCCAGCCCGGACAACGTCCGCCCCACTGTCTGCCAGAGCTCAAAAGCGAAAGCGGCTGATGTAGCTATCGCGGTGCCCTGCGATCACGAAGCATCACTGAAATACACTGTTGCACGATTATAAATGATTGACCAACACTAAACACGCTGTCTAGGCAAAATAAACACGTAACAACCAGCCCAACAGAAGAGGCTTATAATACTGTCATGCCTAGTTAATTTCATTTTGCGTCAGTTTCTTGCTCTCGTGTTTTAGATGAAACACAATCTTAATGGTGTTTATTCCTTTTTTTGATATAAAACTGGCATTTTATTGTTGTTTGTCTCATACCTTATGTTAAGAAAAAAATGGTATCTTAATCATACTACACAATCGTTGCCCGCTTGAGGCATAGTAATACAGTTCTATAGATAGCAACTAAGCTCAAGTTGCAGCATGCTGTAGCTTAATGCGTCATCAAATGGTTTGTGGAGAAAGGCATTATCAACAATGAGCTCCAAAACACGAATTTATTTAACAGCGCAAATGCACTTTCGAAAGGGTGTATATGACTGATACCTACAGACTGCAACAGGGTCATTTACAAAAAAAAAAAAAAGATTTACAATTCTTCGAGCGTGTCCCAACGAAGAAGGGGCACATCTTGAAACTAAAATATTAGTTGACGTGCAAGCTTTTTAGAAAAATAAAATGTGCCTCGTTTTGTTCATTTGTTATACCTTTATGACTATTTTTCCGCGTTACTACATCGTTCGATGATCCTGTAAATAACTATGGGACTGCTGAAAATTTGTTTTCTTTCAATGTCCCCAGGGTGGGACTACAAGACGTCAAATTCAGTGGCTAAGCTAAAGCATGGTGATCAATGCGATGATAGTGAGGCAAAATTTCAGACATAGTAATAGTCTGTTTGCGGTTCGCCGGGTTAACTGAGTGGAGCAGAGCTGAGACAACAGAAGCGAAAAATGAAGTGACAGACCGTGAAGTTCTGTTCAACCATAATGCATTTGCAATGATTTTTCATCTTGCGCGCATTATATAACGCTGAAAAAAATGTACGAAAATGTCTTGCCTGCGGCTTACACCAGCAGTTAAGCGAAGCATGTAGATCATACTGCTATTAGTATTGCGCGCAAAATATGAAACAGGGGCAGCATTGTTCTTGCTACAGGCCTTCACAGTAACTCGACACTCCAAAAAATTCTAATTAGTTTACGCAAATGAAGGTATTGTGCTGTGATAATTGTGATTTGACATTTCTTACAACAGCAAGCACGAAACATCGTTATAAAACGGAACGAAACGAAACATCACAGACCGCTCTGAAATCTATCAACTAAGAGTTTGTTCTTTCAGGTAACATAGATAGTCCACCCATTTTCCAAAACCAACAAAGAACAAAAAAAAAGAAGAAAAAGCATTAGGTGCAGAAGCAATACTGTACAGTAAACCAAAAAGGAATTGTATCTTTTTGGGAGGAAGTGGAATTGAAGAGGGCTCACACATGCCTGAGCACTATTGTGGACATGGAAGGCTGCAGATCTATCTATCTATCTATCTATCTATCTATCTATCTATCTATCTATCTATCTATCTATCTATCTATCTATCTATCTATCTATCTATCTATCTATCTATCTATCTATCTATCTATCTATCTATCTATCTATCTATCTATCTATCCAGAGAAGTCTGGTTCGGGTCTTGTACAAGCTTACCTTAGTGTTGGTCCACGGAAGACAGATGGCCACAATTATCATCCCAGCGAATGGTCCGGACGCACCGCTGTACAACGCCATAACAATCTGTGCACAAAATGTCGTGACTGTTACTCGGCAATTTCTCAAAAGTAGATTCTTATCAGCATATCAAATGAAGCTTGTATATTGAAGGAGTGCACGCACGGCTTTTTAACACCAAAATGTAGGATGCTGGGGTCCATCCACCACGGCTTCATTGACGTTTTTCCATCATAGATGTGACGTTGCGAAATGTACACCAGCGATGGCAAATAAAAAAAAAAAACGTATTCGGAAAAGTTCCGTCTCCGGGAGTCGAATCTACGACTTCTCATTCCGCAGCGCGAACCGACCAGACCACGAAGCGCATTTTCAAATGCGAATGCATTTCTTATTCGGGCTTAAGGAGGTTGGTCGGGCTATGTCAAGCATCCGGTGGTGGCGTCCGCGACAGGTGGTAGTGGTTACAATGAAGAGGAAAAAGGCACCTAATTTCTGTCTGCCTTCAGGCGACACGGCGCAGTGCCTTATAGGGGTGGGGTTAAGGAGGGATAAAAAGGATAGAAGGAAAGTAGAAGCAGAAGAAGACAGCCAACGAGAGGAAAAAGAAGGAGATAGGAAAGTGGGGATCCGGTCGAAGCAGTCCAAGGGCGGGGTGCCACAATGCGAGAGCTACACGGCATCAGGAGACCGCGGAGGGCGAACCAGTCGGCGGGAGCTACGCTGAAGTCGGAGATCGCGAGGGCACAACCGTCCAGCTTGAAATCCTGCGAGCGACAGCGGCCGCGCGCCGGCAGGTGTTCTCTCTGCCCTCACTCCCTCTCCCATGGCAACAGCTGTGGGCGCGCGCTTATCCTCGCCCCCAGCAACCGGAGCAACCGCAGGGTTGGCGCCGTGCTTCGGCGCTCCTTCTCTCGTCATTCGCTCTCCCGCCTCCCTGCGCCGCACTCTCCTGTCCACTAGCGCCTCCCTCTCAACCATTCGCTGGCGGGCCTCCTCTCAAGGCGTTGGCAGAACTTCGTGAATGCGAGTGTCTGACGGTAACGGTGCATTCTCTCGGCGCAAGAAATGCATTCGAATTTCCTCACGAATAACTTCGGAAATGTAGGGTCATTTTTTTTCCCTAAGTAACGGTGAACTACAGGTTTTTCCGCTCACTTTAATCCAAGTGCCAGCCTAAATAATCTGCACGCCATTGAAATATTCTGAACGCCGAGCTATTTAATCCATGTGCCAAACATTTATTCCAAGCGCCAACATATTTAATCCAAGCGCCAACTCACTCAGGCCACGTGCCATTGAGTTTAATCCAAGTGCCACCGTGTTTAATACAATTGCCAATGACTTTAATTCAGGTGCCAGTCAGTTTAATCCACGCACAAAAACCAGAAAACGGGGCGTAATAACGGCAATGCAATTGAAATGCAGTTCCTACAGTATAAAAGACAATAGTCGGAAGGTAGAATTCATCATTATTATTTGTATTCGCCGATAGTATTCTTGAAAAAAATTACTGCCGTGGTTCGCTCAAGCCATGTTTGGAGTGCTTATAATTTGCTATGCGCAAGTTTGTATAATGAGTGCTTGGCCCAGGTGAAATAATTTGAATGAAAACGAAAAAAAAAACGCAGGAACATATTACTGAATATTTTACATTGCAATGAAATTCAGTATTCGGCACTGAAGCTCATAATTGGCTTTGGTACACACTACAACATTACATTACCAGGACAGGTCATGTAATGCGAAAACACAATGTGTTTATTGGAGTGCCAGAACGCATACTAAGAGATTAAAAGCATGGCCGCGGGCAGTGATGGGTCAAAGACAGCTACATAATCAAGAAATTAGGAAGCCGTCAAGCGGCACGCATTGTGAATTAGAGATAATTCCAATATGTTTTTTTCCTGTAGTGAACATAAAACGTAAACTGATCATCCTGATGTGGCAATAAAAGTTTTATTTTACATTATTGTATGCTCTTATTTTTTATTCAAACAAAGTTAATTGTCTCTGATGATACGAACAGTACTGATTGTTCGTTTAGCTTGTTAGTTTTGTGACATACTTGACGAATGCAATAAAACGAACACAGAGGAAACAAAATGATAATAACACGCAACTGACCTTGGGCCTAGCTTTCTTTTTTTGTGTACGCGTTTTTTTTGCGCGGCTTTATGCCTCTCATCGCACATTGGAAGCTTGCGAATTCAGTGCAATAACTAAATTAGTAAATTATTTGTTCTGTCCCCCCTCTCTATCTCTACACACACACACACACACACACACACACACACACACACACACACACGCACACACACACACACACACACACACACACACACACACACACACACACACACACACACACACACACACACACACACATATATATATATATATATATATATATATATAGGAAAGCAAGAGTGATTACTACTAATTATTCAAGAAATGCAACATAGGCACAAGTTAGTGTATTTATTAAAACAGAACTGTCTCATAGGGCTCGGAGATGGATGTTCACAAGACATCTTCACGCAAAGCGGCCGGAACGAAAGAGAAATTGTGCCGATCAAAGGCCGCGCAGTCCACGCGCTGTATTTGTTGCATGGAGTGGCGAGCCGCCTCCAGCAGCAAAGAACGCCTGTGCTCCTTTTTCGCCATGCCTTGCAGTATCACTAAAACTAAATTACGACGTTCGCTCAAATAGGCCTTCACGTGTGACTTGATATTCGAGAAGGCTTCTTCTATAGGGTTAAAGAAGGGACTGTACGCTGGCAGGCGCTTAATAGAGTGCATGGAGTTAGCCAAAGCCGCCTGTTCTGCTCGAGCGTAAGCAGGTGCATTATCAAAAAGGAATACAGCTTCGGTATTTGGCTCATCACGTTCTACGCGGGCCGAAACATCACCGAGGAAGTCATTAAAAACTACCCAATGAACTTTGTCCACCACAGTCCAGTAAATAACTTCATTTGCGGACATGCATGCTATAATGTTCAAGTTCACTCCCTTTGTCGTTGTGGTCATGTGCACAGCTGGTTGTCCTTTAGCTGCCCTGCCAAAGTTCCTGGAACACCAGATATTGAAGTTAGTCTAATCAAAATCGAAGCGGCAAACACGCGGTCCATCAGATGGCAGCCATTGGGCGTACAGCATGCGGCTGTGCTTGATATCGTCACGGTTGTGATCTGTGGGCCTCTGCGTCACTACCTTCATCGAGTAGCAGTGGACATCCAGCAAGCGGTCGACTGTGCTTGCACTGATTGTTACTCCTGGCATTTCTTTTTCCAGGGCCTCCTTTATTTGCTTCAATGTAAATGTACAGTTTTTGTCGACAATTCGTCTCAAAGTACTCACGACGTCATCTCCAAACTTCTTTTTTGAACACCCACCATGCTTAGATGTTTCTCTGTCGGTAGCGGCAATCGATCTTGCTGTTTTAATGTTGATGGCTAGAGCGTCGGCCAGTTGCTTTAAGTCACCGCCACACCTGTAAACGCCCACAATCCTAGCCCTGTCGACCACCGATACTCTGCTGTTTTTTCGACGAAGTGCGGCGGGGTTCTTAAAGTGTGGTCCTCGTTTGCGTCCAGCCATGACTTCAAGCAAAGCTCTCTCTTCGTCTGCAAATGTTTCCGTATGAAAACACACGTTTCAAGTAAGCACGCTTCAGCTACACTAAGCGTCGTCTGTTACATGAAAACCGGAGTATCTACTTTGATGCTTTTATAACAACTTATTTCCACATGAACCCGAATAAATGCAAGTTTGGTATTTTTAAGTGGTTATTTCTGATTTCAAGAACGAATGGATATCATCTGTCGGTCACTGTTCTCCCTGGGCTGAGCAGACGACTGCTCACTAAATTAGTACCTGGGGTACTAATTTAGTGAGCTCACACACGAAGAAGTAACTGAGGCAGTTGTTAGTTCGCGCTGGCTCGTGTACATCGATGTGAGTGCAGGGTGAAAAACCCCAGGTGGTCAATTTAGTGACTGCAGCTTCAGCGCATAAGTAGCCAAATGCCGTCTGCTCAGCAGACAACACGAATCTATGCATATGCGATGGTGTAGATGGTTAACTGGAATGAAGCAGTAGCAATTCAATAAAGACTAACATGGACTTTATGAGCAAATACATTTAAGTACCCATACATGCAATTACTACTGACTGTTTTTTTATTTGGAAGCTATGACACCAAAATGTTAAGGGGAAGTCGCACTGCGCACTTCATTTCATAAGCGCTACCAAGTATAGCCGAGGGAAAAGTTGTTGCTGTGACGCCATGTTTACGTTATTCTGACATTTATACTATATAGAGTGGCTAACTGTGTGTTTCTAGCGCATGGATTAAACTGACTGGCACCTGAATTAAAGTCATTGGCAATCGGAATAAATATGGTGGCACTTGGATTAAACTCAATGGCACACGGCCTGAGTGAGTTGGCGTTCGGATTAAATATGTTGGTGCTTGGATTAAATGTTTGGCACATGAATTAAATAGCTCGGCGATCAGATTATTTCAATGGCGGGCAGATTATTTAGGCTGGCACTTGGATTAAAGAGAGCGGGAAAACCTGTAGTTGTATGCAGAACTTGTTGGCGGTACTCAGAGATGAATCATTTCACGGTGTTCTTTTTTTGTCCCACCGTGGCGCTCTAGTGGCTAAGGTAATTGGCTGCTGAGCCGCAGGTTGCGTGATCAAGTCCCAATAGATTTTCGATGGACTGATTGATATGTGAGGTTTAAGGTACTGAAACCACCACATGATTATGAGAGATGTCGTAGTGGAGGGCTCCGAGAATTCCGACCACCTGGGGTTTTCTAACGTGCACCCAAATCTGAGCACACGGGCCTACAGCATTTTCGCCTCCATCGAAAATGCAGTCGCCACAGCCGGGATTCGATCCCGCCACCTGCGGGTCAGCAGCCGAGTACCTTAGCCATTAGACCACCACTGCGGGGGGGGGGGGGGGGCATTTTCGATGGAGACAAAAATGCTGTAGGCCTGTGTGCTCAAATCTGGGTGCGTGTTTAAGAACCCCAAGTGGTCGAAATTTCTGGAACTTTCCACTACAGCGTTTTTCATTATCACATGGTGGTTCTGGGACATTAAACCCTACGTATCAATGAATCATTATTTCAGGGTGTTTTTGTTATGACTGGTGAGATGGCGTGAAAGGTGCGAGGGTGTTCTTTGAAAGTCGCATCTCCGTGCATTGCGATACTTGGTCGTTTATATATTGTTCCGGATGATTCATACGTCCAGAGCTGGTGTTGACTTTCAGAGAGCGCGAAGGTGACTTCGTTCGCTGCAGCGGCCGCGTTTGAGAAAGCAGCGCCATGCTCACACCCGAAGAAGTAACTGAGGCAGTTGTTAGTTCGCGCTGGCTCGTGTACATCGATGTGAGTGCAGGGTGAAAAACCCCAGGTGGTCAAAATTTCCGGAGCTCTCCACCATGGCGTCTCTCATAATCATTTCATGGTTTTTGGGCGTTAAACTCCACATATTGTCAGTCCGAGCTCGTCCTGTGTATACTTATACGCTAGTTTCTGGAAGTCTTTTTTTGTGCTCTAGCCACACGCTTTAAGTACCGAGCAGTGACATTTGTTAGTTCGTGCTGGTTTCATGCGATATTTGTGCTTGAAAAGGGTGGTGCGAATTTCGAGCTACTCGTCGTTTTCGCGAGGCATTACGACGCATTTCCATAGGATTCATTCTGTTGTACGTGCGGAGAAACAATGCACAATAAACGCTGAACAACCTCCGTGAAGACACGTTTCACGTTCATGCTGCACCGATTCCTGTGGCAGAGATATTAGCCATGTTTTTTTTTTCAGTTGAAAAAAGGTGAGCCAACTTGGACTGTTCCTCCCCCCACCCCTTTTCCACTAGCCTTGTCCGAAACGAAAAACTTGCACAATTCACAGTTGATACCAAAAAAAAAAAAGACCAAGCGATGACATATTGCAAATAAGTTTTATGGAATCCAAAAAGGTGGCGGAAAGGTTACGAAAGGTAACTTACAACTACCAACTTGAAGCCCGAGGTCATAAGGAAGTCGGTATGGAGCCCCACACATCATAATATTGTGGGCATTTGTAACTTACATCGTCCTCATCCCTTCATAATCACAATCACCATCATCCGCTTGTCTCTTTGCCCTCATTGCCGCTCTGGGTCATCATGATCGTCATCGTCTGTGCGCTGGCTCTGCCCGTTCGTTTTGCGAGGTCTTTCCTCAAATAAACGCTGTCGCAGCCAAGACTACCAAGACTTCATACGTGGTGGAGGTGGATTTTTGGTCCTCTGACCTCCCGCAGCCCGCCATACCCCCTGGAGCTTCGTTCAGGCCACCGCTTGCGCCCACAGTCAGGCAGCATGTCCCAGACCAAGCCTGCCGGCACTGATGTCATCAACCACGCACCGCCGCAAGCTGCCCCTCCTACTTACATACACGGACATCAGCGGGAACCCCCGCTCTTCGCTGGTCTTCGGGGAGAAGACGTAGAAGACTGGCTTGATGACTACGACCGCGTAAGTGCCGCTAATAGGTGGGACGAGGCCGCAAAACTGCGTTACGTGCCTTTTTATCTGGTCGGAGTCGCGAAGACATGGTATTTTAACCACGTCGTTGACTTAGCAGACTGGGCTACCTTCCAGCAGCAGTTGCGGCACGTCTTTGGGACACCAGACGTTCGATCCGCCGTCGCGAAGAGGACACTCGATACTCGCCGACAACATCCAGGTGAATCGTATACTTCATACATCGAGGATGTCTTCGCACTCTGCCGGCGTGTCAATAAATCCATGCCGGAATCGGACAAAGTGCGCCACATATTGAAAGGCATTGGGCCTGTTGCCTTTAATGCCCTCGCTGTGCAAAACCCAGCTACCATCGCTGATGTCGTGGCGACATGCCAGCGCCTTGATGCGCTGGACTCCGTTCGCCTTCAACCAGACATCGGCGACCACCACTCCACGTCAGATGGCCATCTGCGTGACCTCATCCGGGACATTATACGCGAAGAATTGCGGTCCATGGGCTTCACACCTCCTACACCGCGACCTACACAGCCTTCGGGAATGCCCTTACGTGACATCATCAGGGAGGAACTTACATCCCTGACTGGCTCTGCGCCCGTACAGCCACCTGCTTCTCACCCTATAGCCACGTACCCTCAAGTTGCTGCCGTGCCTCCCAGCGACGCCCACGCGACATTGCCACGTCCATCCTACGCGTCAGTTGCTGCCGCTACCCCGGTGAACTACCATTCCGTGCCCCCTGACCCTTCGGCCCACCTGACCGCGCTATCTCCAGGTGCCCCGAATGCCTTCTATTCCCCACCGTGGCGCTCGTCCCGCCCTGTATGCTACTACTGTGGCTATCGCGGCCACATATCTCGTTTCTGCCGAAAGCGCCAGCAAGATGAGCGTCGGAACGATGTGCGTGAACGGAATTTGTACACCGGGGCGTCTTATCAAGGTCGGCGTTATTCGTCTCCCCCGCACCGGTCTCCATCTCCTCCTGCATCGACTGCACCACGAAACAGCGGAAACACGAGACGCCGCTCGCCTTCGCCCTTCCGCCGTTCCACTTCTCCACTTCGGCCCGCTTCATTCACCTCTGATATTCATTCGGAAAACTAAACGATGCAGTTTGTGGAGGAAAAACTGCATTCGGAATTAGAACTGAAATTCCTCCATTAGGCCCGTGTAACATGCTTTCTGTGGAAGTGGAAGGAGTGCGAGTCGATGCTTTGGTGGACACAGGTGCGACATTGTCTGTGATACGTGCTGATTTGTGTGAACATTTAAGGAAAGTAATGACGCCTTACGATGGTCCCACGTTAGTCGCTGCCCAGGGGAACGTCATTCGCCCTTCCGCGCTTTGTACTGTGCGTGTTTTCATCGACGGCATCCGCCATCATGTCCAGTTTGCTGTCCTGTCCCGCTGCTCTCACCAACTAATTTTAGGGTGGGATTTTCTATCATCTGCTTCCGCGGCGATTTGTTGTGGACAACGCGTCGTTCACCTCGCTGACACCGACTACATGCTTGACGACGATAACCAGAAGCCACTTCGTCTGGTCGCTGCGAAAGACATCGAACTCCCGCCACTACAAGAGCAAATTGTCAGCATTACGTCCAACGACATCTATCACGGGGATGTATTGGTCTCACCATCACCACTTTGCGTTCGCAAAGGTATAGTTCTTCCGTCCGGTGTCGTTCGTTTTTGCAATGGCTCGGCACTTGTCACCGCTGTCAACTCTACACCGGAGAAGATCTTACTGCCACAGGGCACTACTGTGGCGTGTGTTGCTGACTTCGAGCCTGTACTGGTCACGCCACTTCAGGCCATCGCATCCAAAGAACCTTGCCTCGGTGAGCATGTTTCTTCCTCCGCCTTTACCACCACTATCAGCAGCGAATTGACATATTCACAGAGGCAGCAGCTGCTCGCATTGTTACAGAAACATGCAAATTCTTTCGATATTTGCTCGTCTAAGCTGGGCCGCACTAATACTACAGCACATCGAATTCAAACTGTTGGGACATATATTGTACACCGCCGACCCTACCGCGTGTCTCTAACTGAAGGAAAAATTATAGAAGAAAACGTTGCGGACATGCTTAAACGGGAAGTCAACCGTCCCTCATCTAGCCCTTGGTCGTCTCCTATTGTTTTGGTCCATAAGAAGGATGGCTCTGTGCGGTTTTGCGTGGACTACCGGGCGCTCAATAAGATCACACGCAAGGACGTGTACCCTATGCCACGCATTGACGACGCCCTTGATTCCCTACAAGGCGCGGAATTCTTTTCAAGCATCGACTTGCGTTCTGGGTACTGGCAGATCCCCATGCATGAAGAATGAAGACGATAAGGAGAAAACGGCATTCGCAACCTCCGACGGGCTATGTGAATTCAACGTGATGCCTTTCGGGCTCTGCAACGCACCCGCGACTTTTGAGCGCATGATAGATACCGTGCTGCGCGGCCTGAAATGGAAAAGTTGCCTATGCTACCTGGACGACATTATTATATTTTCGTCAACGTTTCCTGAGCACCTAGAACGATTGGATCAAGTTTTGACGTGCCTTGCGGGCGCCGGGCTTCAAATAAACACGAAGAAATGCTCTTTCGCTAGCAAATCTACCAAGGTCTTAGGACACGTCGTTAGCAAAGATGGCATCCGGCCCGATCCTGACAAGATTTCTGCAGTCCTTCACTTTCCGCGCCCCGAAAAACCAAAGGAGCTTCGCAGTTTCCTTGGCCTCGCCTCCTATTTTCGCCGGTTTATCCAGAACTTCGCTTCTATTGCTGCTCCATTACACCAACTACTTGCTTCCAACGTCCCCTTTCTGTGGTCTCAAGAATGTCAAACGGCGTTCGACCTGTTGAAGCGGGCACTCACGTCTGAACCTCTGCTCTGCCACTTTGACGAAGCCGCACCAACTATCCTCCATACCGACGCTAGCGGCCTTGGTATAGGAGGCGTTCTTCTACAACGCGACAAGTCTTCCCTAGAGAAAGTTGTTGCATATGCCAGTCGCGTACTCACTGCTGCTGAAAAGAACTACACTATAACTGAGCAAGAGTGTTTGGCTGTGGTTTGGTCGGTCCAGAAGTTCCGTCCCTATCTCCACGGCCGTCCCTTCACAATCGTTACGGACCACCATGCCTTATGCTGGCTTTCTACACTGAAGAACTTGTCCGGACGCTTGGGTCGGTGGATACTACGCTTACACGAGTACGACTTTGACATAACCTACAAGTCAGGCAGAAAACATAAAGACGCCGATGCTTTATCTCGTTGCCCGCTTCCAACTACCCATATGAGCGTTGGTGAGAACTCAACCGCCACATCTACCAAAGTTCATACGCTCGCATCAATAACGCAACCCTTTTCGGATGACGAGCCAACATTTATCTCCCGCCAGCGGTCCGATTCATACTGCAGACGCATGATGGACCACCTTTCGGGAGTTTCTCATCCACCAAACGCGCGACTCCGTCGTTAACTCCTGCACTTTAAGCTGGACAATGGGGTTCTCTACCGCCACGTCTACCACCCTGACGGTCAGCGCTGGGTTCCTGTACTGCCACGCTCTCTTCGACTTCAGGTGCTCGAAGCCTTCCACGACGACTTGACTGCTGGTCATCTTGGTTTTCAAAAAACTCTTGACCGCATTCGATGTCATTATTACTGGCCTGGCCTTTCTTCTAGTGTAGCTCGGTACGTCGGTTCCTGCTACCCATGCCAGCGTCGTAAACTCCCCACGTCGGCACCTGCTGGACCTCTACAGCCACTTCCGTGCCCTTCAATGCCGTTCGAGGTTGTAGGTGTGGACCTTTACGGGCCTCTCCCCGTCACATCTGCTGGCAAACGATGGATAGTTACTGCCGTGGACCACCTGACACGCTACGCTGAGACTTCTTCTGTTATTACAGGCTCAGCTGTGGAAGTTGCAGACTTTATTCTTCACGCAATAATACTGCGTCATGGGGCTCCTCGTGTACTGCTTAGTGACCGCGGCAAAGTGTTCCTGTCACAAGTTGTAAATGAAGTACTGCGCGCTTCTGGAACTACTCACAAGACAGCTTCAAGATACCATAGTAATAAGGGCTGCAGCGCGAGCACGAATGTGCTAGAAGAAACAGACAAAGTCGAGGTACGGAAGGCAAAAGAGGACAACACGAGCGCTGCTAGCAAATTCACAGCCTCGAGGCGAGCTATAGCATCTTTCTTGATATTGGAACTTTTTGCTGTAACCTGTACAAAGTGTTTCACAACCGCCTGTGACGCTTTTTGCAAAAAGACATCATTGTGTAGAATAACGAAAACACCTTCCTTATCCGCTTGAACACAGCGCTCGTGTTGTCCTCTTTTGCCTTCCGTACCTCGACTTTGTCTGTTTCTTCTAGCACATTCGTGCTCGCGCTGCAGCCCTTATTACTATGAATTCAAACCAACTAGCCCAAATCGCCATTCTTCTTCAAGCTACCACCCTCAGACAAATGGTCTCACAGAAAGATTTCACCGAACCCTTGCCGACATGATAGCCGTTTACGTCCAACCCGACCACAAAAACTGGGATACTCTTTTACCATTCCTGACATTCGCTTACAACACCGCTGTTCAGCGAACAACTTGCTACTCACCGTTTTACCTCGTGTACGGACGCACCCCTACTACCTTTCTCGACGTCTCCTTCCTTAGCAGCCATGGGAATTCATGTCAGTCTTCTAGCGAAGAATACATTTCCCGCCTGGCCCAGTCTCGACATCAGGATCGCATCAATACTGAAGCGAGACAGCACGAGCGGAAGATCATCTATGACGAATCCCACCACGTTGTGTCTTTCCAACCTGGTGACGAGGTGCTGCTTTTGACACCTATTCGCACTCCTGGTCTCTGTGACAAATTCCAACCACGCTTCATCGGGCCATACATTGTTTTAGAACAGACTTCGCCGGTTAATTATCGTGTGACACCACTCGTCGCCCCAACAGACCGTCGCTACCGCAGCACAGAGATTGTCCACGTTTGTCGCATGAAACCTTTCACGTGACGTTCCCCGTCACTTTGACTTACGGCTGCCAGGGTGTCCGCTTCCAAGTGGGGGGAATTAGCAGGGGCATTTGTAACTTACATCGTCCTCATCCCTTCATAATCACAATCACCATCATCCGCTTGTCTCTTTGCCCTCATTGCCACTCTGGGTCATCATGATCGTCATCGTCTGTGCGCTGGCTTTGCCCGTTCGTTTTGCGAGGTCTTTCCTCAAATAAACGCTGTCGCAGCCAAGACTACCAAGACTTCATAATATTAGTATTTTTGTGCACAGCTTTTAGGAATAGGGCACAAAAATTCTCGAATGCTTCATCGGGATTTTGCAAGTTACTAATGAAGTTTCAGTCACTTTCACGAATGGCCTGATAAAGTTACCCTGACTGAAAGTGGAAGTGGTTCAGATTTCGAGTACTTTTGCGAGTAGCAGGAATATAGAAGCCATTTTCCTCATTTTACGGCCACTGAGCTCTGGTTACCTAAGGGACGTCAATAGAAAAATCTATTATTAATTACACCGCTGACTCAATGCTCTGTTTCTGGTCTTCTGAACCTGTAGCCATGAGGAAAAGCACACGTAAGAACATCTACATGCCTAAAAAAAATCTGGGCCAGAAAGGGCTGGAACCAGTAAGCTCTCAATACATCTTGTCAAATTAAAGAAATCAAAGGCCGGAAGGGATAGGCTATATTAACAAGGGCGGTTCAGAAGTGGTCCACAAATTTCAAACATCCTATGAGTAGCTGCGCTTTTGAACAAGTTTGCCATTTTTCGCTCTGGCACACAAATGTGTATGAGCTTAAGACGGAGTGAATTACGCTGTAGCTTCGCTAAATTGGCAAGAACTTGCGCAATTCCACTTCATTTATACACAAGGTCTAATTGTTCTGCTTGAACAGTGATTAATTTAGGATAATTTGAGTTTACGAATTCTGTCGACTTACCCGTGTCGCGGTTCCCATGTAAGGCACCAGTACGGCGAACGCAGTCATCAAGGTGCCGCTTCCCAGTTCTGTAAGGTCAATTTCATTGAAATTGAAGTTCGAATTTAAGTTTTATTATAACCACAAGAACACAGTACGCTTAATTGAACATAAACAACCAGGATGTTAGAACAAAAGCTGGGGGCGTGCACGAGAAACAACATGGCGAAAGTGGTCAAAGAAAAATGAATGAATGCTCTAACCCAAGATAGCATTATGTCGCAGCAATGCATCGTCCCCACCACCCCCCACGAATTATTTAGGCTTCTTCTTACCTAAAAAATGTGTCATCCACATAGCTTGCTTCGCACCCAAGTCAATGTGCGGAGAGACGACGTCCACATAAAAGGTCGCCGCGTGAGAGTTGATCACTGATGAAACGGTGCTGAAAACATAAACCACACGTTTGCGGTTAGCAAAGCTTAGGATTGGACTTTGCTGATTTCAGAACGTCGCGCTCCTGCATCAGCACTCTTTAGAAAAAGAAAATATTTTCATTGATTAGATCCATGTAAAGTGGTTGACATAGACTTATCTATTCGTTTTCTTTATGTACGCACTTTAAAATTTAAAGCAAACTCAATATTTGCGCCATTTTCTCGGTTGACCAAATGTAGCACAGTGCTTTACATGATCGGGCGATAACCGATGGATCAAGAATGGCATGACCGATGACGTTGTACATGCTTAAAAACCAACAGTTAAGGAAGACAGGGTAGGTACAACATGCTTCAATTTCACTCTTTTAAGTCTATGTTATCAAGCGGCGTATAAATATGTGAAAGGTAAAGCGGACGAGAAGAGACGTCGTGCGGCAGGTACCAAACCAGCAACCATCGGATAAAGCGCTTGATGGATGAGCGGACGGTGACGGCCGTGCGCTCTTCTGCTTTACCAGACATTTATGTGCATGCATGCGACTTATCCCAAGGTTCCAGGTTCTTTTCCCCAGGCGACAAGTTCTCCATTCACCCTTTTTACTTTCTTCAAACCTCCATCCTGAATATCACTACGGCTATACCGCAGTGATATGCTCTCCCTGCCATTTATTAAGCCGAGCTGCGAGACCGATTCTTCGGTAAAAGAAAATTCTCACAGCGATGTTGATTATGCATAGGTGAAGAGGATGGAGAACAAACGCTGTGAATATTGTGCTCGCACCAACTTACTCCTCGCGTGGAAGCGGCCAACCCGACCGCTGTTTTTTGGTGGTGTACGTCTTGCGAAAGGTTTTAACCGCGAGACGTGGGCAGTCTTCGTGCCATAGCAACGGTTGTGGGATGGCATGTCAGCGGGGGTTGCGCGACAATTCATTGGAGAAGTTCGCTGGACAACAGAGTAGGGGCCAATAAAACGTGACTGAAACTTCTCAGGCAAACCGGGGACTCACATTGGGGTCTACAGCAGCATGCACTTCGTGTTCAGGATTAAACTCAATGATGCGTTGAAATTCATAGTAGCGGGTCTTTCGATCCTGCTGACTTGCCTTGGTATTTAGGCGGAAGCGGTGGCGACAAGCGGCAAGGCGAAAAATTAGGTTGCTGCTCCATGGCGCCGACGAATTGACGAGGACATAAAAAAAAAGACGCAGAGGGGAGATGTCGGTTGACGGCTGCAGACAAGGAAGAAGGGGTGGTGCGCTGCGTAGAAGTAGTGTACGCAAAGGTTACGAATGACAGGATAGTATCTCAGTTGGTATGATCAGTGTGGTATACAAGGATATCAAATCGGAAAGAGTTTGATGAAAGCACTCAGTGAGGCTATTAGTTTAAAGATGGTTGCTGGAGGTCGTCTTATGGATGGTGTTATATGATTGGAAAACGTCGTCCAGTAGTCTAAAAAAATTCCTTGGCGAGGTCTCTCAAAAGAATGTTGCGGCGTGCAGCAAAATGGCTTCCAAAAATGGCAGCATATCCACGAAGTGAATGATGGAGAGTGGGGCGAAGCATCCGTCCATCCATTCGTTCTTACTTCAGTCTGTCCATGCGTGCGTCTGTGTGGCTGCCCGTGCGTGCGTCTGTTTGTGCATCCACACGTCCATCTGGGCGTCCGTCCCTGCGTTCGTCCATGCATCCGCTCCTGCGTCCCTCTATGCGTCCATCCGTCCATGCAGTCATGCAGCCATCCGTGCGTCCGTCCATGCATCTGTCTGTGTGTCCATTCGTCCACCTATTCAACACTCCAAGTACCACCATCTCGCATCTTTTCATTGTATATTCCTCATATAGAAGCACCACCATCCAGCAGACATTCCAAGGACTGAACGAGAGGAGGCACACGCACACTTTCTTATGGCTTGCGCTTCGTGTCTACATCCCACCTTTAACCACCTCGAGTTCATGGTACATACTAGTTCACTGTATTCATGGCACTGCGGCCCAATACTCGCTAAACCTTTCTAAAACCAAAGAGGTTACGCCCAGCGAGTATACCATAGCATCCCTTTCTTGTCAGATAGTGCTCAATGTACATGGCAATGGCTGCTAAGGGGGAATGAGAGACAGGAGGATTCGGCTTTTAGTTAACGCGCACGCTGCGAATTTTTTATTGTTCAACAACGCACAGAAGAAATCTCCCAACGGTACCATCTTGGAGATCAAAATGTAAGGCTGGTTACACACTACTACTACGACTACGAGGAACGAACTGGTGCCACTATAAGGAGCTTCAAACCTAAAAAGTAGCAATGTCCTCTGCGGATCCTGGAGGTAGCTGTGCAGTTGTTTCGGCGTAGCTCGTCAAGTGATCGACCGCAGTGAGAATCCATCGTTTTCTGCTTGCTGGTCTTGGCAGTGGCCAGTAAAGGTCGATACCAATTACTTCAAGTGGAGCCTCACGAAAAGGAAGAGGTTTCAGAGGTTCTCATGGAGATGACGTGGGGCGTTTGCGGCGCTGGCAGAGTGAGCATAAAGCAACGTATTGGGCCACACAAGTGGAAAGCCGAAGCGAGACAAAAAAAAAAGCTGAAGAATTTTTTGGAATGGTGAGGCATCGGCAATCGAACAGTGGCAGCACTCTTGACGGGATCAGGCCCGATACCGTCTTTGCTGGCGAGATGTTCAAGTACTTTAATAGTTTTGCTTGCCAAGTGGCACTTTTTGTATTCAGCTGGATACGAGCAGCTGCGAGACACTTCAGAACTTTCTCTAGGCGCTGGAAGTATTGTTCGAATGTTAAAAAATTATGATGATGTCATCAATGCAACGCAAGCGCATTTTTTTCGACTTGAGGCCCCGCATTAAAGTGTCCATCGTTCGTTCGAAGGTTTCTAGCGCGTTTCAGAGGCCGAAAGGCATCACGTTGAATTCGTAAAGTCCTTCAGTTGTGGCAAGGCAGTTTCTTCATATCATCCTCGTGCATACAAGTTTGCCAGTAACTCGAACGCAGGTCAAGGCTGGAAAAATATTCTGCTCCTTGCAATGAATACAAAGCATCACCAATGCAAGGCACGGTATATGCCTCTTTCCTTGTTATTTTGTTCAGCGCAAGATAGTCGACGCCGAATCACACCGAGCAGTCTTTTTTCGGGCGAGAACAACAGGTGATGACCAAGGTCTAGGGGAGGGACAGTTAATGTTTTGGTTCAGCATGTGCTTGTAGATGATTTAATGTTCGATAGAAGATACCCGGTATGGTCAGCGACGAACAATAGAACTTTCGTCAGTGAGCATGCGATGAGCTGCCGCTGAAGTATGTCCTAGAATAGAAGAATGAATGTCGAGGGAAGATTTATGCGTGGACAACAACGCGAGTAGTTCTGCTTGGGATGAAGTCAGGTCCCTGCTGAATGCGTTGGCGATAGCCGTAGCACGGGTGGCATCTGTAAGTGAGCCTGGTTGCACCGCACCAGTATTCACAGCTACTACAAAAACACGTTGTGTGCCGGCGCCGCAAACTACAACAACGCCTTCGGGGAGCAGAATGCGCTCACTTGTGACATTGCGTACAGCGAGAAAGGTGGTGCCGTTAATGAAACTGTGATGATGTTTATTCTTGCAGAGAAGTCGCAACGAGGTCGCAACGGAAAGTGGGCGTACGGCAAGTCTGGCAAAGGCGGCACAAACTCTCGCGCAAGCAGAGCACGGGCTTTTTGTTGTCTTCCGAAGGCGCATACGCGTTGGTGCGTATGCTACACTACAAAACGAATAAAACTCGTTGTTAGTGCAAGGCCTTCAGATATAGAAAGGGCTCAAGCGACTAGAACATCACCATGCTCAACGAAGTTTGAGGCAGTCGTTAAAACTTGCTCGTGGCCAGGTGGCACTACGGAATCTTCGGTGGGTCGTAGGCGCGGCGTGACGAATATTCAGCATCGGTAGCGTGAGGCAGTTTTTTGGATATGTACGAGACTTTGTCGACAAGAGATAGAAGCAGTAGCATCAGAAAAAAAGTCCCATCTCTAGCTAAGCAGATATGCGCAGGAATTCAACATGGAGAACTGAATATGGTGCCGGATGCCATCAATGGTAACTCGGACAGTGCACTGTGCTGATGGCTGTATCGTTGCGTCATTTACAATACGTGAGGCAGTGCTACTATAAGTTTACCTTACGTAGACGAAAACACAGAGTCGAATGAGCAGCAGAAACAGCAGCCCCATGTCCACCAATGCTTCAATAGGCAACCCTTCAGCATATACTAACAACAATACGGCCGGGCTTTTTGGAGGCATTCATTTTTTTCCAGGTGATGCAGTTTTCCCTCTAAAAACTGCACCAGCTAGTTTTACGAGTGGTCGTCAGGGCCAGGGGCGAGCGGTTGTAGAGGCATTGTTGAGCGCCGAGGAGAAGAAGGAGAGCGGGGGCATCCTAAGCGGTAGGTCCGAGGTGCGTCGGGTGGCCAAGCGACGTGGTGAAAGGCGGCGCTACTCGCACTGACCAGGAAAAGACGTCGTGAAAGTCGTAGCTGCGGCCTTCATCCTGTGGTGTTTGCAAAAATATCGTAAGATATAGCATCGAAGGCCACAATAATAGCACACTGGGCGAGATCAGCGCCAGGGGGCGTAGAATGCTGGAGGAGGTGGGACAGGCGAATGATTTGAGCATGAACAGGATGCAGTAAGAGTTGGTGGCGGCAGCGGATTGTCAAGCGTGAGAGAGCAAGCCATGGAAGACTGCTCCTCTTTGATAATGTCGCGTAGGCTAGTAAACGAGGAGCGAGGCTGAGGGGCAGGCGGAGATGACAGTCCTTGCGCTTGGAGCTCTTTACGAATCAAAATTCGAATAAAGGTACGCAAATCCGCATCTGAGGAAGGCCGGGTGTCACAGGCGTCTGGATGTAACCGGATGGCCTGAAGTTCATTGAGATGTTGGCACATCGTTATGACATCATCAATGCTACTAGGGTTTTTGACGGCCAGAGCGTTGGATGTGACGTGGCCAATCTTTTGAGGATGTGTCGAACGCGGTCAGCTTCGGACATGGCCGAGTACATACGCCGGCTAAGATAAAGGACCTCTTCGATTTACGAGAATTACGTCTCGCCCGGGTGTTGTAGGCTGCCATCGCGCTTTCTCTTCAAGACTTCAGTGTGGAGGTTTAGTGTTCTAAAATTCAGCAGATTTGTTGAGTAAAGACAGACAACACAGAGGAATTGACATCGTGGTTAAAATACGTTTTAGCGACGTCTGATAGACAGAAGACGACGTGACAAAGTCTTGGGGCACGTCCCATCGGTTGCGCACACTCGCCATGCCATACTTCTTCAGCCACGCCTCGACATCGTCGCGTGGGAGACCAGTGAAGAGAGGTGGATCCCGCTGCCGGGAGGTGACAGTCCACACGAAGATGGCTGGTGGGGCGGGGATGTCGGATGGTCCAGACAACGTCTCTTGGGCCATGGCAGCAGACAGGCGTAGCAACCGGTGCCCCGAACGAAGCTGCATGAGAACTAGACGCCAGAGAGGACTCGAGGATCAACAGCAGCCTCCACCACGCTGCATGACAGCGGATATATTGTGGTCTCGATGCCATTTATTCAGTGGAGCCACCAGACCAACTTTTTAGACAAAGAAGATGCTCACATGTGATGATGATTATGTGCAGGTTAAGATGGATGGAAAATTGTTTATTACAGAGAAAAAGAAAATGGAATAAGGGTTAGAAACAGGTGGGAGGGGCCCCTAGTCCACGGCTCAACTGGCCTCAACAGGCCGCCGCGCCAGGTCCAGGAGCGCCACTTGGGCCCCCTTTTTCTCGCTGGCGAGCAAGGTCACCTACTGCTCCATCGTGATTTTTTTTTCGCCGAAATATGAGGCGTATTATTTTGGCTCGCCTTAACTTACCATGTAATGTGAGCAAGTGTTGGCTGTCCTCCACACCTCGGGCGAGAACCCGCGTATGTGATTGGGTGCATCGCATGCTTTAAACGCAGGTGCGGATATGTATTTGTCTGCAGGCGGCGCCACTCATGCGCTTCTTTTACACTCAGCCGAGAACGGGGCGCTGAGTATCGCCGTCGTTGCACAGGTTAAGAGGATAAAGAACAAACGCAGTGAATATTCTGCTCACACTAAACACTTAAAATGGTACCTTCCTATACCTTCCTTGGCTGAAATATCTGCTGGTTTTCATTAAAATTCTTTCAAACAAGGAAACAAGTCCTCAACACTTACCTTCTACCATTCTCGGCTGTACATGATACTTTACCCATCGTCTGTAATATACGTGACTTTGCGGGCGCTTCAAGCATTAGTCGAAGCTTTGCAAGCGGTGACAGCATGTCAACTTGCGATAAGCCTGGCGTTGCGCGTCTGCTGCATGCTTCAGGGAAGTCTGAGGTTTCATTTCTGTTTCGCACTGTTTTTTCAGTAAGTATCGCCTCCCTAAAGTATAGACACTAAAATAATGTCTGGTTAAAACTCCCCAGTGCATACATACACGATACTTAGCGTAACAGCACAAAAACAACAATCAAGAAACCAGAAGTATGACAGTAGGTGTACAACAGAAGCAGTCTGGTAAAATTGGCATTTTCTGCACTCCTAAAGTTGCAGAGAACGAACCTAATGGACGCTCCTACGAGACCTGCCAGAAAGAGACCACGCAGGCACGCCACAGCAGCCAAGTTATCGGTGACATACAGAGGAACAACCTGAAAAGCGTTAACAAATACTACATTATTTTGTGCAGTGATCCTACGCAAGTGCAATGGATGTATTTCACACCTAGAAGGTCAGTATAAAAAACATTGCCGTACACAATTTGGAGACAAATTCTAGCTAGCGTAGAGGTGATATCAGGAGAGTGGTAGTTTTATTTACCAAGTGTGTAAAAATAAAACTCTAGGGCAGAGGTTTCAAACTTTCTTTCGAGATCGGGCCACCGTCAAGCAGTTTGTTCGAGTGCCGTGCATGCCCGAACGAGCGTGTGCTCTGCGAACATTACAGGCATCTGCTAACCCAAAGAGCTTCGTCTATCGACTGTTTCTTGGGTCCTCTAGCCTGCCTTACGCAACAGAGGCTAGCAGTAAAACATCTGTTCAGATGTTTAGACAGTACCGGTCAGTTTGACTTACTTTAGAGGCTCCTTGAAAGCACTTACGTCACTCTGTCATCACACGTCCCGGCCCAAGAGAAAAAAAAAATCTTAGTCTGCTTTAGTTGCTTTTTATTGTAGTTTAACAGTTTATATTTTTCTCTTTCTTCTTTTCTTTTTTTCAGTCCCCAATCCCCCTTTTCAGGCAGAGTAGCTAGTCAGCGATTTTCGCAGCTGGCCAAACTCCCTCCTTCACAATAGAGTGTTCTCTCTCTCAGGGTAGTGAAGATGGTAGGAGCGGTGGGGAGGGGGAGGGCACCTCTTTTGATTATGAACATGTCCCACAGCTCTTATATGGGCCATTTTTGAAGGAGATTCAGTGTCAGGATTGCAACCACATTTGCGTACCAAAATCTCCAAATGCCTAAATGTCGACGCCTATTCCGA
Source organism: Rhipicephalus microplus (assembly GCF_043290135.1). Lineage (NCBI taxonomy): Eukaryota > Metazoa > Arthropoda > Arachnida > Ixodida > Ixodidae > Rhipicephalus > Rhipicephalus microplus. Next base: position 77,344,547 of record NC_134708.1, read on the forward strand.
ATTGCGGTTTTTGTTTCACGGTAATGTTCCAATACATCGTGACGAAATGGGATGACTTACGACAAGAATGCTTTAGAGCAGCGATTCCTGTGCGTGCTGACGAACATACTTTTTAAACAAATTGTGGCGAAGAGAGTCATGTGCAGGCAGCATGCAGCTAGTGGGCCATGTGTTAGAGATACCTGCTCTAAGGGTAAGCCGCAATCTCTTTTCGTTCTGCATTGTCATCGTGGTCCCCGTTTCAAAATCACATACATTTAGATTGACAACAGGCACTTGGCGAGAAATACGGTTGAGCTTGATAAGTAATCAAGTAATCGTGCATGATAAAAGGACAATAGTACTTGCTTGCTTCAGTATTGACAATATCACTTTTCACTATCAGTATGGCGTCACCACGCACTATGAATGTCTGATTCCAGTTTTGAACGTGATTAGATCGTTTGCTGTCTTTTATATACTGTAGGCATTCGCGCAAGAAAACTAGGCAAAGTTTAATGATGTGTAATCATTTCTCGCCTTTCGTCCTTATTGGCTGGTTCTGTGTTACGTGCTGCAAATGAATTTCAAATGGTTATGCCGAAAATTCAACTGGAATATTCAAAGTAGACTTTCATAAAATCAAAGCCAAAAAAGTGCTATAGACATCGACAAATAACAAATTACTAAAACAAACGTGGGTTCCAGAGCAATCACTGGTAGCAATTTGTAATGAAGATTTAGAGCCTCATATTTTGTGTTAACATCAGTTGTGTCGTAAATTTTGTGGAGATTTTACAAAAGTTTTCGCAGAATATTCAAGAACATTATTTTTTCAGCTCGAGATATTAGCTTATGCCCCAAGCTTCCACGATAGATGGGGCTTTCTGCATTCTACTTTTATTAGAATGTGGCCGGTGTGATCAGAACGACACCTCCGACTCAGTGCTCAGAACTGTACGTTATACGAGAGGTTTGTATTTAACTAAGGGTGCAACTTGTCCTTTTTCTTGTGGTTGAGCGAGGTGGTGAGTTATTATAACAATATCAAGTATCAATGCTACAACTTTTCAATATCCGCGCATTCAGCATTCCTGTGCCAATGTTTACGGATTTTTCATCGCAAGCTTCCATCTTCATTTACCTCCCTACAGTTTAATAAAACTAGGTATCTTAAAGGACCGGTAAACATCCCTGAGGTCTAGAAGTTAAAAAAAAGAGATATATGCGCAGTTTTTTTTGCGAACATGCTGCCACAAGAATTTTGCGAATACGTGCTATATTAAGGAAGTTACATGGGTTAAAACGTCGGTCTAAGCTGGTTTCAAATTTTCGCGCGGCCTCGCCCCTTCTTCTTTCCACGAGGGGGAAGGCGTATCCCATAATCGGAAAGTGTGGCAGCTTGGGCTAGTTGGTATGGCATGGCGATAGTTATAGCGCGAGAACAAAACGACGACACAGAGACTTTTGTGTCCTTCTTGCCTCTGTGTCGTCGTTTTGTTATCGCGCTATAACTATCGTCATGCCATAATCGGGACTCCACCTACTTTGACAACGTGACACCATGTCAGTGATTGACGTTATCGGCGAACTCAATCAGTCGCACTTTCACTTGCTGCGAAGCGTGCCCATGGTTGTTTACCGTTTGCCGCACCAGCCACGGGTCAACCGTGTAAGCGTCAGGTGTAAAGTGTCGACCACAAACGATCAGGTCCCTGACGTACGTCGCTGAATGGCCGATTCGCTTCAGCCATGCAGCGCGCAGGGCCCCATCGTGAGGCAGCCGGTGCCAATGCCCAGTCACTCCATTTGCAGCCGACGACAGAGCAACGCTTTTTACCAGTGTTGCTCATGTCAAGGGCGAAGTACGTTCGTACGTGCGCACAGGCGCTGTAGTTGAGCGAGGAGTGTACACGTGCACGTGAAAACTCCGAGGCTGTTTATTTCACCGCAGTGTCAAGAAACAAGGGGCTGTTTCGTAGCTGTGGGTGGGAAGAGGAATTGACGTGGATTTCCCTACTGTTTTTTCACACCTGATTTAGACCAATCGGCGAGGTGCTTCGGCGAGCTGCGTGCTACGTCACGTCACCGATCACCGAGTTGAAGTCACTGCGCGTGCAAGGGGGTGTGTCAGGCGTAGGAAAGATGCGCGGGAATTGTTTTTCGAAATAGAGGGGCGCGCAGCGCTGTAATATTCAGAAAACTTGGTCACTGCAGTCTAATCTATGAAATGCCGAGCATGTGGGGGGTGTAAAAAAAGTCGGAACCTGGTTACTGGCTTTTTAACCGCTACTGGAAGTCAAAGTTTGAATCAGGCACTGTGTGTTGAGCATGCTGTTTGATAAAAATGTATAATGGCATATAAAAGGACACTATAACTTCACTAACGCTTTGGTGACCGATATATATTGTCAAGCTTCCACAATGCTTTTAAAGAGGTGGGAAGAGGAAAGAACCTTTATTGAAGCTGGCAGCGCCATATAGCCCTTATCCCCACCAAGCTGGTCGACATCCTCAGTCCGGGACGTCATTAGTCGAAACCACCACTCGAGCCCGCTGAACCAGAGTTTGCTGTTCTTTTAGTGTAGAGCTTCTAGTGTGTTCTTCTAGTGTGTAGTAGGGTCACCCTCCAGTCCTCATTGGTTGGGTTGGGAATCGGGGTTAATTTTGGATTCATTTGGCAGGTCCAGAGAATATGGTAAGTATTCGCCACTTACCCACAGTACTGACACTGCCTACTTATTTTGGGGTCGTAATAATTGAGTATGGCTGGACAGAATGGCGTGTTTGTCTGTAGGCGCCACAGGACGTGCTCCTCTGTTTTCGAGAGTCCTTTCACTGGTGCGGGACACAAGCGGTATTGCGTAATGTCTTTATTTCTCAAAACCGTGTTAAAGGTGTGGGACGTTCAGATCCATCAGGGCAACGGGGAGATTCCCGGGAAATAATCACGCGGGCCATTGCATGCGCAGCCTCATTACCCTGGAGACCCTAATGTCCAGGAGTCCATATAATACGTTTTGGGGTAGTATCGCGGTGTCTGATACTCAATTTTAAAAGTCCATCAGCCAACCGAGAGGTTTACACTGCCAGATAGCTCTCACATGCTCTTCGAGAGTCTGTGACTATTAGTTGTCAGTTAGAATGGGATACCGCCAATGCGATGGCCACATCCTCCGCCGGACTTGAGTAATGCTTTTAAACGCTTGCTCCGTTTGCGTGCGTCTTGTCTAACGGCGGTGGTCGTCGTTCATCAACGAGCTTGTTCTTCATCAACGTGATCATCAACAAAGGAACGATGGCGGATATAGCTCAACCCTAAGGAGCTTAGCCCCTAGTAAGAAAAACAAAACTAGAAGGTATGTAAACCTGCATCGCTACGCTGACGTACACCAGCACGTTTACGAATTAATTATCGTGTACGTAAACGCGCTCTTCATAGTGGGACAGAATATCGGCAAGAAACAGACGCTCTAAGTGAGGCTCACCTGATCGTAGCGCGTGATAGTGCCAGTCAACATGGGATCACAGTCCCGGTACCAGTAGGTGAGGGCCAAGCTCGTCATAGATATGGTCAGTATGAAGAATGCCACCAGGGTGCTTCCGGCCCACACAACCCTGCCAACAATCAAGTCAACGTGCCGATGTGCATGACCACACGTATACTGTCAATTTGCTGTGACAATAGGGACTTCAGTAATCAAAGCATCGAATCTAGACAAAGGTCTTTCGAATGATGCTGCGATTATCAAAGAAACGACTCTTAGTACAATAAGTGGCGAAATCAGCAGGTGAAAGGGTTGTCCAACCTGCGAGCACTTCTGATGCTTCTCGCAGCCAGGAATCTTTGGACGACCATTTGGTCCATGCCTTCACGAACCAGGTGGAAAGGAACAGTGGCCACCGCGTGGGCCCACACTGTTTCGTCGCAGCTGGAATCCGCTTCAAAACTGGTGGCGCAGTGGGGGAACCAAAGAATGGAATGGCACATAATTAATGACGATAGTTTATGGTGTATACCGTCAGGCAAACGTCTGCAGTACGCGAAACTTTTGAGAAAGCTATATTGAATGTTTTACTGTGTACATAGTCGCCAACTAAATGTTGGAGCCTACAGTAATTTTTTCGACCAACAGAGTGCTCTATAATAATGTTGCCTTGTGGCAGAAATTTGCATTTCCAGTGAAATCCACACCCTGTAATTGTTTGCAGCCGGGTGTGCCTCAGTGCAATCCGCATTTAATACCCTCATTAAATTAACTGAGTCAATGTATCACTTCCTAATGACTAACTTAGCTCAAAATTGAAAGGAGCTCCCGCCCCAAACTCACCAAATCGGGGTGCGCACGACGGCAGTGGTAAGCAGATGTTTGCAAACAGAAAAATGCCTACATATTGTCACGGGTTAAGTAGATGCCTGAGGTTGACGACGACGAAGTGCTCTGGGAAACGTGCTCGGACTGCAGCAGCGTTGTACGCATTTTTCTCGCCAGTATATCTATTGTGTATACTTTATTCCCCGTAACATCATTGGAGGAGGTGCGGGGTACCACTCGCTATACAGCCCAACGAGCTGGATGTTCGCAGTGGACGGCGCATTGCAGCTACCACGATGACTGACCAGGCTACTCAATGTCAACAAGAGCCGTCAGCCCCGCAACCGATCGTTGTGGTGCAACCTCGTGACCCAGGCCCATTCAACGGCACAAGTGGCATAGACGTCGACGACTGGCTGGTCCTATATGAGCGCGTCAGCAGCAGCAACCATTGGGATCCGACGCTTATGTTGGCGAACATACTCTTCTACTTGCATGGCACGGCAAAACTCTGGTACGAGACACATCAAGAAGAGTTGACCAGCTGGGACTTCTGTAAGCAGAAATTGCACTATCTGTTTGGGAAACCCATCGGACATCAAGTGGCCGCAAAGAAAGAGCTTGCGACTCGTGCCCAGACATCCACAGAGCCGTACATCGCGTACATCCAGGACGTGTTGGCTTTGTGCCGCAAGGTCGACAAGGACATGCTCGACGAGGACAAAGTTGGACACATCCTGAAAGGAATTGCCGATGACGCTTTCAATTCTCTGCTGTGCAAGGACTGCTCGACAGTAGAGTCGGTCATTGAAGCATGTCGTCGCTTCGAACAGGCGAAAAGTAGGCGCATAGTTCACCGATTTGAACGCCTTCCCAACACGGCTGCTACGTCCTCTTGCGAAGATTTGCCCACACTACATCAACCACCAGCGCCGGAAAACGTCACCAGAACAATCCGTCGGGAACTCGAGGCTATGGCACCCGCTATGTCTAGCGTCAGCGCGCCAGGACACAACCTCGATGCTGTTTCAATGATACAGGCCGTGGTTCGCCAAGAGATCGCGAATATGGGCATTTCGCCACCTCATCAAAATGCCCCTGCTACTTCCAGCTCGGCTCCAGTCGTTGCGGCTGCCACTCCGAACCGCACGTTCGCGCCAAGACGAAACCCAGCTGAATGGCGCCCTCATGATGATCGGCACATATGTTTCACGTGCCATCGGATAGGACACATCGCTCGCCATTGCCGTAGCCGTTGGACCTCATCACCTCAACCGAGACTCTACGATTGGGGACCTCGCTCCGAAAGTGCACCTTATGCCCCGTCCTACCGTGCAGAGACAGGCGCAGAGCATAATTCAGAACGTCGGACCAGCCGCTCGCCATGGCCCGTGCGTCATCAGTCCCGCTCGCCCCAACCCCGCCATTCTCGGTCTCCCTACGACCGTCACTCGGAAAACTAGCCGGTGCAGCCCCCGGAGGTGACGCTGCATACACGACTCGAACTGCAAATCCTCTGATTACTCCCGACCAGCGGTGCAACCTTCTCACAATTCTCGTTGATGGTTTACGTGTAACTGCTCTTATTGATACCGGTGCGCAAATACCTGTGATGAGCTCAGACCTCCGCCGCCGCCTCCAAAAAGTTCTGACACCTGCGATTGCACCTACCGTTCGTACAGCGGATGGGAATACTCCTGCTGTCCTTGGAATGTGCACTGCGCGAATAACAATTTCTGAGCATCAAACTTCAGTTCTGTTTGCTGTACTGAAAAATTGCCCTCATGACCTCATCCTTGGACTCGACTTTCTGACTTCACACGCTGCGCTCATTGACTGTTCAAAAGGTCTTCTTCGGCTCGAACTACCATCCTTCTCAGAGACCGTCTCTACCAGCCCACCTCGTCTACGCTCTGTCAATTTCCTCAGACTTCCGCCGCAAGCCGCAATCCAAGTCCAACTCTCGCCATATCCTCCAGTACCCGATGGCGATTATGTTGCTGCCCCAATTTCTGACGTGGCCATGACACGTAATGTTGCACTACCCAACACGGTGGTTACCGTCAAGGACAACCGAACTTCATTTCCCGTCCTCAATTTTGGCTTCTCAGTGCACGTTATTCCTCGCGGCATGTCACTTGCGCATCTGACACCACTGGTCGGCCACACAGTTTCCGCCCTAACCACCGATCCATCACCCGATTTTCCATCAACGTCGCTCTCGTCACGTTCCTGTTCCGACCTTTTCAAGCCAATGCTATCTGACAAGCTCACCTCTGAACAAGTCTCTGCTCTCTGCCGTGTGTTTGCTTCTTATCGGGGGATCTGTGACTTCGGCGACCGTAATTTGGGCCAGACATCCTTGGTAACTCATCGCATCGACACCGGTGACGCTCGGCCCATTCGCCGACGGCCCTACCGTGTGTCAGCCCCGGAGCGTCCTATTATACAGCAAGAAGTCGATAAAATGCTTCATAAGGGCATAATAGAACCATCATTTAGTCCCTGGTCTTGACCCGTTGTACTTGTTAAAAAGAAGGACAATAGCTGGAGATTTTGTGTTGATTACCGCCATCTCAACCATATTACCAAGAAAGATGTTTATCCCCTACCGCGCATAGATGATGCACTCGATTGCTTACACGGTGCCAAATATTTCTCTTCAATAGACCTTCGGTCAGGCTACTGGCAGATTGCTGTGGACGACAAAGACAGAGAGAAGACGGCCTTCGTGACTCCTGATGGACTTTATCAGTTCAAGATGATGCCTTTTGGATTATGCAATGCCCCTGCGACTTTTGAGCGCATGATGTACTCTCTCCTTCGAGGCATGAAGCGGACCATCTGCCTCTGCTATCTTGACGACGTTATTGTTTTTTCGACTACTTTCGACGACCATGTTACCCGTCTGTCCTAAGTGCTTGATGTTTTCCGACGTGCCAACTTGCAACTTAACTCGTCTAATTGTCGCTTTGGGCAACGCCAAATCTGCGTACTCGGCCATCTTGTTGACGCTGTGGGCGTTCAACCAGACCCTGCGAAAGTCCGAGCAGTTCGCGACTTCCCCACAGTCCGCTCAGCCAAGGACGTCCGAAGTTTTCTGGGACTGTGCTCCTATTTCCGTCGTTTTGTCGAGAAGTTTGCTGAAGTAGCCTGTCCTCTAACTGGCCTCCTCAAAACCGATGTCGCATTCACCTGGGGCCAACAGCAAGCAAACGCCTTCTAGTCGCTCGTTGAGATTCTCACCAATCCACCAGTCCTAGCACACTTCGACCCATCTGCCGCCACGGAGCTTCGTACTGACGCCAGTGGCCACGGCATAGGCGCAGTGCTGGCGCAGCGGCAACAAGGAATGCACCGCGTCGTCGCGTACGCAAGCCGACTGTTGTCACGCTCGGAACAAAATTATTCGATCACAGAACGCGAGTGCTTAGCTCTCGTCTGGGCAATTGCGAAATTCCGACCGTACCTCTATGGCCGACCATTCTCAGTTATTACGGACCACCATGCGCTTTGCTGGCTCTCCTCACTCAAGGACCCTACGGGACGCCTTGGTCGCTGGGCGCTGCGCTTACAAGAGTACACTTTTTCCGTATCCTATAAATCCGGACAACTTCACAAGGATGCCGACTGCTTGTTTCGTTACCCAGTCGATTCCCCTGGCATGATGGAAGATGGACAAGAGGTACTCGTTCTTTCAATTACCGACTTCACCGACGTAGCTGCTGAACAACGCCGCGACCCCACTTTGCGTGCTATTATCAATGGTCTGCACTCCCCTCACCCTGACCACTCCTTACAACTGTTCGTTCTTCACAACGACATCTTGCACCGCTACAACGCCCGCCCAGATGGTGCTGAGCTTTTACTCGTTGTTCCTGCGCATCTTCGCTCAGATGTTTTGGCCCAGCTCCATGATGCCCCCTCCGCTGGGCACCTAGGGGTGTCACGCACGTATGACCGCGTTCGCCGCCGATTCTTTTGGCCTGGCCTCTACCTTTCTGTGCGACAGTACGTTGCGGCATGCGACCTCTGCCAGCGCCGCAAGACACCTGCTCTGAGACCTGCTGGTACCCTCCAGCCCATTGAAGTACCAGATGAGCCATTTTTCCGAGTCGGCCTCGATCTTCTAGGACCTTTTCCTGTGTCGGCCACCGGTAATAAGTGGATTGCTATTGCTACCGACTACGCAACGCGGTATGCCGTTACACGCGCCCTTCCCACCAGCTGCGCTACTGATGTAGTCGATTTTCTTCTTCATGACATCGTTCTGCGTCATGGTGCTCCTCGTCAGTTGATCACCGACCGCAGCTGCTGTTTTCTATCTAAAGTAGTCGACGAGCTCCTGCGATCCTGCTCTACCCACCACAAGTTCACTACAGCGTACCACCCACAAACCGACGGCCTCACGGAATGCCTCAACCGTACCCTGACGATTATGTTAGCGATGTACGTCTCCAAGGATCACAAAGATTGGGACATCCACTTACCTTTCGTTACCTTCGCATACAACAGTTCACGTCACGATACAGCTGGAGTTTCGCCTTTTTACCTACTGTTTGGTTATGACCCGCCTTTGCCCATGGACACCATGATCCGATCTGAAAAGCCCCCTCATCGACTGCTTATGTTCGTGATGCCCTGGCCCGAGCTGACATCGCCCGCCAAGTCGCCCGGGATCGTTTATGTGCCTCGCAGCTTAAACAAAAGAGTGCTTACGATCGCCGGCCCCGCGACGTACAGTACTCTCCGGGGTCGCTCGTCTTGCTGTGGTTACCATCGCGTCGTGTTGGTCTCTGCAAAAAACTGATGTCCCGTTACGTTGGCCCATATCGCGTCGTACGCAAGGTCACCAGCGTGACCTATGAGATAGCTCCACTCCATACCGCGTCAGTACCAGCTTCAGTCCCGACCGGTATAGTGCACGTCTCACGGCTTAAACCATGCTACTCACGCCCCAAGAATTCATCGCACCGGGACGGTGCTTCTGCCACCGGCGGGTAATGTCACGGGCTAAGTAGGTGCCCGAGGTTGACGACGACGAAGTGCTCTGGGGAACGTGCTCGGACTGCAGCAGCGTTGTACGCATTTTGCTCGCCAGTATATCCATTGTGTATACTTTATTCCCCGTAACAATGTGACACGCTAGAATTTTCAATGATGTGATTCATATAAGTGTTGGGATTGAAAGTTACAAAACACGAAATGAATGAGGCATGCTACAGTGAAAGGCTCAGGAAATTTAGACCACGTGGGGTTATCAACACGCACCTACATGTAAGTGTGCATGGGCCTGACGCATTTTTGCCTCTATCAAAAATGCGACTGCTGCACCTGGGATTCAAACCCAGGACCTTCGGGTGAGCATTTGTTACAAGCTGCCACTCTAGCGTCGCCAGCGCGAAGTCGGCGACAGGAATGACAGCAGGTTGGTTCGTTCCGTACGCAAGCAGGGACAGTGAAGAGATCAGAGACGTGAGAAAACAAAACAACTTTACTCTAGTGATATTGCAGCACACGGGATCTAATACAATACTTCAATACAACTAACAAAATACATCAACACTTGATACAACTAAAAATATATAAAACCAAAACAATACACCAGCTTACGAGAGAGAACTATTACAAGCTACACAAACTAACAACAATAGAACTACGCAGGAGAAAGTTCGAAGATATAAACAGGTGAAGGCCTACGTGTGATGACCGGCAGCGTTGTGTCCCCGACGATCGGATGCGAGAAGTCGAAGAGAGTTCTGGCACGACTGCGATGTCGGTGGTGTTGCAACGCTGGTGGCTCCGGGAGGCTAGTGCTTGCAGGTGACTTCGAGCAGGTTGAGCTAACTCGAGGCGAAGTCCCGATGTCTACGTTACAGACGTTAATATCGCGTCACAACTAGACGAACGGCTAAGTTTAGGTGGCCAGCCGATACAGAGCCACACTAAAAACTTCTAGAAGAGATGCTTGTTGATCTGTTTCTACACCATGTTGGTCAGCGACTAGTCTGCCTAGCAGGGCAAAATCCTGCGCTTAAATCCCCCTCGTGTCTCCTCGCTCTCTCCCTTGGGGACAAGAGACCTCTACATGGGTCTAATCATGCGCGTTTAATTGATGGAAACTCCGCGCCAAAAATATTTTGACCCCACCCCTTTTTAATTGGGAGAGGGCCCTCAACTAGCGAGAGTGACAACCTGTCGGGTTGTTGTCATACGGCTTGGCCACCAGAGCGTTTCCCACGCTTTTCCCCGTGGGAAAGGTCAAACGTTTGGCTATCAGCCGGTGCGTCTCGTAGTCTAATACTTGTTCGGGGTATACCGCGGCCTTCTACGACCTTGCAGACGCCGCCACAGTTACAAAAGGATTAACCGTCGGCGGCGACGTTCCAAGAAGAGCACCCCATTCTGCACTTCTCGGCTCCCATTCATGCGCCCACCGCTCTCACGGTCAGTGGGGGAGTACGGTGCCCGTTAATTGCCGTGACGCGGTGTCGCCAAAAATGGCCGTCCGTGACAGCATTATAACCGCAAGCACACCGTAGCGGGTTTTAATGCCGGGTCTCGGTGCTTAGGATTTCGCGCATGGTATACCATACTTCATTTCAGGGCCTGAAGTGAGCATTTAAAGGTTTACTCACTACTCACATTCGCATTCGCATGGAGCAGTGTAGAATGTTTATTTGGGTACTCACTTAAACAAGCGCTCCTTGCTGTCAAAGTCACTCAGAGGCCTCAGAGGTCGATCCAAGCTTATGGAGTCGTACAATATTTTCGCAATAATAATGAATGGCGATGCGAAGAGCACAATTCCCTGAATGCAGTCGGCCCAAACGACACCTCGAAGACCACCCTGTGGTATCGAATAGATAGTATTATTAATACAATTTGCCATCACGAAGTAAACAGTTCATACAATTGCCATTTGATGCTGGAAGACAAATCATAGATAAAACGCTTGCGTATCAAGTTTTCGCGAGTGGAATAACCTTCTGATTAAACTAAGTGACTTGAAGTCGTTATGATCGCTTGCGATCGTTAAACATAATCGCATGGTGCCATAATGAACTCACTGCTATCAGTGCTATGATGGCGCATGATCAGTGCCTCCCTTGCAAACTTTTTTTCCACGTATGCTCATCAATAAAGGCCCCTTTAAATAACAAGTGTGCCTATAATAAATATCGGCAGCGTTTTGTAGTAAAAGTCATACATTTTATTGCGCAATTCTAAACCTATCAGTAGCACACAAAAAATACTACTGACCAACAAACATCATGGATAATAGAAATTTCGAATTGCTGAAAAATCTGGTTCTGAGCTAAGCTGGTCCTTAGTTGTTCATACAAGGTATGGGTGCCCATATTCTGCAAACCAGTAACTTATCTTGGAGTGAAGTTGAGGCAACCATATCGTAAATGTTGACACTCAGACGACCCGTCCTTGTTAATACAGGACTGACACTTACCCTCATGTTATCTGTTTAGTTGCACCTGCATTTTTAGTGATGAAGTTCCTTAGGATGTGTGTCGTTCCCTCGTAGTATGTTGTAGTAGCCATTTCTAATTAGTTTTAAGAATTGCTCCCTTGATAACGTTGTGTGTATATGCCCTTGGCGGCGTAGATTCTTCTGGCCAGGCCTTTACCGTTCTGTGCGCCGATACGTTGCTGCTTGTGAGTCCTGCCAGCGCTCCAAACATTCCACCTTGCCACCAGCTGGTCCACTCCAACTTACCCACCATCCCCTTCTACCGCTTCGGTTCTGTTCTCGTTGATCAGTTTCCTACTTTTCTCACTGGAAACAAGTGGATAGCCGTAGCGACTGATTACGCCACAAGATACGCTATCACACGGGCGCTACCGACAAGCTGTGCCACTGGCGTCACGGAATTCTTGCTTCATGACGTAATTCTTCACAATGGCGCTCCTCGACAGCTGCTGACCGATCATGGTCACTCATTTCTTTCAAAAGTAGTGACATCCTTCGCCCGTGTTCGACGCGTCCCAAGCTCACTACGGCCTATCACCCACAAACAAATGGCCTTACCGAGCGCCTAAATCGAACATTGACAACAATGCTCTCCATGTACGTTTCCGAAAATCACCTTGATTGGGATAGTACTTTGCCTTATGTGACATTCACACACAATTCGTCACGCCACGACACCACTGGCTTCTCCCTCTTCTATTTATTGTTTGGCCGCCATCCAGCGTTACTCTTCGAGACTCTTCGCCCATCAACTCCGCAAATGGTTACAGAGTACTCCCTGGATGCCACTGCTCGGGCTAAAGTGGCCCGCCAAATCGCACAGGAACGTCTTCTCGGCTCGCATCTCTCTCAGAAGGCCCGCTACGACAGCCATCACATAGTAGTTTCCTGCTCTCCAGGTTCACTGGTCCTCCTCTGGACACCATGCCGCCTCGTTGCCCTCTTTTCGAAGCTCCTGTCTCGCTATTCGGTGCCTTACAAGGTTTTACGCCGGCTTACCGAGGTCACGTACGAGATTTCTCCGTTGGGCAGTCTGTCGTCGTCATCCGCACCCAGTACTGACGTCGTCCACGTGACCCGCCTGAAACCATACATCTTCGCATATGATCCTACTCTTCTTTAGGCGCCGAGATGGCGCTGCCGGTGGCGGGGGGTTATATGTTACACGACATCGGCAACGAGAGAGCATCAGGTAGACGACGAAGACGATGAAAGCGACCGCGCACGTGTTGTTGTTGCTGTTGTACCTCCATCTTGGCTGCAGCTGCCTCTGACTCTCCCTGTATATTTTGTACATATATTTATTTCGTTCGTTCTCTCACCCCCGTGACAATATCATTGGAAGGCGTTAGTAGTATTTTTCGTATAGTTGGCAATTAAAGAGGATAGATGACGCTGTTATATAGAGAATTCACAGGATATCCATGGAGTGAAGGATGATGAGTGGGGCGAAGCGTCCGTTTACCCGTCCGTCCATCCGATGCGTGCTTTAGTGTGATACATTGCAGACGGGTTTCTTGAAGGGCTAGTTGGTACATAATACTTAGGGGAACAGCGCTAAAAAAGGGACGGAGAAAGATTGCAGAAAGTGTGGTAGGAGCGAGTTGACGGACGGACAGCCAGACAGACATATGGATGAATGTAGGACGCTTCGGCCCACTCCTCATTATTCACTCCGTGGACATGCTAGAACGGCGAATGCCAACTTGAGAACATAACTGTTAGTACCAGCGGCGGGTGAGCATACCGACGCTGCTACGCTACGCGTGTGTGGGTAGCGAATGAAGGTACTTGCATCTCAGCAGCCTGTTTTAGCAGCCACCATTGGCGTCGCACATATGTGGTGATTCTGCGGTGACCCTGTGGCTTATCGAAATGCAATGCAGCATATGGCCATGTGACGCTGAACTGAGAAATCTGGGGGAGAAACTGCGAAGGCTTGCGCTCGGCAAGTTCGGCTGACCGAAGTTGTCACTCCTTCTGGTCGTCTGAAAAAGTCTGAGAGATGCCGTAATAGTGTGCTCTTGAGGTTGGCCGTTGGTGGGTTGGCAAGGACATCATGGGTCTTGTTGACGCGTTCGTTATTGTATGGTGCATGCCAGGTGGAGTCGGGTATCAACTTGGGTGAACCATACATCGGGCTAGTCCCTCCAAAATGGCGGAAGCTCTATAGCGACCCTCCAGATGCCAAGTCTACAGGTTCTGACATTCTCAGTGGAGGCCGGGCGAGTGTTGAGGAGTCGTCGCCAGAGTGCTGCTGCACGGAATGTTCAAGTTGGTGCGGCCATTACCAGAGCTACGACCCTTGTTTTTAGACAAACTCGTGCTGAGTGCATAGCTTTCTCTGCAGTAGTTTACACAGTTCTTGTAGTGCCTCTTTCTTGGCCATAGTGGTGCGTTACTGCTTGTTTTCCGGGTCACCAGACGTGGGAATGCCGAGTTGGGGAAAAGATGAATCCAGACATGAAAACACGACTGTTTATTTGGTTGGTAGCAACAGCGTTAGAGCATACCGACGCTATGAACGCCTAAATAGCAAAGTAAGGCACTTGCAATCTCGGCAGCTTGTTTTATAGCCACCGCCGACGGCGCATATCTGTCGTGATGCTGCCATGACACTGTGGCTTATCGGAAGGTGATGCAGCATGCATGCCAGGTCACGCCGAGCGTAAAGAAATTGAGTCGGAGGCTACGCGGCAATATAATATTAGGGTGCTGCACCCACACATGTATCAAGCAAACCATTTGTTCACGTATTCCGACAAAAAAAAGAAATGGATTCTGTTTATCAAAAAATTTTTCAGAAAGAGAGGAAAACACTTGTAAGTATACTTCGGAACTAGTTGTATGGCTTGTATCAGTAACTAGTTGTAATTGTAACACTTGTATGGCTTCGGAACTAGTTGTATAACGACGCGATGCATGGAAGAGTCAAGCTTTTGGTGCTTACCAGTGCTGTGTAGGTAGTTCCGAGTACGCCGATCATCACGTTGCACACGAAGAGGGGTACCCCTATCACTTGCGAAAAAAAACGGAGTTGGAAATAGCACTTACAACTATTGCTTACATGTGGGCTATAAAAACTTATGCACCTTACTTTTCAAACAAACTGCAACGTTTTACTGAATGGAAAGAAGTTTTCGTTAAGGGTCGTATTCACAATTTCATTTGTACCACCTGAAATGGTTAATAATAGGATACCCCCTCGTACTTTTATTTTAAAGGGGACGGCGAAACGAAGGCGTGAAGAAACTGCTGCAAATGATGCAAAAGTTTGAAGCGTAATCCGCCATGGTGGTCTAGTGGCTAAGGCGCTCGGCTGATGACCCGCAGGTCACGGGATTGAATCCCGGCCACGGCGACCACATTTTCGATGGATTGATTGATCGACATGTGGGGTTTAACGTCTCAAAACCACCATACGATTATGAGAGACGCCGTAGTAGAGGGCTCCGGAAATTCGCAGAACCTGATGTTCTTTAACGTGCACCCAAATCTGAGCGCATGGGCATACAACATTTCCGTCTCCATCGGAAATGCAGCCGTTGCAGCCGGGATTCGATCCCGCGACCTGCGGGTCAGCAGCCGAGTACCTTAGCCACTAGACCACCGCGGCGGGGTACATTTTCGATGAAGGCGAGAACGCCTTAGGCCCGTGTGCTTAGATTCAGGTGCATGTTAAAGAACCCCAGGTGCTGCGAATTTCCGGAGCCCTCCACTACAGCGTCTCATAATCATGTGGTGTTTTGGGACGTTATACCCCCACAATTAATAAATTAACAGTTTGAAGCAACTATCCTCAACGCCTTCGACAAACTTTCCTGCGAGTTTCATTAAGGACTTAGCTTGCAACGTTTCTGTTCTAGAACATGTAATAAGTGCAGTGGTAATGGCAATAGACGGAAAGGTTGCGACTAGTCGTTAGTAACTGAACTGATACTGATGCATCACAACGAGCGCGCATCAGCGATAACAGAACGAAGGGGCACTGCAGGACATGCGTGGGGCAGGCGCAAGAGATGAACGCAATGTTTACAAGCGCAAAACAATGGCCATGAACATACGTGAACAAAAACCCCCAAAGTATGCATACGGTTCTGCTAACTCAGGTAACTGCAATGCTGCATCAGGTAAGCCTTTCCCTTGTCGTACAAGGCATTGCAATACATGGGTGCCCTTGAAGTCGGGCATGCAATAACACCTGATGCAGTGATCTTCAAAGTGTCCAACGTTGCACGCACCAGACATAGCGGAGACGTAGCACATTCCACACGCAAGCGTAATGTACCTATCCGATAATGAAGCTGTCAATTCATTGACGGTAGTTATACATTTGGTAGATCACAGCCACATGTGTTCTGGCATGCCGGAATTTAATGGTCCTTCTGCTTTGCGAAACATTGCTGCTCAGCAGGCTCGTGAAATTTATGAGGCTTTCTCCATCAGCTTAGAGCCAGATATATGTGTCAACACATACACTGCCATGGTACGCCAAGAAAAAAAAAGCTTATGTGAAGTGATATTGCAGTCGTCTGTGTTAGCTGCACCATCTGCACGCGTTCTGTGCGTGCATGCTCATTGCCATTGTTTTGGATCCGGAAACTTTCAGTTGAAATCTAGCGTCCTTCCTGTTAACATGTCGTCTCCTTTCGTTATGGTTGCTTTACACTTGTTAAGGTGCTTGAGTTTAGCAGTGACAACTCATTTAGACATCTCATTTAGAAGAGAAACCTGAAACAAGATGCTGTTTTATTGCTACGGCGTTATCAATATGTGATGCTCAGACACATTCTGTTAAAAGGCCTTCGTTTTCTACGTAAATTAATGAAAAGCTTCTTCGTATGTTTCGAGATTTGTTCTATGTGGTTTATGTGGAGGTATGGTTGGGGCGTGTAAGAATTGTTTCCATAAAGTGAAAACAGCTAGAAATTAGCATCCTACAAAGATCGGTTAACTCTTATCGCATGTGCCCGTAGCAACAGCACACTTCCTTTACCAGAAAACCAGCAACTATAGAAAACAAGATATGTTCAGAAACAAATTAAGCTTCCATAAAAATTACTCACTGCTAACTTCACACATGTTTTACTTGCTGTCGGTTGTTCTTTAAACTTCGAATGTTTGTTGTAAGTTTAATAATTTTATCAACTAGTTGGTGCTCCCTGTAAAACCGGCTCGAATGCTATTCAATACAAGAATTACCGTGAGAGATCATGGAAAAGCTGATTAAGAAACAGGTTCGCAGGAAGGAGCAAGCTTGAAGACCCACAAGGGACATTGTTTCTACGAGTGGTATTGTCATTTTACATATGGTCTCGGCAAGCTGCCTTGAAGAAAAAAAAAGACAAAGCCACTTTTCGAAAGCTTGTCTCCAGTGACTCCATGGTGAAAGATTTTTTATTTTTTCACAAAAAGGCTGAATTATACACAGCTTCACAGTGAATGCACAAACGAAACCAAATGCAGAAAAGACAGTGAACTTATAAAAAGCTAAAAACGTACTCAAAGCTTAGTTGATTGAAAACTACAGCACACTACAATGGGAAAATTTTAGAAATATAAAGCGAGAATTCCTAGGTAATATTACAGCGGCCAAGACACTTGATATTTGTGTTTAATGGAAACGGCTGTGTTGGGTGGGCATGCCTTATCGAAGGCGCCCCGCAGATGGTGTATCGTAATTCATCGAAGCTATATAGCTACAATTGTTTCTTGGGTAACGTGAATTATACTAAAAGCGACAAATGTTGCATCGATGAGATGGTCACCTGATTACTGACAAAAAATAATCAGGTCTGAAACGTAGCACTCGTTCTAGCAAAACTGCCGCTCTTTATTGGACAATCACATCTTCCTATAGCCGTTGATATTCGGGATTGCGGAGTCCGTTTACGCTTAGATAGCAGTGTCGCTCTGCGGATAATTTGTGGACACAAGAATTGGTGCCTCCTTAGTAAATTAGAATTAGGAAATGTTAGGAGACATACTTGTTGACATTCCAACTGCAGCGCTGTAGATGCTCACAGCACCCAGCGTCAGCTGAAAAAGAAGCGAGAAGGCAATGTGATTTTGATGTGCAATGACAAAATAAATGTTTCGCCGTTCTCAGATTATGCCAGCTTACACCACAAACGTGCAATCTACATTTCAAAAGGCATTTCAAAAGGCATTTCGCTAGGTTAAGACTCTGGAAACAAACATGGTACGTACATCGCTAAGCCGTGCTAGCTTGTCAAGAGCAGTCTTTCGAGTCAACTACTTTCGTGAACATGTGACTTTTGAGCGACGTACAGTATCGCATGCCCAATGAGTTAAGTGACTTAATAAGTTAAGCCCGCCGTTTCTCAACCAGGCACTCAGCGTGAACCGAAAGCATTATGACGAGTATATACCCAACTCAGAATAGAGACCGAAGTTATAAAACACATGGAGGTACCACAATGGCTTGAATTTAAAATCGGAAGGTGGCTTCCTGAATTTCCGCGTATCAGACAAAGCTTAGCCACGTAGAACTTAGGGCGTATTGGTGTATCATACTGAAGTTTTGATATCCCACGAAAAAACACTGACTGAGAAAAACGCGACATACGCCGGCGCTAACTTGCAACAATGTTTATTTCTAAACCAGGGAAACGCTTATATATGCAACATCGCTTTCCAACCATGGTCATTAGAAGCGCTCTTCAAACTGAGCTATTTTTTCGTAGAGAGGTTACTAACTCCTTAGAAGGAAGTGCAATAGACGGTTTGAAGATACTCTAATCTGCCAGCATATATCAATAAATTCAGCCTCGATCATTTCGTGGGTTAACTGTCTTCTGCTGTTTCTAATAATTGAACATTCCTGAAAAATGGGCATGCATGCCACTTGCAGCTGATTACTGCAGTGGGAGCAGTGTGCATCAAGGAACCCAGCCTTTTTTGTTCACGTTGTATTGATGTTCTTTTAAACGCTCGTCTTTCTCAATCTATGCTTTTTTATGAACTATGAAAACTTCACCAGACACAGCACTGAATTAGTTTTAGAATGAAGGTGTACATAAGCAGACGAAACGAAAATTATTCTGCCGCCCTGCATAACCAAAAATTCCTAACGCGTATGTCAACAGATATTAGGAAAGCCTCTGCAATCACTACATGTGCGACAAAAGTTGAGTGCGCAAAAAATGAACATATATGCCACACGAATAAGGAGAGCCTCGATATAGATAACGAGGCATTAATTTGCCTTAGCAAGCAATTCCCTCAATGGCACAGAATTTTGTTCTGCTTGTGATTTTTTTTCGCCATTATTCAACCACAACTGGCCCATGGCGTAATATAAAGTACTATGCACTGACAAAATATATGTGCGTGATCTCTCTAGTGAAACAGTTCGGGGTGTTTAGCTCATTCTAAGAATTTAAAAGCAAAAACATACTTCCACCTTCTACCGATCTGAGGTTGCTCATATGACGAGCATTACGATGAACGTTTCGCTGATATGCTCTTGAAGAGTAATGCCAAACTTAGTGCTGATGCCCCGTCAAACATATGACAGAATTTCTTCGAGGCATTACAAAGTAATGGTTAAACTCTGTCATGCTCCGGAGAAATTGCCATTGACAATCATATACGTTTTATTGACTGCTAAAAACCGTTATGTAAACGTCAGTAGCGCTTTCGGAAATGGTATATTTTACATAGTACCAATGGGGTATGGAATCCAGACTGTACTATGATCACTTGCATTGAAGTGTGCATGTAGGCTTTGAAATCACTTCCGCCTTTAATAACTTGCAATTTACTGAGGATGCGCTGATGCGCTATTTAATTCCACCTGCAAAACAAACTTCATCAAGTAGTAACGAATACATCTCACGCCAACTGTACCCCTTAACTGCATCTTTTATTCGCACTACTTAAAATTCAACACTCTAGGTACGCACTTTAATACCCACGGCACATATATTTCACTTATAACGACGTATCCCATTCGCCTGGATTCGCACCGCTATAGAGCGCACTATCTACAGCAACCCCAAGTGGGCGCCCGGTGTTCACACTAAGATGCATTACATCATGATTTGTGAAGTGAAATGAAGCATTCGGTGTCGCTTTCACACATTGCCTGTTGTAAAATGCCAAATCCGTACATGCTCCTGTATTGATAGTGGCCGTGCATCAGAGAATTGAGCACATTTGCTCAAGCTGCGACAGTGCATAAAAATAACGTCCATGTATGCCATCACATTCTCAGAAAGTTCTAAAGGTTCACTTGAAGTGTTATTTTAACAGGGGAGCAGTTCTAAAGTTGGGTCCGACGACAGACGAATGTCCACGTCACATGCAATGTTCTGGTTTCCAGGTACACTCATAGATGGCGTAAGTGCCTCAGTCACGCGTAAGATGGCGTAAGTGCCTCAGTGCCTTTCGAAGCTGTAGGAGGGATGCATCCCTTCTGATCAATGAAAAGATTAGACGAAAGGGAGCCCAGTGGCTGGCAGAAGTACATAAAAAAGATAGAAAGACAGCTGCGAACTTTTGGAACCATGTAAACTCTCTAAGAAATGAGACGAGCCTAGAACAGAGGTTTATAACTACAGCTCAAGGTGCTAGGCTAGAAGGGGACGAAGCTATTGAATATATAAGAACAAGGGTGACAGAAAAATTTCAACACAGAAGTGCTTTATGCACCACAATAGACAAGGACGAATCAAGTGGTGCAATGGCTCCATTTTCACAACGAGAGTGGGAAAGGGCTGAGAAAAGGGTTCCTAGTAGTACATCAACAGGCCCAGATGGCATTCCAATTATGCTGATAAAGACATTAGGTCCGAAGTCTAAGCAGGCTTTGAGAGAGGCAGTGAGCAAAATAATAATCGATGGTGAAGTTCCCGATGGATGGAAACTTATCAGGATGAGCATGATCTATAAAGGAAAAGGGGACAAAGCTGACATAAACAACTACTGTCCATCAACAACAACTACTGACATCAGTGGACTACAGGCTGGCGCTGCAGATTATAAAGGAGAGACTGCAGGCATGGATAGAGGATGAGGGGGTGCTGGGGGAACTGCAGAATGGGTTTCGGAAACACAAGAGGTTGGAAGACAATCTGTTATCACTGACGCAATGCATCGAAATAGCAGAAAAGGAACACAGGCCCCTGTGGCTAGCATTTTTGTATATCAAGGGAGCGTACGATAGCGTGGTTCAAGAGGAATTGTGGGGAATACTGGACACACTAGGCGTGAAGATGTAGTCACTAATTTTTTAAAGGAGATCTATAAAAGTAACAAGGTAGTTATAAAGTGGTAAAAACAGGTATCTAAGCCCAGAGAGATGAAACGGGGGTTTAGGCAGGGGTGTTCTCTGTCACCCTTGTTATTCATGATGTACCTACAAGGATTAGAGGCCAAATTAGAGGGAAGTGTACTGGGCTTCAACCTCTCTTTCGTCAAACAAGGAAAACTCATTGAACAGGCACTACCAGCATTGATGTACGCAGATGATATAGTGCTAATGGCCGACAACAAAGAAGATTTGCAGAGATTGGTGGACATCTGCGCTAATGAGGAAGAGAGTTTAGATTTCAGATTCAGTAAGGAAAAATCAGCAGTCATGATTTTCAATGACAACGAAGGTAGTAAGCTTAGAATACAGAACACGCTAGAGATAACAGATAAATACAAATATCTGGGCGTATGTATAAACAATGGGGTCGAGTACCTAAGAAAACACGAAATATACGTCTCGACTAAAGGTAACAGGAATGCAGCGGTAATGAAAAACAGGGCACTGTGGAATTACAATAGGTATGATGTTGTGAGAGGAATATGGAAAGGGGTCATGGTTCCTGGTCTGACGTTCGGCAATGTGGTCTTGTGCATGAGATCAGAAGTTCAAGCAAGATTAGAAATTAAGCAACGTTGAATAGGTAGGCTTGCCTTAGGAGCTCACGGGAATACACCAAATCAGAGAGTACAAGGTGAAATGGGATGTACACCATTTGAGGGCAGGGAAGCTAGCAGCAAGATAAAATTTGAGAAGCGATTGAGAGAAATGGGGAGGAGCGTTGGGCTAGGAAGGTATTCAGCTACTTGTACATGAAGAATGTCGATACAAAATGGCGGAAGCAAACCAGAAAATTGACTGGTAAACACTTGGAAAACAGCAGGGGGCCAAACCAAAATGAATTATCGGTTAAGAAGAAGGTGAAGGAAGCTCAGACCGATATGTGGAAAATGGACATGATTAAGATGTCCGCACTAGAGATTTATCGAACTTTCAAGCAGGAAATAGCCAAGGAAAGCATCTATGATAATACTCGGGGTAGTTCTCTACTGTTTGAGGCCAGGACGGGAGTGCTGCGAACCAAGACATATCGGGCCAAATACGAAGGAATAGACATGGCATGCAGTGCGTGTGGAGAGGAAGAAGAAACTGCCGAACACTTGATAATGTTCTGTAAAGGGCTTCACCCTGTAGTTCGGGTTGATGGCGCAGAGTTTTTCAAAGCACTGGGGTTTAGGGACAGTGAGGGCAAAATAGACTTTAAGCGGGTAGAATGAACTAGAAGGAAGTTATCTGATTGGTGGCTAAAGTCAAGGCACGAGTGAAAATTGAACTATTCGCTGCAAAGTACGAATCCTCAACCTCGCTATTTAAGGAAAAAAATAAATTTAGCTTTTGGTTCATTAAGTATTACGGCTTGGTGGCACTAGCCACCGCCCGATTGAATGAGTACAGCCGTATCCGTCCATCCGTCCATCCATCCATCCATCCATCCATCCATCCATCCATCCATCCATCCATCCATCCATCCATCCATCCATCCATCCATCCATCCATCCATCCATCCATCCATCCATCCATCCATCCATCCATCCATCCATCCATCCATCTGGACTAAGCGCTAGTGGTACAGTGAAACTGGCACGGGTGGCTCGAGCACGATTAAGGCCTTAACGCACTGTAGGAGGGGCAGATGTGACAAAGGTTAGCACATGCCCTTTCTCGTGCATCTATACTCTACGAATAACGTAATTACAAATATTCAATAACAAATAATAAAAAATTACCAGATATCACAAGCGATACACAGGAAAACCATTGCATAAGGCACCGATTTTTCTCATGTCGATGCAGCTGAATTGTGCGACAGGAATCGAGTGTCGTTGCCAAAACTTTTTAACTTGTTTTCCTGGCTATCACGCCCATGTCTTGTTTCGGGCATTGTACGTTTTTGCCTGGCTATGAGACACAATAGTAACGAGAGCTCTCGTTACTTAATCCTTGTTAAGCGTCAATTCCGCCTAGACGGAAATCATGCTTAACAAGGGTTTCTGCATAAAGTACGGGCATAGTAAACCAGTGTGGCGGCAGCCGAGTGAGCTATCGAAGTTTGAAGGCTGTATATAAATACTGTGAGGATGCCAGCGTCGGTGGGGCTTTGGCGCGGGCGCATGCTTTGCTAGAAGAGGACGAAGGACAGAAGAACAGCTGGTCCAGCGTACGAGCGCTGTCTCTTCTCGTTTTTACAGTGGCGCAGTCGTCGAAAGGCTTCGGCAAACCTCAGCTACCTGCTTGAGGTAACGCCTCTTCCTTAGGAACGATGCCATGCTTCCTCGTTAACGAAATCCGCAAGTCAACCACCACCGGAAGTATTAATCCCGCCATCAGTGGACAGCGTCCAGGCCTCCCCAAGGAACTAGTTGACCGGTGGCGTGCTACATCACGCCAATGCGCACGGGCTCCTTCCTGGAAACGTGGTTCACGCTTCCCAAGGCGCAACAAGGCTTCCACCATCGTCTGAGCGGCCAAGGTACGCTGTACATGCTCCCTTGTCTTTGCGGCCTTCCCTCAGTGAGTGATACGACTACCCCATACTGCGCGGACGTGATTTCTTGTCCATCAGGTGCCTCACTCGACAGCTGCGCAGAGCTTTTCTGTACTTTCACGCAACTGTCACACCAAATCGACCACTTCTCGTTGTTGCGCTCTGGGGTCTGGCCGACCGCTTCACAATATACCGCTCTTTCGTGAGTTCCGGAGTTTCGAGGCTTCCAAGATGGCACTGGTATGTGGATGGCGACCATCAGTACCTTCGGCTCTTGCCATGTCTGGCTCGAAAATTATAAATAAAAGGTAGTCATTGCTTGCCTTCGTAGTGGTGCCGAGTCATTGCACAAATACGAGGGTATCAATCAACTGACCTGGTTGAATTGGAGTGCAGGGCTCATCGCCGTTTTCGGCTGGATCTACGATGACCCATACGCGTCCGACCAGACTACCGAGGATGAAAGTAAGGAAGGGCTTCTCCCCGAGGCTGCAGATAAAACAGCGCAGCTCAACGACAGGACGTTCAGAATCCATTTCACTCCAATGCCATTTCGGAAAAACGTTCTCTCACCGATGTTCGGTAACTGCATCAACAACGTGGCACCAACACATGCACGACACGAAGCTGCTCAATACCCAACAAGACCGCTTCCTACGGTAGAAATCCGCGTCTTCTAAATCGGCAGGCTTATGGCAGTCGTACAAAGAGGAGCTTCACGTACTGCACTGCATCGACAGCATGCCCCGGTCACCCTCTAGCCTTGGTCCGAGGCACCCTTGCTTGGTCTCGAAAGGAGCGCTGTGCTTTCGGTGCACTGGACTTCCACATACGAACTAAAGCTGATAGCAAGTTTTCTGCCGCCGTTCTCGTTTTCGAGGGATTGCACGTGGGCATGAGTTTGAGTGCAGACTACAACCTGTCTGGTAGGTTCAGCTCATTATAGATGACTGTGTAGTAAAGCTCCGCGCTCTGACTCCAAACATTTACTCCCCTGATTCAAATTTTGAAACATCTCAACCACAAATGTCCACTAACAACGGCATCCTCATTCACAAGCAGAAGGCATATCTGCTGACTGCACGTCAGTCATAAGCCGAATGCGCTCGTAGTGAACTCAAGAAGCCCATGGACGTCGAGTGCATATTTATCCAAGATCTCCCTCTGCCTGTTTGCCAGGATCTGCCAGTCTGGCGCATGCTTCTGCTAACGATAATGGGCAGTGCACCCGAGCACCATCATAGAGGCGTACGGTACCCCTGGAGGCCGCATCCGTCAACGGCGAACACGGCACTGATCAGTGACATGGTGACCAACTCGTGCGAAGCAGCAAGATGTTGGCTTTGTGCAACGCTGGCGTCAGCCGTGTGGGGTCCAGTCCTGGAGGCGTTGATTCGTATGAAAGCGGTATGGAGCCACGAGAGAGCGTCTTTCCTTTTTGTGGCCATAGAATTGGAGAGTCAGACTGCAGCACTGAGGCCTCAGCGTCAAACCACGGAGGCAGGGTCTTGAAGCCTGTAGAAACTCACAAGCGTGCTTCAGTACAAGGATGACTTACACCTAAGCCCGACACAGCGACAGCGTAGTCTGCTGCTAAGTGGGCAACGACCGTATCGACATAGACATCATTTAAGACCACACTGGAGCCATCATTGAACGACTTCCGAAGTAGGTGGCTGCGTGGCTGAGGTCGACCACCGCCACACAGCCAATGTAGCCCCCCAGAATGTTTGGCAGCGAGGTTAGGAAAGTCACTGCGCAACGGGGACGATGCCGCAAAAGCCAGTGTCGCCCCAAGAATGTTCTGCAGCTCGGCCAGACAACTCGCGGCGAATGCAAGATAGACCATCGCGGTACACTCGGTGCCGCCCACCAGAGCCGGTTTCAGCAGCTAGTCATGTTACGTCGCGGTCATGGCCGAGTGTAAGGATGACAGCGCCGCAGGGGCTCTGGCACGCTATCATACTCGGCTAGAGGAAGACGAAGGACAGAAGAAGAACAGCCGGCCCAGCGTACGGACGTTGTCTCTTACTTCTCGTTATTACATCATGTAGGGCTGTATAAGCATGTATTACGTATAACACAAGAGAAGACAGAGTGGGGGAAAGCAATAAAGTGTTTGGATGTCAAAGCTTTCTTTTGTTTCGGAAAATAAGGGGACTAGAATTTTATGTGTGGGTGCATTCTTTGTCTATATTCAGCAGCGCTGTTGAAGTTTCTTAGCTTTGTAAACCGACAAGCCCGCCATTGCATTTAGACCGATTTCATAGGTAGAACTTTTGGGACGTTAATCCCATAGGCTTGCGCACGATTTCCTCTCAGACGGGGGGGGGGGGGGGGGAGGGCGAGCGAAGGTTTTTCTCTGCGCTTTCCTTTCCCTGTGATGTCAATGTACGGGGTTCGCTTTGCACCCGTAAATGCATGAGACTAGTTTCGCGCCCCTTTTGGCCCTACTCTTTATATGCGAATGTACGGGCCTTGCTTTGCGCCCCTCCTCCCCCCCCCCTGCCCCCCTCCCTCCTGAGTGTGCGCCCATTGTTAAAACCTATCAATTAATTTACAGCTAGAACACCTTGTCCGAAAGATGCCTTGTGGCATATTTGTGCAAATAAAAATAAAATATGCATAATATGCGCACATAGATAATTAAAGCAGTACCATATGACGGGGGCTGTACTTACACTGAAAAAGAAGTAGATGAAACAGGCCGAAATTCCCACTGCATTTCCGAAACGCATCCTCAGATACTGGTTGGCGAAAAGTGTACAAGGATAAGAAGAAAAAAAAAAACATGGCAGAGAATGAATTTTCGGTATTGTTCTTATGGCCATAACAAAGAGCAGCATCAAATACGCGAAGTTTTACCCAGTATGAATGCAAAATAGAATGAGATGTCTGCATGAAACTAAATAGCAGAAAAAAATAAAAGAAGTTTCACAAGGTATAGTACGAGGGTGAGCGAAAATTTGCACTGGTTATTCATGGATGGCAGCGCTAAATAAATCGGTGAAATGTTGCAACAAGCACGTAGTTTCCTAAAATAACTAGAGCAGACTCTTGTGCGGGGATTGGAAATGATGGGTAGTACACAAATTTCCTTAGACTTAGTGCTTGCGGGCTTCCAACGAATTCGTGGCTTTGTTTGTTGTGCTGTTTAGGTTTTGTTTTGAATGAAAGGAAACACAGTTGCGAACTTTGTGAGAAGGTTAGAATCGGTAAGCCTAAAAAGATCAAGGTGGTGAAGTGGAACTGTGGAGCATTTGCTGATTTTCGTGACAAAGTAGCTTTAAGCCACATGAAGCCGAGCGGAGCCCAAAGTACCAAGATTAGACAAATTTGTGTACTACTAATCATCCCCATGTTGGCTGAAGCGCCCTGCGTTGTAGCTCTCTTAGACACTAGCGCCAGAGTTCTCTCTAGTGCGTTTATAGACCTTTTCAATCAAGGCGTTCTGGGTGCCGCCTTAGTCCTCTAGGCTGTTGTTAGCGCACGTGACCCGCCAAGAAATGCACTGCCGAGGCATAAATAAAGTAATTGATTACCATCTTTTCACTACAAAGGCTTTTAAAGGGCGTCTCGTTATGAAGGCAAGGCATGGGGCGCATATGGTTGACTATTTCTCGGTGACAAAACTGCGGGTAGACTGTTCTTTTTAGCAAAGCTTTGGCACGGAAGCAGCCGAAATATGAGGGCTGAAGAATTAAAAGCTGAGCCTTTTGGTGATAGTCCTTCAACGTATCAAAAAACAAAGTGCGTTCAAGTGGTCACACAAATGGGATATTGGCATTATCCCTTTTTGGTAGAACTGCTTCCAATAAACTTTGTGCATGAGATTGCGCACATAAAAAATAAAAAAAAGGAAGAGAGCACAGACAGGCACAGCGCCTGTCTGTGCTATCGTCCTTCCTATCTGTATGTTGTTTTTTTTACGCAACATGCCATCCACAATGGAATACCAAATCACTGAAGGCTCGGTTCAGTTGTGAATTAGCGCTGTTGTCTGTCTTATATTTCTGGGTGTCCGCGTTGTGTCCGCGCTGGGTATAATAAAGGAACATTTATATGTAGTCAAAACGTGCCGAAAAGCACTCCTGGGCAAGCAACAGGTACTCTACACTTCTTACCACCTTTACCAAGTGCCATGCGAAAAGTCCCCAGCCACCAATTATGCCTCCAATGTAGTGGTGCCGAGTTTCACACATGGACATTTTAGGGGGTACGCTTTGTTTCAAGTTTTATCTTTCTTCATTACATTCATTGTCATTAACACTTTAAACCACATTTCGAGCCTACCGTCTGCCTGTAGTTATACCAAAAATCTTTAATACTTCGCTCGCTTTATACCCTTCAGTCTCACTCAGACACACGAAATATCAGGTAACAGCTGATAGTTACCTGATAGTTCTGTTGCCTGATAGTGTTGTGAATTGTACTACCGCAGAATGATTTGTTACTGAAGTGCAAGCCATTCGTTTCTGTTTCTGATTGTGATTTTTAATGTTTATTTTGTAACCACTCCTGTAAGGGCCGATTGAGCCTGCAGCTTATTCAAGTACAAAAATTGCAACCTTGCGATTACGTCACAAAGCCACTTCATGGCTGAGTCACTCAAGCGGTTCTGTACGTATCAGAAACACAAAGTTCCCACGGATAACGTACAAACAAAACTTTTGCAGCTTACACTGCATCGCGCAAGGCTGGCGAAGAGCAGAGCTGATCGGCACTAGGCTGGTTCTAGCTTGGCTAGGCACACGTCCAATCTACACGTCGATGCTCGAAGTGTTCACGTGAACAGATTGTATCGATTGGGTTCGAGAGAGTATCGCTATGCAATCACAGCACCAAGAAGCTTCATTTGCCTAATTAGCATATTGATATAATTGGCATATACAAAGCTTGCTGTTGATTAGGTTGCATGCAAGTAGCATTGACATATTTATAGCCTAATTAGCGTAATTCCCGCAATTTACATACTCAAAGCTTGGGTTTACAAACCTCCACCACAAGTCAATGTTCGCTTAATGAAAATTCACACTGAATTCACATTGAGCATGATTCTGGCGATTTCGGCTCCGTTTTAGTCTTAAACAGGATTAGCTCTGCACAACTCGTGGAGCTCGGCATGACAAGCAATATCAAAATCTCACCTCGACCCAATCCGAAATATTTGAGATTTGATTCACTTGAATAATTCTGGTTAATAAGTTCTACAATGCTAAACTAGGTTTTATTACAGCAGTCTGTTATCAATTCGCCTGAACTAGTCACTGCTATGCTTAACTTGGCGTGACGTGGTTGTGCCGGCTGAATATTGTTTTTTTTTGTCTACATAGCAAGTTGGATAAACTCTGAACATCACAGCTCTGCTGCAAATTAAAAAAAAGAAACAATACACTTTTGATTAGTATGAAGAGGCAGTTATGTGAAAAAGAGAATTGAAGTTCTTCATGGGAAGACCTGCTGCAGCTTTAATATTTCAGTAAAGTGGCTTGTAGTAATAGGTGCGAAGCAATGAAACTCAACCAAGATCCGTGGTGAAGCCGACACCGAAACATGCAAGAGAGCAGTGGTCACATTCTTCTAAGTTGTCCAGAATATGTCAGAATCAATATATTAGCCGTCCACTGAACTCGCTGAGTGGACTTGTGGTAATGATAGTGAAATAATTGCATCTCAATCTGTTCTGGCTATCTTGAAAACGACAAGAAGGAAGTCGCTGTTCGTGTTGCGCTCATCGGTGTTTCGGTTTGGCTTTCGCCGTTGAATTTTATCACGCCAGTGTTTGAAAGTGGCCACTTTTTAAGATCTCCAAGCTGCCATGGGTTCTTCGCATGCAGAACTTCCGTTCTCCTGCTGGACGTAACCGCCAAGATCCACTAACGACAAAGTTAATCAAGTTGGCTTTTAATTATTGTCCAAAGTGTTGTCTTTAGTGATCTTGAATTACTGCTGCTACACAAGAAGTAACTTTGAAGGCATCAAACAAATATCAAAATTTTCTGATTTTTAAGAATTTTGAAGAAATTTCCTGAAAGAGCTAATATAAATGAATGTATTGAAAACAAGCTTGATGAATCGCAGGCGTCCTTTGGCAGGGCGCCACTCGGAGTCCACGAGTTGTGTTGCACAAGGGAAAAAAGTGAATATATGCAGTGCATCGTTATGTATACGTGAGGCTATCTACATACCTGGAATACCGACGTGACCTTGAGGTAGTAAAGGACTGGCAGGAATATGTACACGATGAAAGGCGTGGTAAACACCAAGGTGACGATGTCCCAGACAAAGTGCTGGCCATAGGCGTACTGATGGGCTGACAGGCTGACCACGCCAATACCTGTGGCCAGCGACGCCAACAACGACAGAGACAGTGACCATGCTGGAAGGCTGCGGCCGCCAAGGAAGACTTCCTGGCGCTGTGCTGCAGTGTGGACGGAAATAGAGTGCTTTCGGTCTGCCCTTTTCACAGAGTAGTAGAGGCCGAATGCGAAACTGAGTCCCGTAAGAAGGCAGAAAACTGCGTAATCAGCCGGATGGAACCGCATCGTGGGCGACCCACTTGCACCGTGGAGCTCGATGCTTTCGGTCCAGTTATCCAAGCTATCTGTGCGCAAGATATCGAGAATAGCAAATCAACAAGCCGTGTCCAGTTGTCTTCAAAAACAATAAAATGCGTCTGAAAGTCAAGGTAGTAATCGGTGTGGCCAATCGAAGTGGCAGCTAAAAATTAATAGGCGAGAAATGTATCACCGGAATGCACGGATGTCAAGGAGGTAATCATGACGTATTCGACGTCTTTTAATACCGACATGGTACTTGAACTGGCTGCGCCAAGAACCATTTTATCGTAGGATTGATCAAAACTCTGTAATTATCACGGTTTCTAGCAGAGCTGCCGATATACAAGTTACAAGAATTGTAACTTGTATATCGTAACTGTATCGTAATTATAACTGTTTATTGTATACAAGATATACAATAAAAAACTGCGTTCCGAAATCCGGACATGCCCGAAGTCGGTACTGTAGTCATGCATAAGGTCTGACTTGCAGTAGCTGCACCCGTGTCAACATCGGCGAGACATCTTGACACCTGCTGACACGTAGAAAGGCATCACGGTACGTTCATAGATTTTACAAATAGTTTTGTAAGTAATATGACAATCACTTCCACACCAAAACCATTGTATGATTGCGAGTAAAAACAGAGAGTAATGATACTTATTTCCTTTATAGAATGCAGTCTGCAGACTCTCCACAGACTGTTTCTTACAGTATTATCTTGCAAGCTCTCGATCAGAAACACGTAAGAAACAAGTCACAGCTTAGCCGCAAAGGCGAAGCAATGAACGTAATAGCAACAAATTGGAAGGTCACGCGCAGAATGGCAAGCAGATCGAAATGTGGCCTGCAATTCTCACACACAAATGACGCACAAAACGTACTCACACGTTCAGATGAACGCGAATAACCGTCTCAGTTGTTACTTCGCTGTGTCTGAAAAGCGTGCCCTTTTCGCAAACGGAGGCTGTGCAACGATTGCAGCGACCTTTGTACGCCCCGTAACTACAACACAATCGTTCCAGTACAAGCCCAACGCTAGCCAAGACGTATGGTCCTCCCCATCAGGAGATAAGGGCGCGCGAAAGATCGTACAGTCCCCTCCTCTCCGCGGGCCAAAGTACCCGTGAGAGATGAGAGGCGCCGCGCGCTCGTTGCGCCATCTTCCTGATAATGCTGAAAATACGATAGTCCCCACCCCCCGAGATGCCCGCCAACAGCAGTAAGCGGTAGATATAACTAGCCTGCGGTTTGAGCAATAGAGGAGGTAGCCCTTGGTGGCTCAGTGGTTAATGCCTTACATTCACGACGCGGAGGTTCCACGTTTGATTACGTGCGCCGGAGTCTTTTTTTCTGGATCTTTTTCTTTCTTGCGTTTTCATATATTAGACACGTATACATATACCGTGCATGACGCCACGCTGGCGGGGAAATCCAGCCGAGAGTGTCCATATAACTGCTATCGCAATAAAATACAATAGATGGACTGATATGTGGAACTTAACGGCCCGAAACCACCATGTGATTATGAGAGACGCCGTAGTGGAAGACTGCGAAAATTTCGACCACCTGGGCTTCTTCCAAATCTCCAAATCTGAGCCCAAGGGCCTACAGCATTTTCGCCTCCATCGAAAATTCTACAATACATAAAACATTGGCGCTATAGTGTCCATGACAGCTGCAATTCATGACGCTTCAAGCAGCATCGGAATGATGGGCAGTACACTGAGTTGTCTAAGCTTCGCTCTTCCAGCCCCATTTGGCTCCATGTGGCATACATGCGTTTCGTAGCGAGACGAAGTTCAGCAAATGTTCGGCAGTGTCACTTCACCACCTCAACCTGTTTAGGTGCGCCAGCTCAAATCAACCTACGAGTTGACAACTTTCTATTCTTTCATTCAAAACGAAAACACAGCCATAAACTGTGTACGAGACGATATCATGGGTCGAACAACCGCTCCTACGTAAGCGTGACGTCACGCTTACGTAGGAGCGACAACTTGCGCTCGCTGTCGCGGCCGTGCCAACTCGGTTACATCTTCCTTTCCTTGGGGCAATATAGGTCGCTCTGGCATGGGGTACCGACGAGGCTCGCGACGTTCCCGAGTGCTTCTCCGTGGTAGTGGCGGCTCTGGAACGGGACCCGAGCCTGGCAAGCCTGAGGAAGGTGTTGTGGTAGTGTCGGGGCATGGTAGCTCTGGAACCTCCCGGAGATGTTCCCGTGTGCGTCGCATTTCTCGGCCTTCTTCTGTTTTTACCAGTACGGAGCGTGGAGCTCCCGCTGATCCCAGCACAATGACCGGGGACCACGTCCGTGTGTGCGTATCGTACAACGAGGCCCTCTGACCCGGTGAGAGGGTGCGCAGGTCCCGAGCACCTCGATTGTAGTAGACCTTCTGCTTGTGGCGAATTTCTTGGAGACGGGAGTGCACCTTCCTGTTGGGCAATGGTGCCGGCTTCAGGTGGCAGGAGGGAACCGGGAGCAGTGTTCTCGTCTGTCGACCCATCAGCCTCTTGTTGCTGCGAAAGACGAGGCCATCTTGTGTATGCATCTCTTCTCGATACGCCCAAAATGGCCTGGCACATGCTGGGACGTCCTCTTTGTTTTCCGGCCAGTCAGTCTCTGCATAGGATCGGATGGTCGACAGAGCAGGATCCTTGGCGGTTGCCACACGTAGTTCCTCGAGGCGACGCTCAGAAGTGTTACTTGGCGCTGGCATGTCCAAAATGGCTTGGACGCGATCGGGTCCCAGGCTCAGTCCCTGCGTGGTGAAAACGTGTCCCAAGTAGCGAACTTGCTCCTTGGTTATGACGTTGTGCTCCTCCATGCGTTGAAGTTCGGCCTTTACTTTTTCTTAAATGGCGACCGGAACCCTTCTGGCTGGCACAACAACACCGACGGCGCCGGGTTTGAGCTTCATTTCGTACTCAAAATTCTTCAGCTGGCCCAATCATGTGAAAACATCGGTGTAGGGCTGAGCCGCCGGGTAGAGTTGCTGCGTCTCGACGCTATCAACGCGATAAATCAAGCCAAGGCTTTCTGCTGCTGCTCCGCTGAGGGTCACCGGCACGTTTTGCTCTATGACGAAGAAGGTTTCATCGTGCTGTTTATCGTTCACGGATAGCGACAACTTTACTTTAAACTGCGCAGTCGTTTTGTGGCCCAAAAAACTCGTTAACGTGGCTCGGCAGGCTTCACGAGTCTTTCTCGGAAGCGACAAAACATCTTCCTTTGAAATCACACAACAGTTTGCCCCAGTATCAAGTTTGCAGACCATCGGACGGCCTTCAATAGAAACTGTCGTGGTCCACTAGTCGCTAGCGAGTGCGTTCATGGTTAAAGCTTCCAGAAAAAAATCTGACCTTTCGTCAACATGTAGCTCTCGTATTTCCTTGCGCTTTGCATCTTCGCTGTGCAAGAAGGATGACTGTGAGCATGCTTGGGCGAAATGATTCAATCCTCCGCATTTCTTGCACGCTTTTCCTGTTGCTGGGCAGCGGCTGCCGCGGTGAACTTTGTAGCCACATTTGTTACATGGCTTTGTTACTCTGGCCAACGCATTTACGGCTGCAGTTTCAGCGCCTTCAGTGGTGCCACGTATCTGTCGAAACTGCTCCTCGCCTTGCTCTTGGATGCGACAGATTTCGACTACTCTTTGGTAAGAGGGGTTTTCAGAAATTAACTTCTTTTGCAGTCCCTTGTCCCGGATACTGAGTATGATGCGGCTACGAAGCATGCGCTCTTCTAAGTCTCAAAAATCGCAGTGTTGGGGTAGCGTTCGCAATTCGACAAGCCAGTCATTGAAACTTTTGTCCTCTTTTTGGTCTCGGGAGCCGAAGCAAAACTCGTGGTAAGTGAGGTTCTTCGCGGGCTGGTAGAAGTCTTCAAATTTTTTAATTATAAGGGTTACATCGGTTGTGTCCTCTCCTGGCTCAAAATTGAACGAAGCGAACACTTTTCTAGCCTCTTCTCCAATGGTCACTAAAAGCGTCGCCGCCTGCACTTCTTTTGGTTGCTTGTTCAGCTGAGTTGCCGTGGAAAACAGTTCAAACTCACTTTTCCAGGTCTTCCACCCAAGCCAAGCGTCTCGCGATGTGTCGAGGGGCTTCGGAGGCGGCAGGAGCGTTGTCGGCAATGCAGGCGGTGTCGGCAACGTAGGCGGTGTCGTCATGTTGGCTGTTTTCCGCTGCCACCATGTGTACGAGACGATATCATGGGTCGAACAACCGCTTTATTGCCTATTGTGGCGAGTTTAAGTAGGCCAGGCGGGTGACGTCACGATTACGTAGGAGCAACAGCTTGCGCTCGCTATCGCGGCCGTGCCAACTCGGTTACATAAACAAAGCCACAAATACGTTCAAAGCCCGCAAGCATGAATACTAGCAAATCTGGCTACTACCCATCATTCCCCTAATATTGAACAATCGCAACGCGAGAGTTTCATTCATTGAAAACCTAGTTAATATTGCGGGAAGTTTTATAGAACGAGGATTTCCTTCATGCGTGTTTGCCACAAGTTCGTATACGGGAGCCAGACAAATATACCTGAACAAATAAACAGCTTAGTACACAGGAGTAAGTGCTAATCTTCAGCTATTCAATAAAATTCATAATATACTCAGTTTACTATAATATAATGCGTGAAGGAACCCCGGCGCTGCGATCGTTGATCCTTAGAACGGTAATCACGATGGCTTGTACCAAGAATTGCCTCATATTTCATCTTGTGGCTGATGGCTTCCGAGTCATGTAAATTTTGTCGTCGGGGTTTCAGATGCTACAAGCATTTTTTTTCTGCTAACGAATACAATGACTTGCCGCACAGGCAAAGACTCACAAGATGTTACCCGGTTTATATTAGAATAGTTTACTGATAAAACTCTCAGTGAGTAGTCCATAGCTCTATTCATAGATAAATACTTAGGGAGAGAGGTTGAGTTCAGCATTTTGTAGCAGAAAATTAAATATGTACCAAGAACATGGAACGTTCCCACAGAATACGCACGAAAAACGGCGATCATTGTTACGCGTTCTCAAAGCACGGTGTTTTGTAGTAGCCGTGTTGTAAAAACATTCGTTATCTTTTATCGATAAACTTTCATAGGGTGTGTAATCACTGAACCCACAATTAGCGATTGAAAATAGCTGTAAAGAAACGCCAGCACCTAAAATATTAAAAAAGTAATATCACCTGAAGGCGGCCTCTCCCCGAAGCATGACTAAATTCAGCTGCTCTTGTGGTTGTTCATTGCGGCGTAGTTTTGCAGACACTCACTAGGGCAATGAACCCAAAAGTTTGTAAGGTTTGAGTAACAGAGCCGCAAGCATGCACACATGGCAACTGTGCTAGGAGCACTCTTCTTTGCATGACGGTTGCCTGGTCGGGGCACAGCTGGCATTTTGTCACCAACTGCGCATTGCATACTGACTGAAGTGCGCTATATTAACGCCATAGCGTTAGAAAGCTGGTGTCACAGAAATTCCGCCGTCGACGTCGGCCCCATTGGTTGTGAGCGAGAAATTGTCCGTGGACGAAAAAGCTCGTTACAGATATTGGCGTGGGAGGTCGCTACTTCTCCCCACGAGCGCGCGTGATCCCTCGGAAAAGACCGCAAATTCGAAAAAAAAAAACAGAAAGAAGTGCTCAAAGTAGTGAGGTGCGAGTGACGTAGTTTCTTTGCCCGGCCACTCCTCCCTGCTTAGCTTCCAGCGCTTTCGTCGGGACGAGAGAAGAGAGAGTGCAATTGCAGCATGCGACTAACCTTTGTAACTCCACTCGCACTTGACGGATTCTAAAAATGTTTGCAGCGTTGAATTCGTGGGGCAATAAGCTCTTCTATGAATTCATCAAGTGGTTACTTGAAAGAGTATTTTAGATTCCTTATAACTCATCTTGTTCGACAGGTGTCACGACGAAAATGAGCCCATTCGAAGATTTGTAGGCGCATTCGAGTGGCCTCAAACTACGTCAAAAAATGCCGGGATAGTGCAGCCATCGCCGTTAAAAAACACACAGGAACTTTGAAACAGCTCTAAAAATGGACAACTATGTCCATGTAGCGGAAAACATATCGTGCCTTTTCAGAGGCCTTGATCAAGCAAACAGCAAACGCTAGATAATGTGCTGTCATCTGTGAGGCATTTTCCGACTCTTTGTGACTTTCGAGATGGCAAGCGCGCGGCATGTATCTTCAAAGTCATGTGACTATTGCTTCAGATGAAAAACCTGTATGTACCATTCGCGCGCGCGCGCTGGTATATTATACTTTGTGCGTGTGTGTGCGTGCTGTGCGTATGTAACAAAACATATTATTAAGTATGCACTTATAGCGGTTGAAGGGCGCACTAGGGGCCGCATTTCGCTATCGCGTTCAACTCTTAAAGGCGAAGCTTAAGGGTCTCCCATTTTTTTATTAATATTGGTATTCATGCTTATAATGTATGTATATGACAGGGCGTTAGAGGGCGAGCGTACTAACATTGCGACTATTAGAAGGCTGCAGAACTAGCGGGTTTATAATGGACAGTTATTGCTTCAGAACACTAAGAAACAATATGACACAGGATGACGAACATAAAAGCACAGGACTGAGTGCGCTGTCGTGTAGTGTTCCCTGCTCAACACGTGTCACGCGGCATTATAATTTTTTTTTCGAAAAGAACTTTCTGCAGGTCAGGGTCATGGCAAGCTCAAAACGTGTGGTGATACACTCATCGCACAACGCAAAATGCAGGTGGTTTGCTGCAGAAGCGTCTACGGTAAAGTATGAAAGTGCATGGCATATAAAATTGATTACTTTAGCGCAGGAGACTTTGACGCTTTTGAATTACTCTTTGTTTACGCACTAAAATTTTAACGAAAAGCATAAACAAACTGGCAGTTATCTTTGACAGCGCTGCTAAGACATGCACGTCATATAAAAAATATTTGTGTTTTCGTACTCTGTATAGAAAACCGGAGTTTTCTCTCATTCGGTCTGCAGAGGTAATTAATTTATTTCAACATACCGCAGCCCTAAAGCGCTATCGCAGGAGTTGGCTAATACAATGTACGAAAGAGCCACACAGGAGTGGGGAATCCCAACACGCATAGGAACATAACAAAGTTCGCTGAACATCATTGATTAGTAATATACAATAAGAAGCCATCAAGTGATGAAGATCGAACATACCCAGGCAGAGCATTCCACAATTCTATAAAATGAACAAAAAAAACTACATTTAAACGCCAACGTGCGATGAAAAAAAGTAGACATATTTAACTCATGGTAATGTCTGGTGGTTGTTGGTCTAGCGGGTGCGATGTACTTGCTGAGTTGGCGGAATTTCACAAATTCCTGTGATCAATGACCAGGTGGAATGTTCCAATTAAAAACAGTTCACTTGATCATAAGTAATAAAAAACAACGTAATTATATATACGCAGCTGGAAACACACGTAAATTAAGTACATCACGTCAATACAAGCACAATGCCCTAGTGGCTACTCTAAAGTGACCTTGAGTGCAGGCGTAATACAGACTGATGTAGCTTTTCCGTTGGACCCGAAAACTTTCTTTAGAACAAACAACTATATGAAGTCGAAGTTTTGATGGAACTCCTCTGGTTCAGAATTGGTACAATAAAACGCAAAGACCTCTGCCATCGAAGGAATAACAAAAACGCGTTTACATTATTGCCACTCTGAGGCTGCTGTGCCTGTAACACCACTTCCTCGGCTCGCCACTGTCACTTGCATACGTCTCATATGGTTACTGGGTCCTCGGGGCGCAGTTGCTGTTTGCGATTCAGCACCTGGACCTGTTCTTGGGCACGAATTGATGCATTGGCTCGGTGAACATGAATTCTCTCATGGATCAGATCAGCTGTCGGCTCTGTTCTTGGAAAGTCGTTCTGCTGTTCGGGCGTTCATACGATCCACGCCCTCCCAATGTGGCAGTTATAATTGTAAAGTACTGCACGCCGGCTAAGCGGCACTGCTGCAAAGAGATGCACGACGTCACTGACGACGTTCTTAATAACGCACATGCTAGGGTGCGACGAATAAAACGACCCAACTGACGAAGCAGCCAATGGATACCGTTATCGTTTCACGTGGCGAATGGTTCTTCCTTTTGCCACGTCATATGCAACTGTCACTGTAGAAGACGTTTCAGTTCCAATGACCACCTCAATAATGCTTCCGTGAGGATGATATGTAGACTTTAATGGCACAAGGGCCATGTCTTGGCCAAAGAGCACCATAGGGAAGATGAAAGAGTGGCAATAATTTGCAATGGAACAATGACATGTAAAGTATATCAACTAAGATGATGCTACAGGGCTGTATAAGGGCCTAAAATTGCTCGCCCTAAGGCGGAGAAAACCTAATATATTCAAACCATGATTGATTGATATGTGGGGTTTAACGTCCCAAAACCACTATATGATTATGAGAGACACCGTAGTGGAGGGCTCCGGAAATTTAGACCACCTGGGGTTCTTTCACGTGCACCCAAATCTGAGCACACAGGCCTACAACATTTCCGCCTCCATCGGAAATGCAGCCGCCACAGCCGGGATTCGAACCCGCGCCCTGCGGGTCAGCAGCCGAGTACCTTAGCCACTAGACCACCGCGGCGGGGCTATTCAAACCATGTGAGCGAGGTGAAATAACTAACTAAAGACTAATGGCAATACTCATAGTAAAAAAATAAGGAAAACTTTGGGACTGACATGTTGTTTTGCACATTTGCCTCATCACTACCCTTGAACACAAGAGCCGCGAGGCAGGGTGCTTTCTATGCGGCCACCGAAACAGCAACCTCCGGACGGAGGCCGTGCTACGGGTCACCTCAAAATATAGTGTTAAAACTATGTACTTTTTAAAAAAATGCCAACAATGAGTTTCGTTTCAATAGTGCATTGCTACCGATAAACATAGAAGGGTGCACTGGAAGCTGCTGTCGTCAGGGCAGTAAAAAATGTTCTTTTCTAATACCATCCAACTCGCTGCACTGGACAAGGATGTGGAGAACTGTAAGTGGTTCACCACATTTGTCACAGCTAGGTTGTTCACCACCAGACAGAAGATATGAATGTGTGCTGTGTGTGTCCTATGTAGCCAGGTAAGTGTTACTTGTCCGTAGCGTGATTTAGATACTGGTGGCCAATTTTCAAGTTTGGGTTTGATAATATGTAGCTTATTTTCAGTCTGCCTACCTCATGGGCACTGCCAATGTGCTCTGAGGCTTTGTTTTAGGAACCGCTTCATGTCAAGTGCAGGGTCAGTCAATGATGGGTTGGCGGCAGCGTTGTCGTGCGCGGATACAGCTAGCTGGTCCGCGGCCACGTTTCCAACGATCTCGCGGTGCCCTGGCACCCAGCACACCACAACATGCCGTTTGAGTGCGTAGATCGTGCATAAAAATGAGTATAGCGATACAAGCACAGGTTTTTAAATGTTTTTTTATTGTTTTAAATGCTGTTACAACACTCAAAGAGTTCATGTATATAACCTCGTATTCCAGTTTTAATTCCTTAATATGTTTGGCAGCCACAGATAGCGCATGAGCTTCTGTGGTGAAAATGCTTGTTTGTGGGTGCAGAATACCGGAAGCTGAAAAGGAATGGCCCTACAGCTGCATAGGACACAGAAGTGAGAGACTTGGAGGCATTTGTGAAAAATTCAGGGCAAGCGTATTTGTGTTTGTGTTCCATGAAGTTTGTGTGTATATGTGCAATAGGTGCATGATTCGTCACTTCCGCGACAGGTACATCACATTCTATCACCTGCCACTGCGACGGCGGTAAGTGTGCAGCAGGAGCCATGAGCCATGAGCTAGGCCCCTCACGCGGAGTGAGCAAGGCTGCCTCATCGAGGGGCGGTTTCCAAAAAGTGCAGAACTAGACAAATCATTACTTATGGATTGCGTAGGGCGTTCCTTATCGCCGTTAACTTTCAGATGATAGATAAAAGACATGTAGGACCTCTGCAGGGAGAGTGACCACTCATTCGACTCAGCGTAAAGGCTCTACAGGGCTCGTTCGATAGGCACCTGTAGAGAGGCGGATGCCCAGATGATGTACAGAATCCAGAATCTTCAATGTGCTTAACGAGGCTGAATAATATACTATTGCCCCATAGTCAAGGCGTGAACATACCAGGCTTTTCTACAAATTCATGAGGCACTTTCTGTCGCTGCCCTCAAAATTTGTGCGACAGTAAGTTCAGGATATTCATTGCTTTTATGCATTTATTTTGAGGTCTTTGATTTTTGATATCAATGTAATTTTTTCATCCAAAATTATACCTAAGAACCTATGTTCGGTGCTTACGGGCAGACATTCGCATGTCATGAGAAACTGAGGATCAGGGTGTAAGCCTCCTTTCTGTATGAACAGGACACATGTGCTTTTTTGTGGATTGACTTTGAACCTATTTTCATCAGCCCATTCGGACACTTTGTTTATAGCAAGCTGGACCTTTCGCTCACAGATGCCGAGGGAACACGATTGAAAAGCTAGCTATCTGGATGTCATCAACGTATGTGGAGAAAAATGTGTTATGGGGGATGTACTGACAGAGAGAGTTCATTTTTATAATAAAGAGTGTGCAGCTCAGTACCCCACCCTGTGGTGCTCCGGTTTCCTGTACAGATGTTCAGGACAAGACATTGCCCACTCGAACTCGGAATATGCAATAAGACAAGTAGCTTTCGATAATATTGAACATATACCACGTATACCGATATGCGAGAGGTCTCTCAATATCTTAAACCTCCACGCCATGTCATAGGCCCTTTTCATGTCGAGAAACACAGATAGAAAAATCTGGTTATGTACAAAGGCATCACGTATGCGCGTCTCAATCCGTACGAGATGATCGGTGGTGGATCGGCCTTATCTAAACCCGTACTGGTATGGGTCTAGCCGTTTGTTTGATTCTAGGAAGTGGAGTAGGCGGCAATTAATCATTTCTCCGAAAACTTCACAGATAAAACTGGTGAATGCTATAGGCCTGTAATTTTATGTAGATGACAGATCCTTACCATGCTTCAAAATCGGAATCATCACAGCTTCCTTCCAAGAAGAGGGGATCACACCAGAAAACCAGATAAGATTGTAAAAGGAAAGGAGAGTTGTTTGTGTTTCGGAGTGTAGTTGCTTCAGTATCTCACACATTACGGTTTCAGGACCTGGACAAGATGTGTTGCAACGTTTCAGTGCTCTTTGCAAATTTGCTAAGCAAAATGAATCATTATAAGCCTAAATTTTTCAAGATTTCCTTTCTAGGTTTTGTTGTTTCAACTGTGCTTTGTATATTTGGAATGCCTCAGAGTAGTGCGAGGAGCTCGATATACTTTTAAAATGTGCACCAAAAAAGTTGGCTTGGTCCTCCAAGCTTTCTCTGAGGGTATTTACTAATGGGAGAGAATATGTTTGTTGGCCTTTATTTTCTGGACTTTGTTCCACACTTTTCTTTCATGTGTGTATGAGTTGATGTTCGTAATGATTGTTGTCCAGCTCTCTCGTCTGGCTTGTCTGCGTGTTCTTGCCTGCGATTTGACCTGCTTAAAATTTTCCAGGTTTTCTACTGTTGAAAAATTATGAAGCAATGTCCACGCTTTGTCCTGAATGATCCGAGCTTTCCTACAGGCATCATTCCACCATGGAACTCGCCGCTTAGAACTCATTCTGCTCGTTTGAATAATGCACTTTGATGCGGCATCAAGAATAAAAGCTGTGAAATACGCGACAATGTCATCTATGGTCAGAGCAGACAACTCAGTCCATGTCATGTGGGTAAGAGTTTGGTACTGTTCCCAATCAGCTCAGTCAAGCTTCCACCTCGGAACCTGCTAAGATAGTTGGCTTTTGTTTGGCACGCTCAGGATGATCGGGAAATGGTCACTCGCATAAGGGTTTTTAAGAACATTCTATTTAAAATTGGCTAAAAGTGATGGTGATGAAATGCTAAGATCTATCAAGGAGTATGAATTGTTTGCGAGGCTAAAATACGTAGGCTCCTTTGCATTTAGGAAACATAACCTAGAAAAATGAGGAAGCTGCTCAATGAGACGTCCTCGAGCGTCAAAGCGAGAATCATTCCAAAGGGCATTGTGTGCGTTAAAGTCACCTAAAATAAAAAAATGGTTCTGGGAGTTCATCTATTCTTGATTCCAAGTCGCGCCTCTTAAGCTGATGGTGAGGTGTATATACAGAGAGCATAATGTGATGGGTGTGTTAAAAAGTACAGCTCGAAAGTCCACTGCCTCAAGGCCTGTCCGAAGTTCATCTGCCTGCATGCCGCACTTCTATCAGCTATAATGGCCACTCCAACGGATGATACGGCAGCATCTTCACGATCCTTCCGGAAAGTATTGTATTGGTGGAGAAATTTCCTGTATTTAGGAGTTAGGTGTGTTCCTTGCACACACATCATCTAGATTTCTGAGTAGCCCTCTAACTTTCCACTGAATGATTATATCCATTAAGAATTAAAAAAAGTGCTGTGCATAGACAATAATAATATTGGTTCATTTTACATTTTTTGTTGCGGTTTCAATGTTGTTGCGTCTGATTTTTATACGCTGCACATTGTTATGCCTTGGTCCTTTCATCCGTCAAGGAGTTCCTCTTCGTTTAGTGTGATAAGTTCTTCATCGGATAGTACGCCTTTCAGGTGTTCAGAGTACGATGTGTAGTAACTGATACAGGGGTATTGC
Organism: Rhipicephalus microplus; assembly: GCF_043290135.1. Taxonomy (NCBI): domain Eukaryota; kingdom Metazoa; phylum Arthropoda; class Arachnida; order Ixodida; family Ixodidae; genus Rhipicephalus; species Rhipicephalus microplus. The sequence goes on from NC_134708.1 coordinate 77,387,418, forward strand.
CAAACGCTACGAGGTGTGAATGTTTGTTGTACTGTTCTTTTTCTTTTAATTCGAGAAGAATGTCCCTACTTGCCATCTTTTTGGCCTTACAGCCGGTCCCAATGGTGTCTTTTAAGCACTTGGTTACGAGAAAAGGTGATATTGCTTTGGCATTAGTTGATATATCTTCGCAGTGAAGAACGTGGTATTTTGGGAAAGTTTCAATGTTTTGGGGGAAAAACTAAGAGGATACATCGGTGCGTACCCTTTTCAGCGCACGATCGGTTACAGGAGGTTTCTGAGGTCCCATGAAAAATGGCCTCTTCAGCAGCGGCGCCTACCACCCACCACGGAGCCCAACAGGGGATGCGGCAGATCATGTGAACAAGCCTGCCCTACGCCAGCAGTACGCCATTGCTATAACCGAATATGGTTTACCCTAGGTAGGATAGCCACACAAGGTTAACCCTAGCCGCCAGGAAACAATGAAGTAAATGGAGAAGACAAGAAGACCGGAGAGAATTAAAGAGGAGAAACAGACGAAGATGTAAGGAGAAAGAGACAGGAAAAGGCGACTGCCAATTCCCCGTGGGTTGGTAAGTCCAGGGGTGTTGTCTACGTGAAGCCGGGGCCAAAACGGTGTGTTGCCTCTGTCGGGAGGCCTTAAAGGTCCAATCACCCGGCGTCAGCTCAACCCCCCGGATCCCATTTTCCCCAGACATGGCAAAGCCACGCCCGGCTTGGCGTGGGAGGGAGTCAACCCCCCCCCCCCCTTGTAAGCTCGGGTCCGTGGTGACGCTACGCACCAGACACCTGCTCTCGCAGATGCCTTTGCGGGGGCTTCCGTGAGGGAAACCGAAAGATCTCTTTATGCTATTGCAATTGAACAGACATTTCACGGGCTTTGTGCCACCGCAGTCATATTCCGTATAAAGTCTAAATCGATAACACCACAACTGGCATCGGATATTTCATAAGCGAGTAAAAGCGTGCTCGTGCGGGCGAGGGACACGGCTGAAGCGGAGATGAAACGAGCTTGCCTCCTCGGTCGCACGTAGGACTAGTATGAAATCAGCCCCATACGAGGCCTGGCTTCGACTGTTCCTGATAGAGAGAGGAAATACCACGTCCATACTTCGTCGGGTGAAGAAACATGAAAGGACACCTGGGGGGTGTGTGCGTGGTGACTGCGTTGATCCAGCAGGAACTGCGAACATTTATCATTATGGAGTGGTCGCGTGCGCTAACTCGATAGGCACCAGCATAAGGCTCGTATACTCATTATCTATCTATCTATCTATCTATCTATCTATCTATCTATCTATCTATCTATCTATCTATCTATCTATCTATCTATCTATCTATCTATCTATCTATCTATCTATCTATCTATCTATCTATCTATCTATCTATCTATCTATCTATCTATCTATCTATCTATCTATCTATCTATCTATCTATCTATCTATCTATCTATCTGTCTATCTATCTATCTGTCTATCCGTCTGTCTGTCTGTCTGTCTGTCTGTCTGTCTGTCTGTCTGTCTGTCTGTCTGTCTATCTATCTATCTATCTATCTATCTATCTATCTATCTATCTATCTATCTATCTATCTATCTATCTATCTATCTATCTATCTATCTATCTATCTATCTATCTATCTATCTATCTATCTATCTATCTATCTATCTATCTATCTATCTATCTATCTATCTATCTATCTATCTATCTATCTATCTATCTATCTATCTATCTATCTATCTATCTATCTATCTATCTATCTATCTATCTATCTATCTAGCCGCCTACATGTTTTAGCTCTCCTAGCCATTTCAATAATGGTATCGATACCAAACTTGGTATGTCATAACATGGCTGTATGACGAGCATAAGTGACTAGTCATAATATGAAAATCACGACATGTATGTCATGAATGTAATGGTCTACATTTTATGGTCTTGCTGCTCTTGTCGTAGTTTTGTTCACATGAGATATTGCAAAACTGGTGTGGTATGACGTGAACATAAGTGACAGGCCCTAATGGAATTCACGACATGCATGTCATGCGTGTCATGATTACTAAACGCCACGCTCATGGTGTGCTCGCGGTCGTTTCGCTAACTTCACATTTGGTATTACACCCAGCCGCGCTGGCCTAGTAGTTAAGGTCATCAGGCTGCTGACACGCAGGTCGCGGGATCAAATCCCGGCTGCGGCTGCTGCATTTTCAATGGACCGAAAATGCTGTAGGCCCGTGTACTGAGATTTGGGTTCACGTTAAAGATCCTCTGGTGGTCGAAAATGATGATGATGACGATTATGATGAGCAAAGGCCAAATGATGGCCAGAGAGCACCATTTAAAAAGCCTAGATATATTAACAATGATATGATGCGTTGCTGTAAAAGCACCTTAAAATTCCTCGCGCTAACGCGGGTAAAAATATAGAAGCATTAAAACCCTGTCATTGACGTGAAATATGTGCAATAATACTAAATGACGAGACGTCGTGATAGTGGGACAGTGACGGAGATGCAGCCACGGCAGCAGTGACCTCTCTTCAGAGATCTTGCTACAAAGCGCCTGGGTATATGACATTAAAAGTATGTACATCTGTTAAAAATGACAGCAATGATTTAGGAGGAAAAAGGGGTTCTCTACCGATGAACATTGTTGGGTGCAAGGGTATCTGTTGTTGGAAGGGATATAAATAGTGCTTTTTTTTCAGAGAGTATGAATCACTGCACTGGACAAGAATGTGTAGAACCGCGAGCAGTTATCCACATCTCTCACGCAATGGTGCATCGCCACCAGACAAAAGGTATGAATGTGCCGAGTGTGTGTGTCCTATCTGTAGTCTTGTAATTGTGACTTGTGTGTAGCGTGATCTGAACTGTTGCCCAATTTTCATGTCTCGGTTTGACAACATGCAGTTTGTTTTCTGTCTGCCGATCCCATAGGCGCTGCCAGCACCCCCTGAGCTCCTGTCGTAGAAATGGTTTCAGATCAAGCGCAGGGACAGCTACAGATGTATTGGCGCCAGTGTTGTCTTGGGCAGATGTGGCCAGCTGATTCGCTAACCCATTTCCAGCGATTTCACGGTACCCCGGCACCCAGAAGACGACAACATGCTGTTTACTAGCGTAGATCGTGCATAACAGAAAGTACAAGGACACAAGAACAGGATTTTTATGATTTCGCAGAGTTTTTAGAGCCACCACTACGCTCAGCGAACATGTGTATATTACCACGCGCTGTAGTTTCAGCGTCTTAATATGCTTGACAGCCACAATACCGCGTGAGCCTCTGCTGTGAAGATGCTTGTTTCGGAGTGCAGAATACCAGAGTTGGAGAATGGGCGATCAGCTGCATCGGACAGACCAGTGTGAGACTTCGAAGCATCTGTGAAAAATTCTGGGCAGGTGTACTTGTGTTGGAGTTCGAGGAAGTGCGTGCGGATATGTGCAGAAGGTGCGTGTTTAGTGACTTCCATGAAAGATAGATCGCAGTCTATGACTTGTCACTTCTATGGTGGCAGATGTACTACGGGAGCCATCAAACGTTGTTCTAAAAGAGGCACAGCTGTTTCCTCAGCCAGCCTTCTGACACAAAGTGTGTATGGCTGTCTCAGCGAAGGACGGTTATTGAACAAAGTACAGTAGGACAGATCGTAAATTGTGGAGTGAGCACAATGTTCCTAATCAGCGTTAACCTTGAAATAGTATTTAAAAGACAGGTAACATCTCTGCAGGTGGAGCGACCATCCATTTGATTCTGCGTGCAGACTCTCTACGGGGCTAGTTCGAAAAGCACCCGTAGAGAGGCGTATGCCTTGATAGTGGACAGGGTCGAGAATCTTTAAGGCTGATGGTGTCGCAGTCTGATAAATTATAGCACCGGAATATAGGCGCGTGCGTACGAGGCTTTTATATAAATTCATCAGACATCTCCTGTCTCTGCCCCACTTATTCGCGATAACACTTTCAAAATATTCATGGATTTTAAACACCTGTCTTTTAAATACTTGATGTATGGGATGAAGGTTAGCATTGTATCTAATATTAGGCGCAAAAGTTTATGCTCTGTCTTTATAGAGAGACAGTGATCGTGCAGGTCAATCTCGGGATCGGGATGAACGCCCCTCTTTCGGCAGAACAAGATGCAGGCACTCTTTTGAGCGTTCAGTTTAAAATCATTTTCATCTACCCATTGAGAGACCTTGTTCAAACCTAGTTGAACCTGATATTCACACACTGAGAGGTTACGGGACTTAAAGCCGACCTGCGCGTCGTCAACATATGTACAGCAAAACATATTTCGTGGGATAACGAGGCGCAAAAAGTTCATTTTTACTATAAAAAGTGTACAACTCAATACCACTCCTTGCGGCACTCCTCTTTCTTGAACAAATGTATGGGATAACACAGTGCCCACTCGAACATGAAATGTCCGATTAGACAGGAAGCTTCAGATTATATTCGACATTCTGCCCCGCACACCTAATTGTGACAGGTCTCGGAGTATGACAAAGCGCCACGTAGTGTGATAGGCCTTCTCTATATCGAGAAACACTGACAAAAAGAATTGTATGAAAACATCACGAATTTGTGCCTCGTACGGACAAGGTGGTCAGTAGTGGACTTAGCCTCTCGGAACTCGCACTGGTATGGGCAAAGCAGGCTATTTGTTTCAAGGAAATGCATCAATCGTCTGTTCAGCATATATTCAAAAACCTTGCATAGACAACTTGTCAATGTTATGGGCTTGTAGCTTGATGCCAAGGATAGGTCCTTGTCCTGCTTAAGAACCGGAATAATGATTGCTTCTTTCCAGGTGGAAGGGATCTCAGCGGAAAACCAAATGGCGTTATACAAAGAAAGGAGAAACTTTTGGGTTTTAGGAGGCAGACGTTTGAGCATTTCGTATAATATACGGTCAGAGCCTGGGGCGGTTTTGTTACAGCAGTTTAATGATGCTTGTAACTCAGCTATGACAAAAGGTTCATTGTATGCCTCATTGTTTGTGGATTTGCGTTCTATTTTCTGTTTTTCTCTTCTTGCTTTGTATCGTTGAAACGCTTGACTGTAATTGGACGAGCTGGAGACCTGTTCAAAGTGTGTACCAAGGGAGTTCGCTTGGTTTTCCAAACCATTGCCTTGTGTGCTTACTAGAGGAAGAGGATGTGGTTCTCGTCCTACTACCCTACTGACCGTTCTCCAGACTCTTGTTTCATAGGTATATGTATTGATTCCTGATAAAAACCTCTGCCAGCTCTCCCTCCTGGCTTGTCGACGCGTTCTCCTGGCTTGGGACTTGATGTTTTTAAATCTGACAAGATTTTCAGTGGTCGGTGAGTCTCGAAGCAGTCTCCATGCTTCGTTTTGTTGTTTGTGAGCATTTGATGATGCTTGATGTTTTGTGGCGCAAGGGCCATTTCACGGCCAAGAGCGCCAGTTCATCTTACTGAAAATATGGACAATGATTGTGATAAGCGGCTGTATAAGGGCCATAAAATTCCTCGCGGTAAGGTGGGTAAAAACATACAAGTAATAAAATCATGACCATGCCGTGAAAGGTGTGTGTGGTGTGAATAGATGACAAAAGTTGGTGATAATAAAAGACGATGTTGGATATGTATGGAATTAGCACAAGTGCCTGACTCGTTCATACCCTTGCGTCCAAGGGCCGTGAGGCAAGTGCTTTCTTGTGTAACCATCGCAGCAAAAACCTCTCAGGAGAGGTCATGCTACGGGATGCCCGGGTATATGATATGAAAACTATGAATTTCTTTTAAAAACGCTAACAATGATTTATGACTAAAAAGCGGTTCCCTACCGACGAACATTGCAGGGTGTAAAAGTATATGTTGTCGGTAGGGTAATGGAAAATGTTGTTTTCTTAGAGTTTCTAAGTGTTTGCACTGAATTAACATGTGAAGGACTGTTAATGCTTCACCGCTGCTGTCACACAATGGTGGATCGTCACCAGACAAAAGATATGTGTGTGTCGCGTAAGTGTGTCCTATCCTGAGTCTCGTTAGTATTACCTCTGTATGACGCGATTTCGATACGGGCAGCCAATGACCAAGGCGTGGCTTAATAACGTGTAGTTTGTTTTGTGTGTGTGTATCCCCCTTGCTCTGCCAGTATACTCTGAGGTTTCGTTTGAGAGACGGCTTAAGATCAAGGGCCGGGATTGGTATGGGTGTAAGGGCAATGCTTTTGTGGACGGATGCAGCGAGCTGATCCGCCCTCACGTTGCCTTGAATCTCATGGTGCCCTGGCACCCAGCACACTACAACATGTTGTTTGAGTGTGTAGAGTGTGCATAAAATGGAGTAAAGTGAGACAAGGACTGGGTGTTTGTGTTTTTTAAGAGTGTGGAGAGTGGTTACTACACTGAGGGAGTCTGTATAAATTACTGCTTTTTGTATTTGTGATTGCTTGATGTGTTTAGCCGCCACAAGTATCGCATAGGCTTCCGCTGTGAAGATACTTGTGCCTGGATGTAGAGGACCAGCATCCGAAAAGAATGGACCGACAGCAACGTAGGACACAGAGGAGTTAGACTTGGAGGCATCTGTAAAGCACTCGGGACGTGTGTATTTGTGTTGAAGTTCCAGGAAGTATGTTCGGATATGGGCAATAGGCGCATGTTTTGTAACTTCTAGAAAAGACACATTGCAGTCTATAGTCTGCCATCGCCACGGTGGCGGGTATGCTACAGGAGCCATTAAACTGTGTTCTAGTGAGACTCCAGTTTCCTCAGCTAGACTCTTCAGGCGAATTGAGAAGGGCTGCCTCATCGAAGGCCTGTTTTGAAACAAAATTGAGCTCGACAAATCATTAATAGTAGAGTATGAGGGGTGCTTCTTGTCTGCTTTCACCTTAAGAAAATAAACAAAGAACATGTAAGTTCTTTGCAGATGAAGCGACCACTCATTTGACTCAACGTAAAGGCTTTCTACGGGGCTGCTGCGAAAAGCACCCGTAGAAAGGCGGATGCCCAAATGGTGCACGGGGTCCAGCATCTTCAAAGCACTTTGAGTCGCAGACTGATAAACAACGGCCCCATAATCTAACCGGGTGCGAATGAGGCTTCTATATAGGTTCATGAGACATTGCCTGTCACTACCCCAAGTAGTACGTGACAACACTTTTAAAATATTCATGGCTTTTAAACATTTTGTTTTTAAATACTTGATGTACTGTACGAAGGTCAACTTGTTGTCCAGGATTAATCCTAAGAATTTATGCTCCGTATTAACAGACAGACGTTGACCGTTCAGTTCAATGTCGGGTTCTGAGTGCATGCCTCTCTTTCTGGAGAACAAGACACACGTGCTTTTTTGTGGGTTCAGTCGGAATCAGTTTTCTTCTGCCCATTTGGAGACCTTGTTTAAACCTAACTGGGCCTGCCGCTCACACATTGCCAGATTGCAAGACCTAAAGCCAAGCTGGACGTCATCGACATATGTGCAATAAAACATATTGCGAGGGATGGTCAAGCGCAAGGAATTCATTTTTATGAGAAAAAGTGTGCAGCTAAGTACACCACTTTGTGGTATGCCTGTTTCCTGGACAAATGTTTGGGAAAGAACCGTGCCCACTCGGACACGGAATGTCCGGTTTGATAGGTAACTTTTGATTATGTGAAACATTCTTCCGCGCACGCCAAGGTGGGACAGGCCTCTTAGAATTTCAAAACGCCATGTTGTATCATAAGCCTTTTCGATATCGAGGAACACAGAGAGAAAATATTGTTTATGGACGAAGGCGTCTCTGATCTGTGCCTCGATACGAACAAGGTGGTCTGTCGTGGATCTACTCTCTCGAAACCCGCACTGAAATGGGTCGAGCAAATTGTTTGTCTCAGGAAAATGTACAAGTCGGGAGTTTATCATTTTTTCGAAGACTTTGCACAAGCAACTTGTAAGTGCAATAGGCCTATAACTCGAAGCTAAAGAAGGGTCCTTGCCCTCTTTCAAAATGGGAATAACAATAGCCTCTTTCCAGGAGGCAGGAATAGTGCCAGAAGACCAAATAGCATTGTACAAACAAAGTAAGGTTTTTCTGGTTTCGTTTGGTAGGTTTTTAACATTTCATGCATCACACGGTAAGAACCTGGGGCAGAAGTACTGCATGTGTTTAGAGACGTTTACAGCTCAGCTAGACTGAAAGCTTGGTTATATGCCTCGTATCTAGTGGATTTGTGTTCGAGTTTGTGCTTTTCTATTCTTGTTCTGTATGTTTGGAAAGTGTCAGTATAGTGGGACGAGCTGAATACCTGTTCGAAGTGTGCACCAAGGAAGTTTGCCTGATCTTCCAAGGTATCACCCTGAGTGTTTACGAGTGGTGATACCTTGGAAGATCACGTTCCCGACTTTAGCCTCCTGTGTGTATGAATTAACCCCTGATAAAAACTTCTGCCAGCTTTCTCTTCTGGCCTGCCGACGCGTTCTCCTGCCTTGAGACTTTATTTTCTTGAAGGTTTCAAGATTTTCGGCTGTCGGTGAGTTCCAAAGCAGCCTCCAAGCTCTGTTTTGCTGTTTGCACGCGTTTCGGCATTCAGAGTTCCACCATGGCACACGTCGTTTTCCGGGGTGTCCATTTGTTTGTGGGATGCATTTTGTTGCAGCATCAATCAAAAACGCTGTGAAGTAGTTCACAGCAACATCAATGTTCAAAGTACAGATGTCATTCCAACCTAGACAAGCGATAGTATAAAACTGTTCCCAGTCGGCTCTGTTTATGAGCCACTTGGGAACACGTGGTGGACACTCAGTTACTGTCGTTGTGCTCAAAACTACGGGGAAGTGGTCACTTCTGTACAGATTACTGACGACTTTCCACTGGAGTAGAGGCACAAGAGATGGAGACACTATGTTCAGGTCTATGGAGGAGTAGGTGTTATTAGCGAGGTTATAATAGGTTGGTTCTTTTCGATTTAGGAGACACGCACTCGACGAGATAAGGAACTGTTCGATCAGTCGACCTCGCGCGTCATACCGAGAGTCACCCCATAGCCTGCTATGCGCATTAAAGTCTCCAAGGAGAACATAAGGCTCCGGAAGTTCATCAATTAGAGAGTGTAAATCGCGTTTTTGCAGCTGATAGCTAGGAGGAATGTAAATAGTGCAGATTGTGATCAGTTTATTAAAAAGAACCGCTCGAACAGCCACTGCCTCAAGGGATGTTTGGAGTTGTAAGTGTGTGCATGCTATTCCTTGATTCACTATGATGGCAACACCTCCGGATGATGTCATGGCATCAACACGGTTTTTTTTGGAAAATAACGTATTTACGAAGAAAATTTGTGTGCTTTAAATTAAGGTGTGTTTCTTGTACACACAGCACTTTTGGTGAGTGTTCATGTAAGAGTTCTTGGATGTCGTCAAGGTTTCTGAGAAGGCCCCTGACCGTCCACTGTATAATTTGAGTGTTCATGGTGAATGTGAAATAGTGCTGTGTGTACGAAAAGCGAGTGGCTGTTTAGACAGGGAGTTTGAGTTCACTTAACAGGGCCATAACCAGGCCCTGTTATCTGCTTTTTTGTTTTCTTGACGCGCTCCAGGGAGCCACGCCGTTCTTTCGGCACCAAGGGTGCCGGCGTATCCATTGCCTCCTCGGAGGCACTGGATGCCCGCACGTGCGGGCTGGTAATTCGAATTTCGGGCCTCGCCTGGTGAGGTGAGGCCTTGAAACCGGAGGACTCTGGAGTCTCCAGTCTCTGTTTGCGAGTAGGCGGTGTAGCCTGGGCTACAGCCGCCTTGGGGGCAGGTGCCACAACCACCGGCTCGGTATGCGCGGGCCGAAGGAGTGGCGAGGGCTGGTGCGGCGGTGCCCCCTGACGCGCCGCATCAGCGTATGTAGGTCCATAGAATGGAGCGACTCTTCGCCGTGCTTCCTTAAATGTAATGTTCTCCTTCACCTTCAACGTAATTATTTCTTTTTCTTTTTTTCCAGTATGTGCAGGAGCGTGAATATGCGGCATGGTTTCCTTCGAAGTTTACACAGTGTGGCGGTTGTTTGCAGTTCTCAGACACGTGGCCTAGGACTCCACATTGTGCACAAGTCTGGCAACCACGACAGATTTCAGAGTCATGGCCATACCTCTGGCATTGGAAGCAACGACGAGGGTTTGATATGTACGGCCTGATAAATGTCTTTGTGTACCCTGTTTGAATAGATTCCGGTAGTTTACTGGATGCAAATGTGAGTATTAGGTGTTTCGTCGGTGTTTCCTTATTATCTCTTCTAATGATGATTCTCTGTACGTTAGTGACATTTTGGCTTTTCCACCCCTCCAAAAGTTCAGTCTCAGTCAAGTCAAGTAAGTCCATGTCAGATACCTCTCCGCGAGTTGTGTTCATTGATCTATGTAGTGTTATGGTTATTGGTATGCCACCGAAATCTGAAAGACGGTCTAGCTTTTCAAATTGTTCTTTGTCACGGATTTCGAGGAGAAGGTCTCCACTAGCCATTTTGGTTACCTTGTATCCTGTGCCAAGAGTTTCAGTAAAACATCTAGAAACCAGGAAAGGAGAGACGGTTCTGGCTTGCTTTTCAGTTTTTTCACAGTGAATAACATGATAGTGAGGATATGTTTCTTTGGGCTTGTTAAAAAAGTTTATGTCATCGGTGCGTACCCGCTTTAAGCCGGTACGATCAGACAGTAAGGGGAATGCTCTGTGCATGCCTGTCTTATTTTTGTTCAGCAGCGTTGGCGGCCACCCACCACGGAGCCCAACGAGGGGACGCTACAAGTTTGCGGATGCTGAAACCTGCAGACGCCAGCCGTACAACGCCACTGTAACCCAATGCGCCTAGACCAAGGTAGGCTATTCGCACAGGGTTAACCCTAGCCGCCAGGAAGTTTGGAAGTAAACGGAAGAGAGTAGAAGACAGGACAGATAAACAGTAAGAGATAAAGACGAAGATATAGGGAGAGAGAGATAGGAAAAGGCGACTGCCGATTTCCCCTGGGTGGGTCAGCCCAGTGGTGCCGTCTACGTGAAGCCGGGGCCAAAGGGGTGTGTTGCCTCTGCCGGGGGGCCTTGAAGGTCCAATCACCCGGCGTCGGCTGAATCCCCAGGATCCCCTTTTCCCCAGACACGGCAAAGCCACGCACGGCTAGGCGTGGAAGGGAGTCGAAACTCCCCCGTTAGCCCGGGTCCGTGTTGTCGCTACATACCAAACGCCTGCTTAAGCAGACGCCCCCGCGTGGTGGTGGTCGAAATTTCCGGAGCCCTCCACTACGGCATCTCTCATAAGTTAACCATATGGCAGTGTTGGTACGTTAAACCCTTCAAATCAATCAAATTCGGTATTACGTGACGTAAATGAATGAGGAAGGTATCTGAAGTTTGCTAATATTATAATCATGGCAAGCGTGTCATGTAAGAACACGACTACATATCATCTCATGATGCCTTCGAGGCCGTTTCGCTGGCTTCGCATATACCAAATTTGGTATTACATGACGTGAATGAACGACGAAGCCAAATGACACGTCTAAGCATGATAAGCAGGATATGCGTGTCATGTTAAACATGACTACATGCTGACGCTGACTACGCACGAAGCGCACTCACGGCGTTTTCGCTAGCTTTATATATAGAAAATTCGGTATTACGTGACGTGAATAGACGACGTAGGCAAATTACACGTCCAAACGTGGTAATCATGGCATTCATTCTTAAAAATAAAGGACGGTATATTCCCTAACCAATTATTATTCATTCACTTGTCCCATGAAGCACTAGCTTCTTAGAAAATGAAGGTAGTAAAATAGAGATTAGTAAAATTTACTGCATATTTACTAGCTGAATAGTGCTGACTTGAGTAGTTAGTCCATTACTAAATTGTTACTAGCCCCCGTAAACAGAGGTTTACGCCTATTTTGATAAATGTTCATGTGCGTTGTCATATCGAAGTGATCCTATTACATAAGTATAGGACAAGAAAACTGGTTGACAAGCTCTTCACAAATTGATTAATGACTCCTGACTACGTCATTAACTTTACTGTGCTAAGTGCGCTTCACGGCAACGTACTAATAGAGCACCAACCACATGATCAAATCAGATTCACATATGATCGACACATGATAATGCTCATCATCAGAGCATATAACATGGTCATATGCGTCCTCATAATCCTAAGATTATATGCTCATAAGAGTATGAAAACTCAAATGAACTGGTCACAAGCGAGAACACGCACGCAAACGCGTGCAGAAGTAAATCTTCAAGACTTGGACAAACCAGATTTCTGCTGTAGCAGCAGCTTTAAGATTATATATACCCCTGCTTTGGGCTCGCACGCCGCGTACTGGTAAGCAGTTGCAGAATTTATAAGATAATTGTTGTTTTCTACACATCATCATAGCCCATTCTGTTTGCTTATGTGGTGTCATTACCTAGCACGAAACTTTTATTCCAAAGCTTGTCAATAAAATAAAGCTCGCCTAAATTTTGCTTATGATGTCACAATTACGGCAAAATGTACTGCGCCATCTACGAAAGATCTGGCAACGTAGGTGACTTAGTAGTTGCTTAGTTAAAACACTAAGAAAGGTTTCCTGGTTAGTAACGGCTACAGTAACCAGCTGTACTAGCTGCTGGCTAGTAAAAGTATGGCGCGAAGGTAGTAAAATCTTCCGGAAACAAGTAAACAACCTCGTTTACTAACTGGTTACTAACCTTGTTTCTAAGAGTGCGCGTGTCATGTAAAACAGATCTACACGCACCGTCATAGCGTGCTAGTAGCCGTTTCGCAAGCTTCACATATACAAAATATTGTATTATACGACGGGAATTAAGGACGAACACAAATGCCAAGCGCAAACATGATAATCATGACATAGAAGTCATTGACAGCACAATAGAAAGCTACGTTATTGGTGCACCTTCAGCTGGTATGCTAGCTTGTGATACACCTTAGCAGGCGTCGATTGTTGTCACTGTATTGTGAACTTGGGTTACAGGTCCTAACATGCGAATCACGACATGCATGTGATCTATGGCAGCCTTTACATGTCACGCTCATGGTGCGCTTGCTTGATATACAGCATATCAGCGTACCACTGCTGGTGATGGTATTGCAAACGTTAGTGGTGCCGTCGTTGGGCGACTTTAAACGACATACTTACATCTTATCAAGATACGTGAGTGCGCATAGCATTTCTACTTCTGAGAGAGATGTGTTGGAAGCGGGTGAGGAGCAGGGACCTGCGGGCGCTGTGCCGAGCGTGCTGCGGGGAGGGAGAGAGTGACATCAGCGCACACCTGCGAGGGAAACGTGACGTCAACGCGCAGCTGCGGCATGACCCACTTGGCACCGCTCCAACACCTGTGGCAAGGGAAACGCTTTGCGGCGCGTTCGTAAGGATGCGTGAACGTATACGGCGTTACAAACATCATTAAAAGAACTTTTTCGCATCTGAAATATATATATATATATCGTAGTCCCGCCATCGACATGTGCACTATCAAGGTGAGCATTCGGGAAACTACGTTTCTCGCCAGTTGCCTCGTACTTCGCGACTGTTCCCGAGACTTAATCCTGGGAGTCCACGTTTCGCGGAAGCACGGCACTGCTATCAATCTTCCGGAGCGTACCGAGACGTTTTCGACAGCTGGACCTACCGACAAATCCGACGACAGCCGTGAAAGCACGTTTCGCGTTTCTGCCGACAGTATCACGTTGCCTCCGCGTTCCAGCGTCCTAGTTGATGTGGTGTGCGACAAGTTACGGGATGGTGAGGCTGTCGCCGAAGGCAACTTGGCGCTTTTGTTCACGCCAGGTGTCTGCGTTGCACGCAGCCTCGTCACGCTTCATGACGGACACTCTGCCCTACTTGTGACTAACTTCAGTAACGAGTACTGGCACCTGTTTCGTCACGCCGCCATTGCTTTCGCTTAGCCTGTCGCAGACATTGCTGAATGTTTCGCATCTACATCAGCCAACGACAGGCTTCGACCGACACCAAGCGACGTTACTTCGTTACTTGCCAAAGTTGATGTCAATTCGACCCTCTCGGAACAAGAACAAACTGAGCTGCGTGAACTGCTATATAAATTTAAAGAGTGCTTCGCATCCAACTCGAAGGTTCGTCAGATACCAATCACCAAACACGGAATAATTACGTATACCAACGCTTCATCCACAAACAACAACGCTACCGCGTTTCGGCAAAGTAACGTGACGTGATAAATGCTCAAGTCGAAAAAATGTTGCAAGATGGCGTTATCCAACCTTCCAAAATACCCTGGTCATCTCTGGTCGTCCTTGTGAAGAAAAAAAAGTGAACACTGCGCTTCTGCGTAGACTTCAGAAAACATGACAGCGTGACTAAAAAAGACGTCCACCGCTTCCCC